>NC_082663.1:147298981-147973148 GCF_025265405.1 Mesoplodon densirostris | reverse complement strand
AGATCCAGCAGACGGAAGAGAAGTACACGGACACGCTGGGCTCCATCCAACAGGTGCGCTGCTCAGTCCCCGCCCCTTCCATGCGCATGCGTGGAGCGGAGAGGCATCATCCGTCCCATGCGAGCCTGGGGCTCTTACCTGTCCCCGCTGCTTTGTATTTCTCTGTCTCTTCTCGTCTCTGGTCCTTCTGTGTCTCTCCCTACTTCTTCCTCTGTTTATCTCTCTCTCCTTCTGTGTCTCTTTATCCCTGTCTCTACCGTTTCCTGTATCCTCATCTCTGTCCGTCTATCTCTGTTACTGTCTCTCACTTTCTAGTTCCTCTTTGTCCTTTGGCCATCTCTTTTTTTAACCGTTTTATTGAGATTTAATCAATATACCATACATTTCATCCATTTAACATCTATAATTTAATGTTTTTTTTTGTATATTCACAAAGGTGTACAACCGTCACCACAGTTTATTTTAACATTTTTATTGAAGTACAGTTGATTTACAATGTTGTGTACCACTGCTTAATTTTAGAACATTTTTTTCTTTCTTTTTTTTTTTTTTTTTTTTGGTGGGGAGTGGGCGGGGGCTGCACTGCGCGGCCTGTGGGACTTTAGTTCCCAGACCAGGGATTGAACCCAGGCCCTCGGCTGTGAGAGTATGGAGTCCTAACCACTGGACCGCCAGGGAATTCCCAACTTTAGAATATTTTCATCATCCCCCAAAGAAACCCCATATCCCTTAGCCATCACCCCTTATATCCCCATTCTCCCTAGCCCTTGGCAACCACTAATCTACTTTCTGTCTCTATGGATTTACTTATTCTAGACATTTCATTTAAATGGACTCATACACTATGTGGTCTTTTGTGTCTCGCTTCTCTCACTGAACATCATGTTTTCAAGGTTCATCCACATTGTAGCGTGTGTCAGTGCTTCATTCCTTTTCATGGATGGACCACATTTTGTTATTCATTCATCCATTGACAGACATCTGTGTTCTGTCCACTTTGGGGCTATGATGACTAATTCTGCTCTGAACAATCTTGTACAGGTTTTTGTGTGGACTTTTTCCCCATCTCTCTTTTCTCTCCTTTTCTGTTTCTTTGCCTCTCTTTCTCTTTACACATTTCCCTCTCTAGCTCAGTCTCTGTGTTTCTGTTTGTCCCTTTCCATCTCTGTCTCCTCCTCCCCGTCTCTCTGGGATTCCTTCATCCTCTCTCCTCCTTCATCCTTCATCCTTGTCTCCCCCTCCACCGACAGCATTTTATGAAGCCCTTGCAGCGGTTCCTTAAACCTCAAGACGTTGAGATCATCTTCATCAACATTGAGGTGAACTGACCAATTCCCGCCCTCCTGGACTTCTGTCCAGTGGGGATGGTCTGCTGGCTTCGCCTGGCCCTGGAGTGTGGGGGGTGGAAGATGAATGACATGGGGTGGGTGGATGACCCTTTTCCCAGCCGGCATCCTGAGCCCCAGGCTCCCGCCCCAGCCCTTACCCCTCTCTCCGAGTAGGACCTGCTTCGCGTGCACACCCACTTCCTAAAGGAGATGAAGGAAGCCCTGGCCAACCCCAGCGCACCCACCCTCTACCAGGTCTTCATCAAATACAAGGAGAGGTGAGACCCAGCTGGCCAGCCCAGACCTCTGGAGGTCACCCTGACCTGAGTGGGCATTTGGGAGGCCCTACCCTCATAGACCACTGGACAGAGAGGGCTTTTCCTTCTTTGCTCGTGGGCAAGGGGCTGCCCATCTCTGGTTAAATTCCCAGCTCTTCCTCTTGAGAGCTGTGTGGCACTGGAAAGTCACTTAACCTCTCTGTGCTTCTGCTTCCACATCTATAAAATCAGTGTGATCCAGGAACGTATCTCCTGGGGTTGTGGTGAGGACTGAGTAAATTGATGCTTAAAGTGCTTAACATGGGGCTTGACACACAGTAGGTGATCAATAAATGCTTATTAAATAAATGAACATTGAGCAGAGACGATACACCAGGTGCTCTGATAAGAGCTTCTTGTGCTTTATCTCATTTAATGCTATAATAACCCCACGTGTGTGGTGTGTGTGTGTGTGTGTGTGTGTGTGTGTGTGGCGTGCCATTGTTATGACCATTTTACAGACAGGGAGACTGAGGCTCGGCGTCATGCAGCTGGGAAGAGGTGGGGCTGGGACTGACACCCAGATCTGCCTGACCTTGGTGCCAGCTGTCATTCCCCGGCCACCTGTCATCTTCCCGCAGGTTCCTCATCTATGGCCGCTACTGCAGCCAGGTGGAGTCGGCCAGCAAGCACCTGGACCGTGTGGCTACAGCCCGGGAGGATGTGCAGATGAAGCTGGAGGTGGGGGGATGGGCTACATCTTTGTGTGTTTGTGTGTGTGTGTGTGTGTGTCTCCCACTCCTTCCCAGGCTCCAGGGGCAGTAGAGAGGAAACCGAGCTGGAGATGGCATCCCTTTCTGTTGCAGCCCAACCAGAAGTTGGCCTGCTGAAGGTTTGGGGAGGGTGGTACTGACTAGCCAACTGGGAGAAATGGACCAGGAGGAGATGGACCAGAATGCTGAGCCCTAACCCCAGCTAAACCCTGACTCTGGGCTGAGCCCTGATGCCAGGCTGAGGTTCTGACCCTGATCTGAACTCTGAGGGCACACTGAACCCCAGCCAGAGCTCCAACCCTGGCTGTGCCCCAAGTCTGGGCTGAACTCCAACTTCACACAGAACCCCAATCCCAGCCAAGTCCTGATCCTGGGCTGAGCACTGATCCTGGACTGAACCCCAACCTGGACCCGTGTGTCTAGTGGGAGCACAGACGGGGCAGGGATGCTGAGGAATGGCTTGTGTGTGCCGTCCATCAGCTTCTTTGGTCTCCACAGTGGGGACCCTCCAGACCTGTCGATCTCCCCATCTCCAGCCCCCCTCAGCTGAGGAATCCTGGACCTCTTCCCCAGGCAGCCTTCCAGCTGGGTCTTAAACCACCCCTCACCCCGTGGCATTCTTCCTTATTTCCCTGGGGGAGAGATGAAGCTTCAGGTTCTATAAAAATCCCCACCTGCCTCTACCTCTCTCACTCACCTCTTTCTCCAATCTCCCAGGAATGTTCTCAGCGAGCGAACAACGGGAGGTTCACCTTACGGGACCTGCTGATGGTGCCCATGCAGCGGGTCCTCAAATATCACCTCCTCCTCCAGGTGCCCAAGGGGGCGCCCAGGCATGGGTTTGGCACATCGACCTCCCTGCAAGGGCTCCTGGGGGCTGGGCTCCCCTCTCTGGGTGGGGTCACCGGGGCCATGCCTCTAGGGACAGCAGAAGGATGAAGAAGGAGCTGGTGGGCCAGGCTTGTTTGGAAGGCTCCCCAGGATGAGAGGGCAGAGGCCCCGGGTGATATACGTCTCTGTGGGTCACGCAGGAGCTGGTGAAACACACGCAGGACACAACAGAGAAGGAGAACTTGCGGCTGGCCCTGGATGCCATGAGGGTGAGTGGTCACACACAGGGGTGATGGGGACACACAGACACATACGCATTCAAGTCAGTGAGTACTATCGAGGCACGGTCATACCCACGGGCCACCCCTGCCTCCACCGCACAGGGACACACCTGTCCGCCGAGTGAGTTATTCACAGCGTCCCCCTCGGGGACAGTGACATCCTTCTGCCAGCCACTGCTGGGGGCTGACCCCCTGTCTCCGGCCAGGTGGGGGGGCCCAGGCTCACCCCTCTCCCACCCCCAGGACCTGGCACAGTGCGTGAACGAGGTCAAGCGCGACAACGAGACGCTGAGGCAGATCACCAACTTCCAGCTGTCCATCGAGAACCTGGTGAGGGGGCGGAGTGGGCATGGCCAGGGGCGTGGCCACGTGGGGAGGGGCTTTGGTCTCCTGCGTGGCCTCTTACCAGACACCCTGTTTGCTGTGTAGGACCAGTCTCTGGCCCACTATGGCCGACCCAAGATCGATGGCGAGCTCAAGATCACTTCCGTGGAGCGGCGCTCCAAGGTGGACAGGTGGGCGGAGCCAGCATGGATTTGGGGTGGAGCCTGGACAGGGGCGGGGCCAGGCTACTAGTTAGGCAGGTGGCCAGAGCCAACACGGATCTGGAGTGGAGTCTGGGCAGGGGCTTGGCCCTATTTCTAGACAGACAGGTGGGTGAGGCCACACAGACCAGTGGGTGGAGCCTAGATGGAGATGCGGGGCAGAGCCAGCATGGATGCGTGGGTGAAGCCAAGAACGACAGGTGGCAGGACCTGTAAGGATCGCGTGGGTGAGGTAGGCATGGCCAAGTTGGCCACAGAGGAGGAAAAGGGCAGGAATCCTAGATGGACAGCAGGGCAGGGGGCCCGGAAAGTGGGGGGGTGATCAGGCAGAGAGCTGGTGGGGACTTAAGGAGGAGCCCGACAGGGGCACCTGACCCAGCTGCTTCCAGGTACGCCTTCCTGCTCGACAAAGCTCTGCTCATCTGTAAGCGCCGAGGGGACACCTACGACCTCAAGGACTTTGTGAACCTGCACAGCTTCCAGGTTAGAGACGACTCCTCCGGAGAGCGGGACAACAAGAAGGTGAGGCTTGGAGGCTGTAACTGGGGAACCTCAGTGCTGGGGAGCCTCAATGCAGCTTGAGCTCTCCACTTGGCCTTTGGAATGCAAGTGCGTGTGTTGTGTGATTTTAGATTTGTGAATGTGTTTTTGCTTCTCCTGGGCAGCCCTTTCCATGGTAATCCATGCATGGCTCTCCTGGGAGCAGACAGGCTGTAGTTGGCTTGACCCTTTTCTCCCCACAGTGGTAGGGTCAATGGGTGTGTGGTCCCACCCTCTTCCGAGCAAGTGCCTTCATTTTCAACCCTGCTTCCCTGCAGTGGACTCACATGTTCCTCCTGATCGAGGACCAAGGTGCCCAGGGCTATGAGCTGTTCTTCAAGACACGAGAACTGAAGAAGAAGTGGATGGAGCAGTTCGAGATGGCCATGTAAGACCCCCGCCTCCTCCAGCTTTCTATCCTCAGAGGACTGTAGCATTTGGGTGCAAGATCTGGGAGGCAATTCTGTGCTGTCGTCTCATCTCTGTCATGGGACCATTCTGAATCTCAGCTTCCTCATCTGGGAAATGAGAGGGACAGTCTTTTAAGGCTGTCTGCATCACCAGAATGCCAAGTCTTCGTAAGCTTCAGTCACCAGCCTGAAAATCCTTCCTTCTTGTCTTCCTCCTCCTTCTTTTTCTTGAGGTGAAATTCACATAACAAAAACTTAGACTTTTTTTTTTTTTTTTTGGCTGTGCTGCGCGGCTTGTGGGATCTTAGTTCCCCCACAGGGATCGAACCCAGGCCCTTGGCAGTGAAAGCACAGACTCCTAACCACTGGACCAGCAGAGAGTTCCCCAAACATAGCCATTTTAAAGTGTACATTTCAATGGCATTTAGTACATTCACAATGTGCAACCATCACCTTTATCCAGTTCCAGAACATTTTCATCCACCCCAAAGGAGACCCTGCAACCATTAAGTGATCACTCCCCATTTCCCTTGCTCCCAGCCCCTGGCAACCACTAATCTGCTTTCTGTCTTCACCCATGTTCATTGCAGCACTATTCACAACAGCCAAAAGGTGGCAACAATGCAAACATCCATCAATGGATGGATGGACAAACACAACAGGGCATATCCATGCAATGGAATAGTATTCAGCCATAAAAAAGAATGAGGTCTTGATCCATCCACACTGCAGCGTGTGTGGGTACTCCATTCCCTTTTATGACTGAATCCTGTTCCATTGCATGGAATTATCTTCCCTCACCAGCTCCAACATCTACCCCGAGAACTCCACTGCCAACGGACATGACTTCCAGATGTTTTCCTTTGAGGAGACCACGTCCTGCAAGGCTTGCCAGATGCTGCTGAGGTGGGAGTCTGGGAGGATGGACCTGGGTCCTGGGCTGGATTGGCTCTTCCTCTTTGGTGGGGGGCTCCCCTGGCTGTCATGGCCCTGAGTTGGGAGGGGGGAGGCCCTCCTTTGACCTTTAGCTTCTCCATCTCTGTCCTGCTCTAAAGAGAACACAAAGGGGCCCTTTATGTTGTTGGTAAAACGATTGGCTGTGTTCATTCAACATCACTGGCTCTCTTCTTTATCTTCTCCCTGCATCCCAGAGGCACTTTCTATCAGGGCTACCGTTGCCAGCGGTGCCGGGCACCTGCACACAAGGAGTGTCTGGGGAGGGTCCCTCCATGTGGTCGACACGGGCAAGGTACCAGGAGACTGAAGTTGGGAGGTGGGCTTGCTTCTGCATGGAGGGTGGGGGGTTCCCATTCTAACTAGTATTTCCTTTACCCTCTCATAGATTTTGCAGGAACTATGAAGAAGGTAAGACCCCCATGCTCCTTTCTGTGTGTGGAAAATCAGGGGGGTGGGTAAGGAAGGCAGGACCCGGGAGCCCTTGGCAGTGGGCATGGCTCTTTGCTGGGTGCTCAGATAAGGGCTGAGGAGCCCTCAGGCTGGGCACAGGTAGCGATACTTGCTGTCTTGGTCTCTCCCTCCAGGATAAGCCACATCGGCGGGCTCAAGACAAAAAGAGGAATGAGCTGGGTGAGTCAGCACGGGGCGCTGTGTGGGGCAGAAATAAATCTAGTCTGCCTCAGTGATGCTGGCCCAGGGGCAGATCTCAACAATTATATTAATGACCACATAATGCCCTGCTTATAAAGCATTTGTTCCAGTCCTAGAAACCCAAAAGGAATTTATAAATAACGAACTCAAATTCTTTACTAGCTTTGCTCAAACACTGTGAAGGGGATGCATGGAACATAAATCCCAAATTCCCAACTTATCCCTCCACCCCTCCCATTCACTTTTATTATTCACTGCCCCCCTCTTTTTTCTCGCTGACAAACTCCATCTGTAATCTTAGCTGGCTGGGCATACTTCATCCCTTCTCCTACTGATTCTGTATCACAAAATCTTATCATAATGGAATAGTTTCAGCAAAGTGTAGTCCAACTGGATGGTTCCAGGAGATGCAGAGTTTGACCAAGCCAGAATTCTTTTTAGCCCAATGCCAGTGGGGAAAGCCTGGATTTTGGTATATATTAATGATGTTTGTGAGATCACAGTCGTGATGGGTGATTTTTATTCGGCATCTACTGTATATATTGTGTGGGGCAAATGGTGCCAAAAAACAGTGTGCTTCCTGTCCTTCCAAAGCTCCCAGGCTGGTATCAGGAGACAGACTTCGGCTAAGTCATTCCAGTTGAGGTGGGCGAAGTAGAGGGTTTTCCAGAGCATTCAACCGGGGAACCTGAGGAACCTGAGCCTTCAGGGAAGGCTTCTCAAAGGAGGTGGCATTAAAGTGGACACTTGAGGGATAAGGAGTAGTCAGACAGATGAGGATGGCAGGAGTGTTCCAGGCAGAGGGAACAGCATGTACGAAGGCTAGGAAGCAGGACGGCAAGGCATCATTAAAGAACTCGGTGTGGCCAAGAAAAATAAACTCTTTGCTCATAGTCATACAGAGTCAGTGTAAAGATTCAGTTTCAGATCAATCTATCTATCACCTATCTATCTATTTATCTATCTATCTATCTATCTATGTATCCTGATACATAGATATCTAGCTGTAGTTCTCTATCTACAGCTAGATATAGATACATCAGTCTTATTTGTAATAGTCAAAAATTAGAAACAACTCAAATGTCCTCAATAGCAGGAACATATATATATATACACACTATATATATATAATATAATAATACATATGTATAAAATCAGCTTTATACAAAAATGTATATATCAGCTTTATTGGTCAAAAAACAGATAACCCAAATGTCCTCAATAGGAGGAAATATATATGAGTGTATGTGAGTGTGTGTGTATATATATATATATATATATATATATATGTAAACATAGCCAATACATATATGTTCATATATATGTACACATATATACACTTGCTCATATCCATTTTATATATATATAAATATATAATATAATTTTCTATTGAGATAGAAATATTTCTTTCTTTTTGTTTTTTTTTGAAATATTTCTATTGAGATAGAAAATACATACCATAAAGTGTATAAAATGAATAAATCTTAAATGTATGGCTCACTGAATTTCTACCCATGTAACCACCATTCAGATTAATGTATAGAACATTTCCATCATCACAGAAAGTTTTACTGGATGGTGTTGGTCATACTCACTGCTAGTCCATCCTGCCTCCCAGAGGGAACCACTGTCTGACCTCTATCATCATAGATTAGTGTTGCCTGCCCTTGAACTTTGTACATATGAAATTGTATAGCATGGACTCAGTTACTGCATATTAGTGTGGTTGCCTGAAGCAGTCATTTGTTCTTTTTCATTGCTTATTGTATTTTGTGCTGTGTTTATCCATCTTCTTGAGGACACTGGGTTTGTTGCCAATTTTTTTGGCTCCTGTGAAGAGAGCTGCTGTAAACATTCTTGTCTATGACTCTCTGGGACCTATGTTTTCATTTCTCTTGGTGATATATCAGGAGTGGAATTAGCTTTAGTGGATACAGCCAAATAGTTTTCCAAAGTGGATTCCTACAACCATGTAGGAATGGGCTATGGGGTGGTGGCCACCCTCCCTGTTTCTGCCAAAAAAATTATTTAAAATATTTTCATATTAAAAACTTCTTCAAGAAAAAAAAATAGAATCCAGAAATCCAGGTGACTTCCAGTTGTTCCATCCACATCCTCGCCACCACTTGGTATTTCCGTATTGTCTGTCTTTTTAATTTTCGCCATCTTGGTGAGTGGTGAGACTCAGGTTTGAAAGTCCTGGACTACCAGCCGTGCTGTATCACCACCTCCCCTCCCCTCCAGGCCTGCCCAAGATGGAGGTGTGCCAGGAGTACTATGGGCTGCCTCCACCCCCTGGAGCCATTGGACCTTTTCTACGCCTCAGCCCTGGAGACATTGTGGAACTCACCAAGGCCGAAGCCGAACAGAACTGGTGGGAGGTACAGGCTGGGGCCGTGGGAGTGATGGAGAAGGACCTGAGCGTTGGGTCAGGGTGTAGGTGACCTTGGGAATGGGATCATGGCACAACTGGACATGGCTGCTCTGGGGAGAGTGATGTCTATGGGGATTTTGGGGGCTGGCCTGGCCCTTCTGAGCTGGTGGTCTTCTCAGGAAGTTGATACTGATTGACACTTCTCTGGGCATCCAGGCCATGGAGAGATAGATGACCATGCGGAGTGGCCATTGGGTGAAAGATGGACACACACACACATGTTGGATGCCTGTAACTCCTCTGTCCATCTTTCCCTCCCATCTTCTTAGGGCAGGAATACGTCTACCAATGAAGTTGGCTGGTTTCCCTGTAACAGGGTCAAGCCCTACGTGCATGTGAGTGTCTCAAGTCTGGTTGGAGAGAGGGCAGGGGAGTTCAGAGAGGGTCCCGCGACTCTCTGCAGCGTTGGGGAGACACTCCTGAGGTCAGGAGGGGGCCGCCCATCATGGCAGGTCACTCCCTACCTCAGTGACTGAGCCCAGAGAGGAGTCCAGAAGGTTGGCCAACCTCTGCCTTCCTTCTGGGGCACCAAATGGAGTCCTCTACAGGGTCACTCCCCACCCCGTGCCTCCTTGCTCAGCTTTTGGGAACAGACCTGCCCACCACTCTGCCCGGCCCCTGTCCTTCTTCACCTGTTCCCTGCTCCCCTGATTCCCTCATCTTTTAAAAAAAAATTAACTAATTTATTATTTATTTTTGGCTGCATTGGGTCTTCATTGCTGCCCGCAGGCTTTCTCTAGTTGCAGCGAGTGGGGGCTACTCTTCGTTGTGGTGCGCAGGCTGTAGGTGCGCGGGCTTCAGTAGTTGTAGCACGAGGGCTTCAGTAGTTGTGGCTTGCGGGCTCTAGAAGCGCAGGCTCAGTAGTTGTGGCGCACGGGCTTAGTTGCTCCACAGCATGTGGGATCTTCCCGGACCAGGGCTCGAACCCGTGTCCCTGCATTGGCAGGCAGGTTCTTAACCACTGCACCACCAGGGAAGCCCCTGATTCCCTCTTCCTGATGATGATTTCAGATCTTCCCCACTCTTCCCAAACCTTATCCTCCCTCATGACCCTGCTGCCTGCTTCACAGCCCTCATAGGAGCCTGCAGGGGGAAAGTCTCGTTTTTGTCGCTTTCATTTTATTTTATGTAATTTCAGGCTTCCAGAAAAGTCCTGAGAATAATGCAAAGAACTTCCATACATCTTTTACTCAGATTCACTACCTGTTAACATTGTGTCCCATTTACTCTATCATCTTTCTCTGCACAATTTATTTATTTAAAAATTGTCTATTATTTATTTTTCCTGAGGTACTTCAAAGTAAGTCTACAGACGTATTTCTCCTTCATCTCTGAATATCTTTCAAGAACAGGAACCTTCTCTTGTATAAACATAGCATGATTTTTAAAAACATGAAATTCAACAGGGACATTATACTATTATATAAATTATTATATATAATATAAGTCATTATATATTATGTAATCCAGAGTACATGTTTATACTTTTCCCAAAAATATCTTTGACTTTTTTTTTTGGCTTGGGGTCATTTCTCCACTGTGGAGTTACATTATGAATTTCCAACTCCATCATTTCCTGCGAAGTTATTAGCAGATATTCTATTGTAAAGAAGAACTGTCTCTTCTAATCTATATATCTAGATATTATATATGTATGCATCTATGTATCTATCAATCATCTTTGTATCTATGTATCTGTCAATCATCTGTGTATCTATGTATCTGTGTATCTATCAATCATCTATGTATCTCTGTATATATGTATCCACCTGTGTATCTGTGTATCTATCAATCATCTATGTATCTATCTAATAATCATCTTTGTACTTATCTGTGTATCTGTGTATCTATGTATCTATCAATCAATCTTCTATGTGTCTATCTATGTATCTGTGTGTTATCTATCTCAGGAAATGTTCCTGGATTTTTATTTTAAAATTGTCCCACCCTTGACCAATGGGAGCCCCTTCAGGCTGGCTCTTCTGCCCTTTTGACATGTCCCCATCATTCTTTGAGACCTTCCTTACTTTCTTGCACAATAGCAGACTTCTCTTGTACTTTTTCTGCCCCAATCTTGGAATCAACCATTTTCCCAAGGAGCCTGGGTCCTTTCATTGGAACATGGCATTCAGAAGCCAAGATCTGAACATCTCTCCAATTTCTGCCTACAAACGTAGCTGCCTCTTTAAAGCTGATTCATTTGAGGGTGGACCGATTTCTCCCCCTGGATTCTGGGACTGTATTTCCAGTGAAGCGCACAGTGCCTGGCACTGTGCCCCCAATAAATGATAGTGGAAGAAATGAATGAATGAATGAATGAATGTAGTGCCCTGAAGCCTGTTGCATGCTGGACCCTTTGCCCTGAGTTTTGGTCTTTGTGTCCCCAGGGTCCCCCTCAGGACCTGTCTGTTCATCTCTGGTAAGTAGAACCACCTTTTTAATTTTCAACTTGGGGTGCTTTGGGGTGGATGCCTGGGCTGGGCATTGGGGTGGGGATGGGGGCTACAAACCAATCAGTTATTCATTCTTCAAACCTTGGGCATTAACTGCTGGCTCCAGCCCTATGCTGGCGGCTGCTGAGAGAACAAACAAAAGAAGTTCCCTGACTTTGGGACATTATGTTCTCACTGGAAGGAAAATGATGGTGATGATATAATGGCAGTTCCCTCTCCCCACCCCCACCCCCCCTTTTCTTTGAGGACCTACTACTGATAGAGCAGTGAGGGATGGAAGTTTTCAGTGTTGCTTTGGAGTCCACTGACCTGGGTTCAAATTCTGACTCCAATATTACCCAGTTCTGTGACCTTTGGCCAGTAACTCAACTTCTCTGTGCTTCAGCTTTCCTCTCTGGAAAACAGATTAATAATATTTGCTTCATAAGGCTGTTAGGTGGTTTCCATGAGCCTAAAAAGTGCTTAGCTCTGTTCCTGGCACACAAAAAGCACTTTATTATCTGTTATTATTAACACTCGCTGTTATGACTGCATTTCATGCATTCTAAAATACGCATTTTTCTCCCCCACGTTTTAACATCTCTGGCATTGGAATGACTCTTACAATTAGTGGTGTCTGCGTCTTCTGCCTAATTTTATGGGTAGTAATTTTTATTTCATAATTGCCCATGAAAGCACAGTGAATTTTACAATCATTGGCACCTTAGATTCGGACATGCTATGGTATTGTTTTTATGACCGTGTGTCAGCACTTCAAGGACACATTCAATTCTGGTAGTAACACTTTGAAGTACGTGTTATTCTTACTCTCTTTCTGAAAAGGAGGAAACTGAGGCTCAGATAGGACAAGTGATTTGTTCAGTATCACAAAGTGAGGAAGTGAAGGAGGTCAGATTCGAACCCAAGCTTGCCTGACTCCAAAGCCTAACCTTATTACACAAAGAGCATAATAACACACCCGTGTCGTGAATGCCTACCATGTATGAGGTGCACCAACTGCATTATTGCCATTTGTCAAAAATGTCCCTCTGTGATGGGCAGTTTTATCTCCTCTTTTCAGAAAAGGAAATTGGGGCTCAAAGTAGCAAACTCAGTTCCCGAGGTCACAGAGCAACTAGGTGGCAGAGCCAGGAATTAAACCGTGGTCACCTGAGGCTGTGCTCACCCTGCCCCTGCCCTACCAGATGTTGTCACCAGGTCACCAGGGCCGGAACTGGATTGAGGAGAGTGAGACCCCGACTTTGGGTGCAACATTTAAGGGGGTGCCAAAAAACTCAGGCATCGAGATCCATACTATTTTAATGAAATATTTTAAAAAATCGACAGCAAGGCAAAAAAATCTGTGATGAGCAAAATACCAGAACTGTAAATAAAGACACAGGATATGATAGGGCTGGGAGTAGGGAAAGGTGAATTGTGGTGAATCTGGCAACTGCAGAGTCAGATCTTGTCCTTATTTAAAATTTTGACATTTTGCTCATCACAGATTTTTTTTGAATTTATTTAAAAAGTTGAGGTGAAATTTACATGACATAAAATTAACCAAAGTGGCATTTATGTTAATATTTATGTTTATATTACATATTCACATTTATAGATCATATAATTATGTATTATATAAAATTAATACATATTATGTTATATATTTATATTTATAGCATATATTTGTATTCATATTTATATATTATCTATATTATATATTATGTATAATTAACATACGTTATTTATGTTATATTCACACTTATATAGTGCTATTCACATTTACATGTTATCTGTAATTATATAGTATATAATTAATATATATTGTTACATATTTACATTTATAGCATAAACATATTTGTATTTATATATAATAAATAATTCATATTTTATATGACAAATGTATTGTCTATAGTTTGTATATATTTTTATGTTATATATTTAAATTTATGGCACAATTGTATTCATATTCCTACATATATTATCTATAATTATATAGTATGTGATTAATATATATATGTTATGTATTTACATTTACAGCATAAACACATTCATATTCATATTTATATATTATTTATAATTGTGTTATCTATAGTTATATTTTTATGTTTATATTTAAATTTATGCCATAAATATATTCATGCCCACATTGATATATCATATATAATTATATATTATCTATAATTAATATATGTTATTTATGTTATATATTTACATTTACAGCATAAAATATTCATAATCACATCTTTATTTATTTTTCACATCTATTGGGCTGGCCAAAAAATTCTTTCAGGTTTTTCCGTATAGACCCAAATGAACTTTTTGGCCAGCCCAGTATATTTAATGGCATTTAGTACATTCACAATGGTGTGCAAGCAGCACCTCTATCTAGCTCCAAAACATTTTCATCAGCCTCCCAAAAAGAAACCCCATCACCTTAACAATCACCCCCATCCCCTTCCCCCAGCCCTTGACAATCACTAATGTACTTTCTGTCTCTATGGATTTGTCTGTTCTGGATGTTTCATATACATGGAATCATACAGTACATGCCCTTATGTAACTGGCTTCTCTCAGCATCATGTTTCCAAGGTTCAGCCACATTGTAGAATATATCAGTACTTCATTCCTTTTATGGATGTTTTTGCACTTTAAAAATACTGCATTAAAATACTACTTATTTTACTTGTTATTATTTATCTTGATGCCTGAGTTTTTGGCTTGCCCTTTAAATTTTGTACCTGAGGCTGTGTCTCACTCTCCTCACCCTATTTCCGTCCTGGTGACCACAGAGATGGACAGACAGTGGACACTCAGTAAATACCTGTCCAAGCATGCCAAATTCCAAGTAAAAGAAAGAAAACCCAACAACTGTTTTTCTATACTCACAGTCTCAACAGTTCTAAAACCAAATGTGTGGGATTTTCTTCCTACATCAAACGATTCTCCAATTCTCCAGACACCAGCTTGGGTGTCCTACAATTCAATTCAATTCTGACACTGTTTGTCTGGAGTTAGCATCAGATCCCACAGATTAAGGGCTCAGTCCCACGAGACAATCCCCCACTTCAGATGACAATCACAAGCTCAGGCCACCTCTACTTCTGACCCATCGGCTATAAATGGGGGGTTCCCACAACCCCCGCCTTGGGTTTGGTAATTTGCTAACACAAACTCACAGAACTTGGAGAAACAGTTTCCATACTAGAGTACCAGTTTATTATAAAAGGATTCAACTCAGGAACAGTCAGATCAGGAACAGTCAGATGGAAGAGATGCACAGGGCAAGGTATGGGGAAAGGGGGCGGAGCTTCCACGCCCTCTCTGGGCTTGCACCCTCCCGGTACCTCCCTGTGTTCACCAACCTGGAGTCTCTCCAAAACCATTTGGTTGGGGTTTGGTTGAGGCATCATTACGTAGGCAAGATTGGTTAAATCATTGGCCATTAGTGATGAACTCAACCTCCAGCCCCTCTTCTCTCCCCATATGTAGGGTGGGGTGAGGCTGAAAGTTCCAACCCTCTAACCACGTGGTTGTTTCTTCTGGCCACCAGCCCCCATCCTGAGGCTATCCAAGAGCCCCCAATCATCTCATTAGCATACAAAAAGACACTTATCACTTCGGAGATTCTAAAGGTTTTAGGAGTTATGTGCCAGGAAAGGGTGGGGGGGGCACAGAAACCAAATATATACTTCTTATTGTGTCACACTGAGACACAGTCACACCCAAAGGACTGAGTTGTCTCCTACAATCCAGGGGTGAAACCTTGGGTGTGACTTACAGATATCTAATGGCCACTGCCCACTTCGGGACTCTGGCCACTGCCTCCCCCAAGGTTTACCTTGGTGTCTAAGGGCGCTGCTAGACCCAGGCTGTCATTAACTTAAAAAGAAATCACAGGGGTTGGGGGGAAAAGCAGCCTCAATAGGGCAACATAGGGGCTGTGTGGACCTTTCTCCTTGGTGTATCTTGACAGGTACGCGGGCCCCATGGAGAGAGCCGCGGCGGAAAGCATCCTCACCAACCGCTCGGACGGGACGTTTTTGGTGCGACAGAGAGTGAAAGATGCTGCAGAATTTGCCATCAGCATTAAGTAATTCCTCCTTTCCCAACCTATCTCCCCTTGTGACCTGGGCACTGCAGGTGCTTAGGAAGAAGGAAATGTACAGTCACGCTAGTTATCTTTTATTGAGCTCCTGCAGGGTCCTAGGTGTTTTTAATCTTTCTTATTTCTTTTACTTGACTGGCAACCCACAGGAAAGAGATACGCTTCTTAAGCGAGGCTCCAGGAGGCATTTAGCATACTCTAGGAAGAGGCAGAAATGCAATCTGGACCCAAGTCTTGCAGACCCTGACTTTCCTGCCTTACTGTTTCTTGGGTGCAGCTTCTTGCTTGTGGTGACTTGTTTCCTTGTTGGTTTTGTCACTGGGTCTTGTGATTTTAAGTGGGGCTTTCCCTGTGGGTATCTTTGCTGCCTGGGTCCCCAGAGGTTTTGCATTTGCTTCTGTTGGGAATCACCAACAAGTTAATTTCTTTTTCAGGTTAAAATATGTCGGGTTAATTCCTTAGTTTCCCAGACTACACAGGTGGTTTAAGTATAAATGCTAAACCCATAAGAGGGTAGGACTGAGGTTATGAATTCTCAAGGGTGACTTTTCTGGTTTGGGTCTGAGACAAACAAGCTTTCACATGGTCCCTGCTGTGCTCATAGGTGGGTTTTTCTAGACCACCTCTTTTCCTGAGGATGTAGCTTTTTGACAGTCCACCCTTATGGGGTGTGGGTGGGTCTCAGTGTCAACTCTCTACCCAACAGGGACCCAGTAACTCATCTCATGTTTCTATGTGATTAAGACATATGCTCCTCGGGAATTTCCTGGCCGTCCAGTGGTTAGGACTCTGTGCTTCTCCTGCTGGGGGCCCGGGTTCGATCCCTGGTTGGGGAACTAAGATTCCCCAAGCTGCGTAGCGTGGCAAAAAAAAAAAAAAAAAAAAAAGAGTAAAAAGACATATACTTTTAAGTTTCATCCTCATTTTTGGCCTCTGGGGATTTCCCTTACTTTTTTGAGAGCTCAGCATTTTTTTCACGGCATTTCTAGGGGTTTTTTGAGTAGGAGATTTTTTTGGTTATCCAGTTCTTCATATTGGCAGAACCACTTCTGCCAATTCATGCCTCTTCCGTACTAGTCTGTGGTCCTCCATATTGCTGGAAATGGACCCCTTCTCACACATCCTTTAGATTCTATGGTCATTCACTTTAGTGGAAGTGGCGATTTCATCCTATCTACTCTACAACAGTGCTTTCTTTATAAGGTATTTTTGACTTCTCAGCAACCCCGTGGGTCAAGGAAGATGATTTCTGTTCTATGGAGGAAGAAATTAAGGTTTAGAGCAGCAAAGGCTCCAGGGAAGGGATCCTGTTGGGCTCCAGTGGTCGCCCCCTCCCTGAAGTAGCCAAGAACGCTTCTTCCATGGTTGGGGGTGTGTAGCATGGGGCTGAGACTCGACAGGGGATGGGCCTGAATTCCCAGACTCAGGACCCAGTGACCATCTCTCTCTCTTTCCCTGCTTCCAGGTATAATGTTGAGGTCAAGCATATTAAA
Organism: Mesoplodon densirostris; assembly: GCF_025265405.1. Classification (NCBI taxonomy): domain Eukaryota; kingdom Metazoa; phylum Chordata; class Mammalia; order Artiodactyla; family Ziphiidae; genus Mesoplodon; species Mesoplodon densirostris. The sequence goes on along the minus strand of NC_082663.1, from coordinate 147,956,108 downwards.
ATCATGACAGCAGAAGGACTGTACCGGATTACAGAGAAGAAGGCTTTCCGGGGGCTTATGGTAAGGGCCAATGTATCCCTAAACCCAGCCTTCCAGAATCTAGGTAGGACCCTCTCTGAAGCTCCACCTTGGGACCCCCTTTCCTACATTCAGAACAGCCCCTCCAAGAGGCACTATGGAGCAACTGGCTTTAAACTCATTTTCCTAATCATCAACGCTGAGAATAATAATAACAACAAAAACGACAGTAGCGGGCTTCCCTGGCTGCGCAGTGGTTGAGAGTCCGCCTGCCGATGCAGGGGACACGGGTTCGTGCCCCGGTCCGGGAAGATCCCACATGCCGCGGAGCGGCTGGGCCCGTGAGCCATGGCCGCTGAGCCTGCGCGTCCGGAGCCTGTGCTCCGCAACGGGAGAGGCCACAACAGTGAGAGGCCCACGTACCGCAAAAAAAACACAAAAAAACCAAAAAGAAACAACAGTAGCATCAGTGAACCTTTACAAAGCACTTACTGAGTGCCAAACATATTATAGATAGGACTGCACTTCATCCCCTCAACTCACTCTCTGAGTTCCCATTTCACACATGGGGGAAACTGAGATTTAGTCCTCATCTGCTATCACAGAATAGCAGAGCCCCTATTTTTGTCAGACGTCAAGATTTAGCTCTGCCTAATCTGCTTCATGACCATTTCACAGAGAATCCAAATGCCTCTCAAGTGTTTTTGCTTCTATTTGTTGCCCTATAATTTTGGGCTGTCTTTTAGACATCTTAAGCCCATTGGTTTAAGGCACATGGATCCTACCCATGGTCTGTGGATGCTTGAGGATCCTTTGAATCCTCTGAAAGAAAAATCCAGAAATTTCCATATATCTGCATTTTTTTTGGAGGAAGGTATCTCAAATTTCATTTGAGCCTCAAATGGATCTTTGACTGCCCAAAAGGTTAGGGACTGTTCACTCATTCCACAAATCTATTTTGCCCCCAAATATTTTACTCTGAAAATTTTGGCTCCCCCCTTTTTTTTTTTTTTTTTTTTTGCAGTACGCAGGCCTCTCACTGTTGTGGCCTCTCCCGTTACGGAGCACAGGCTCCGGACACGCAGGCTCAGCGGCCATGGCTCACGGGCCCAGCCGCTCCACGGCATGTAGGATCTTCCCGGACCGGGGCACGAACCCGTGTCCCCTGCATCGGCAGGCGGACTCTCAACCACTGCGCCACCAGGGAAGACCATCCCCCCATTTTTTATTTCTGAAAAATTACTGAAATATTGCTGGAATAGTGTCATGAATATTTGTGGACCTTTCACCTGGATTTACTGATTGTTAATATTCTTCCTCTTTTGCTTTTTCTCTCTCCCTCTCTCTCTCTGCACACACACTCACACATTTATTCTGCACTATTTAGGAGTAATTTGCAGGCATCATGATCTTTCCTATAAGTACTTCAGCGTGACTGTCAAAGAGCCAGGACATTCTCTTGCCTCACTACTGTGTCATTATCACAGTCAGGAAGTTGAACATTGATACAAAATTATTATTATAATACACAGCCCATTTCCAAGCTCCCTGATTGCCTGAATTATGTCTTTTATGACCTTTTCCCCCAGGATATAATTAGGGGAATCACACATTCCTTTCATCTCCTTAGTGTCTCTTTTAATTTGCCATAGTTCCCCAGTCTTTTATTTATTTCTTTGGTCTTTCATGACTTTGGAACTTTTGAAGTCTAGAACTCCAAAACATAAGACATTTTGTTTTGCAGAATGTTAATGTTGACTTGACGGTTTCCCCACTGTTAGAATCAGGTTGAGCCGTTTGTGGAAGAAATATTCATAAACACAACACATCTGGGACTTGAATTCAGATCAATTTATTATAGAGGCCAGCTCTTAGCTGCTACACTCTATTGCCTGTCCTGGGACTGAATTCTGGATCTGCCCTTTTCCAGCTGTGGGACCCTCCATGAGCCTTCTCTGTGACTCAGTTTCTCCATTTATAAAATAGGGGTCTCATCAATGTTTTCACCTCCCATGATTATTAGGAGATTTTGATGATGTGTGGTTGCACACTGACCAGCACACAGTAGGTACTTAGTAAACAGCATTTGTTATTATTACAATTATTTGTAAAAAGAGTGCTCTTGACACCCAGGGAGGGTTGGTTTTGGTGAGCTGGTCATCAGGCAAGTTGATTATTTGGTAAATGTATCATGAAATGAACTGGCTGTTAGGAGAACTGTCTTGAGACAATGTGATTTCTTCACCATAAAATGGTCCTGGCTGACCAGGAAGAGAGTGAGCTCCCCATCGTGGGGAGCATTCAAGGCATCTTTTGCCAGGGAGGCCAGAAGGAGGACCTGTTTCACATGAGGAGTTGGATGTGGCTCCTTCCAGCTGTGTCCCCATCGTGGGCTGGCCCTCTGGGAGAGCATCTGTCCTGCTGTATTCTTTGCAGGAGCTGGTAGAATTCTACCAACAGAATTCTCTGAAGGATTGCTTCAAGTCACTGGACACCATCCTGCAGTTCCCATTCAAGGAGCCTGAGAGGAGAACCGTCAGCAAACCACCAGGTAGGCTGTCTCCAGCTGGGGGCCTGCTGTGCCAGCTCCTTCCCACTGTGGAGGGAAAGTGTGGGGATGCCGTGGACATTCCTTCCTGTGGGGATAGAAAAGTCCTATCTGTGAAACAGCTTGAGCTAATTCCCACCTCCAGTTTGTCCCTTTGCTCTTGAGAGATTTGCATATCCATTTACTTGGATGAAAGGGTTTACTTTCATATTTTGGAAGATGAGGACACTGGGAACCAGAAGGGTCCTCACCTACACATTTTAAGCCTTTATTTTTGTATCCATATCAGGCATGAATTAGTATCAATAACCTTCTCCCACAGAAAGGCAAGACCTTTAGTACACTCTTTCTTTCCTTTTCCTTTGTATCTCTTAACTCACCTGGTTTGTTGAAGTTATTTGGAATGTAGGCTACGGTTTGCTATGAATGAAAACAATCATACCTTATATTTTAGGAATTTTTTCTTCACCATTGCATTTCACTTTGCAAAGTCAATATCAAGAATTATTTAGACTGTCTATATTTCTTGTTTTCTGTGTTTTCCTTTATTTTAAAAATTTCTTTAAAATTCTGACTCAAATTTTATTTTTCTGGAGTGCATTTTGGAGTATGTTTTTCAGAAACCTGGGTGGTGGAGTTTCTGAATTCTTACATACATGTCCAAAATATTTTTAAAGAGGGATTTTAAAATTAATTATTGTTAAAATGTTTACCAATAAAATAACAATTCACCACTTAAAAAGTTATATTTTTGAAAAAGCAACACCAGCATAACATTAGGACACTGAGACCAAGATTATCCCTATTCTCATCACCCAATCAAATAAATGTTTCTATCTGTCTGCAAGTTACTTATTCATCCTGGTGAATATTTGGATGTTCAATCTTAGCATATTTGCAGAAATACTACAAATTACTTTTATAGTCTACAGTATCACTTAATATTGTACTTTGGAAAGTTTTTCCCTTTCTTATCTTTCTCCCTCTCTTTTTCAACCCTTGGACTTCTTTAGTATAATTAATATTATCTAGAATGAGAACTTCCACATCTTTCTTCTGTTTCTTTCACTATGAATATATACGTAACATTTAAAAGATCATAACTGTATTATTTTCTAAGTTTGGATGCTGGTTGGGCTAGAAGGATGATTCTGGGAAGACAACTGTGTACTCTCAGAACACAGGCCACCCAACACTCAGTGGAAAGAAGCATTGAGGGGCCCTTCTTCATCCTGGTCTACTGGAGCATTGTCCTCCCACTGTCCCCAGACGATGGGTGTGTGTCTGCTCCAGGGCCCTTTCCCACTTCTGCTCTCTCCCACACAGCAGGGAGCACCAAGTATTTTGGCACAGCCAAAGCCCGCTATGACTTCTGCGCCCGGGACCGATCAGAGCTGTCCCTCAAAGAGGGTGACATCATCAAGATCCTTAACAAGAAGGGGCAGCAGGGCTGGTGGCGAGGGGAGATCTATGGCCGGGTGAGTTGGGGCGGAGTGTGGCAGCACCAGGGAAAGGGCGTGGGGCGAGCTGGCTCTAGTGAAGCTCTACTGGATGATGGAGTGGAGTGAGTGGGCAGGGGCTCGTGTGAAGGGCTTCCCTGGTAGGAAGGGATGAAGGGACAGAGATTTTATTTATGCACCTTGCATTTATTTATTGAGCACCTACTATGTGTCGGGCATTTAGCTGGGTGCCAAGGAGACAAAAATAAGCACAGTACAATCACTGCCCTCCTGAAGCTCATAGTTTGGTGAGAAGGACAGACCTGTAACTATGCAGTTACAACAGTGAGTGGTTGAGATTGAGATGGGGAATCATAAGGCATCTTGGGAGCCACTAAGGAACCCCCAGCTCCTCCTGGGAGCAGGTCAGGACGCCTTCTGAGAGACCAAGCTGATCACTGAGGGATGAGTTAAGTCAGCCAGGTCATGGGTGGTGGGAGGTGTGGGAAAGTATTCCAGAAGAACCAGCACGTGCAAAGGCCCTGGGGTGAGAGAGTCATTGGCGTGTTTGGGGAACACGAAGGGAGGGGTTTTTCTATCTTGTTCACTGCAGTATCACCAGTGCCTGGAACAGTGATTGTCACATAGTATGTCAGTCAATATTTATTGAATGCATGAAAAGGCAGAACTGAGACCAACCGCTTTTGCCTTTTGTGATCTTTTGTCTGCCTGAATTTGGACTTTCAGGAGGGAACTTAAATTTTCTCAAAAAAGTTTCTGTCTAGTTCTTATTTTTGTCTCACAAGGCAGAGCGTATTCTTTATTTCGTCTGCTGATGAATTCCTAGCCTCTAGAATACTGCCTTGCTTGTATTGGTTTCTCAAAAAATATTTGTTGAATGAAGAGAAAGACACTGGTTAGAAGCTTCAGTTCTACCAGAGGGAAACGTGAAAAGTGACCTAGATAATTGCTTAGGTGAACAGTTTTAGGAACCTTGGAGGGTAAATTTAGTGTGTGGTAGAGAACAGTTAGGGCTTGAGGGGGGATTTTGGGATGTTTAGGAAGGTTTAGGCTGTAAAGAATTCATCCATCCATCCATCCATCCTTCCATTCATCCTTTATTTCATCCATCCATCCTTTATTCCATCCATCCACCCACCCATCCATCCATCATCTCATCCATCCATCTATCCATCTATCCATCCCTCCATCCATCATTCCATCCATCCATCCATCCATCCATCCATCCATCCATCGTTCCATCCATCCATCATTTCATCCATCTTTTTTTTTAACATCTTTATTGGAGTATAATTGCTTTACAGTAGTGTGTTAGTTTCTGCTTTATAACAAAGTGAATCAGCTACACATGTACATATATCCCCATATCTCCTCCCTCTTGTGTCATCCATCCATATTTTCAACAAATATTTATTAAGTATCTACTGTGTGCCAGGAACTATTCTAGGCTTTTGGAACTCAGTGATGAATAAGACAGACAAAAATCTCTGGCCTATTGTAGTGAAGGGAGGGGGAACAGACAAGAAGCCCATAAATAAGTAACATATAATCAATTAGATGGTGAAAAGTGTTATGGAAAAGCAGGAAGTGGGGATAAGGACTGTTGGGGTGGATGGGGTTTACAATTTTAAATAGGATGGTTAGGAAGCCCTTGCTGATAAGGTGACATGTAAGTAAAGGACTGTAGGAGGTGGGAGTGGTCAGCCGAGGGTGTATCTAGGGGAGGTACTTTCTGGGGTAGAAGGTATGGCAGGTGCAAAGGCCCTGTGGTAGGAGGGAACCTTCCTGGTGTGTCGAGGAACAGTGGGAGAACGTGCAGAGGCTGCCCTGACCACTTCCCTGTCTCTTTCCAGGTTGGCTGGTTCCCCTCCAACTATGTGGAAGAGGATTATTCTGAGTACTGCTGAGCTTTGGCACATTGGCAGAGAGATGAGAAACTCTAGGCTCTGAGCCTGGGATGAGCAGGCAGTGGGCCTCGGGGCTGTGATACATCCTGGCGGGCTGAGAGTCCGGGATGGACTGTGGAGGGCTAGCGTCCAGCTGGCAGGACTCCTGGGATGATGCCCTGCCATGGTTAATTTATAATACACTGATTTCCTCTTGGGTCCCCTTGAGAAAGCAGGGCTCAATCAACTGCTTTTAATAAAATGGTGAATGGATGGACTTGTGTCAGACCTGGGAAGGGAAAGATGGGAAAGGGCATTGGGACACAGACCAAAGCCCCCTCACTAATTCCTGCTTTCCAGCTCTATCACTTTTCTCTGCCATTTAAAAGAAAACCTGGGGCTTCCCTGGTGGAGCAGTGGTTGAGAGTCTGCCTGCCGATGCAGGGGACACAAGTTCGTGCCCCGGTCCGGGAAGATCCCACATGCCACGGAGCGGCTGGGCCCGTGAGCCATGGCCGCTGAGCCTGTGCGTCCGGAGCCTGTGCTCCGCAACGGGAGAGGCCACAACAGTGAGAGGCCCGTGTAACGCAAAATTAAAAAAAAAAAAAAAAAGAAAGAAAGAAAAAAAAAGAAAATATGAAATGGGACCCCCACGTGGCAGGAAAGAATTTTACACTCACAGATTCCAGATCACAAAAATGTAACTATCAGTTTTTTTCTGTAATAGGACATGATTACTCTTTGGAGCCTCTCCAGTTCTGCTAAGTGGTAAAAACTTCATCTCGGTTGAATCTGGGTCTGCTGAGTCAATTCTCTCCAAGGTCATGTTTCAGTTCCAGGGGCTTTGGAACTGGAGTGTTGGAAAGACTGCTGGTTCTTGGTGGTTATCTTCCATCACTGCCTCCTGCTGAGAGGTAATTGCTTCTGTTTCATCTTTGGTGCCTCTGCATTTTCCACATCCCTCTTGGCTCATGCAACACGTCTGGCTGTTTCCCCTTAAGTGCTGAGTGGAATGACTCTACATCCTGGTTTCCCCGGGACAGTCCTGACTATTGCCCTAGTGTAGTTATTAACCACGATCCTTTTCATTCTCCAAAGTGTCCTGGTTTGGATGATAAAAATTATACAGTCACCGTTTTAGGTTGAGCTGCTCCAGAAGCAGAGCCTGAGACAAGGATTTGGGGGTTCAAAATCTATCTGGGAGGTGATCCAAGGAAGCAGCTGGGATGGAGCAGGGAAGAGAGATGGGAAGGGGAGGGAGACACAGGGAGCATGGATGAGGTGACAGCTTTGGGCAATGGGGTCTCCTCTTCATTCAGGACCTCTGGAAGTCAGTATAGAACAAGCCTTGGAGTTGAGAGGCAAGGGAGCTGGGGTATTTATCCACCAACTTCCATTTGTCATTGCTTGAGAGCTGCTTGTATATAGGCAGTACATTTTCTGGTGGCCAGAGAACCACAGGCATATTTGGAGCCACTGACCTGTAGGGACCTTGTCAGTACTGGGGCGCTATGGGTGGGATGCTGACAGGGTCTGCACAGTCCTTTGCAGCCATCCCTACTCAATGGATGCTGCCATATGCAGGGTGTGGGGAAACTCCGTAGAGCCTGCTCTATCCTGGGGTCCAGGGGGCTCCAGGGAAACTTTAGTCCTCATCTGGTATCACAGAATGGCAGAGCCCTTATTTTTGTCAGACTTCAAGACTTAGCTCTGCTTAATCTGATTAATGACCATTCCATAGAGAATCCAAATGCCTTTCCAGTGTTTTTGCTTCTGTTTGGTGCCCTGTAATTTTGGGCTGTCTTTTAGACATCTTGCACCCATTGGTCTAAGGCACATAGATCCTACCAGTGGTCTGTGGATCCCTGAGGAGCTTTGAATCCTCTGAAAGAAAATCCAGAATTTGCATATATCTGCATTTTTGGGGGAGGACGATGTCTCAAATTTCACTTGATCCTGAAGCTGTTTAGACTGGGGTTGGGCTAATAGGATACAGGGATGCATCCCTGGACCTGTCTCTGAGTTTAACTATCTTTCCCACCCAACTCCTCCCGTCCACACTGGGAAACCATGATCTATTTTGTTGCAGGAAAAGTTGACTCAGCCTGAATGCTTTTTTGCATCTATAGCCAGACTTTCTTTTTACTTAATAGAATTTATTATTTTTTAAGATTGTGGCAGAACACACATAACATCAAATTTACCATCCTAACCTGTTTTACCTGTACAGTTCAGTAATGGGATGAATATTATGCTGTTGTGCAATGAATCTCCAGAAATTGTCATCTTGCAAAAGGGAAACCGTCCCCACTGAGCGATGAGTTCCCTTTCCCTCCCCCACTGTCCCCTGGCAACTACTTTGGCCAGACTTTTATCTAGAGCTCTTGAGGGCTTAGATGGTGGGGGCTCAAAAGCCAAGAATCAGCATCTTTAGGCTTTTGAAGTTCGAAAGCCAGGAAGGTGCTTCTTTGGTAAATCTCCTGCAGGAATAACTCTTAGGAGAAAAAAAATGATGGTGGCCAAGGCTGAGGAGGGGCCATGGGCAATATATTAATTTGATGGAAAATAGGTAATACTTGTGAATATTACTCCACCCCCCTCATGATGGAGGCAGCCCCCATGTTGAACATTCAACGTTGCCTGGTACCACGATAGTAAGCTCTTCACAGACGTTATCTAATATAATCTCACAACCAGCTTCGTGGGCAGTTGAGCATCTTGGCCAAGGTTCCAGGAAGATTCTAAGGTCAGCTCTGCCCTTACAAAGTTGGCTGTCACATGTTGGAAAAGTGACTTCACCTTTCTGAACCGGAGAAAGATAAATCACCTGTTTGAGAGCATAGTTAGTTTGTGTCTAAGTGTAAAGCCGCCTTCTTCACCTTCTTAACCATTGTTCCAGTAGCTGGTGGGGACCTAATCATTTCCTAGTTCTCTCCCCAACCCCAGGTAAGCCAGTGCCCAGACAGCACCTGTGCATACCTGGCCAGGTGCAGGATCCAGACTCCAGAGTCTGGTGTGACGTGTGCTCCGTGTTTGAAGGGCTGTGAAACTGGAAAGAGGGTATTGGAGAGGGAATGGAGTTCCCTCCATTATGGGGAGGGGCTTCTGCCCTGCCCCCCAACTTCCTCCTGAGCCATGCCATGAATTTACCTAATGTGGCTACCTGGGTTGTCTAATTCAATGGTGTCAATGAGGTTGAGGTCATAGACTTATTCTTGGAGGTCTTGAATCACTGTCCTCCAGCCCCAGGCTGAACTTTGAACTTGAGTTCTAACCCTGGTCTTGGGAGTCTTCGGTTGGGTCTTTAAGCCCCAGCACAACACGACCTGTATCAGTCACCTTGGGCTGAGTATTGCTGCTGTAACAAATGACTCCCCATCTCAACATCTCACAAACAACTCCTTCACGCATTGGCCTCAACTCTGCTGAAGAAGAAGTTTCTGGAAGGAGAAGGTGCTGCAGGAATCACACTGTTGGAGACCTCCAGCCTTGGGATGTGTCAGGCTTGTGGCAGAAGGAAAAGAGAGATGGCAGGACCACTCAGTGGTTCCTAATGTTTCTTCTTGGGGATGACAAGAAGACATTTCATTGGCCAGAGCAAGTTGTATGGCCCAGAGTAACATCAGCAGGGCAGGAAGGTTTACTCCTCTTCCAGGGAGAGGCAGTGAATACTTGGAACAAAACCAGAACCTGCCAGAGAGCCCGTTCTAACATTCATTCATTCATTGATTCATTTACTCACTTTATTTATTTATTTGGACGTGTTGGGTCTTAGTTGCGGCACATGAGATCTTTGTTGCGGCATGAAGGATCTTTTGTTGTGGCATGCAGGATCTTTTGTTGTGGCACGTGAACTTCTCTCTAGTAGTGGCGCGTGGCTTAGTTGCTCCTTGACATGTGGAATCTTAGTTCCCCAACTAAGGATCAAACTCACGTCCCCTGCATTGGAAGGGGGATTCTTAACCACTGGACCACCAGGGAAGTCCCCTCACTTTTGTGACAAGGAGTTAGTGACACTGGCAGTTATGGGTTGACTGTGTCCCCACAAATTTGTATGTTGAAGTCCTAACCTTCCCAGGACCTCAGAATGTGACTGTATTTGGAGATGGGTTCTTTAAAGAGGTAATTGAGTTAAAATGAGGTCGAGGTCATTAGGATGGACCCTAATCAAATGTGACTGCTGTCCTTCTAAGGATTGGGATGCACCATCAACAGATGAATGGATAAAGAAGATGTGTGTGTGTGTGTGTGTGTGTGTGTATCACACACACACACAGTGGAATACTACTCAGCCGTAAAAAAAATAAAATAAAGCCATTTGCAGCAACATGGATGGACCTAGAGATTATCATACTAAGTGAAGTAAGTCAGAAAAAGGCATATACTGTATGATATCACTTATATGTGGAATCTAAAAAATTATACAGATGAATTTATTCACAAAACAGAAACAGACTCACAGACATAGAAGACAAACTTATGGTTGCCAAAGGGGAAAGCATGGGGGGCAGGGATGATTTGGGAGTATGGGATTAACAGATACAAACTACTTTATATAAAATAGATAATCAATGAAGTCCTACTGTATAGCACAGGGAACTACATTCAATATCCTGTAGTAAACCATAACGGAAAAATATATATATATATGTATAACTGAATCACTTTGCTGTACATCTGAAACCAACACAGCTATACTTCAATTAAAAGAAAGAAAAATGGGAGGAATTTTGGGGAATGTGCAAATGAGCATTAACTCTGCTTAGAGGGGGAGGGAGAGAGTGAGGGTCTGGAGAAGTGGTCGGACCTGCTTTCTTACATGCCCCCAGAGGGACCAGGCAGACCTCTGCTGGAGGAGGCCACCTCTTGCTGGCTGGTGGAGATGAGGAGGGGCCTCAGGTGTGCCCTGGAGTGGCCTGCTGATGGTTGGAGACTTTGGTTCCAGGGGACAGCTGTCACCCAAATGTACTGGCAGAGAGAAGTTCAAAAGAACACAAGGCAACCCCGTGATGCCCTAACTCGGAAGTTCTCTGGTGCTGGCTGTCAGTTACATCCGGCTGTCACACGCATGCACGCGCGCGGACACACACACACACTGTATTACCTTGCTCAGTCTGCTGTAACAAAGTACCACAAACTGAGTGGCTTAATTAAACAATAGAAATATATTGTCTCACAGTTCTGGAGACTAGAAGTCCAAGATCAATGTGTTTTCAGTGGGGCTGGGCTCCCTCTGAAGACGCCAGAAAGAAATCTATTTCAGGCATCTCTGTCTCTTACCTCCTGGGAGTTTTCTTGGCCTGTGGTAGCAAAACTCCAGTGTTTACATGGTGTCCTCCCTGTGTGCGTTTGTCTGTGCCCAAATTTCTTCCTCCTAGGGAATTCCCTGGCAGTCCACTGGTTAGGACTCCATGCTTTCAGGGCCGAGGGCTGCGAAGCCACAACAAAACAAAATAAAGTTTTCCCTCCTATAAGGGCATCAGTCATACTGGATGAAGGGTCCACTTTACTCCAGCATGGCCTTAAATTAACTCATCACATCTGCCAAGACCCTATTTCTAAATAAGGTCACATTCTGAGGTTCTGGGGGTTAGGACTCCAACATGTGAATTTGGGTTTTTTTTTGGGGGGGAATGCAATTTAACCCATAACACACATGATGGATACAAAGCCCCTTGTGAAGATACACCCACATAACAGGCCAAGCATATGCACAGGCTGTCATGAAGAAACACAGCCCCCAAAATACACACAGATGGGCAAATACAGCAAATAGAAACTGGCAAGCAGACTCACAGGTGGTCATAGATAGACAGACAGACAGACAAAAAGGATCTACCCACATCCACAACAGCAAGCAGATGGCTCCAGAGATGCACAGACACAGAAATACTCCCCCGCACTGCGACAGGCCAACAGACCCCAGACCCAAATACTCCCCTCCCCAAACACCAAAACTGACTGAAATATGAACAGAAACACATACACAGATGTAAAAATACTGACACCTCCTTTCAACCTGCAATTCACAGGTGCACGTATAAAGCTATAGATACTGAGACATATATCTACTCAGCCAGGCACAGAAACACACCCCAAACACATAACAGACAGTACCTGAAATAGGAAGACAGACTGACAGATACACACCCTCAAACATGTTCACTCATACACCCTGCCCTGGGACCTTACTAACTCTAATGAAGGCATCCACAGGTGAAATCGGACAGATACCCATTGGATCAAACATTTATAAACATCACAAAGAGACACACACACACACACACACACACACACGAGGGCATTACAAAGGCAGATAGCAACAAAGTTAGGCCAAGCTTGCCCCCTGGTGGACACTAGCAGTACTGCCCCAACCTCTTTGGCTGATACCTAGATCCCTGCTTAGGGAAGGGAGGAGAGACCAGAGAAAGGTAGGGGTGTGTGTGTGTGTGTGTGTGTGGTGTGTGCTTGTTCACAAACCTGTCTATATGGGCCTAGGTTTGGGCACCAGAAAGGGCCCCTGATGCTTTTGGCTTTGCAGCATCATCACACTGCCCGGGGGTACCCACCCCGCCTCGATTCATTCACCCAAAAGCACAGGGAAGGGATCCATAGAGGTCTCATTTCAGAGTCTTGTTGGATACAAACACTCGCAGCCTCATGTGGGCAGGATGGGGCAAGAGGGAGAAACACAGAGTCGGAGGAGCCTAGAGGGATGAGTTTCTTGGAAGGAGAGGTTGGATCTGGGTCTTTGAAGGATAAGCATGTGTTTATACTGTTGAGAAGGCACCTCCTGTAGGTAGAGTGGGCTCTACCCAGAGCCTTTTACTGTGGTCCAAAGGCTCTTCCTCTTTAAACCCTTCCAGGGTTCAGTTTGGGCTGTTGAGTTAGTACCCTGCATCTCCTGGAATATAAAGTTAAGCCAAAGAAATGACTCTCTAATGGTGGAATGCCAATGAAATCGGAAACAGGGCAAATTTTCTTTCTTTCTTTTAAAACCCAGTTTATTGAGGTATTATTGACATGAAAAATTATACACGAGTGTATACATCACGATGAGTTTGGGGATACATATCCACCTGCGAAACCGTCACCACTACCAATGCCATCAACATATCCATCACCTCCCAAAGTTTACTCCTGCGGTGGATTTTCATGTTGGGGCCCCGTTACATTTCATGGGAACTGTTGACGAAATCCTATCCTTGGGGACCCAGCACGCTGTTTGAGACGGGGCAGGAGGGGCTCAGGTCCCGTGAAATCTTTCCCCACTGTGTCCTCACTTCACCAGTTTGAAGCTGTGTACTGCCCCCTTGTTGCTTTCTCCGACTTTAAGCTTTCTGCTTAGACTGTTCCCCGACCAGGCTGGAAGAGCAGGCTCCAGGCCAGGCTTACAAGTTTGAGCTTTAAACTACAGGAGGTAGGGAGCCATGGAGTAAGGGGATTTAATCAGTGGATGTTGGCATGGCATTTTACACCTGCTATGGCTGATTTAAAGTCATTTAAAGTATCATCACTTTCTTTGTCTCCAGTAATATCTCCCCAATTTCCAATCAATTCTGCAAAAGCACAACCAATATCATATAGTCCAGGCACCAGGCTGAACCCTTAGGATGACCCACAGGGCCCTATATAATTTGCATCTCCCTTCTTTCCCTGGACGCACTGACCTCTGGAAGCAGGAAGGGGCAGGAGAAAAAGCTGAGCAAAGATGCGGCCTCATCTTGAGTTTACTTAGAGATTAGCTTCACGGAGGAAAAGGATGTAGAGTAGCAGGGTACAGAGTACCTTGATGGTGGTGGGTGGTTATTATTGATCAGGCAGCCATGGAAGCCATCTCTGACATTTGAACTGAGACCCTGAGTGAATGGAGAGAGTGCACCATGGAAAAGCGGGAAGGAAAAACTTGTGCCTCAAGCAGAGGAAATGGCAAGTGAAAAGGCTCTGAGGAGGCTATTGAGTCAGTACCCTGTATTTTCTGGAAGAGAAATGCTTTCAGCCAAAGGAATGACTCTCTAATAGTGGAATTTCAGGCAATGAAGTCAGACACGGGACAGATTTTCTTCTTCTTTTTCTTCTCCTTTTTTTTTAAACCACTTTATGGAGGTATGAGGAATGAGCTTGGTGAAATCAAGAACTAGTAATAAGGCCAAAGTGGCCTGAAATAGAGAAAAGAGAGAAGTAAGAGGTTGACAGGGACAAACCATGGTGAAAACTTGGGATTTTTTCTAACCTTAATGGGAAGCCAGTGTTTCTGTATATACTTGCATTCTGTAGAAAAGTGCTTGGTTAGGGGAGTAAGGGGATACTGAAACTCATCCTGAGTTAAGCTGCAGGTGTCAAAGGGGGGCATTGTTCTCTAATTCTCACAAAGACTTCTTGCAGAACTTCAGTGGTTACCATAGGAAGCTATTGAAGGTTTATAAAAATTTATAATTTTTTTATTGTGGTAAATATGCATAATATATTCACACCATAGCTTGGACCCAAGTTTGGTTGGGTAACAGATAGATATACCATATTTTGTATGTCCACTCATCTGTTGACAGACATTTGGGCTGTTTCCACCTTTTGGCTATTGGGAATAGTGCTTCTAAGAGTGGTTTTTACCACTCGTAAATGGTTGAAGAGGGAATTTCCCGGCAGTCCAGTGGTTAGGCTTTTACTGCAGGGGGCGTGGTTTCGATCCCTGGTAGGTGAACTAAGATCCTGCAAGCTGCGTGGTACGGCCAAAAAGAAAAAAGAAAAAAAAAAATGGTTGAAGAAAATCAAAAGAAGAACAATATTTCATGACAAGTGAAAAGTATATGGAATTTGAATTTCAGAGTCTACAGAGAAAGTTTTATTGGCACACAGCCACACTCATTTACATGCCATCTACAGCTGCTTTCACAATAAGATGATGAAAGTGGCAACAGAGATCCAAAGGCTGCCAAAGTAGAAAATATTTGCTACTTGGACCTTTACAGAAAAAGTTGCTGACCCTTGAGCTAAGGGATCACAAGCCTGGCTTTTAGCCATCAACTTTGCCAGCTCTGCTTGGATGATATAATAAAACTCTTTTATTGCATTTTATTGTTATGTTCTCCCACGTTTGGGAACTGCAGCCTGACCGAGAGAGAGCCCCACCGTCATATCCTGTAATAATAATATACACGTACATGGATGTGTATGTATGTAGTGTGTTGTAATAGTGATAATATAGTTGATGTTTGTTGATTGTGTACTTGTTACTCTAAATGCTTTTGATGTGTTACTTCGTTTAGTCCCTATGATAACTTTTGAAGTAGACATATATATTTTTTAAATTAATTAATTTTTAATTGAAGTATAGTTGATTTATAATGTTTCAGGTATACAGCAAAGTGATTCAGTTATCTATCTATCTCTACATCTGTATTCTTTTTCAGATTCTTTTCCATTATAGATTATTACAAGATATTGAATATAGTTTCCTGAGCTCTACAGGAAGACCTTGTTGTTTATCTATTTTATGTATAGTAGTGTGTATCTGTTAATCCCAAACTCCTAATTTATCCCTCCTTCCCTTTCCCTCTATGGTAACCATAAGTTTGTTTTCTATGTCTGTGAGTCTATTTCTGTTTTGTCAGTAAGTTCATTTGTATCAATTTTTTTAGAGTCCCTATATAAGTGATATCATATGGTATTTGTCTTTCTCTTTCTGACTTACTTCACTTAGTATAATCTCTAGGTCCATCCATGTTGCTGCAAATGGCATGATTTCATTCTTTTTTATGGCTGAGTAATATTCCATTGTATATATGTACCACATCTTCTTTATCCACTCCTCTGTTGATGGACATTTAGGTTGCTTCCAGAAGTAGACATATTTTTTTAGTAGACAAGAAAAGGGAGGGTCAAAGAAGCTATCACGTTTTAAGGTCACATGCTAAGTGGTTGGAGCTGGAATGTGAGTGTGATGGGTTGAACTGTGCCCCCCCACCCCCCACCAAGTGTATATGTTGAAATTCTCATGCCCAGGACCTCAGAATGTGACTGTACCTGGAGATGAGGGTCTTTACAGAGGTGATTACATTAAATGAGTTCATTAGGATGGCCCCTGATCCAATAGGACTGTGTCCTTAAGAGAAGAGGAAATTAGGACGCAGACACACACAGAGGGATGACCACGTGAGGACACAGGGAGAAGACAGTCGTCTACAAGCCAACGAGAGAGGCCTCAGAGGGAACCAGCCCCGCTGACACCTTGATTGTGGACTTCCAGCCTCTATACCATGAGAGAATATATATTTGTTGTATAAACCAACAACACCTAGACTGTGGTATTTTGTTAGGGTAGCCCTAGCAAACAAATACACTGAAACTAGTTCTATCTGCCAACATATTCTAAGCTCATGGAATATGAGCTTAGAATATTTCTTGTTTGGGCTGTCTCCTGATGTTCCTCTCCTTCCAGAATCTTCCTTCCTTTCAGAGGCTCAGACCTCGAGGGCCACTTTCTTCTTACATCATTGGAGAGCTGCTTCCTCAAATTCTGGCTATTTGCTTGTGCTTTCGGGTGGGGGGGCCCTATGTTTAGGGAGCAAATATGATGATGTATTATTTTTCTCTCGTAGCTCTGTCTATCCACATCCTCTTCTGGTTCTACTTCTGGTTCTGTCCAAACGAGGTCTAGTTACAGTTCCTCTAGCTGTGAGATGGAATGATAACTAGAAAACCATTCAGGGAACTGAGTTTCTGCAGATCTTTTGCAGAGGGAGAGTAGGTGTACAGCAATGCTTGCAAACACCAGTGATGCACCCACAGGGAACTGGAAATGCAAATTATTACACATTCACTATGTAGGTTCAAGGGTGTAACCAGGCTCTAACTATTGATGTGAAAGTATTTCCAAGAAACGTTTCTTATCTGTCAGGGTGCAGTTAGGAAACCTGAACTGTACTAGTTTTTGTTGTTTCAGTTTAGTTTTAAAGGAAGTATAGATTTAGATCGTTCCTAAACTTGCTAAGGTCATGTGTATTTATCATTGTGAAATAACATCAGCTTTCTATTTAAACAAACGTTTAAATGGAAAAGAGACCACACTTCACTGGAGAAACTCTAAACACATGTCTTCTGACCCCTTTACATAACATAAAATAATTTGGTCCCTTTATACACAGTAGGCTCAATATAACAATTGGGTCCCTTCATGTGGCATGCACAATAACATAACTTGGCAGAATGCTGGGTCTGGGTACTCTTTACTTTGGAGCCAATCTTACCAAATTTATTGAGGGGGTGATTTATGAACAACAAACTGCTTCCTTTCACGAGTGTAAAATTGGATGCATTTTGATAACTTCTGCCACAATCAAGATACAGAATGTTTCCATCATATCCCTAAATTTTCTTGAGCCCTTTTGTAATCCCTCCCTCCCTCCACTCCTGGCCCTAGGCCACCCTGGAAGCTGGCACCTAATTTCCTCTGGACCTCAACTGTTTCCTCTTGTTGATTTTCTTTGTATCTCACTGTGACGATGGCTATAGGCTGAGTTCTGTAAGTCATCCTAGGGAGTCATTGAACCGGGTGTGGTTCTTGGGGACTGTCAACAAACCACCCCTGCTTGGCAGGGGTCTGAGGAGCCCGGATAACTGTGAATCCTTCTAAGGAAGGCTCTGTGGCTCTGTCCTTCATCAACTGCATCCGTCCTAGGACTCCTGCTCCTTTTGTCCAGCTCCCACGCCCTCAAATCTCTGGTCCTCTTTCTGGGGCCAGGGGAGGGTCAGGAGATTCATCAGCTCCTCTTTCTTTCTTCCTTCTCATTTGTTTCTTAATTTTCTGGGATACAACAGCCAACAGAATTCCTTCCCTACCCCAGGGGATGCTCCCAGTCTTTGGAGAGAAACAGACATTCAAACAAGCATAGATCATACTGACTGTTGGGATTGGGGAGCACGGAGGAGGTCTGTGCTAATCCTGAAGTGGAGGGCAAGGAGGGCTTTCTGGAGGAGGTGATATTTACACTGGAAGCCTTCCTGGAGGAGGTGATATTTATATTGGAACGCTCCCTCCCCCACTCCGCACGGGAGGAGATGATATTTACATGGGAAAGATGCATAGGATATGGGGTGAGTACCCATGTCAGACCTGGGGTCAGGAGACAGCTTAGTGTTTAATGGCTGGGAGGGATTCTTAGGCCCTCCTGGAAGCTGACTCTGCCATGAGGATTCTTGTTTCACGGTTGATTGAGGGAGGGCATTTAGCAGAGGACAAGTGAGGGGAACAGGGTAGGATAGAAGAAAGAGTTGAGCACGGAGGTAGTCCTAGCTGGAGCCCAGACTCTGCCTGACCCCACGGGCATCCCTGGAGCCTGAATAACACCACCCAGCTGACCTCACTTTGTTTTTTGTTTTTTTGCGGTACGCGGGCCTCTCACTGTTGTGGCCTCTCCCATTGCGGAGCACAGGCTCCAGACGCGCAGGCTCAGCGGCCATGGCTCACGGGCCCAGCCTCTCCGCGGCATGTAGGATCTTCCCGGACCGGGGCACGAACCTGTGTCCCCTGCATCGGCAGGCGGACTCTCAAACACTGAGCCACCAGGGAAGCCCTTGACCTCACTTTGAGTGAGGTTTTGACCTCCATGACCATCGGTTATTGGCCGTGGGCTGGGTCTGAGGGTTTGTGCAGGCATTGAACTGGACAGCAGTTCTCTGGAGAACAGGAAGCTGTGAGCTGTTAGCAGGCAACACCCACAGCAGCTGGAAGATGTGTGTCCAGCTTCAAGGGTGGCTGGACGTGCCATCGACAGTGTCCACTATAGGAGACTTTGGTTAGTTTAGGATGACTGGGGCTTTGGAGGGAGAAGGAAACAATGAAGTGAGAGGGGGACCCATATAAGACTAGGCAGAGTCTTTTTTTTTTTTTTGCATTGTGGTTTTTATTTTTTAATTTTTAAAAATTTTTTATTGGAGTATAGTGGATTTACAACGTTGTGTTAGTTTCTGCTGTACATCAAAGTGAATAAGCTATAAGTATACATATATCTCCTCTTTTTAAAATTCTTCTCCCATATGGGTCATTACAGAGTATTGAGTAGAGTTCCCTGTGCTACACAGTAAGTCCTTATTATTATCTATTTTATATATAGTGGTGTGTATATGTCAATCCCAATCTCCCAATTTATCCCTCCCTCACTTTACTCCCCCCCCCAGTAATGATAAGTTTGTTTTCCACATCTGTGTCTCTATTTCTGTTTTGTAAGTTCATATGTACCTATTTTTTTTTAGATTCCATGTATAAGCAATATCATATGATATTTTTCTTTCTCTGTCTGACTTATTTCACTCAGGATGACAATCTGAGTGATAGGTCCATCCATGTTGCTGAAAATGGCATTATTTCATTCTTTTCTATGGCTGACTAGTATTCCATCCCTCTGTCGATGGACATTTAAGTTGTTTCCATGTCCTGGCTATTGTAAATAGTGTTGCTATGAACATTGGGGTGCATGTTTCTTTTTGAATTATGGTATATTAGGCAGGGTCTTGAGTGCTGTATTAATGAGCCTGCACTTCATCCTGAGGGTACTAGGGAGCCATGGGGGGTTTTAGAGTACAGGAGGAACATGTCAAGTTGGGTAGGGCTGCCCTGGAGCCACCCTCCCTCCGACACCCTCATTAAGAGTGAAGATGAGTAATGGATAAAGAAGATGTGGTACATATATATAATGAAATACTACTCAGCCATAAAAAGGAACGAAAAAGTGCTGCCATTTTCGGAGATGTGGATGGACCTAGAGACTGTCATACAGAATGAAGTAAGTCAGAAAGAGAAAAACAAATATTGTATAATATCACTTATATATGGAATCTTGAAAAATGGTACAGATGAACTTCTTTGCAAAGCAGAAATAGAGTCACAGATGTAGAGAACAAACGTATGGTTACCAAGGGGGGAAGGGGGGTGGGATGAACTGGAAGATTGGGATTGACATATATACACTACTATGTATAAAATAGATAACTAATGAGAACCTACTGTAGAGCACAGGGAACTCTACTCAGTGCTCTGTGGTCACCTAAATGGGAAGGAAATCTGAAAAAGAGGGGATATATGTATACGTATGACTGAGTCACTTTGCTGTACAGCAGAAACTAGCACAACATTGTAAAGCAACTACACTCCAATAAAGAAAAAAAAGAGTACAGATGAGTGACGTCTCTGGGGCTCCTCCAGACTGACTTCTGTAGTCTTGAGTGTCCCTCAATTTCCCCTTTGCCAGGAAAGTCACAATAGTTAGTCTTACGCAAGCCACTTTACTAGAATTGTGCATTTCCTTCCCTTTCTTCTCCCTCTACACCTGCCCTCATCCCTGGAAGATCTCTGCCGTCCAGATTTCATAGCCTCGGTCACTTCTTTAGCGTTTGAAGGGTGACTGGTAGCTTGCATCCCCAATCACTCACCAGGATCCCAGACCCCATCTGCTGTCAGTAGAATAATGAGGCTCCCCCCAACCCCCGCCAGGTTGGCCACATCCTAGTCCCTGGAAGCTGTGAATATATGACCTTCTACCACAAAAGGGACTTTGCAGGTGTGATAAAGTTAAGGGTCTTGAGACGGGAGATTATTCTGGACGATCTGAGTAGGTCTAATGTAATCACAAAATCCTTTTAAGGGGAGTGGAAGGAGGGTCAGAGAGAGAAGGAGACGGAGAGAGAGAGAGAGAGAGACTGCAGACAGGGGGAATGAGACAAATCTATCATTTATCTATCATCTATCTATCTATCTATCTATCTATCCATCCATCCATCCATAGAGTGAATGTGTGTGTGAGAGAGAGAGAGAGAGGGAGAGAGAAAGAGAGAGAGGGATTTTGGAGATACTGCATTGCTGGCTTTGAAGATGGAGGAAGGGGCTTTGAGCCCAGGGATGTCAGCTGTCTCCAGAAGCTGGAAAAGACAAGGAATGGAGTCTCCCTTAGAGCCTCCAGAAGGATCGCAACCCTTCTGACATCTTGATTTCAGCCCTGCTAAGACTCATTTGGGACGCTGACCTCCAGAGCTGTAATGTAATAAATTTGTGTTGTTTCAAGCCACTATGTTTGTGGCGATTTGTTTTGGGAGCATCAGGAAACTCATCCACAACCTTGTCCTGCCCCCAGGCCCCCTGAGGAATCTGGGCTTGGTTGAAAAACCTTACCTCCAAAGGTCAATTCCTGCTTCGGTCCCAGACTCCCCACCTACATCCAGACATCCCCCCATTCTGCTGTTCCTGCATCCTAAATTCCTCTTCGTCTCCACAGCCCTTGCCCTCCTCCAGGTCATCACACTTTTCTTCTCTCCATCTCCCCACCAATGACCACATCCTGTCTGACATCCATACTACACAACGCAAGTGTTGTAAAATACCAATGTGACCGTAACTTCCTCAATGAAATCTCTTTTATTGCCCTGCGGAGATGATCTAAACTCTTTCATGTACAATGGAAGGTCCTGCCTGAAATGGACTTGCTGACTCTTCTAACTGAGTCACTGCTGGCACCATGCCTCTGATCAGTAGCTGTGACCACTTATTATTGAAACAATGTCAATAATAACTGATAATATTGAGTATTATTTTTTCCAGGCAGGATTTTATGGTTTTATCACATTAAACCTCAAACCCTATGATGTTATGATGATCTTTTTTTTTTTTTTAACTGACAGGGACAATTGCTTCTAAGTGTATCAGTTGTCTCCTGCTGATAACAAATCACTCTCAAAATGTAACAGCTTAAAACAACACATTTTTAATTTTCTTACAGTTTCTGAGGGTTGGGAATCTGGGGGTGGCTTAGCTGGGTGGAGCTGGATCAGGGTCTTCTCAGGAGGTCACAGTCAAGCTGTTGGCTGGAATCTGAGTTCCCCCTCATGTGGGCTTCTCCATGGCACTGCTTGAGTGTCCTTACAACACGGTAACTGACGTCCCTTCAGTGAATGATCCTGGAAAGAAAGAGGGAGGGGAAAACCACCATGATGTTTACAACCTCAGATGTCTCAGATCCCACACAAGGTCACATCTTCCTTTCTCTGCTCCTTAGAAACAAGTCACTAAGTCCAGCTCATACTCAAGGAGAGAAGAATTAGGTTTCCCCTCTTGAAGGGAGGGCTAAGAATTTGAGTAATAGCCAAGCCTTGGAGGTTTTCCTGTGTGTCAGGCTCTGTTCTAAGCATGTCACATACAGCCATTCCTCTGATGCTCGCCTCAACGCCATGAAATATATCCTGCTTATCAAGCCCATTTTACAGATGGCCATGTTGAAGCATAGAGAAATTAATTGCTGGAGAAGGTGTGGAGAAAATGTAACCCTCCTACACTGTTGGTGGGAATGTAAATTGGTGCAGTCACTATGGAGAACTGTATGGAGGTTCCTTAAAAAACTAAAAGTAGAGTCACCATATGATCTAGCAATCCTACTCCTGGGTGTATATCCAGAGAAAAACATAATTTGAAAAGATACATGCACCCCCAATGTTCACAACAGCACTGTTTACAATAACCAAGACATGGAAGCAACCTAAATGTTCATTGACAGGTGAATGGCTAAAGAAGATGTGATATATTTATACAATGGAATATTACTCAGCCATAAAAAAGAAGGAAATAATGCCATTTGCAGCAACATGGATGGACTTAGAGATTATCATACTAAGTGAAGTAAGCCAGACAGAGAAAGTCAAATACCATATGATATTACTTATATGTGGAATCTAAATAAGTGATACAAATGAACTTATTGACAAAACAGAAATTGACTCACAGACATAGAAAACAAACTTATAGTTACCAAAGGGGAAAGGGAAGGGAGGGATAAATTAGGAGTTTGGGGTTAACAGATACACATTACTATATATAAAATAGATAAACAACAAGGACCTACTGTATAGTACAGGGAACTATACTCAATATCTTGCAATAACCTATAATGGAACAGAATGTAAAAAATGAATATATATATATGTGTATATATATATATATCTGAATCACTTTGCTGTACACCTGAAACTAGCACAATATTGTAAATCAACTATATTTCAATAAAAGTTAAAAAAAGAGTAGGTCTGTGTCTTTATTCCCGTCTTGCCCCTAGGTTCTTCGTGACTTTTTTTTTCTTAGATTCCATATATATGTGTTAGCATACGAAATTTCTTTTTCTCTTTCTGACTTACTTCACTCTGTATGACAGCCTCTAGGTCCATCCACCTCACTACAAATAACTCAATTTCGTTACTTTTTATGGCTGAGTAATATTCCATTGTATATATGTGCCACATCTTCTTTATTTTACTAGAGAATGGACTTGAGGATATGGGGAGGGGGAAGGGTAAGCTGTGACAAAGTGAGAGAGTGGCATGGACATATATACACTACCAAATGTAAAATAGATAGCTAGTGGGAAGTGGCCGCATAGCACAGGGAGATCAGCTCAGTGCTTTGTGACCACCTAGAGGGGTGGGATAGGGAGGGTGGGAGGGAGGGAGACGCAAGAGGGAAGAGATATGGGAACATATGTATATGCATAACTGATTCACTTTGTTGTAAAGCAGAAACTAACACACGATTGTAAAGCAATTATACTCCAATAAAGATGTTAAAAAAAATTTAAAAAAGAACTTGCCCAGGACCACACATAACTAGCAAGCAGTGGAGACAAGATTTGGACCCCTGGCAATCTGGTGCTAGAGTCTGTTTTTATCCTCCAGAGCTTCTCTTAACATAGCTCCATTTATCTTCCTTCTTTGTGAACTTTACTGTACTTCTCTTCTGGCTCTTAATTGCAGCCTCACTGGGTAGGGTCTCCTGATGAACAGATGGAACCACTGATGAATCTGCTTCAGCAATCATAACTCCAAGGTGTATATTTTGCCTTGCACAGAGCAAAAAAGGAGAATATAAAAACAAGTGGGGCTCTTCTTCCCAAGAACTTGGGGCTGGTTTTTGCATCTAAGTTTTGGCTTGGAGCAGGTGTTGTTGGTGCCCGTCCACACCTGTGACCTTC
The DNA here is from genome assembly GCF_025265405.1 of Mesoplodon densirostris. Taxonomy (NCBI): domain Eukaryota; kingdom Metazoa; phylum Chordata; class Mammalia; order Artiodactyla; family Ziphiidae; genus Mesoplodon; species Mesoplodon densirostris. The sequence continues at coordinate 147,932,194 of NC_082663.1, read as the reverse complement.
AACCCTTAGGGCACACTAGTCTGACATGTGCCAGCCACTGCATTTTGTTATCAACAGGGTTATGAACTGGAGCCCATTCTATCTGCTTGGAGGCCAGGTCTTGGGTTGACACAAGCCTCAATCAGTGACTGACGGTAGCTGGTGGATAAATACCCCAACTCCCTCCCCCGACAGTTGGGATAACTCTGAAGAGTGTACTCTAGGTTACCTTCCAGAGGTCCCCAGCCACATTAAGTTTCAGTTTCTTACTGGGTAACTTGCCTGATAACATTCACTGCAGGCTCTTTCCCTTCCCTCTCTCACTTCCCCCATCCTCAGCTGGAGTTTTTTGGGGTCACCTCCCTGATGAACTACTTTCACGAGAATCCTTGTCTGAGCATCTGCAACTGGGGGCCCTAACTAAGACATTCCTAGACCAACGTGTTTATGAGATGGCTTGTGTGTGTGTGTGTGTGTGTGTGTGTGTGTGTGTGTGTGTGTGTGTTGGGTTGGTTTGGGGGCAGTGCTGGGAATGGGGTGTGTCACTGTCCAGTGATCAGATATTGTGGGGAGCTAAAGGCAAATGAAATGGTGAAAGCTCTAGACCTTGGAGTCGGAGGGTCCCGGATTCAAAGCTCGGGTCTGGGTAATCTTTGACAAGTCGCATCTCCTCTCTCAGCCGTGGTTTCCATTTTAATTGTACTTTTTGATGAAATAGGTGGGGGTGGGAATCCCTAGTATATGATGTTGACATCATGGTGAAATTAAATTTTATTGGAAACGTGTTTAGCACAGCGCCTGGTACCTGAGGGCTCTGATGATGTTTGTATGGGGCAGGCTGGGAGGAGATGGTTGAGTTTGGGGCTTGCTTCATTGGGTAGTGGAAGCTTATTTATTATTGGGTGCAATAAAATAAGGTGATGAGAGACGGGAGATAGATGTTGCTGGGGGAAGAAAAAAGTGAGTAGGAAGGAAGGAGAGAGAGAGAGAGGGAGATAGACCCACACAGAGACCCATCAGCCAGACAAACTTCTCTTCACTGTAGAGAAAGGAGAGGATTAGAGGTTTGTCAGACTCTCCTTTATGAGTGGAGGCAATTCAGCAAAAAGGGCCATGATGCCTTGGCTGCATTGAGCAATTCTGGCCCTGCCCTTCCCCTCTCCCCACGCCCTCTTTTACTGAAAACCCTGGAAACAGCGAGAAAGTACTCTTCATTGAATGACAGAACCTGCACGATGTGGAGCTTCAGTTTTCTCCTCTTTTGGGGTGAGTATGAGCCTGAATAGGGGGTCTGGGGAGAGTCTGCACTGGAAATAGACTGTAAGGAAAAGGGAGGGCCTCGACTGTCCAGCCAAGAGATCATACTTCTAGGCTGGACACTGCAAACATCTTCACTGGGGAACCTTTGACCAAAATCAGTCGGTTCAGGGAATTCATCTGTCAAGGAAGAGTTTCGTTATAGTCATTCAGTTGACATGTATTTCCTGAGCACCCACTGTATGCTGGGTGCTGTTTTAGGCACTGAGAATAGAGCAGTGAACAAACAGACAAGGTTTCTGCCCTTGTGAGGCTGACATACCGTTAGGAGGAGATAGGAAGAAAGGAAGCCACTAACGGTAATAGCAACCTCCCAAGCAGCACCTATCTAAGTTCCTCAAATAGAGAATGTATTCAGTCTTCACTAAATGCCTCTGATATTGGGTCATTAATAGTCCCATTTTCTCAGGGTAGTGGGATTGCTGGGTCATATGGTAGTTCCATTTTTAGTTTATTAAGGAACCTCCATAATGTTCTCCATAGTGGCAGTACCCACTTACATTCCCACCAATAGTGCAAGAGGGTTCCCTTTTCTCCACACCCTGTCCAGTATTTATTGTTTGTAGATTTTTTTTTTTTTTTTTTTTTTTTTTTGCGGTATGCGGACCTCTCACTGTTGTGGCCTCTCTCGCTGCGGGGCACAGGCTCCGGACGCACAGGCTCAGCGGCCATGGCTCACGGGCCCAGCCACTCTGCGGCACGTGGGATCTTCCCGGACCGGGGCACGAACCCGCGTCCCCTGCATCGGCAGGCGGACCTTCAACCACTGCACCACCAGGGAAGCCCTGTTTGTAGATTTTTTGATGATGGCCATTCTGACTGGTGTGAGGTGATACATCATTGTAGTTTTGATTTACATTTCTCTAATGATTAGTGATGTTGAGCATCTTTTCATGTGCTTCTTGGCCATATGTATGTCTTCTTTGGAGAAATGTCTATTTAGGTCTTCCACCCATGTTTTGATTGGGTTGTTTGCTTTTTTGATATTGAGCTGTATGAGCTGTTTGTATATTTTGGAGATTAGTCCCTTGTCAGCTGCTTCATTTGAAAATATTTTCTCTGATTCTGAGGGTTGTCTTTTTGTCTTGTTTATGGTGTCCTTTGCTGTGCAAAAGCTTTTAAGTTTCATTAGGTCCCATTTGTTTATTTTTGTTTTTATTTTCAAAATTGGGTCATTTGTAGAGACGTGGATGGACCTAGAGACTGTCATACAGAGCGAAGTATGTCAGAAAGAGAAAAGCAAATATCGTGTATTAGCGCATGTATGTGGAATCTAGAAAAATGTTACAGATGAACCTATCTGCAACGCAGAAATAGAGACACAGACGTAGAAAACAAACATATGGACACCAAGGGGTGGAAAGGGCGGGGGTGGGATGAATGGGGAGATTGGGATTGACAGATATACACTACTATGTATAAAATAGATAACTAATGAGAACACTCTGCATAGCGCAGGGAACTCTACTCAGTGCTCTGTGGTGCCCTAAATGGGAAGGAAATCCAAAAGAGAGGGGATATACGTATACACATAGCTGATTCACTTCTCTGTACAGCAGAAACTAACACAACATTGTAAAGCAACTATACCCCAGTGAAAATAAAATTGTCCCATTTTACAAAGGAGAAAAATGAAGCAAAAGAGATTAAATAACTTGCCCAAGACCATTTAGCTAGTAATGGGTAGAGCTAGGATTTAAAAACAGGCATCCTGGATCCAGAGTCTGTACACCTCTAAACTATGCTGCTCCAAATAACAAATAAACAAAAGCATTTCAGGGAGTGGCAAGCGCTACGAAAGAAATTGTCATAGAGTGTGACCGGGGATGACATAGAAGAGGGAAGTCAGGGAAGGTATTTCTGCAGAAGTGATGTTTGTGCTGAGGCCTGAACAATGAGATGGAGCCATCCTGTCTGCTCTCTTAATTTTTTTTTCTTCAGGTGTCAGTTTTTCTTGGTCTTGCTTATCTTTCATGTCATGGTTTCCTTCACGGGTCTCGTGAGTTTTGGTCTTTGGTTCAAATCTAAGAATGGGAGACCCTATCTAAGCAACAAGTGTGGGTTTTCTCTGTGTTGTACATTGGATCCGTTTCCCTTATTTCACTGAGGAGAAAATTTGGTCACAAAGAGATTAAGTAACTTTCCCAAGGCCACGTAGTCTGTAATTGGTGAAGCCAGAGTTTTAAGCCCAAGCATTTTGACCCTAGCACTGATATGCTTAAACGCAATGTTCTGTTGTCTTTAAAATAATTAAAGAGCAAGAGAATTTCAGTTAGTGATAATAAGAAAGTTGGGAGTTTGGGTCTGTGGGACTTGTTGACTGGCAGGTTTCACTAGAAGGAGCAGGTAATTTGTGGAGCTCAAATGCTAAAATGCAGACTTGTTTCTTTGGGGTGTCAGCACTGGTGTTGGCCATTAGCACTCTATTCTGCCCTTGATAAGCAAAGAGTGGTGATGCTAACATTGATGATGGTGGTGATGATGTTGGTGATGCTGAAGATGATGATAATATGATGTGATGATGGTGATGATGATATAATGGGATGACGGAGAGGAGCTAAATGATGGGGGACTGCACTGCCTTTTAGATGTTAAAAAATTGTCTTACCCTCCCATTAAAATTTAATACTACAGATATACTATACACTTATTTATATATTTTATGTATATCTGTGTGTGTCTTATACATGAAGAATAAGGTTTTTTCCTCTCTTCCCAAGAACCAAGTTTTGCTCTTGGGGGGAGATATCATTTCTTTTGAGAATGCATGTTTCAATGTATGGGGGTTTTTTTCTTCTAATTTTTATTGGGGTATAGTTGATTTACAATGTTGTGTTAATTTCAGGTGTACAGCAAAGTGAATCTGTTATACATATACATATATCCACTCTTTTTTAGATTCTTTTCCAATATAGGCCATTACAAAATATTGAGTAGAGTTCCCTGGGCTATACAGTAGGTTCTTATTAGTTTTTTTTTTTTCTTTTTGGCCGTGCTGTGCGGCTTCCGGGATCTTAGTTCCCTGATGAGGGATCGAACCCATGTCACCTGCAGTGGAAGTGCGGAGTCCTAACCACCGGGCCTCCAGGGAATTTCCTCAATGTATGTTTTTGAAAATCATCTGGAACTCTTTGTAAATGAAAAAAAAATGAAGATAACACAAACAAAATGAAAAACGAAAATGAAGTGCGGAAAAGCAGGAATGGTGGCTGTGAAGGTTATATAAAATAATGTATGCTTGTCATTCACTTGGGGCTTTCATCTAAGCTCATCAAATCTGTTTCTATGAGGCTACACCAAGAGTAGTTTTTCAGGTTGAGTCCAAAGAGCTTCTTGATGGGTCATGGTGTTTTTCTTTTCTTTCTTCACAGGGTGTTGTGGTATATACACCTGGGGAATGTTCACATTATCCTCACTGGAATCAAAGACAAGACGTAAGTTGGGGAATCTCTATGCCCAGTGTGGCGGGGAGGAGACTCTTCTGACCCAGGAGGCTGAGACACAGCTGGACACTTGCCACAAACTAGTCCGTGGCTGAGCAAGGGATAACATCCAGGTCTCCCGGTTCCCACCCAAGCTTTTTCTCTTGTGCCTTAAACTTGCCGTGTGACCTCACGCAGGTCACACGACCTCTGGCAAGTCACACAGCCTCTTTGATCTTCAGTTTCCTCAGCTGCAAGATACAGGTAACGAGGGTTCCTATGTCACAGGGATGTTGTGAAGCTTAAAACCAAAGAGGTAACATTGTATACTACCTGGCATGTGTGAGAAGAGCTTCATGAATGATGGGGCAGTGGGGATGGGGATGGGATTTATTTAAACTACAACTCAACGTGGAGGGGGGGAGAGTGCATTTTTAGATGTTTCGTTCAGTATTCTGATCTTCCATACAAGCTCCTGCTGGATCCAGGAGGAGAAACATGGCCAGTTCTGTGTTCTCAGTGTCTCAGTTTCCTGGCTCAGCCTTATTTGGGAAACTCAGTCTTTATGGTACGAAGAGTTAATCTTTCAAATCTCCTCACCCTACTCTCGTTCCTCCCGAGATGGTTTGTGGGTGTTGGCGTAGGGGCAGCTTATGGCATCTTGCAACAGTGAAGTGTGGACTCTGAATGGGGTGTTTTGTCCACTGGGGAATAAAAAATGGTAACAACTTGGAATAAACTAAATGTATGCTTACACCAGGGGACTGGCTGGATAAATTGTTGCATTTGTGAGACCAGCTCAAGCTACTGTAACAAATAAACCCCAAACTGTCAGTGGCTTAAGAAAAAGAAATTTCATTCTTGTTTGTTTAAGAGTCCAGTGAGGATATTTCTGGCTGGTGGGTGGTTTTCCTACATGTGGTGATTCGGGGACACAGATGCTTTCTGTTTTGTGGCTCAGCCATACTAGTATCTCAGAGACTCTGCAGACAGTGGCAAAGCCACATTATTAAAACTCAGGCTCTGCAGTGACGCAGGTCAACGGCCATTCATGGTCACATGACCATACCTGGATGCAAGGTGAGCTGGGAAATGTAGTCCATGGCAGGGTAGTTGCCTCCTACTGTCAATTCTACACCATGGAAAGGAGAGTGTGAAGTTTTTGTTCGATCTTGGGCTACCTAGCTATCTCTGGCACAGTTAGAGCCCATGGATATAATGGAATGCTATACAGCTGATAAAAAGCTCAATTTTGGTCATGTGAACTGACTTGGAAAGTTGCCCCAAACATTATTTTCTTAATTTTTTAAATTATAGAAATATTTAAACGTTCAAAGGTAGGAAAAATAGTATAACAAACTCCCATGTACCCATTGCTCAACTTCAACACTTGGCAAATTTTGCTGCTCTTGGTTACATGAAGAAGAAAGTAATAGTAGAACAGAGCTGTCCAAAAGAACTTTCTATGACAATGAACATGTTCTACATCTACAGTAGTCACCAGTCAATGGAGCTACTGAGAACTTAAATGTGGCTAGTGCAACTGAAGAATCAATGCTTCATTTTATTTAATTTTAATAGATTTCAGTGTAAACAGCCATATATGATTAGTAGCTACTGTGTTGGACAGCACAGTGGACTGTATGTTGAGTGATACCATTTGTGTTCAGAAGATTGTGTGAATTTATAAATTCATTTATATTTAATGTTATATTTACATGACTGAGCTTGTGAATAGGACCTAGCCTTGAAGGATTCACTCTAAGCTTTTGACAGTGGTGACCTCTGGGTATAACGATGGGGCACAGGGAAATCTTCACTTTTAATTTTATATACTTCTGCATTGTTTGAATTTTTTTAATATAAGTAATTATTACCTTCTTAAAAAAAGATAAAGACAAATGAAACAACAGATATACAGCACTATATATAAAATAGATAAGCAAAAATGTCCTACTGTATAGCACGGGCAACTGTATTCAATATCTTGGAATAATCTATAATGGAAAAGAATCTGAAAAAGAATATATATATATATATGTATATGAACTGAAAGAATATATATGTGTATATATATAAAAGAATATATATATATGTATGCGAACAGAATCTCTTTGCTGTACACCTGAAACTAATACAGCATTGTAAATCAACTATACCTCAAAAAATATTTTTTTAAAAACCCCAAAGAAACAAAAATAAGGATCACCACCTGCTTTTGGTTAATTTCTATAGCAGCAGAGTCTGAGGTGAGGATTCTTGTGTGAGTAATTTATTAAGGAAGGGCTCTCAGGAGACACTTGTAGGGGAGGGAGGGAAGCAGGATTGGATAGGGGAAGAACTAGCCACTCAGAAGGTGTTTCAGGAGAGTTTCAGCCACAACCTGATCCCAGGAAGAGCTCTGGAGTGTGAATTACATCACAGAGGTTCACCTGCCTGCTCAGAGACCGTTACACTCCTGCATCTGTCAGGCAATACTTCTAGGCCAGCGAGACAGTGTGGCGATGCGAATCAGGTAAATTGGATGGGGGTAGGGCCGAGAGCGGCTGCTATCACCCCCACCCATATTTTTCAAACTTTTTTTTTTTTTTTTGACCTCACCGCGCAGCATGCGGGATCTTAGTTCCCCGACCAGGGATTAAACCCATGCCCCGTGCAGTGGAAGCACAGAGTCCTAACCACTGGACCTCAGGGAATTCCCCCCACCCCCTTTTTTTAACCTGTTTTTAAAAATTGAAGTATAGTTAATATTCAATGTTGTGTTAGTTTCAGGTGTCCAGCAAAGTGATTCAGTTTTATACACATACACACACACACACACACACACACACACACATGTATATATATTCTTTTTCAGATTCTTTTCCATTATAGATTATTACAAGAAATTGAATATAGTTCCCTGTGCTGTACAGTAGGTCCTTGTTTACCTGTTTTATATATAGTCGTTTGTATCTGTTAAACCCAAACTCCTAATGTATCTCTACCCACCACCCGCTATCCCCTTTGGTAACCATAAGTCTGTTTTCTATGTCTGTGAGTCTACTTCTGTTTTGTAAGTAAGTTCATTTGTATCATTTTTTTTAAAATTCCACATATAAGTGATATCATATGATATTTGTCTTTGATTTACTTCACTTAATATGATAATCTCTAGGTCCATCCATGTTGCTGCAAATGACATTATTTCATTCTTTTTTATAACTGAGAAATATTCCACTGTATGTGTATGTGTGTGTATATATATATATATATATATATATATATATATATATATATATATCTCACATCTTCTTTATCCATTCATCTGTCCATGGACATTAGGTTGCTTCCATGTCTTGGCTCTTATAAAAAGTGCTTCCATGAACATTGGAATCCCATCCTTTCTTACTTGGCAAGGTGTGAAGTACTCGTGAGCTGATGGTGGTAAATCCCCAGGAAGAGGCTGGGTTTTCCTCTTCACATCCTCGCTCCCTCTTTCATAACTCACCACTGTGATCATTGGTACCCAGGGGAAAAGGTAGCCTGGTTTGAAAGGATGGGTCATGGCCAGATCTCAAAGGGATCCATCGACTTCTCTTTCCTTGCAGGTGAGCAGACGCGGCAGTTGGAGACACATTTTGTTAAGAGACTCCCCCACCTTGGGCAAATGCCTCTGTCACTCGGTTTTGTCACCTGATTAATGACAACCCCTCCCCCTTTCCACTCCCTCTCCCTCCTCTTCTTTCTCCCCTCCCTCTTCTTCCTCCCTTCCCCCCTTCCTCCTCTCTCTCCTCCTCTGAGCATCTCAAATTAACTGGTTCTTACTTGGCTCAGCTGCAGTTGCGCCAAAGCTGGTAACCAGTGGTGGAGCACAGCCAGGATGATGAGCAGGTCTCCCTCTTAACACCCATCCACCCTACTTGGCTCTTCTCTTGCATTCTGACTCGTGGTGTGACCTGGGAACGGTTTTACAAACTCTCTTGGGCCTCCCTTTCCACATCTGTAGAAAGGATTCCTAACGTTTACCTTGAAGTAGGGTGACCCACTATCCTGGCTTGACCCAGACTGGAGGGAAGGGGTGTTTCCCAGGATGCTGAACTTTGAGTGCTAACACCAGAAAAGTCCTGGGAAAAACAGGATGGCTTGGTCATCTCTCCTCAAAGCATTATCGTGAGGACTGCAGAACATCTAAGGAAGGGACTGGGCACATGGAAGACACCTAGGAAATGGTAGTTCTAGTTATATTTTTAAAAGTCTCTTTGCCTCCTTGAGTCTCATTTTATATGTTGGTCAATTAAGTGACCATCTATTAAGTTGTTTTGCTCATGGTTGTGGATCATGTGCATGTCTCAGTTGGATTGTTGAAGTGGCTTCTGCCCCGGTCTCCTGTTTCCTTGCCCATCTAAGAATGTCCAGAGGGCGCCTGTGAGCCCCTGAGTCAGGTCCCGCCCCGCCTCTGCCCACGGTCCTCCAGGGCTCCCTCCTCCCTCAGGGCAAAAGTCTGAATCCTCCCTGCTGCCCACAAAGTCCTGCATGACCTGCCCTGTCTCCTCCCTGCCCTCCCCTCCTCCCTCTCTCTCCCTTGCTCACTCTGCTCCAGCCACCCAGGTTTCTTTGCTGTTCCTGCAACACATCAGGCACTGTCCTGCCCCAGGGCCTTTGCATGTGCTGTTCCTTCTGCCTGGAATCTTTTGCTCCCTATATATACATGGCTCCCTCCCTCACCTTCTGTATGCTTCAGCTCATGAGTTATCTTCTCAGTGACTACCCTATTTTTGACATTGTATGCCTCATCAGATTATCATCTCCGTGAAGGTGGGGAATTTTGTATGTCTTGTTCCTCTGCTGAATCCACAGGGCTTAGAATATTGCCTGGCATATAGTAGGTGTTTGTATTTGTCAGGGTTATCCAGCGAAACAGAATCAATAGAATGGATAGCTACATACAAGTATACCTAAATATTTATTGTAAGGAATTGGCTCACACGATTCTGGCAAGTCTCAAGATCTGCAGGCCAGAAATAATTTGGAGAACTGAGCAAAGGTGAGTGTGGGTGGTGGGACCAGGTAGAAGATGAGCCAGAGAAGCTGACAGGTGGCCGGTCACACAGGACTGTGTTGCTATTCTGGTTTGGGGTGAATTTGAGTCCTGAGAGATTGAGCTAGAGGAAGAAAGACAGTAATGGGAAACTCAAAGTTGAGAGTTCACAACTGGTAATACACAGTAAATCCGCAAAAAGAAATGTTGCCTTTGCCGATGAAAGGGGAAGCTGGAAATGAGAAGGGAGATACAACCTGAGGCATAGTGCAGGGGAAGGAAATAAACAAGGCAGGGTGCAGGCAGCAAAGAGTCTGGCTCTCAAGACCTTAGTAATGAAAATCTGTCCCTTTTGTTTTTGAAGCAATTTATAAAGAGCTTTCCTGTGATTTCCCATCCGACTAATTGATGGGGGCACTTTTGTTGACTTCTCTCTTTCTATTACATCCCACATCCAATCCATTGGCAAATCCCATTAGCATTACCTTCTGAATAAACCCAGAATCTTATGTGCGCCACTGTTCCTACCTGGCCTGTATCCACCATCATCGCTCACCTGGACAAGTGCAGTTGCCTCCTACCTGGTCATCCTACCTCTGCTCCGATACAGTTCATCCTCCAACCAGTGGCCAGGAGGATCATGTTAAAACCTAAGTGATGCTGGATTCCTCCTCTGCTCAAACTCTCCCATGGCTCCCATCTGTCTCTGATAAAAAGTTGAAATCTTACAATGGTCCAGCAGATCCTACGTGATTTTGTCATATCACCTCCTCCCATGCACCTGTCATCCACTCTGCTCCAACCACACCCGTCTTGCAATTCCATGACATCACTAGGCATGGTCCTGCCACAGGACCTTTGCACTTGCTGTTTCCTCTGCCTTAAATAGTTTCATAGCTCACTCACTCAGCTCCCTTAGGTCTTTGCTCAAATGTTACCTTCTCAGTGAGGTCTTCATTACCGAGCACCCGCTATGCACTCGGGACACAGCAATAAATGAGACAGACGCAAACCCCTGCCTTCTGGGAGCTCACAGTCCATCAGGACAACAGACTTGAAACAACCAATTGCAAAAGTTTTTGCATAGAATTGTCTTAGCGATTGTCTGAAGATTTATTCCATTTCCAGCCAGGCCCACCTCTCCTTCCCTAGCAGCAGTGAAAACCACGCACTTCAGACTTCGACAGGCCTGCTGCTGCCTCTCACGAGCTGTGTGTCCTTGGGCAAGTCGCTGAACATCTCTGACCCTCAGTTTTCCACAGTTGTATAATGGGAACTGGATTCGTTTTCTGTGGCTGCTGTAACAAATTCCCATAGACTTGGTGGATTAAAATAACAAAAACATTATCTTACGGCTCTGGAGGTCAGAAGTCTGAAATGGGTCCTACCGGGTTAAAATCAAGATGTCAGCAGGGGCTGCAATAAAATCAGTTGCAGGGCTGTAATGTTCGCTCATAACTCTTCTGTCTAGAGCTCTGAGGCTCATTCAGGGACTTGTTAAAAATGAAGAATCTTGGGCTTCCCTGGTGACACAGTGGTTGAGAGTCCGCCTGCCGATGCAGGGGACACGGGTTCGTGCCCCGGTCCAGGAAGATCCCACATGCCGCGGAGCGGCTGGGCCCGTGAGCCATGGCCGCTGAACCTGCGTGTCCGGAGCCTGTGCTCTGCAACGGGAGAGGCCACAACAGTGAGAGGCCTGCGTACCGCAAAAAAACCAAACAAACAACAACAACAAAAAAATGCAGAATCTTAGGTCCATCCCGAGACCCGAATCAGCATCTGATTTCCCAAGATCTCTTGGGGATCCCAGATGAGGCAGATGCTACTGGTCTGTGGACCCCACTTGGAGTAGCAAATATCCAGGACAGCGCTTCTCATACTTTCATATGCACACAAATCACCTGAGGATCTTGCTCAGATGCAGATTGTGATTTAGTAGGTTGGTGGCGGGGCCTGAGATTTTGCATGTCCATCAAACTCCCAGTCGATGCTGCTGTTGCTGGTCCATGGACCACACTTGGAGAAGCAAGGGTCTGGGGTCTATAAGGTCCTTCACTGAGCTCCCTTGGTAGCTGTATCAGTTTCCCAGGGCTGCTGAAATTACCACAAACCAGGTGGCTTAAAACAACAGAAATGTATCCTCTCACAGTTCTGGAGGCCAGAAGTCTGAAATCAAGGTGCTTTCTCTCAAGGCTGTAGGGGACAATCTATTCCAAGCTCTCCTAGCTTCTGGTGTTGCTGGTCATGCTTAGTGGTCCTTGGCTTGTAGATGCATCCTTCTGATCTCTGCCTCCATCATCACGTGCTGTTCTCCCTGTCTCTGTGCCTCGCCTCTTGTTCTTAGAAGGACACCAATCATATCAGATTAAAGGACCACTCTGCTCCAGCATAATCTCATCTTAATTTAGGTCTTAATTACATTTACAAAGAGTCTATTTCCAAATAAGGTCACATTCTCAGGGACCAGCGTTTAGGACTTCAATAACTTCAACATTCTGGGGAGAGGGGACACAATTCAACCCATAACAGTAAGCTTCCTTCTCTTGCGCTGGCTTCCCTTGCAGCCCCACTCGGTGCTTTAACCCAAATCCTTTCTTCTCCATTGCCTAGATATGAAGGGGTGTGCCGATACCACCACGTGTCCGGCGTACGCAACCTGCACCAACACTTCAACAAGTTACTACTGTACTTGCAAAAAAGGCTTCCTGTCCAGCAATGGACTGACAAAGTTCAGGGACCCACAAGTGGAATGCAAAGGTGAGTTCATGCCCCCTCAAAATCCTCTAACATTTGGTTGGAAAATCAGGTGGAAGCTGGTTGGGCAGCAGATGTAGGTACTTTTTCTTTATTCCCAAGTGTTATTTCCTCCCTCCTTCCCTCCCTGTCTCTACCTTTCTTCCTTTCTTTCTTTCTTTCTTCCTTCCTTCCTTCCTTCCTTCCTTTCTTTCTTTCTCTTTCCTTTTTTTCTTAATCCCTTCCTTCCTTCCTTCCTCCCTCCCTCCCTCCCCCGCCACCTTTCTTTCTGTTCCTGGTCACAAAAACCTCCAATGATTAGAGACAAGTGCTAGAATAAAAAGAAACAAAATTATGCTATTTGCCAATATACAGAAATAACCACTGATTTCCTTCTGGTCGCCTCTCCATGCAAATCACAAGAATTTCTGCATGTACTGAGTGCCAGGCCCTGTGTGAAGGGCTTTATGTGTATTTGCACATTACGTCAAGTGTAGTCGTTGTGATGATCTCCACCGTACAGATGATAAGACCGAGGCTTGGAGAACTGAAATGACTTCTTTAGGATCAGTCAAACTGGAATTCAAACCCAGGTCTTTTTGAGTGTAACAGTGATCTCTCAACCACTTACCTATTTGCCACAGTCCAGTTGTGAAGCATTGGGAAATTGTATTTAATCTCTCTAAGGCTCACTATTTCCATCTGTAAAATGGGAGTATAAGAGTAACTACATTAAAGGATATTTGAGATTATATGCAGTAGTGTATGCAGTGTGCTAGGCACATGTACAGTCCCAAGAGCTACTATCAACATAAATAATAGAAACTAAAATAATTCCCAGAATAAGCTAAGTTTTTGGTTTGTATTCCTTGTATTTAGACCCAAACTCTCCTCTTGACTGTAAAGGCCCGACTATGCCTCTGACATAGTTTGCAGGGGTCTGCAAACTTTTTCTGTAAGGGGCCAGATAATAAATATTTTAGAGGTTGCTGGCTGAATGATCTCTCTTGACTACTTAGTACTCCAGGTGTAGTGCAAAAGCAGCCATAGATGATACATAAATAAATGAGTGGGGCTGTGTTCTAATAAAACTTTATTTACACAAACAGGTAGCAGGCTGGATTTGACTTATGGGCTGTAAATCATTTGCTGAGCTCTGAACAAGATAACTGATTTGTATTATTATAGTTCCCAGGGAGGCCCAAACATACTTTTTAAAAAAATTATTTTTTATTGAAGTATAGTTGATTTACAATGTTGTGTTAGTTTCTGCTGTACAGCAAAATGATTCAGTTATATATATATATATATGTATATGTGTGTCTGTGTATATGTGTGTGTGTGTATATATATATATTTTCAGATTCTTTTCCATCATGGTTTATTACAGGATATTGAATATAGCTCCCTGTGCTGTACAGTAGGACCTTGTTGTTTATCCATCCTATGTGCAATACTTTGCATCTGCTAACCCCAAACTCACATTCCATCCTCCCCTCCACTCCCTTGGCAATGACAAGTCTGTTCTCTATGCCTGGGAGTCTATTTTTGGCTTGGAAATAAATTCATTTGTGTCATATTTTAGATTCCACATACAAGTGGTATCATACGGTATTTGTCTTTCTCTGTCTGACTTCACAGAGTATATTAATCTCTAGGTACATCCACATTGCTGAAAATGGCATTATTTCATTCATTGTCATGGCTGAGTAATATTCCATTGTACATATGGACCACATCTTCTTTATCCATTCATCTGTTTATGGACATTTTGGTTCCCTCCATGACTTGGCTATTGTAAATAGTGCTGCTATGAATATTGGGGTGCATGTATCTTTTCACATTATGGTTTTGTCCGGATATATGCCCAGGAGTGGAATTGTTGGATCATATGGCAACTTTATTTTTAGTTTTTAAGAGGAACTGCCATACTGTTCTCCATAGTGGCAGCAGCGATTTACATTCCCACCAACAATGTAAGAGGGTTCCCTTTTCTCCACACCCTCTCCAGCCTTTGTTATTTGTAGACTTATTAATGATGGCCATTCTGACTGGTGTGAAGTGATACCTCATTGTAGTTTTGGTTTGCATTTCTCAAATAATTAGTGATGTTGAGCATCATTTCATTGGTCATCTGTACAAACATACTTTTTAAAACCTTTAGGCTACAGTTCATGGGTTATTCAGTAAGCACAGTAGTCTTGTTGGTCCCTTGTTTTTAAATAAGGGGTGAGAGCAACATTCCCCATCTACAAAATGGTGGCTACTACAGCAAGGATCTTGTCCGCTCTATGTCTTTGACCTGTGGTACATAACACATTGTGAATATTTGATAGATATTTATCAAATGAAGGACGATGATACCTTATTCTTTATGTCAACTCCAGACCTAATCACCCTGAAATGGATGGACACTAGGTCTTTCTAATGTTTCATTACTTAAAGCTGGAACGAACACTCCTGTGATCTTATCTTGATATATATTGGCAGGTACAGATTTCTCTCTAGGAGAGACACAATTTGCTGGGAGGGAGCTATAGGGTACTTGCCTTTATGTTCTATTTGCATGACAAGTGCATCGTAAGTGTTTATTTAGGGTGACTTGACAGAGTAGGGCTGAAGGCGATTAGGGGAGGACCACCCCATGGTACTGTGACTGCACAATTCTATGGGTGCTTCAATGAGTAAATTCCTAGAGGAGGGTTTGGAAACTGTTCTGGTTATCTACTGCTGGGGAGCAGCAAACTTTGTGTATTAAAACACCAGCAATCATTTATTTTGCTCATGAATGAATCTTCCATTTGGACTGAGTTTGCTGAGGATGACTTGACTTTGTTCTACACATTGTTAGTTGAGTCGGCTAAACTGGGGGCTAGAGGATCCAATTTGCATGGGGCTCACTCAGAAGGCTGGCAAGCTGGTGTTGGCTGTTGGCTGGCTGCTCTGCCAGGGCTGTGGGCTGGAGGTCTTAGTTCTTCTCCACGTGGGCTGCTTTTTCATGGCTGGTTGAGCTTCCTCACAGTGTGGCGGCTGAGTCAAGCATGAGCTTCTCAAGAGAACAAGGTGGAAGTGTGTGACATTTTTATGACTTGCATGGTATATGTAGGACCTAGTGTCACCACCACCATAGTCACTAGCATGGTCTGATTCAAGGGGAGGAAATATAGACCCCAGGGCTTGATGGAAGGAATACCAATGAAAGGGCATTGAATTAAGGGCATATGGGATGGAAGACATTGTTTCAACCAACTTTGGAAAATACAAACTGTTTCACGAGATGAAGAAAATTTGTAACACTCTGACTCTTTTTCTCTCCAGATATAGATGAATGTTCTCAAAGCCACCCACCATGTGGTCCTAACTCAATCTGCAGAAACCTGCCGGGGAGGTATAAGTGCAACTGTTTGCCTGGTTTCTCTTCTCCCACTGGAAATAACTGGAACCCAGGAAAGCCAGGTCATTTCACCTGTACAGGTAATGCGCTCAAGCTCCCAAGCATGGGTCTTTGGTGGACAGCTCCTATTGAGTTGGGTACCTGTGTTTCTAACCATAGACACCTAATCTTTGGTCTCCCCAATGTCCTCCGCTGCTCCTCAGACATTAATGAATGCCTCTACAGTGGGGTCTGCCCAGAGCACTCTGAGTGTACCAACTCTTTGGGAAGCTACAGATGCAGCTGCCAAGTTGGATTCACCTCTAGAAACTCCACCTGTGAAGGTATAGAGAACCTGATCTTCTTTACCTACTTGATTAATTAAGAACTTCATATAGTGATCCTATGTGGTAGGGATTATGATCCTCATTTTAGAAATAATCCAGTCGAGGCTCAGAGAGTAAAGTCATTTGTCCAAGAATACACAGCTATTAAGTAGAAGAACGTGAATTTGAACTCCCGTTGACGGTCTACTATGAGTTAAGCAGTGGGTCAGGCAGTACTTGAGAGTAATGGGAGCTCTATCCTTAGAGTGATTCACTCACCACCCTGTGGGGGGGAGATATTGACAATGTCTGGAGACATTTTTGGTTGTCACAACTGGTGGTGGAGGCGGGTGGTTTGTGTTACTGTCAACTGGTGGGTAGAGACCAGAGACCCTGCTAAACATCCTCCAATGCACAGAACAGCCTCCCCACAGCCAAGAATGATCTGGTCTGAAGTGTCAGTAGCACTGAGATAAACTCTGTCCTGGGGAGAGCTCAGACCCAAACTTCAAAACTTTTCCCTGAAAGGTATTTGAATGAAGACCTGAGAGTTATTCTTGA
Source organism: Mesoplodon densirostris (assembly GCF_025265405.1). Classification (NCBI taxonomy): domain Eukaryota; kingdom Metazoa; phylum Chordata; class Mammalia; order Artiodactyla; family Ziphiidae; genus Mesoplodon; species Mesoplodon densirostris. The sequence continues at coordinate 147,915,463 of NC_082663.1, read as the reverse complement.
TCCTCCCTCCCCTTCCATATTAAATCAGTCATCATGTCATTGGGCAAAATGCCTGCTAAATATGTCTTGAATCTCTTCACTCTTTTCCATCCTTGGTTTAGGTTTCATCATTATTGCAACAGCCTCCTCACTAGTCTCTCCCTTCTTCTAGTGTTGATCCCTTGAATCTATCCTTTGCACTGCAGCCAGAATATTCTCACCAAGAGACAAGGGCTCCATCTTCCTGAGTCTGCTGCAGCATTATTATTTATTTAAGGGGAGGGTGACTCTATCAAGCAAGGCATGGAGTGATCAAGCCCTCAACATACCCCCTTGGCTTGGAGTTAGAGATATTTGAAGTCATCTCTGACTTTTCTGATCTATTTGTAGCAGTTAGCTATTGCTGAGTAACAAATCACCCCAGAAGTTGGTGGTTAAAACAACCATCATTTGTTTAGTTCTGGATTCCACATGTTGGCAGTTTAGGCTGGGCTCTTCTGGTCAGTTCTTTGGGTCTCCACTGGGCTTGTTCATGTGTTTGTGGACAGCTGCGGGTCAGCTTTGCTAATCTTGGCTGGGCGGTCTCACATATCTGGGGCTCATCTGGGATGATCTAACTCTCTTGCACTTTGTCTTTTTTTAAAAATTAACCTGGGGTTTGTTCATATGGCAGAGGCAAGGGGTCCAAAGTGTGAGCAGAAGCAAGTAAGTTTCTCAAGGTCTAAGTTTGGAACTGGCATCACATTGCTTCTGCCATATTTATTGACCAATGCAAGTCATAGAGCCAGCTACAGTCAAGGGCTGGGGAAACAAACTCCACATCTTAAAGAGAGGAGTGGCAATGTCACATGGTACGGCACAAACCTCATCCCAAGTTGTAGACACAGAGAGGAGTAAAGGATGACAGCCATTTCTGCAATCTATGATCGTTGTGGCTTGAAACTATTTGCCACCCTTTTGCTTGCATACGGTTGGCCAGCATTATTCTCAAGACCATGCTTAACTGCAAGGACGTTAGAGAGAAGGGGAAAGTCTGGGTATTGGGGAGCATCGGGTGGAGGACAGGTGGAGTGACTCTCCTGATTGCAGTCTCCTGTCCTCACTGCTTCCTCCACCTTGACCGGGGTTTCCATTTCCACTCACCAGATGTGGACGAATGTGCTGATCCTAGAACTTGCCCAGAGCATTCAACTTGCCACAACAGTCTTGGAAGCTACTCTTGTGCCTGCAACCCAGGATTTGAATCCAGCGGGGGAAAGATGAGTTTCCAGGGCCTGGGAGAGACTTGTGAAGGTAGGTTCATGGGTCTCTTGGGGAATCAAGTCCAATCTGTTTGCAAAGACAGAAGTGGTGGGGGAGGATTTGAGGTGGGTCTCAGCTGAATTCAAAGCCCTCATCTGCAAAGCTGAAGCCAATAATCATTCATTCATTCATGCTTTCATTCAACAAACACTTCCTGAACACCTACTACATGCCAAGCCCTATTCTAGGGATGGAGGATACAGCAGTGTGTAATACAGGCAAAAACACTTGTTCTCATGGAATTTATCATCCAGTGTGGGGAGAGATAGGGAACAAACAAAATACGTTCATGGACATATTGTGTGTCAGGGATAGTTAAAGGAGATGAAGACAAAGCAGGCAGGACAGGTGGGTAGGGAATACTAGAGGATGAAGTTGTAGTTTTAATAGCGTGGTAGGGAAAGGCCATGCTGAGAAGTTAACATTTGGGAAAAGACCTGAAGGGAGTGAGATACAGGTTATCTGGGGAAGGGTGTTCCAGGAGGGGGGAACAGCAGGTACACAGTCCTGAAGGCAGGATCCCAGCCAAGGCACTAAGCTCTTCCATATGTGTGCTCATTCATATGTGCCCAACAACCTGATGCTATCAGTGATACTTTATACCCATATTATAGATGAGGAAACTGAGCCTCCATTGTGGTGGAATCACCTCTCCCAAGGTCAAATAGAAAGGAAATAAGAGAGTCATGGTAGAACTATGCCTAGTGTGACTTCATACCTCAGCCACCATGATCTGCTGCCTCTGAATGAGGCTACCCCTGCTGGTAACTCAGGGTGGGCTTGTGCAGGACAGATATCAAGTTAATCACCAAATTTCCAGTCTCTGAGACTCAAGAAAGCCTGGAAATCTGTCATGTAAAAATTCCAGAGCCAGACAGAACCTGAATTTAAATCCCAGGTCTGCCTTTCACAAGCTATGTGACTTTGCACAATTTTGAAGCCTCAGTTTCCTCCTCTGAAAAATGGAAATATTAGTTCACACCTCACAGGGCTGCTGTGAGCATTTGTTGAGTGGATGAATGTAAAGGATCTTCCTCATTGCCTGCCACAAAGAAAGCTCAACACGTTTGCCATTAAGTTTTTATTTTAGTTAATGAATACTTAACATAGTACTTGCTCTGTCCCAGGTTCTGTTCTGAGTGTTTAAAGATAATGTATCACCTTATGTAATCTTCTGAACAACACTGTGGGGTGGGTTCTATGATTACTTCCATTTCACAGATGAGGAAACGGAGACACACGGAGATGAATTCTCTTGTCCAGTGTATTAGTCAGCTCAGGCTGCCATAGTAAAGTACCAGAGACTGGGGAGCTTAAACAACAGAAATTTATTATCTCACAGTTTTGGAGGTTGGAAGTCCAAGATCAAGGTGTCAGCATGTTAGGGTTCTGGAAACAGATCTCTTCCTGGCTTGTACACAGCTGCCTTCTTGCTGTGCTCTCCCAGGGCAGAGAGCTCTTGTGTTTCTTCTCCTTCTCTCTCATGAGGATCCCACCTTCATGACCTCATCTAAACCTAATTATTTTCCACATCCAAATACCATCCCACTGGGGGGTAGGGCTTCAACATATGAATTTGGGGGGAGGTGACGTAATTCACTCCACAGCACCCAGTAACATGCAGATTATAAGGGGGCAGAGCCAGGCTTTGAACTCAAGATGTCCATGCTCTCTACCCCTCCACTCTGATATAGTGATTTCTTGGAGAGGAATTGAGATTCATCAATGAGTTTGAGGCTGAGGGAACACAGGCGAGAGAGGATGAGCCTTTGTGAAACTACAGGTAATCGATGAATCCAGATCATGAATTATGAAGGGATTAGAAGGAAAGGATGAGCTCAGCTGGGAACAGACTCTTAGGGTCTTATATGTTCTAATGAGGAGTATGGATTCTATCCTGAGCTGTGGGGAGCCTCATCAGAAGATTTGCATGGGTCATACACATGCCTCTAAATGTTTCCTTTTCATAGTGATGCAAATGTGTTTAAGAAGGTGAGCCCAGAGGAGCTGGGGAAACCCATTGGCTTTAGGTCAGTGGTAGGGCCATGAACTCCTGCTGTAGCCTCAGCCTCCTTCATCCTTTTGATTTTCTGCTTAGATGTGGATGAATGTTCCAGGAACTCGACACTTTGTGGTCCCAGTTCCATCTGCACCAACATCCTGGGAAAATACAGTTGCTCCTGCCTGCCAGGGTTCTTTTCACCTAATTTGTGGAGCCCCGAGAAACCTGAGGCTTTCAAGTGTACAGGTAACTCTTCCAGCCATTTGGGGGACTTCTCAGTGGATGTCAAACTACCCTGAAATGTAGTGGCTTATATCAACAATCAATTGTTCTTGCCCATGATTCTGTGGGTTGACCATATGGTGTTTCTGGGGCACTAGGATGATTGGAAGGTCCAAAATGACCTTGCTTACATGACTGGTAGTTGGTACTGGTCTCTGGCTGGAAGCTTAGTTGGCCCTTCAGTTTTCCTTATGAACTTTTCCTCATGGCTGCTTGGGCTTCCTCAGATCATGGAAGCTGGCTCAGAAACCCTCTGAGGGAGATTAGTTAGGTCAGGGTTCCTCAACTTTGGTACTATTGACTTTTGGGGCTGGATAGCTCTTTGTTCTGGGGGACTGTCCTGTGCATTACAGGATCTTTTGCCTCGATCCATTGGATCCCAGCGACCAACAAAAATGTCTCCAGACATTGCCCAAGGTCCCCAGAGGGGCAAATCTCCCTCAATTGAGAACCACTAGCTCAACATAATAGAAATTTCTTACTCTCATATGAATCCAATATGGATATACTTGGCCAAAGGGCAGCTTTCCTCCACAAGGTGATATAGGTGTCCAGTCTCCTTGTATCTCTTGGTTCTTCTATCCCTTAGGGCATTAGAATTCCTGGTTCCAGCCAGCGGTGGGGAAAGAGAGAAAAGGCACACCCACTTCTTAACCATCTTGGCCCAGAAGTGACATATGTCATGTTCCTATAAGTGAAAGCTAGTCACATGATCCCACCTAGATGCAGAGGGTTCTGGGAAATGTAGTTCCTGGTTGGGATGCCATGTTTCAGCGACCAGTTTCTGCTTTGGAAGGCAAAGCATGATTTTTGTTGGCTTGGTGGCCCACTCTGCCTCATGGCCATTCTCTACTCCACAGATATTGATGAGTGCCTTGATAAGTGCCTTTTCAATGCGACATGCACCAACACCCCCGGGAGCTACTTTTGTACCTGCCACCTTGGCTTTGCACCAAGCAATGGAGAGTTCAACTCCATAGACCCAAAAGTGGACTGCATAGGTGAGCGGAGGGTTTGCTGGACATCCCTGGAAAGAAGTATCTCCTTACTCCTCTGAGTTGTTGGATATTCTTGAGTTCTCCGCAGATATTGACGAATGCCTCCAGGATCCATCACCCTGTGGCCCAAATTCTGTCTGCACCAATACCCTGGGCTCCTACAGCTGTGGCTGCATGGTGGGCTTTCATCCCAATCCAGAAGTCTCCTGGAAATATGGCAACTTCAGTTGCAAAAGTAATAATCTCCTTGCATGTCTTGGCAATGGAATCTGTGTCTTGCTTTGGTTGTAGAATCCTCACTTTTCCCAACCTCTGTACCCTCTTCTTTTTTAACCTCGTCCACATATTCTCTCTTTTTCTGTTCATTTAATCATTCATTAATCACTCATTTGATAAATTATTTTTGAAGCATCAATCCATGGGGAAGTTTGAAAGGTTTATATTTTTTAAATTATGGATTATATATGTTAAAAGTATAGATAACTTGTATGGAGGCAATGAAGTATAATAATAAGATGAGTATATCTGAGGCCCTTGGTAGCATAAGAACTAGAACATCATCAATGCCATTGCGTTTCCTACATGCTTCTTCCTTACTCCGTATCCCTGACCCCTCCCCAGAGGGAACCACATGGAACTTTGTAATTCCCCTACTTAAAATATTCCCCCTCTAAACATTCCTTGCTTAGTTTGGTTTGCTTTGGAGTTTTATAACACTGGTATCATATTATGTATAGTCTTTTCTGATTAGCTTTTTTCACCTACTATCATGCTTCTCAGAGTTGCTGACGTAGCATGTAGCTGTAGTTTGTTCATTTCCACTGTTGTATAATATGACAATGGATGGATTTAAGCAGAGGGTGAAGGAATCAGACTTGCTTTTTAATCATACCTTGCTGTGGTTAAGTTTGATTTGGTTGTTTTTGTTTTTTCTTCTTAGGGGTTCCCTTCAAGTGTAAAGAAGATGTGTTACCCAACAATGAGTGGGTCCAGCTGTGCCAAGTGGGAGCAGCAGTGGAGCCTGAATATGTAAGTATTTTTGAAGGTTCTTAGTTCTTGAAGTTTTCCCAGAAGGCAGTTAGGTAGAATGTTGTTTTGCAGCTTTAACAAAGTCAAAAAATACGGTGGCCTAGACCAGATATAAATTTATTTATCTCTTTGTAACAGTCTGAGTATAAGCTGCTGAGAGCTGACATGATGGCTTCATAATACTCTGCCATCACCAACACAAGTCTCCCTCATTTTAGTCCAGAATGGCTGCTCCAGCTCCTGACATCAAGTCTGCATTCCAGCTGTGGGCAGAAGAGAATGGGAAGTGAAAGACACAGTCCTTCCCTTTAAGAGTATGACCCAGTATCACTTTTGCTTACACATAGCTTCAAGGACAGCTGGAAAGGAAGGACATTTGTCTATCTAAAACTTGGGGATTTGTTTACTAAAAGAAGAAATGGTATTGGAGTCTCACTATTAGTGAAGGTGTATGTGCTGCATCTGTGTGATATGGGATGGGTGATACACAGCCTCCAGGCCAGGCAGAGGAATTTGGATGTCTTGATTCTCTAATGAAGTCATTCTAGTAAGTAAAGACTCCAGAAGCATCTTCAGGTATTGATGTCACTATATTAAATATGAGTTTGTAAATTAGCTTTGGAATTCCCATGCACTTTGGTTCACTGTTGTTTTTTTTTAATTGTGAAATACACATAAAATTCACCATTTTAAAGTGTACAATTCAGAGACATTTAGTATACTCACAATGGTGTGCAACCATCACCTCTATCTCCAAAACATTTTCATCACCCCCAGAAAGAACCCTATGTACCCATTGACAGTTACTCTGTATTCCCTCCCTGGCATCAGCCCCCAATAAACAGTAATCTAATTTCTAGCTCCATTGATTTACCTATTCTGGATTTTTGTATAAATGGAATCACACACTATGTATCATTTTGTGTCTGGCTTCTCTCACTAAGCATCGTGCTTTCAAGGTCCATCAGTGTTGTGGCTGTGTCAGTGCTTCAGTCCTTTTCATGGCTGAATTATATTCCACTTAGACCACTGGTCTTTTCACCCCACTCAATAGTTTTGCTGTTGGTTGATGTTTTCTTTTCTTATTTATGGAAGAGAAAGATGCTATGATTCCAATTCTGATCAAAAGGTGAGTTTTTATCTCCCTGAGAATTCTAGAGACTTGTGACACCTCAGGAATTCAGGACCATCCCATGTGGTGGGCTGGATGGCCCAGTTTGTACATTGCACACTTGATCGATGCTCACAAATGCTCTTCCCTCTGGGATACAGGTTTCCTTTTGTGCACTGATGAATGCCACCCTCAGCATTCTGGATGATGTCTGTAAAAACAAAACCACCGTCATCTCTCTGAAGGTAACAAAGAAGTCTTCATAATCATGTTTCGAGTTTCAAACATATTGAGGGCACACTTCGGGTGCACAAAATCCTCTTTATCATGAATGGGTTGTGAGTTAACGTTTAATCTACTCCAGTTGTAAGGTCTGAAAAATTAACATGCAGGAATATTGCCCTTTTCTGTACAGTTTTGTGAGTTTTATTACCTGAGTAGGTTTGTGTAACTACCACCACAGTCAGACAACAGAACAGTTCCATCCCTCTCCCCTGACCCTCCTCTCCTCCCCCCACCCCCACCAACTCCACTGGGCTTCCTCTTTTTTTTTTTTTTTTTGAACGTTTTGGCTGTGTAGCGGGGCATGCAGGATCTTAGTTCCTTGACCAGGGATCGAACCCATGCCCCCTGCAGTGGAAGTACAGAGTCTTAACCACTGGACTGCCAGGGAAGCCCTGGGCTTCCTCTTTATAGTCAGATATTCACTCCCTCCACCATTAGCTCCTGTGAATCCCTGATCTGTTCTCTGTCGTTATAGTTTTGTCTTTTCAAGAGTGTTTTGTAAATGGAGTCACACAGTAAGTGGCCCTTTGAGTCTAGCTTCTTTCACTGAGCACCATATTTTCAAGCTTCATCCACATTGTAGCCTGTGTCAGTGCTTCACTCCTTTTTATGGTTGAGTAGTGTCCCATTTTCTGGATGGACCACAGTTTGTTTATCCACTCATCTTTGAAGGATATTGGAGTTGTTTCCACTTGACCAAGATCTCTTCATTTCTCCATCCCCACCCCAGCTTTTGGCAATTATCAGTAGACCTACTATAAACATTTATCTGTGTGTGTGTGTGTGTGTGTGTACTTGAATTTTCATTTCTCTAGGGTAAGTACCTAGGAGGGGGATGACTATGTCATTACAATTGCAGATTTAGAAAAATAGTTTCTCTTAAGACTTTAAGTTGTAACTTATGGATGTTGTTATTTCATTTATAAATCTGTATGAAAATAAGAATAACACTTTCATTTGTATTCTGGTGAATTTTAAAGTAATTTATTAGTATAACATGTTTATTCATGAAGTGTACACTTATTCATAGGGTTTTCAGATTAAATTTGTATAAACAATGAACCCTTTCAACAAATTTAGTTAAATTCCCTCAAACATTTTCTACCATGTTTACAAATATTCTCATTTCTCCCCAGATTTTAAGTACTTAATGAGGAAGATTTACAAACCTAAAAGGCAAGGTCACTATGCCCTTAAGGGATTCATAAATCCACTCAGTCACGTGCATAAATATAATAATTCAGAGTTTTTAAAAAATGTGTAATATGGTGAATCAACAGCCATGTTCTCTTAAATTGTTCATATTAAAATCACGTCTAATTGCTTTTTGCCATGAAATCATGTGGTTAATTAGTCTCCTTCTCTAATGTGTCAAATTGTTCCAGCCCTTTAAACAACAGATTTCCAAATTATGCCAAAGATTACAAAACCTTCTAAAATTAACACAAAAGTATTACCACTATGGAGTTTTAGCTTGCTTGCTATTTTTTTTTCTTTCCTGAGGATATAAAATAAACTTCCTAGCTAAGAAGAATAGATTTAATGTCAAAGGGGATTTTGATGAGATTTCATCAGCCACAGAATTGAGAACCACAGTTTTTCAGGATGATTCTAGCTGAGATTTTTCTGCTCTGTCGGGGGGGAGGGACCCCAAACTCATGCCTTTCATTTGGGATATGGTTATAAAACTCAGCGCATCCTGTTTTTCCCAAACATCTCTCAAGTTTCACTCTGATCCAGTTTTTATTGAAATTCTTCTCATCTTCTTTTATTTATTTATTTATTTATTTATTTATTTATTTATTTATTTTTTTGTGGTATGCGGGCCTCTCACTGTTGTGGCCTCCCCCGTTGCGGAGCACAGGCTCCGGACGCGCAGGCTCTGGACGCGCAGGCTCAGCGGCCATGGCTCACAGGCCCAGCCGCTCCGCGGCATATGGGATCCTCCCAGACCGGGGCACGAACCCGTATCCCCTGCATCGGCAGGCGGACTCCCAACCACTTGCGCCACCAGGGAGGCCCTCTTCTCATCTTCTTATCATCAAATTTGGATACATAGAAATTGGTTTCCCTGCTAAGATTTCAGTTAATTTCCTTCACCATTGGATTGGCTTCAACTAATTTCTTCCCTTCATTTATTAGGTTGTGAGCTTGTGAATTCTCTTCATATTTTTTTGATGGGATTACATTTTTATAGTCAGTTTATTGACAGTAATCAATAATCAAGGGAACAGTATCAGCATTAATATTAATATTATTATTGCTAGTCTTTCCTTAACTCTATTCCTTAGGCATAACCAATGTTAACATTTAGATGCATATTTTTCCATACCTTTTTTACTTTGTGAATGCTTGTATAACACACACACACACACACACACACACACACACACACACACACACATTGAAGCACACATTGAGTACCTACTATGAGTGGTTTAGAGCAGTGATTAAGGATTCCACCTCTGATACCAGACTGCCAAAGTTCAAATCTTGGTTCTGTCACCTACTAGATATGTATCTTTGTTTTCTCATCCAAAATGGAAATAATAATAGCTTCTATTTCATAAGTATCTTCATAAAATTAAATAAATTAGTATATATAAGGCACTTAATACTTGGCTCATAATAAGTATTAATTATATTTATTTTAAAATCTCAATTAGTGCCAGAAACATAAATACCATAAATACAAAATTTTAAATTAAAGTACTTGTTCTTTTTAAACAAAAGGAGATAATATAACATGTGATTCTGTAATTTGCTTTACTTAATCGTAGCTCATGGACCTTTCTGCTTGTTAATATACGTAGATATACTAAGTCATTCTTTTATTATCAGCTGTATACTATCCCATGATTTGATTTTATCATCTTTTATTTAACCAATCAGTTGGACATTCAGGTTTTCTGAATTCTTGCTATCACAAACCACACTGAAATGAACATCATTAGACAAGATCCTTGCACAATTTTTAAGTATTTCTTGCAGGAGGGATTCCTGGAAGGGAAATTGCTGAGTCAAAAGGGTATGTGCAATTTATGCCATGACAAGTGCTGACTTACTGCATGCCATGAAGGCGACACCAATTTGCATTCCCAGTGGGGCTTCTTGAATCAGGAAATGGAGGCTGAGTGAATGTCCTTTCACAGTCTTCATTATCCTAGACTGTCAACCCATTCTCTTGATGAAAGAGGGAACAGCTGCTGTTTCATTGATAAGAGAGAGAGAGAGAGAGAGAGAGAGAGCGCGCAAACACACCTTTCCTTGCAGAGAACGGCTGAGAGCTTTGCCTCTGTGATTGAACAAACATCCACATGGCCCAACTTCACCAAAGAGAAGACATCTACCCTGGCCACAGTCTTACTGGAGAGCGTGGAAAGCACCACTTTGGCAGCTTTTCTGAAACCCTCAGCGAATGTCAGTCAGACTATTCAGACGGACTACTTAGGTAGGACATATCCTTCGTGTCAAGGTCACACCTAGGGGCTGATTTAGTCGGGTGACTTTGGCAATGTGATTCTGCATGGCTTTCCCATATACCATTTCCCCAGCTGTTTCCAACCTCTGAACGTACAGCAAAGCAAGTCCAATTATTGTAACAACATCTCCCATTTATCAAGTGCCTGGCATTGTGTTAAGTCATTGGTCAAGTTTACACAGCTGGTGAGTGGCAGAGCTAGGCCTCCTAGTTAGTGACTGTGGAACCTGAACCCTTCTTGTCCACTATGCTAGGCATGCTCCAGACTCTTTCAACTTCCTTTGGCTTTGAAAAACCTGTCTAAATTTGGAGTAGTCAGAGGGCCATGACTCTGCTGCTTTCCATCATTGTTCACTTCAAGCCCATCTTTCCCTGATGCATCCCCTAAGGATGTGAGCGCTCACTCCTAGAATTACAATTGGGTTTCTCATTTATTTGGTGCTACCATCCTCCTGTCATTCATCAAGGGCCTCAGGATCTTTCCCATGACCAATCGTTCTGTCTGTCCTTTCCTCTTGCAACCAGGGATGCGTCCCTTTCTTGGCCAGAAACCAAATTCCAGACCCACTTTCTGGGTGACCTCCTGTAAATTCTCCCTTTTAGACATTGAGACCAAAGTTATCAACAAAGGATGCACTGAAGAGAATGAGGCCTTTAATTTGAAAGCGAAAGGGGACAAGATGAAGATTTGGTGCTCCACAATCGAAGAATCTGAATCCACAGGTACAGACCCACTCCTGAGAATCAGAGAGGGTGGTTATTGTGCATTCAAGCAGCAAATATTTATTTATTTATTTATTACCTTTTAAACCTTTTTTAACTTAAAAAAGTTTTTTCTAACAGTCCCTTGTTGGTTATCTATTCTAAGTATAGCAGCGTGTTCATGTCAATCCCAAACTCCCAATCTATCCCTCCCCACCTTTCCCCCCACCCCGGTAACCATAAGCTCATTCTCTAAGTCTGTGAGTCTGTCTCTGTTTTGTAAATAAGTTCATTTGTATCACTGTTTTTTAGATTCTGCCTATAAGCAATATCATATGATATTTGTCTTTCACTGTCTGACTTACTTCACTTAGTATGATAATCTCCAGGTCCATCCATGTTTCTGCAAATGGCATTATTTCATTCTTTTTTTATGGCTGAGTAGTATTCCATTGTATATATGCACCACATCTTCTTTACCCATTCATCTGTCGATGGACATTTAAATTGCTTCCGTGTCTTGGCTATTGTAGACAGTGCTGTAATGAACATTGGGGTGCATGTATTTATTTTGTTTTTAATTTTAATTTCTTTAGCAAATATTTATTGATCACCTCCTAGGTGCCAAGACCTGTGCCAAGAAGTGAGGGAATCAATGATGGTAGAGGGGGACTTCCCTGACGGTCCAGTGGTTAAGGCTCCACACTCCCAATGCAGGGGCCACGGGTTCAGTCCCTGGTCGGGGAACTAAGATCCCACATGCCGCAAGGCGTGGCCAAAAAAAAAAAAAAATGATGGTAGAGGCAGAAATAGCCCATGCCCTCAGGGAGTTTTCCATCTGCTAAGGAAGTCAGACATTAAATAAATAATCTCTGGGAATGGAGTCTAGAAGAGAGTGGATATGTGTATATGTATGTTTGGTTCACTTTGCTGTACAGCAGAAACTAACACAATATTGTAAATCCACTATACTCCAATAAAATATTAATTAAAGAAAATAATCTCACAGTACAGGAGTGTCAAGACATTTCCTGTCCAATCCAGCAGCCATTGGTCATGTTTTGTTATTGGCATTTCAAGTGTGGTTAGGCTGTGAGGGTGACATACATACTGGATTTCAAAGTCTTGGTGCCAAAGATGAAGGATGTAAAATATCTTATTAATAATTGTTTATATGGACTACATGTTGAAATGGTAATATTTTGTAGGTATTGAGTTAATACACAATTAAAATGACCTTTTTTTTTTTTTTACTGTTCTGAAATGTGGCTACTGGAAAATGTAAAATTGCATATGTGGCTTATACGATATTTCTAGCAGACAGAGCTAATCTGTATCAGGGATTGGCAAACCTTTCCCGTAAAGCATGGTTAGTAAATATTTTAGGCTTTGAGAACAATACAATCTGTCGCAATGATTCAGCTCTCCCGTCATAGTGCAAAAGCATTCATAAGCAATATGTAAATGAATGGGTGAGGCTGTGTTGCAATGAAACTTTTATTTACAAAAAACAGGCAATGGCCAGATTAGCTTGTAGGTCATTGTTCATCACTCCCTGATCTATATGCTGTCTGGAGGGCACAAGGAACAGGCTACGACACATCCCTGGAGACCACCAACACTGAAAGCGGATGCCCACCAGAGAGACTGAACAAGAATAACCATAAATGTGGGAGGGGAACTTATTTACCACTGCTGAGTTGAATTGTCCCTTAAAAACACAAATTCAAATTTATTTTTAAATGTAGCCAAGATTTTTTTCCAGGTGATAGCACTTCGAGATTTTTTTTTTTTTAAAGGTTCTGGTGAGGCTCACCTACCTGGAAGTCCACTGGTGTTTCAATTCTCAGAGCAAGCCAGTGGTGCAGAGATGCATGGGATAAGAAAGTGTGTATGCGTGTGGATGGGCTGGGTCATCTATAATAACTACTGAGCAAATGATTCCCCCCCCCTTTTTTTTGCTTTTGGGGGAAATTGCAGGGATCAACGGGGTGGCTTTTGTCTCCTTTGCGGGTATGGAGTCCGTTTTGGATGAGCGCTTCTTCCAAGACCCTCAGATGCCCTTGGCCAACTCCCAGAGGAAGTTGAAGTTGAATTCTCGCATTGTTGGGGGCATCATAACAGGAGAGAAGAAAGATGGGTTCTCTAAACCAGTCACCTACACCCTGGAGAACATTGAGGTTTGTGCAGAGGTTTCCATTGGACCCCCATCTGCATTCTGAGAATTCCCCATTCTCAAGTGAGCTTAACTCTCATATTTGATGGGGACCCATTAAAGCAGCAAGTGTCCACAATTTCTGATAACTCAAGCCACTTCCCCAAATCCACCACTAGAAAAATGAGCTCTCCTATTTCTATGTGTCATTTTCCCATTCATCAATGGGCAAGGTTTAGGCTAGATTAAGTCATGTTGATGCAGGAACATTTACACGGATATTTACATTAGCTATGACCAAGTTAGTGGTAGAGACAGGTCTGGCACCCAAGACATTTCTTTTCATGACCGCACATTGAAATATCAGCATTTTTCTCCCTTCCCTACAGAACATACCCACATCTTCTTGAGGTTGATCAAGTTGAATCCTGAATGGATTCTTGAATAGAGGGATTCTCAGGTAACCAAAGCCTTTGAATTTTCAGCCAAAGCAGAATTTTGAGAGTCCCATCTGTGTTTCCTGGAACACAGATGTTGAAGGAGGTAGATGGACACCATCTGGCTGTGCGATCCTTGAAGTTTCTGAGACGCACACTGGCTGCAGCTGTAATCGAATGGTGAACTTGGCCATCATCATGGCTGCTGGGGAGCTCACGGTCAGTACTGATGCTCTGTACTCTAGCTCCCCAGATCCAATGGGAAAATATTGACTAAACATCCATGGTATGCCTCTCATGGCACTGGGTGTTGTGGGAAGGGGTTATGGGGGATAGAAGGGGTGTGTGCCATACTTCTGCCCTTAGAGAATTCATGGTCTGTTTGGGAAGCCATGACACTCATATATAAAATGATAAATGACCCTAAACAGGTGCAGGCACGATGACAATCACGGACCCCACTTACTGAGCACCTCCTATGGGCTGGACCCTTTATTTATTTTTTATTTTCTTATTATTTTTAAATTTTTATTTATTTATTTTTGGCTGCATTGGGTCTTCATTGCTGCGCACGGGCTTCCTCTAGTTGCGGTGGGCGGGGGCTACTCTTCGTTGCGGTGCACAGGCTTCTCATTGCGGTGGCTTCTCTTGTGCCGGAGCACGGGCTCTAGGCGCGCGGGCTCAGTAGTGGTGGCTCGGGGGCTCTAGAGCACAGGCTCAGTAGTTGTGGCACATGGACTTAGCTACTCTGCAGCCTGTGGGACCTTCCCGGACCAGGGCTCGAACCCGTGTCCCCTGAATTGGCAGGCGGATTCTTTTTTTTTTTTTTTTGCGGTACGCAGGCCTCTCACTCTTGTGGCCTCTCCCGTTGCGGAGCACAGGCTCCTGACGCGCAGGCTCAGTGGCCATGGCTCACGGGCCCAGCCGCTCCACGGCATGTGGGATCTTCCTGGACCGGGGCACGAACCTGCGTCCCCTGCATCGGCAGGCGGACTCTCAACCACTGCGCCACCAGGGAAGCCCGGCAGGCGGATTCTTAATCACTGTACCACCAGGGAAGCCCTGAACCCTTTGTTTTAAGTGTTTTTAGACCCATTTTGCAGGATGGGAGATTGGAGCTCAGCAGCCAGTCTAGTCATGAAGCCAGTAATTAGTGGAGTTGGGATTTGAACCCAGGATGGTCTGAGTCCAGAAGTCTCTTTCTACAGAATCATCTACAGGCATACCTCATTTTATTGCACTTTGCAGATACTTTTTCTTTTTTTAACAAATTGAAGGTTTTTGGCAACCCTGTGTGCATTGAGCAAGTCTATTGGCACCATTTTTCAAGCAGCATTTGCTCACTTCATGTTCTGCATCATATTTTGGTAATTCTCACAATATTTCAAACCTTCCACCAGGAAAAAGAATATGACCTACTGAAGGTTCATATGATGGTAGCATTTTTTAGCAGTAAAATATTTTTCAATTAAGGTATGTACATTTTTTGACACATGCTATTGTACACTTAGTAGAATATGGTGTAGTGTAAACATAACTTTTATAAGCACTGGGGATAATAATTCATGTGACTCACTTTATTGCCAATATTTGCTTTATTGTGGTGGTCTGGAATTGAACCTCCAATATCTCTGAGGTCTGCCTGTAAATGGTGTAAGAATTTGTGCTGTAGGAACTGAGAGTTGTGTCAGTGGGAACTGGGGATAGATCAGGGAGAAGATGGAACCTGAAATAAGCCTTGGTGAGGGGTTAGATTCGGTAGAGAGAATAGACATTAGTGCTGTGGTGAGTATTCTTGTCTATATTACCAGGTAGGAGGTCTTATTCCTTGTCAGGGAGGTCCTAAATGTTTTTTAGAGGAATGTAAGGCTTAGAACTTAAGAGTATTGGATCCAGAGCAAGACTAGTCTAGTTTCAAACTCCATCTCTATCACTTCCTAGCTGTGTTTCCATGGGCAAGTCACTCAACCTCTCTGAGCTGAGCCCAGTTCTTTCACCTTAAAAATGAGAACAAGAAGGACTTCCCTGGTGCCAGAGTGGTTAAGAATCCGCCTGCCAATGTAGGGGACATGGGTTTGAGCCCTGGTCCAGGAAGATCCTACATGCCGCGGAGCAACTAAGCCTGTGTGCCACAACTACTGAGCTTGTGCTCTAGAGCCCGTGTGCCATAACTACTGAAACCTGCATGCCTGGAGGCCATGCTCTGCAACAAGAAGCCACCGCAATGAGAAGCCTGCGCACTGCAACGAAGAGTAACCCCCACTCACCGCAACTAGAAAAAGCCCACGTGCAAAAACAAAGACCTAATGCAGCCTAAATAAATAAATAAATAAATGAGAACAAGTAAAAAATGATGATGTGAGAGCTCCCAGGCGGTCCACTGGTTAGGACTTGGCATTTTCACTACCATGGCCCGGGTTCAATCTCTGGTCAGGGAACTAAGATCCCACGAGGTGCAGCCAAAAACCAAAAATAAAAACAAAAAATAAAAAGCACCAACATTTCATTAAAAAAAAAGAAAAAAGTATGATGAAAATTAACACTTATATCACACATGTTTCCTGCACTGTTGTGAGTACTTTAAGTATTTTCATTGAATCCTCCTAGAACAATTCCATAAGGTAGTTACTGTTAGTATCCTCTTTTTAACAGATGAGGAAACTGAGACACAGAGCAGTTAAGCATCTTGCCCAAGCTCAAACAGCTAAAACTGTAGTCAGTTATCTCAACCGCTACATCACAATATCATAGAGAAGAGTTCATGAGATGGTGCCTGGCATATCTTTAACACACAGGAAGCACCCAAATAAACTTAAAATTAATTACAAATTATGGCATAGAGAAGGACTCAACTTGTCATTGCTACTCCCAGAAGTTGGGGGCATCTCTGAACACCTATTATCAGTCCTGGTTCAGAGCAGGAAACAGGAACCATTCAAGGTATTTCAAGCAGAAAAGTATTTAATACAGGGACTTGGATGCTCACAGAATCACAGGAAGGGATGGAGGACTTGAAGTCAGGGGGCTGCCATTTGGCTTCAAGATCACCCCTCTGCAGCCATAATCCAGAGGTCAAAAATAGAAGCTGTCATTTCACCCCACATCCATGAAATTAAAGATTAAAGATTGGATAGTCGGAAGGGGGAGTCCAGCCACAGCTCACTCCTGTCTGCAGAAAGCTGGTATCTGCCTCCATCCTGCCTTTCAAAACCTTCATGCATACATCTCACTGGAGAACCTAAATGACATTCAGGGCCTTAACCCCAAGAGATTATAGGAAATGTCATTTGTAAACATCCTGCCCTCGCGGAACAGGGCATAGGACAGGGGTGAGAATGGGTGCTGATGGATGCCAAACGATGATGATGAACAATATCTAGTTCACTCTGAGTGTCAGAGGGAGAAAAGGCCTCCAAGCTCTATATACCCAAGCCAGGAGTCTGGATAATTCGTTTTCCTGCCTGGGGGCGGGGTATGTTTGTCCTTCTCTGAGACCAACAGTTATCTCTTTCCTGACAGATGGAGTTCACTTTGTACATCATTAGCCACGTGGGCATGATCATCTCTTTGGTGTGTCTCACCGTGGCCATCATCACCTTCCTGATGTGTCGTACCATCCAAAACCACAACACCTACCTCCATTTGCACCTCTGCGTGTGCCTCTTCTTGGCCAAGATTCTCTTCCTCACCGGTGTAGACAAGACCGACAATCAGGTCTCATATCCTTCAGGCTGTGTCCCCATCCAGCCCCATCATCTCCAAATCTGCCTCTGCTCATCCTTACCTAACTCCCTCTATGCTAGTTCCCACCTCAGGACCTTTGCATGTGCTGTGCCCTCTTTCAATACTCGTCCCCCAGCTTCTCACCTAGTTGACTCCTTCTTGTGATAGGTCTCAGTTTAAAATCATTTCCCTGATCATTGTAGTGGTCCCTCCTACTACTCTTTAAGCCATTAATGCTCACGTGGGATGATTCCATCCTCATTCAGGGAACACCTGGCAATATCTGGAGATGTTGTTAGTTGTCACCCCTGGGAGGGGATGCTGCTGGCAGCTAATGGGTGGAGGCCAGGGATGCTGCTAAACACCTTACAATGCACAGGACAGCCGCCCCCCTGCCCCCAGCAGAAAATAATCTGGCAGTAGTGTTACAAATATCAGTAATGCTACAGTGGAGAAATTCTTTTTTTTTAATTGAAATATAGTTGATTTACAATGTTGTGCCAATCTCTGCTGTACTGCAAAGTGACTCAGTTATACACATATATACATTCTTTTTTATATTCTTTTCCATTATGGTTTATCACAGTATATTCAACAGAGTTCCCTGTGCTATACAGTAGGACCTTGTTGTTTATCCATTCTATCTGTAATAGTTTGTATCTACCAACCCCAAACTCCTAGTCCATCCCTCTTCCTCCCCCCTTCCCCCTTGGCAACCACAAGTCTGTTCTCTATGTCTATGAGTCTGTTTCTGTTTCGTAGATAGGTTAATTTGTGCCATATTTTAGATTCCACATATAAGTGATAACATATGGTATTTGCCTTTCTCTTTCTGACTTACTTCACTTAGTATGATAATCTCTAGTTGTATCCACAGCTGAGAAATTCTACTTCTTATCCCTCTATTTTGCTTCCTTTCTCAGCACCTATTTGAAACCATATTGATTTTGGGGGTTATTTTACTTATTGTGTATCTACCTCTCCCACGAGACCATGTGCCCCATGAGAACAAGAACTTTTAGCCAATTTACCCCCAGTAACTGTGCCAGAAACAGTAGGCTCTCAGGGTTTTTCCAAAGGGAGCGCTACTGACATTTCAGGTGGGGTGACCATTCTTGATGCAGAACTACCCCTCTCATTGCGGGATGTTTCGCTTTCCAGACCCCTTGAGAACTAAAGGCTAGTAGCACACCTCACTCTCATCGCGTGACCAGGGGTGGGCCAACTTTTCCTGTAAAGTGGCAGATATAAATATTTTTGGCTTTGCAGATACTATGGTCTCTGCTGTGACTATTCAGCTCTTCTGTTTTAGTGTGAAAACAGCCATAGAGAATACATAAATGGGGGTGGCTGTATGTCAATGAAATGTTATTTACAAAACAGGCAGCCAACCCATGGCTGTAGTTTGTGGACCCCTTCCCCTCCCCCATATCTTCAACCATCCCCTAAAGAAGGGTGATCATATATCTGTTTTCCCCCAAACTCTCCCAGTTTTAGCACTGAAAGTTATATGTCCTGAGAAAACCAGGCAAAGCTGGATGATTGGTTACCCTACCAAAATGATGGGGCCACCTTGGTGAAGAATAAGTACTTGTGGAATGAATGAAGGGGCCGTGTTTGGGGATCTCCAATCAAAGTAGCTTCTCCTTTGCCCTCTTCCGCTGAACCTGCTCTCTGGAGTAGGGGATCCTGAACATGCCTGATTCTTCCCTGCAGGTGGGCTGCGCCATCATCGCGGGCTTTCTGCACTACCTTTTCCTCGCTTGCTTCTTCTGGATGCTGGTGGAGGCTGTGATGCTCTTCCTTATGGCCAGGAACCTGAAAGTGGTGAATTACTTCAGCTCTCGAAACATCAAGATGCGGTATCTCTGTGCCTTTGGCTATGGGCTCCCGGCGCTGGTGGTGGCTGTGTCCGCCATCATACAACCACAAGGTTATGGGATGTATAATCGGTAAGTGACATCCTTCTCTCTCCCTGAAAATTATTATTATTATTATTATTAAGTATCCCATGATGATAATTATATGAACTCAGGAAGAGCAATAACAGGAGCAGTAGTTGTGACTCCCATTTATTGAGCTCTTACTTTATGTACTGTTGGTCTCAGGGCTGCCATATACAGTAGCACAGGTTGTGCATTGCACAAATCCAGGAGCCATTGTTTGCACTATAGTATCAGTGGATGATGGCAATGTGAACAATGAACTTGATTGCACAGGTTTCAATTCGTGGACTCTGGAGCCAACCTGCTTGGGTCTGAATCCTTGCTCCACCACCGTGTTACCTTGAGCAAGTTACTTAAACTCTGTATGCTTTCATTTCTTTATCTATTAAATGCAAGCTAATGACAATGCCTGTATCATAGTGTTGTTGTGAGTGTTAAGTGAGTTATTATTTGCAAAACATTTAGACAGTGTTGGGCACAGTGTAAAGCATTATATATGTTATTTTTACCACCATCATTATTGCCATGGACTGTTTTAAAGTGAGGTAAGGGGCTTCCCTGGTGGCGCAGTGGTTGAGAGTCCGCCTGCCGATGCAGGGGACGCGGGTTCGTGCCCTGGTCCGGGAAGATCCCATGTGCCGCGGAGCGGCTAGGCCCGTGAGCCATGGCCGCTGAGCCTGCACATCCGGAGCCTGTGCTCCACAACGGGAGAGGCCACAACAGTGAGAGCCCCGCATACCGCAAAATAAATAAATAAATAAATAAATAAAGTGAGGTAGGTTTATCACATGATTCTATGTGAGAAGATTTTAGGTAGTATGCTAGTAAGCCCTAATTAAACAATATTTTTATATTTATTTTGTAGGGCATTAGAAAAAAATTGCTGGCATATCAAACTCATGATTTCACAGACATGATTCCTTTGTATAGACATGATTCCACTGTATAAGTAAAAAGTTGAGTCAATTTTGAGGGAAAAAATTAGGTAAGTGACAGGACAAGTAGTATGTGGATAGGGTAGAGACTGTAATTCAGTGAGTTACTTCATTTCATCCTAGGATGGACCTTGTTATTGTAATTTACAGATGAGGAAAGTGAGCCTCAGAAGGGTGAAAAGACTTTCTCACTATCACACAGTGAAAAAGTAGCAAGGTGAGGACTTGAATCTGGGTCTTTCCAATCCCAGGGCCCGTGTTTATCACCCTGGTGCTATAGGCACTTTGCTGAGCTGTGTTTGAGGGATTAAGTGTCTAGCTTTCCTCCCTGCGTGCTGATGGCTTATACTTCAGGTGAGGTCATGAGATAA
Organism: Mesoplodon densirostris; assembly: GCF_025265405.1. Classification (NCBI taxonomy): domain Eukaryota; kingdom Metazoa; phylum Chordata; class Mammalia; order Artiodactyla; family Ziphiidae; genus Mesoplodon; species Mesoplodon densirostris. Next base: position 147,894,725 of record NC_082663.1, on the reverse strand, counting down.
GGGGTGAGGGAATGGAATTCATGTTAAAGGAGTGCCCTTCATAATCTAAATCCTGTATGCTTTACAAATATATATTATCTCTAGTATTTCTCAACAAAATTCCTATGTTTCCACTGCATACAGCAACACCATTCAATGACACTACAGTGTTAATACTGCCCTCTAGATTTGTGCAGTGCACAACCTGTGCTGCGGTACATGGCGGCCCCAAGACCAACAGTGACTAAAGTAACAGCTTAATAAATGGTAGCTACAGAAGAAACTGAGGCTCAGCACAGTTGCAGGATTTGCCCAGGGTCACATATCTAGTAAGTGTCCAAGTTGAGTTCAGGTCTGACTGCCTTTTAAAAAAACATTCATTTATTTATGTTTTTTGAAATATAATTGATTTACAATGATTCAGGTGTACAGCAAACTGATTCAGTTATACGTAACAATATTTACATATATTCTTTTTCAGATTCTTTTCATTATAGGTTATTACAAGATATTGAATATAGTTCCCTATGCTATGCAATAGGTCCTTGTTGTTTATCTATTTTATATATAGTAGTGTGTATCTATTAATCCCAAATTCCAAATTTATCCCTCTCCTCTTTTCACCTTTGGAAACCATAAGTTTGTTTTTTATGTCTGTGAGGTCTGACTATCTTGTCAGGAGATAGTGGTGACAATGCAAGGCCACCATGATGAAGTGCCTGATGTTGGTGTGGGTAGTATAAGCCCTGACACAGACCAGAGAAGGATGAGGGCATATGGGAGCTGGAAAGTTCATGGAAGCCTTCCTGGAGGAGGTAGATTTTGAATGAGCCTTGAAAGCTCTACTGAAATGTACACGTAAGTGAGGACAAATCTTGCCTAAGGGAGAGCTCAAGCTGTATTTGGAAAATATATGGATTGGATTGGAAGAAGAGGAATTTGGGGGGGGGGCATGGAATTTGGTGAATACCTTCTAGGTAGTAGGAACTACAGAAAGTTTTGGAAGAGAGGAGTAGCATTGGCAAGGATTTGAAATGATCTCAGGAGACACTAGGGAGTGGGGAAGTGAGACAGGGAAGAGAAGGAGGAAATACAGGGTGCATTCCTGAGCAGGTCCTGCTGTAGGTAACTGGGGCTCAATCCCAGTAGGCACCTCTGTGGGACTGTGTAGGGCACATACCACAGTTATCCCACCCACGAGGTGAGGGAGCTGGCATATTTATCCAGCTACCTCCCATCAGCCACTGGTTGAGGGCTGCTCCCTGGGGGAACGAATTTTCTAAAGCTTTTAGTCTGATGCCCTCAGGCAGAAATGCAGATGCTAATGAGGAAATTGGCCCGTATTTACTGAAGTATTTATCCTTGAAAGGATATGGGAAGCATTTTCTCATGATGCAAACATTTTCTTGCCTTTTGATCACTCTACCACTGGTGACTTACATTCCAGGGAGAGAATATCTGGTTGGCCAAACTTGATTATTTTAGGGTCAGAACTCTGAGACAATCACTGACTCTTGTTTTTCTCCATAGCTGCTGGCTGAATACAGAAACAGGGTTTATCTGGAGTTTCCTGGGGCCAGTGTGCACAATTATAGTGGTAAGCTGATTGCTTGTTGCAGTGTGTTTTGGAGGAGGATCAAGGAGACCCAACGGATCAAGAAGTGCCAGTGGATGTTGCAAAGCTCTGGTCACTTATTCCTCAAACACGTGCTCCATTCTGATCCTTGATTCCTGAGATTTCCAAGTTAGAATGTAATTTCTTTGATTTGTAATTTTTTTTTTTTCGGTACGCGGACCTCTCGCTGTTGTGGCCTCTCCCGTTGCGGAGCACAGGCTCCGGACGCGCAGGCTCAGCGGCCATGGCTCACGGGCCTAGCCGCTCCGCGGCACATGGGATCTTCCCGGACCGGGGCACGATCCCGTGTCCCCTGCATTAGCAGGCAGACTCTCAACCACTGCGCCAACAGGGAAGCCCTGTAATATATTTTTTTTAATGCCAGCATGCAAATCCCCTGGAAGGGACCACAGTCTTATCAACCCTTTGTATTTCAGTAAGAATGGGTCTATTGATCTCTTCTGAGTACAGATGTTGAATAAGAGAAAAGGTAGAAGAAATTAAGAGCAATTGGTTGGTGGCGGGGGGTGGGGGGAGGGTTGGATAAGGAAATGGTGGGAAAGAGGCAAAGGGAAGCCTGAAGATTATTTATTTATTTATTTATTTATTTATTTATTGCTGTGTTGGGTCTTTGCTACTGCATGCAGGCTTTCTTTAGTTGTGGCGAGTGAGGGCTACTCTTTGTTGTGGTGCATGGGCTTCTCATTGCGGTGGCTTCTCATGTTTCAGAGCACGGGCTCTAGGCGCATTGGCTTCAGTAGTTGTGGCACACGGGCTCAGTAGTTGTGGCTCGCGGGCTCTAGAGCACAGGCTCTGTAGTTGTGGAGCATGGGCTTAGTTGCTCCGCGGCATGTGGGATTTTCCTGGACAAGGGCTCCTGTGTCCCCTGCATTGGCAGGTGGATTCTTAACTACTGCGCCACCAGGGAAGCCCCATGGAGATTTAAAAAAAGTTTTATGGGGGTTTAATCGACAAAAACTATATATATTTAAGGTGTGCAACTTGATGTTTTGACATATGTATACACTGTGAAATGATCACCACAATCAACCTAATTAACAAATCCATCACCTCACATACTTACCATTTTTTCCCTTTTCTTTCTTTGTTGTGAGAACCCGTAAGAGCTACCCTTCTAGCAAATTTCAAGTATATAATACAGTATTGTAACAGAAGTCACCATGTTGTACATTACATCTCTAGAACTTACCTTGCATAACTGAAATTTTGTACCCTTAGACCAACATCTCCCCATCCCCTGGGAGCCACCATTCTACTCTCTGGGAAGACTGGGGAGGTTGAGTACCCTCTCCTTGCTTCCTTGCCTCCAATCTAGATTCTACAGTCCTGCAAGATGAGAGTCTTCTGACTCTCACTCATGGTGGCTTGTTTCCTTGAGTCATTTGTAATTGTTAATTGTGAGCTCATATTTGACTGATCTAAATCTTGGGAATTCTTGAGGTTTTATTCCTCCAGAGGGGTTTTGCTTACTTCTATCAGGTTTTGGGGGTCCATGTATTAGTTTCCTAGGGCTGCCATAACAAAGTATCACAAGCTGGGTAGCTTAGAACAACTGAATTTTATTGACTCACAGTTCTGGAGGCTAGAAGTCTGAAATCAAGGGGTCAGCAGGCCATGCTCCATCTGAAGGCTCTAGGGAAGAATCTGTTCCAGTCTACTCTCCAAATTCTGGTAGTCTCAGGCATTCCTTGGCTCGCAGATGTCTGTCTTCTCCCTGTATCTCTTCACATTGTCTTCCCTCTGTGCATGTCTGTCTCTATGTCCAAATTTCCCCTTTTTATAAGGACACCAGTCATATTGGATTAGGGCCCACCCTAATGACTGCATTTTAATTTGATCATCTCTGTAAAGCCCCTATATCCAAATACGGTAGCATTCTGAGGTCTTGGGGGTTAGGGCTTCAACATGTCTTATTTTTTGTGTGTGGGAAGACACAATTCAACCCATGATGGGGCACTGGTCTTGATACTAACTTCCCAGATGCATCCAGTGGAAATAAACCAAGAGCAAGCAAAGGCTGTTTACTAGGAGATTGTTATGGTAAGGGAGTCAACCACTTGCATTGTCAAATCGCTTGCATTGGTCAGAGACTAAAAAGCAGGCAGATGAGTAGGAAAGCTTTATAGAGGAAAAAAGGGAATGCTTCATGTGTGCCCTGCTTGGAGGCTGTAGGCATGGGGACCCTATGGGTAGGCTAACTAAAAGCAAGGCATTCTATGGGATTGGTTAGGGTTACATACTGGCTTTCTCCTTTTGGCCCTAAATAGGAAGCAGGGGCAGAAATGAGGGAGGCTGTCAATTATTAGTCAAGTCCTGGTCATTTGGGGTCAGTTATTGTGTGGCATCCTACAGTGGTTACTGTAGACTGTGGGTCAGAGTTCTATTTTTATAGGTGGTCTGGTCATCATCCTTTTGTATATCCAATCTCTCCATCCCTTCTGCTTGACTCTGTAGATCAATTCCATCCTCCTGACTGGGACACTGTGGATCCTGAGGCAGAAGATTTCTAGTGTCAGCTCTGAAGTCTCCAAGCTCAAAGATACCAGGTACAGTCCATCCTTCCTTTCCCCTCCTCTTCTAGTCTCCTTTCCTTCTTTCCCCAAATGTTCATTGAGTACCTTTTGTAAGCCTGGTCCTGTGCCCCAAATGGAATAGCACAGTGTCTAGATCAGACTGTCTCAAACCTCAGCACTGCCACTTAAAAGCTGTGTGACCTTAGGCAAGTTACATAACCTCTCTGAAACTCAGTTTCCTCATCTGTAGAATGGGGATGCTAACACTGACCATTTCATGTGGCTTATGAAGCATTTAGTACAGTTCCTAGGAGGAGTGAGTGTTTCCTGTATTAGAACTATTAAAATATTCTCTAATTCTTCTACTGTGCATACTTATATGTACATATTTACAAAACCAGAATCATACTATTTTATTTGTCTAACCATTTTTCTCTTAACAACATGTAATGAATATTTTTTTATTTAATTAGAAATTGTTGACAATATCTTTTTTTTATATATAGTGTTTCAGTGTAAAGACCTAGCACAATTTATTCAAATCATCCCTTATTTATGGACATTTAAGTTGTTTCTTTTTTTTTCCTTTCTTTCTTTTTTTTTTACGATTATAAACAATCCTATCTTGAAATATCCTTGTAGGCAAATCTTCTTACACATCTGTTGTTATGAAATACAATAATAGTATGGAGAACAGTATGGAGGTCCCTTACAAAACTAAAAATAGAATTACCATATGACCCAGCAATCCCACTACTGGTCATATACCCAGAGAAAACCATAATTCAAAAAGAGTCATGCATCCCAATGTTCATTGCAGCACTATTTACAATAGCCAGGTCACGGAAGCAACCTAAATCTCCATCGATAGATGAATGGATAAAGAAGATGTGGTACATATATACAATGAAATATTACTCAGCCATAAAAAGGAATGAAACTGGGTAATTTGTAGAGACGTGGATGGACCTAGAGACTGTCATACAGAGTGAAGTAAGTCAGAAAGAGAAAAACAAATATCGTATATTAATGCATATATAATGGAATCTAGAAAAATGGTACAGATGAACCAGTTTGCAAGGCAGAAATAGAGACACAGATGCAGAGCACAAACATATGGACACCAAGGGTAGAAAGTGTGGGGGCGGGATGGTGGTGGGATGAATTGGGAGATTGGGATTGACATGTATACACTGATGTGTATAAAATAGATAACAAATAAGAACCTGCTGTATAAAAAAATAAATTAAATAAAATTCAAAAAAATACAATAATAGGCATGAAATTGCCTGAGTCAGAGTAGGTTGGATTGTAACACTGTTAATATATATTGCAAATCGTTTTCCAGAACATGTTTCCATTTACAATAGTGCTTGTTTACCTGCAGCTTTGCCAACACTAGTGTTTATCATTTTTATTGTTTTCCTGAATTAATATATGAAATTTACAATCTCATTATTTTAGTTTCATATATATATATTTTATCTTACAGATGTGGGACTTTTTCATATTCTTATAGGCCATTTGTTTTCTTAACTTCATCATTCAACTAAAGTTCATTTTAAGAACCTACTAAAACCAGACATTGTCTAGCTTTTATCACCAATAAACTGATGACATCCTTTACTTATTTTCCTGTCAGTGTCCAATCCCTCACTCCTCTTGAATATTTTTTAAAGTTATTTTTTAAAAGTTAGTGCAAAAAGTTGAAACAAAGTTAATACATACAATGGTAAGAAAAATTAAGTAGTGAAAAAGGGAACACATATAAAGTCATTCTCTATCTCTCCCCTGACCCCCTGGGTCCCCAGATCCCTCCTACCCTAAGCAACCATTATCACTTAAGTTGACCTTCATTCCAGAATATTCTATACTTATATATCCATTACATAAATGATAGGATACTGTACGTATTATTCTGTACTTTGTGTTTTCCACATATTATGTACCTTACATCATATCAATACTTAAGGTTAAAAACAACTAAAAAAAGGGAATTCTCTGGTGGTCCAGTGGTTAGGACTCTATGCTTCCATTGCAGGGGGCACGGGTTCCATTCCTGATTGGGGAACTAAGATCCTGCAAGCCACATGGCATGGCCAAAAAATAAAAACAAACAAACAAACAAAAAACAACTAATGAAAATATTTATTTTGTGCCAGACACTGTTCTAAGCACCCTTAGTGTCTTCCCATCTCATTATTTAATCTGTAGAGCAAGCAATATCTCTGTATAGGTATTGTATTATTATCTCTATATCAGTTTGAGGAAACTAAGGCACAATGAAGTTAAGTAACTTACAAAGACCATAAAGTTAGTGAATGGATCAGTCAGAATTTATTTGTGGGCAGTCTGACCCAGAGCCTGTATCCTTATCCACTCTGGTACATTGTGACTCTCATCTCATTTAAAAAATGTTTTTATAATCTACTCTTTATATCTATAGATTTGTCTATTCTGGACATTTCTTATCAATTGAATCATACACTATGTGGCCTTTTGTGTCTGGCTTCTCTCACTGAGCAACATGTTTTCAACGTTCATCCACGTTGTAGCGAGTGTCAGTGCTTCATTACTTTTTTTTTGTTTTTTTGTGTATTTTTGTGGTATGTGGGCCTCTCACTGTTGTGGCCTCTCCCGTTGTGGAGCACAGGCTGCGGATGCACAGGCTCAGCGGCCATGGCTCATGGGCCCAGCCACTCCGTGGCATGTGGGATCTTCCTGGACTGGGGCACAAACCCACGTCCCCTTCATCGGCAGGCGGACTCTCAACCACTGCGCCACCAGGGAAGCCCCCTGCTTCATTACTTTTTATGACTGAATAATATTCCACTATATGGATGGACCACATTGTGTGCATCCATTCATCTGTTGATGGACATTTGGGTTGTTTTAGTTGGGGGATAAGTAAATAGGGAATGGCTGCTTGATAGGTACATAGTTTCTTTTTGGGGTGATAAAAATGTCTTGGAACTGGATGGTGATGATGTTTGTACGTTGTGAATGTGCTCAATGCCACTGAGTTGCACACTTTCAGTGGCCAAAATGGTTAATCTTATGGTATGTGAGTTTTGCCTCCAATAAAAAGGAAGGCTTCATAGTATTTCATATGATGGCTTCACGGTTCACTTAATGTGTCCCAAATTCTTGGACAGGTAGGTCCTTCTAGCCTTTAAAACTTTTTTTATTGATGTATGGTTGATTTACATTGTTGTGTTAATTTCTGCTGTACAGCAAAGTGACTTAGTAGTATATATATATATATTTTTTTTCATATTCTTTTACATTGTGGTTTATCACAGGATATTGAATATAGTTCCCTGTGCTATACAGTAGGACCTTGTTGTTTATCCATTCTATATATAATAGTTTGCATCTGCTAATCCCAAACTCCAAATCCATCCTTCCCCCGTCCCCCGCTTTGGCAACCACATGTCTGTTCTCTATGTCTGTGAGTCTGTTTCTGTTTTGTAGATAAGTTCATTTGTGTCATATTTTAGATTCCACACGTAAGTGATATAATATGGTATTTGTCTTTCTCTTTCTGACTTACATACTTTTTCATACTTAATATGATAAAAATGGCATTATTTCATTCTTTTTAATGGTTGAGTAAATATTCCATTGTGTGTGTGTATAAATATATATACATAGAAATTTGCACATATATACACGCATATATACATATATATACAATATATATGTGATATATATATTGTGTATAAATAAATAAATAAATATATATATATATATATATATATATATACAGAAACCACATCTTCTTTATCTGTTGATGGACATTTAGGTTGTTTCCATGTCTTGTCTATTGTAAATAGTGCCTTCTAGCCTTTTATTACTACAGACAATATTGCATTAAATACATGTGTCCACACATCTTTGTGTCCATGTGTATCTGTAGGCCAATTGCCTTTTCAATGTCTGTAGGAATTGATTTTCCTACCTCTAGGCTTGGAGCCTCTGTTCCACGTTTATTCTCATCCAGGTAACGGGTCACATGGTGGCAGCCTCAGGCTAAACCTGGGAGAGTGGTGGCCCATGAGGACAACAGCCACCTCCTAGAACATTATCCTCTGCAAATCTTCCCCTCCAGGTTACTGACATTCAAAGCTTTTGCCCAGATCTTCATCTTGGGGTGTTCCTGGGTGTTAGGCATTTTCCAGATTGGACCCATGGCCAATATCATGGCTTACTTGTTCACCATCATCAACAGCCTGCAAGGAGCCTTCATCTTTCTCATTCATTGTCTGCTCAACCGCCAGGTATGTAGCTGCTGCCCTCCCAGTTCCCCTCCTTCCAGGGCTCATGCCTTTGCCCACACATGCCCCTGCACCTAAGAGTGATTCATCTCCCCATGATGTGTCTCCACCTTCAGGTACGGGAAGAATACAGAAGATGCATGACCAGGAAGACCAAACCCAGCTCCCAGTCTGAGACCTCAGGGATCGTACTGTCATCCGTTCCCTCCACTTCCAAAACGGTAAGAGTCTGCATGTTGTATGCAGGTTCTGGTCAGACAGAATGTCTGCTTCTTAGCAATACTAGACAGCACTGTATGTTGAGTACCTACTGTGAGCTAAACACAGACACGGGTATTAACTCATTTGATAAAGTTTGGGGTTTAAGGGTGGGGGTTTGGGAGCCTGACTGCCTGGGTTTAAATGCCAGCTCTGCCCCTCAGTAGCTATGCAAACTAAAAAAGATAAAATTATGACTCACAGATATAAAATAAGCATATGTCAAGGATTTTATTCTGCTCATTAATCAGTGAGGGAAGCAGCAGATGTTATAACTGGTTCACAAGAGAACGCAAAGAACAGACGTGTATGTGTATTACATCATACATATAATGTGTACAATGTATATAATGTACACATATACATAGCACACATATAATGTATACAATATTCACAATGTATACATAATACATAATATTATTACTTTATATATATGTATGTTCTTTGTGTTCTCTTTTGAACCAATTATAACATCTGCCTGTTTTCCTCATTTATAATTATATGTAATATATGAACATATAATTATATATTATATAATTATACATATAATTGCAAATATACAGACATATATAATTATTCACATTATAATATATAAAATTTATATTATATAATATATAAATATATATTATATATAAATTTCATATATAATATTTATAAATTATACATAATTATACATAAATGTATTTTATACATAATTGTATTTTATACATAATTATAAATATACAGCCATTATATAATTATTAATATTATATAATATAATCATACATATAATTATAAATATACAGACATATATAATATATTTAAAATTCATATATGTGTATTACTTATGTGTTAATATATGTGAATTAAATACATATATAATCTCAATAATATTGAAATGAGAGTGCAAGTAAAGGAAAAACAGATTTTTCTATGAGATTATTTTCCATCACTGTCAGTTATTTAAAATTTACAGAATTGTAAAATAACTCCACCATAGATCAGATAATACCCAAAGGGGTATCCTCTAACAATGCATCATTTTTGTTCAAAGCACACATTTTCTCCTACACAATGGATCTCATCCAGTCTCATGGCTACAAACACCATCTATTAGCAATGACCCCCATATTATAAATAATGTGAAGTTTAGCCCCCTCTCCTGAATTCTAGACTCGTATAACCTGCCACCTACCAAATGCCCCCACTTAGATGTCTAATAGATGTTGCAGATGTAACATGTTCCAAATGAGCTTCTGATTCCTCTACCTCTCATTTCCACATAGGGTCTTCTATTTTTCTATTGCTCGGGAGTGAAGGTGTGAAGTTAACCTTGACTCTGCTTTTCTTCTCACTCTCTTCCATCTCTGATTCATCAGAAAATCCTGATGACTCTTTCTCAAAATGGATCCAGAGTCTGATCGCTTCTCTTTCCCTTCATTCCTTCCACTGTGGTCCAAGTCCAAGTCTCTAGCCAGGATGATGTAAATAGCCTCAAAAGTGTCCTTCCTGCTGCCTCTCTTGCCTTTTCCCTGCCCTACCTTTGGTCTATTCTCCCTACAGCAGCCAGAGGGCACTCGTGAACCCCTGAGTCAGGTCACATTCCTTCTCTGCCTACAACACTCCATGGCTCCCACCTTACTCAGAGTAAAGCCAAACTCAGAGGGCATTCATGAATCCCTGAGTCAGGTCACATTATTTCTCTGCCTACAGCACTCCATGGCTCCCACCTTAGAGTAAAAGTCAAAGTCCTCCTGGTGGCCCACAAGGCCTTGTCTGATCTGACTCTCTTTTCCTTTTTGACCTTGTCTTCTATTAATTGACCTCTCACTTCACACTGCTCCACCCTCACTGGCCTGTTCAAGATTCTTCAAACATGCCAGGCTCATTTCCTCCTTAGGAACCTTGAACTGAATGCTCTTGAATGTCTTGAATGTTTTTGTCCTGATACCTGCATGGACAACTCCCTCACTTCCCTCTTGTCCTTCAAATCTTTGTTCCAGTCATTTCTTATCAATGAAATTTCCTCTGACAACTGTATTTTGCACAGCCTCCTATTCCCCTACCCTGGTGTTCATGCTTCCTCCACGCACCTTGTCTTGATTTTCTTTTCCATGCTTTCTACTTTCTAACACTATAATTTCCTTGTTCATCTCATTTAATTTTTATGGTCTTCCATCCCCCTCTAGAAGGTCTTATTTTTTTTCACTGATGTATTCCAAGCACAAGTAACTAAGATCCAGTGGCTTAAATAAATATGAAATTCTTTTTCTTGCAAGAATAGAAGTCCAGAGTTAGGTGTTGCTGGTATTGGTTCTGTTGCTTAGTGGTGTTGTTAAGGATCTAAGCTCTCCCTAGATTTCCATTCCACTGACAACATGTTGGCTTTTCATCAATTATTTTCATGGTTGCAAGATGGTTGCCATAACTCCAGACATTGTGACCACGTTCAAGGCAGGAAGGAGAGGGATGGGGCAGAGTGGTAAACTCTCCTTTCAACCTTCTCCCTTTAACAGGAAACAAAAGCTTTTCCAGAAGCCCCTTAGCAGATTTCCCTTTCATCTAATTGGCCAGAACTGCATCACATGACCACTCATAGTTACAAAGGAATTTGAAAAAACAAGTATTCTGCTTTCTAGCTTCTAGAATGGGAATATCAATAGTGAAGAGGTTGAGAATAGCTTTTGAGTCTGCCAACAGTGCCTGCCACCCTAGGTGTAATCACTGTTAACATTTAAATGTTTATCCTTCTAGTTTTTATTGCCATATGTATCTCTGTCTGTATTTATAAGACCCATGCCCACATAGATCTGATCCCTGGACTCACGCTTGTACTAATACTGCCACTGTTTCTGATTCTAATTTCTCTCACAGGGTTAAAGTCCTTTCTTTCTTTCAAATACACTATGAAACAACATTTCAAGAAAGCAGGTGCCTGCAGGAGCTTCCTCAGAAATCTTCTCTTCTTGGCTTAATATGGAAATGCAGGATCCTGCCAGCACCAGAACTCTCTGGGAAATTCGGATCATGGACGGATATGTGGGATGGTCTTCCCATGGCTTCATGTCCTGCTGAGAAACAAGAGTTCCTGTTCCAGCTTACCATTTTATCTTCTGCGCTCTGCAACTCTTTGACTTTCCAGAGTTTTGCGGAGAAAACAGATCGCAGTGCAATGGCGGGACCAAGAACTTCTGGCTACCATTTTGTTTTGTCCTAAGTCCATTGATGTGTGGCTTCATGAGTGCCTCTCCAGCATCTATCACATGCTTGACACAGAGAGTAGCCCTCAATAAATGATGTGCCCTCTGACTGACTAGCTTACCTTTCAACAAAGAACCCTCCTGCTTTTATAGAAATGAACAGTAAAATTGTAAGGAGAGCCTCAGGGGATAAATAAAGCACACACACTTATAGGCAGAAACACTTAAAAGAGTTATGTTGGTAAGTAGGAGCAGTCAAAGGGAATTAAGAGGTACAAACTTCTAGGTGTAAAATAAATAAGTGACAAAAATGTAAGGTTCAGCAGAGTGAATATAGTCAATATTTTATGATAACTTTAGAGTATAATCTATAAAAATATCAAATTACGATGCTGTACACCTGAAAGTAACACAATACTGTAAGTCAACTATATTTCAATTGAGAAAAAAAGAAGGAAGTGAAAATTCAACATGTAGATCTCCCCTCTGTGGCCACTCTAATACCTCCCTAATCAAAGTGTGGTCCATGGACCAGAAAAATCAGCCTCACCTTGTTAGAAAAGTAGGATATCAGGTGCCACCCCAAATCTGCTGAACCAGAGCCTGCATTTTTTTACTTTTTATTTTGTTTTATTTATTCATTTTTTGGCTGTATTGGGTCTTCATTGCTGTGCACGGCCTTTCTCTTGTTGCGGTGAGTGGGGGCTACTTTTCATTGTGGTGCACAGTCTTCTCATTGCAGTGGCTTCTCTTGTTGTGGAGCATGGGCTCTAGGCACGCGGGCTTCAGTAGTTGCAGGACATGGACTCAGTAGTTGCAGCACGTGGGCTCTAGGGCACGTGGGCTTCAGTAGTTGTGGCGTGTGGGCTCAGTAGTTGTGGCTCATGGGCTCTAGAGCACAGAGAGCCTGCATTTTAATGAGATCCCCAGGGGGTTTGTGTTGGACTCATGAATGTTCTAGAATATTCTTCTGTTTGCCATACTGATAGCTCAGCTCGTCTTTAAACCCAGAAAGGAAACATTTATTTTGGGAATTTACACCTGCCATTCCCTCTTCCTATGACATTTTTCCTCAAAATCTGATTCATTGTTATCCTCTCTTTGAGTCTCAGCTTAGTCATCACTTCCACTAGGAAACATTCTTTGAATCTCTCTTTTTTAAAAAAGTGAAGTATAGTTGATTTACTATATTATATTATTCTTTGAATCTCTTGAAGTAGGATTAGATATTATCTCTGTGTGCCTCCTAAGGCTTTGTTGAGCTGAAACAAATGGACTGTCAGATATTTCTCCAGCAAAAATGGGTTTATTTGGTATCAGTGGAGAATTACAATTCAGGGTCTGCAACATGCAACATGTGGTGAGCCACAAGCAAGTTCTTGTACGGCAAGGGAAAGAGAACTCTTTTAAAGAGAGGAAAAGGAAGTTAAGAGGGCTATAGTAAACAAAGAGTCCAAGGCTTTTATTGGCTGAGTCCTTGCCAGGAAAGAAAAGAAGTCTTTCTTCTTCTTGGGCTCTGCTATCAACACAGGACTTGAGAACTCCCTTTTCTTGCCTCCCAACTCTATTTACTTTAGCTTTCTGTTTATTAATTTTTTTTTACAACTTCATGCTTTCTAGCCCTGTACTATAATTTCCCTTTTTTGGGGGTGTCTCCAACAAACTCTGAACTCCATCCATACAGAGAATTGTATTTAGTAGGTTCTCCATAAATATGTTGAATGAATGAGGGAATGAATGAATTCTCTCCATTTTGAAGCTGAGGAACCTGAGATCCAGAGAGCTTAAGTACCTTTCTCAGCGTTACACAGGTGTAGGTGGCTGAGCTTGGCTTTCAGCTCTTGATAATAGAGCTCCTCTTCCAGACCCCTGGCCCCTCGCCTTCTCTTCCTTTGACCTCAGGAATTCTTGGGGACACAGAGAAGAGACTAAATATTTACTTTGAATCAACTTACCACTTAAGATTCAATTGGCTCAGTAATAATCATGTGTTGGACAATTTGATAGCAACATTAAACTTGGTTGTCAGAGGCTTGGTTTTTGTCATTTGTGGCAGCCACAACTTGGGAGGGGGCTGACACATGTTTACAAACAAGGGTTCATTTATGATAGGTAGGTCTTCAATGCTTGGCTTATCCAGAGTGTTCAGTACAGAGGTGACAGTTCTAAGGGATATTGAAATGAGACTGCACAGCTCTTACCTTTAGCCAATATAGGTAGATTGATTGCATCAGTGGCCTCAAGATGGGTCTCCATGTCTCCACACCCCTTCCCTGCGACTTTGTAACTCCTTCCCACTCTGACTCAGACTTGGCTTTGAGACTTGCTTTGGCCAAAGGAATATTAGCAAGTGTGACTCATAGGTTTCAAAAGTGAGTGTCATCCTTTTTGCCCTTTATGTGATTAATCTTGCTTGATTTTGCATCCCTGCCTCTGCCATGAGAATATGCCCAGGGTAACCTGCTGGACGTATGTGAGAAACATATGGAAGAGAGTTTAGTCATCCTATTATACCAGCTGAGGTTTTCCATAATCAGCCACCTAGCCAACTTGTAGCTGACTGTGATCATATGAGTGAGCCCAGCCAAGATCAGCACACTGCCCCAACCAACCCACAGACTCAGCAGCAACAATCAAGCCTCATTTTTTTCAGACACTTAGTTTCATGAGTGGTTTGCTATGAAACATTACTTTTGGCAATTGCCCCAACTGATATAGTAGCCAATGGGTTGTCAACCTTTTGCATTTGATTGCAACAACTTGAAATAGACAAAGAGAAAGATTGGATCTCCATTTCCTCTTAGTTATTAGGACTTATAAATCTATAATGGTTGAATTAAAGCTCTTTCTGAAGAAGATCTGTGCAAGGCTTTATCTGTTTCTGCAACAGTATTACATGTTGGTCTAAAATACAGTCACCTTCAGGAATCCTATATTTCTAAAGTAAGTGGGTAAAGTTATGATCTCCACAATAGGATTTTTTCTTACTATAAACATCAAGCTTGGTGTATTTCTTCACCCCCATGTCTCATATGCCTCCACTAAAGGGAGAAAAGAGACTTAGGATAAAACCTGCATAGTTCTTAAATCCCATAAAGTGCAATAACATTGTCCTCTTACAATCCAAATAATTTATGGTGTCCCCCCCCACAAAATACAAATCCATCCAGTCAAGAAATATTTATTGACCACTGACAATGTGACTTCCCACCCCAGATCATTAAACTAGTTGAAAAAAAATTGAAAAGTTGAAATGTAAGGATATTAGAATGTAAAATATCATTTTAAATTTAAATATTTTATTTATAACTCAACCAGAATTTTGAAAATTTTACTTTCTTTGTTTTACTAGAAGCAAACTCATCAATAATATTTTCAAAATCAAGTTCTAGGGAAAAAAATGAACCTTTAAAAAGTACATTTAGGGCCTCCCTGGTGGTGCAAGTGGTTGAGAGTCCGCCTGCCGATGCAGGGGATACGGGTTCGTGCCCCGGTCTGGGAGGATCCCATATGCCGCGGAGCGGCTGCGCCCGTGAGCCATGGCCGCTGAGCCTGCGCGTCCGGAGCCTGTGCTCCGCAATGGGGGAGGCCACAACAGTGAGAGGCCCGCATACCGCAAAAAAAAAAAAAAAAAAAAAAAAAAAAAGTACATTTAAAAAGAGTACATAAAAATGTTTGCAAATGAAGCAACTGACAAAGGATTAATCTCCAAAACTTACAAGCAGCTCATGCAGCATAATATCAAAAAACTAAACAACCCAATCCAAAAATGGGTAGAAGACCTAAATAGACATTTCTCCAAAGAATATATACAGATTGCCAACAAACACATGAAAGAATGCTCAACATCATTAATAATTAGAGAAATGCAGATCAAAACTGCAATGAGATATCACTTCACACTGGTCAGAATGGACATCATCAAAAAATCTACAAACAATAAATGCTGGAGAGGGTGTGGAGAAAAGGGAACCCTTTGCACTGTTGGTGGGAATGTAAATTGATACAGCCACTATGGAGAACAGTATGGAGGTTCCTGAAAAAACTAAAAATAGAACTACCATACGACCCAGCAATCCCACTACTGGGCATATACCCTGAGAAAACCATAATTCAAAAAGAGTCATGTGCCACAATGTTCATTGCAGCTCTATTTACAATAGCCAGGACATGGAAGCAACCTAAGTGTCCATCAACAGTTGAATAGATAAAGAAGATGTGGCACATATATACAATGGAATATTACTCCGCCATAAAAGAAACGAAATTGAGTTACTTGTAGTGAGGTGGATGGACCTAGAGTCTGTCATACAGAGTGAAGTAAGTCATAAAGAGAAAAACAAATACCGTATGTTAACACATATATATGGAATCTAAAAAAAAAAAATGGTCATGAAGAACCTAGGGGCAGGATGGGAATAAAGACGCATACCTACTAGAGAATGGACTTGAGGACATGGGGCATGGGAAGGGTAAGCTGGGACAAAGTGAGAGAGTGGCATGGACATATATACACTACCAAACGTAAAATAGACGGCTAGTGGGAGGCAGCCGCATAGTGCAGGGAGATAAGCTCGGTGCTTTGTGTCCACCTAGAGGGGTGGGATAGGGAAGGTGGGAGGGAGATGCAACAGGGAGGGGATATGGGGATATATGTATGCGTATGGCTGATTCACTTTGTTGTACAGCAGAAACTAACACACCATTGTAAAGCAATTATACTCCAATAAAGATGTTTTTAAAAAGTCTTATGTCTGATTTAGGATTTGACACAATTACAAAAAAAAGGTGTTAAAATGAGAAGTAGAAAGCAAGCTTAATAAAATTTTATAACATTAATATTAAAAAATAATCTCTAGAGTAGGTATCATTTCTTGCTTAAGTGTAAGCAATGTAAGAAAATATTATAACAAAAAACATTAAATAATCCCCCCAGACTACATTACCTCTGTAGAATTCAATAGAGAAATCCTGACAGAGATTGAAGTGTACAAAGATAAGGAAAAATCATTTTTCTTGTCACATGAAACCCAATCTCTTACTCAGAAAAACGTTTACTCTTGTCATTTTTGCCTACCAAGAGTTTAACAGAGTACAATGTTAATCTAACAAAGCATCTCAGTCCAGAAACATGGTTGACACTTAAAGAGGCAAGTAGAACGGAGGGCTGTCCTGCAGTGAACCACTTCCCAGGGGCCGCAGCACTCGGCTTCTTCAGGACAGCCTTATCCATTTTTCACCTAGTTCTCAGGGCTCCTGGCTCTCTCTGTCTCCCTGGCAAGCCTGTCTGCCCTCAAGGCCATACCCAGTCTCTCCCTTGCTCTTTTCACTTTCCGAGACTGTCGGCGAATATCTGCATATGTTACTCGTTGCCTGCAGAGGGTCTGTGGGAGGAAGAGACCCAATCCTGGGATCATCTCTGCCCCGTCTGAAGACTGGGTAGTGATGGCTTCAGGGCTGGTGTGCAGAGACCCGTCACCAGCACGGCCCAGGGATTCACCTGCATCACGCGGGGCAATTACTCCGAAAATAATTGCGCTGTCCAACGTGCTGAAAGATTCTCCTTCAGGGCTGTAGACCTGGAGCCCCTGCAGTCTCCTGAATGCACAGACTTGCTGGGGCTTCTCCAAGTTCCCCTCGCATCGACGGCGCCTGACCGCCTTGTCAGGATGAGAAGTTATCTTTGTGACTTGCCTCTTGAAAATGCAGCTGGTCAGCCTCATAGGAAGTGCAGTTCTGTCACGACGTCTCTGCTTGGCCTTGGCTAAATGGTCTTGTCTTTTCTTCTCCAACGTCTCAGCCATCATATTTCTTTTGAGCTTCCCCTGTGAAAACAAAATGAAATGTAACATTTGAATAAAGTGGGAGATGAAACCACTGCCGGTCATGGAGAATGTTCTCAGCTCGTTTGGATAACCACTCCTCTCTCCCTAGAGAAATGAATCTCAATTTACTCTGCATCACAGTCTTTCAGAGGGTTGTTAGAACCCAGATTTCTGGATCTCAATGCAAGTAAGTCTGGGGTGAGGACAAGAAATTGCGTTTCTAGGTGATTCCAACTGATGCTAATGCTGCTAGTACCGGCACCACACACTGAGAACTGAAGCCTGGGACATCAAACAGATAGGAGTCAAAGACAGAAAGCTCCAGGTCATTACCCAGTACCAATTCCAGACTTTCCCCTCCACCATCCTCCCTTGAGGAGGTTTTCCTCTTACCATCTCTGTACTGTCAACTCCGCACATGCTGGTACCCCCTAATCCAACATTATCTGGACAAAAAGATCACAGGGTTCTTTGAATACCAAGACATTAAACTTTTTTTTTTTTTTTTTTTTTTTTTGCGGTACGCGGGCCTCTCACTGTTGTGGCCTCTCCCATTGCGGAGCAAAGGCTCCGGACGCGCAGGCTCAGCGGCCATGGCTCACGGGCCCAGCCGCTCCACGGCGTGTGGGACCTTCCCAGACCGGGGCACGAACCCGTGTCCCCTGCATCGGCAGGCGGACTCTCAACCACTGCGCCACCAGGGAAGCCCTGTAAATAACAATTTTTACTCCCTGACTCCCATCCTCCCCTCCTCCTACTCCTCTCTCTGCTATCTCAACACAACAATTGATGCTTCTTAGAAGTCGGTCCTGCTCTCACATCTGTTCTACATCCAAACCTTCTTCTAGGCAATGCCATCCATTCCCCTGCCTTCAAATACCATTAATGAACTAGAAATGCTCACAGATTCACCGATCTGGCTTCAACTCTAAGACCCAAATATCCATCTGCCTACCCACCACATCAGTGATAATATCCATGACTCAACTCACTGTGACCAGGTCCCAAGTTGAACCAGCCAATTCCCCAAATAGTTCATCCTTATCTCAATGTCTCCACAAACTCACTTGTTGGAACTAATACAGCATTTGCCCCTGAATGGCATTCTGGACGCCCTACCACCCCACATTCTTATACCAATTAGCCAACCATTTGCCCTCCTGAATCCACCTGAAGGTTCCCAACTTTTGAATAATTCTTGAGCACCTTTCAATTTGACCTACAAAATGCCACAGAATGACCTTTCCTTTTGCCATATCAAAATTAATCTTACATTTTCTCTGCATAAATTTTTAAAATTTTAATTTTATGTGGAATATTATCTACTTATTTGAGATTGCTTTTCTCACTAAGTTGGGTACTCAATGAAGAGAGGATAATAAGAATTTTAATACTTCCACTGATATAGTCATTTAGTGCTTTGGCTTTCCAGGGTGCTCAGATATCTTTTTTAAGAGAAGTTATGCAAACTCCAAAAACTACTTTCCAAATTTTTCTAATAAATGCACACAACTATAATTATAAAATGAGTTAGTTTGTTTTGTGGTGGACTGCAATCAATTGTCACTAAGATTTCAATCCTTTCTCTCTGTGATCCATTATAAGTCTCCTCACAATAATCTGTTTCAACTGTGAACCTAATCAGTGCACCTTTCCTTTTAAATCTCACATTTCTGTGTTTGAAGATATTTTTTTAAAGGGAAAACATAAAACTCACTTTATTCCTGTTGTCCTGACATTATAATGAATACTACCCCTTTCATTACTCAAAATGTAATGAAATGTTTGATAGAAAAATGACTTGATCTGCCTATTTATAGAGCAGCTGTTATATGCCAAGTTGTGTACTAAAACACACTACTCGGAATTTAACTTAACAAAGTCATTGCCCTAGATTATTTTAATCTTGATGAGAGAAAAGGGTTATAGACTAAGGAATGTCTAGTAATAGCTTTAGGTATAATTAGGTGCTATTATAAACAGCAAGGCCAACACAAAGACAGAGAGGGAAAGAGAGGGATAGGGAGGAATAGAAGTAAGAAGGGAGAGTAGAAAAAAGAAATTAACTACAATGATGGATGACAAAGAAACTGGAGAGCCCTATTTGAAGCAGAAAACAGAATTTTTTTTAAAGAAAAAAAGACCAAACACATTGTGGGCAAATAATTGTCCATAGAGGAGAACGATTTAAACATTCTAGAGCCAAATACTACTTCCACTACCTAGTGATTTTGGTTAAAACACACAAACACACACACACACACACATTTCATCTATTATCCAAAAAGATCTTCATATACAAAAATATACACAATCTTGACTATTTCTTAAGAAACATTAACACCTGGGAAATAACTTTCAATGAGATACCTTCTTGTTTTTAGAGCTAAATTAGATTTTACAGAAGAAAAAAGCATCCTAATGTACACTCTTGCTATCAGATGGATTCCACACTCACCAGAAGAGGCTGGCTTGGAAAACTGGTCCATTCAGGTTCCCCCATCTTCCGAGAGCTGTCCTTGGACCCACCCTTGAGATGCAGACAGCCTGTGTCTTGCTGGAAAGTGCAGTGACTTCTGCCTCTGATTCCCCCTTTTATAGGGGAAGAGAGTGGACAACCCAATCAGGAGACAACCCAATCCAGAGGACACACTCTATCTCAGATCAGAGGCATTGGAGAAGTTCCCAAATCTTTCCACACAAACACAAGAATTTGGGGCTATGGACAATATTAGACACTATTGAATAATATGAAATACTATATGAAAAAATTTAATACATTTGTGAATGGGGGTGCTATTTGTACTTTCTATCAAAAATTTAATGTTTCCTTTTTCCCTCAGTATGGATACCTTCTACAAAAATAGTTATGGACGTTTCTATATGCTAAAATTTCCACACAACTTATGTTTTCATAGAAAAAACTACAGATTTTGTATAAATGTTTATCAATAAAAGAATGTCCAAAATATTTACTAACAAGTCTATAAAGTCTATATCACAGAATCATTGAAAAGAACTCAATATTTTGTACATTTAAATTTCACCTAATTACTGGTAAATTTGAGATTATTTCAACCATTACTCCTTCCCTACCCTCTGACATAAACAGTCTCTTTACTGTCTTTATTTCACTGTAATTTAATTATTTTATTTTTACATTTTCTCTCTATAAACTTGCTAGTTGCAGTCATATACAGAACTTGTGAGGTTACTTTAGTGATCACATTCTGACTCCTTTAATTAATATAGACTAATACAGTTAATTGCTCTTACGACCTCTCCAAAATGCTAATACCTTAGAACACTTTCAATTCCATTTCAGCTTTCCTGACTTTTCTGTTACTGTTGTCATGCATCTTAATTCTACATGTATTTTAATCTCCATGAGAGAGCTCCAGAATTGCTTTATGAAACAAATTTCACTTATATTTATTTCTAAATTATTCTTTCCTTTTCTCTTCATTTCCTCCTGCATTCCTGGCTTTTGATCTGAGATATTTTCCTTTGGACTTCATAACTCATTCTAGTATTTTGTCTAATTCAAGACTACTAACAATGAAATGCTTTACTTTACATTTTTAACGAATCTTAATTTGGGGCAATATTGATGCTGGGTATAGAATTCTGATTTGATATGACTTTTGACCACTTTAAAAATGGTGCTCTGTTGATCTCTATCTTATTTATGTTTAGACATCCCCAATTATCATTTTCTTGCTTATTTGGCCTTTGCATTTTCTAAAATCTTTGATATTCACTCTGATTTTTAGACCATAGTGTAGCTCATTATTGTTTCCCATGTATTTCCTTTGCTTAAAGAATGTTGAGTTAATTGTATGTGTGGGTTGACATCTTTCATCCTTTTGGAACATGCTTGTGTATATTTTCATTGTGATATCAATTCCTCATCAAATTCCCTCTTCTCCCTCTTTTAATCACATCCCAATTCTCCTTTAACTCTGTCCTGAGTTTTTCAATATCGTTCACACTGTGCTTTTGTTGGGATATTTGCTCTTGAACTGTCTTACTGTTTTAATCCAGTCTTTTGCTGGAATCAACATCTTCATAATCACTTAAATGCTTAATTTCACTCTAACAAAAACAAAATATATAGCTTTATTTTTAAAGAAAAGAGAGAGCAGTTTCACAATGAGGGGGGAAATTATTCCTTTTGATACAATTAAATGCAAACAGTAATTCTGTCATGAAACAATGCTAAAACTGCTCTAAAAAATGAGTCAAACTCTAGAATAGACATCCATAAAAGAGGATTAAAAAATACTTTGTGTGAATCTTTCTTACTACTGGAAATCTCATAAAATCTAGATACAGATCAAATTTAACTTTTGAACTAGATGGGCTGTAATGTTAAAATACTATTTCAAGGCTCAGAAACAAGAAAAGGATATAACATATCTTGTGCTTCATTCTGATGGGGACTACATTTTGGAATGATAATATTAAATTTCTTCAATTAAGTAAAAGGGTTAAAAAACAGTTTCCTCTATTCGTGTTTACTTTCCTCAATGTGTGTTCTACCCAATTTAAAATTATGTAGGCCACGTTGTTCTAATTCTATGGCTGTTGGCTGGATAAAACCTTGCGGTTCATCACAGAAGTTATTTCTATATAGCATGTTATAAATTCTGTGTGCTCTTTATAACCCTTTCCTCTCAGTAAGATTAACTTCAACAGGGGCAGTGAGTCTCTTTAGTTTATTTCTGGATCACAGATTTTACCCCAGAGTTTGCACATAATGTGTGTGCTCTATAAAAGGGGAGACCAAATAATTGTCCCTCTCAACTGGAATATACTGGGGAATGAAAAGGGCAGTATTAATAATTATGATAGGACAACAGAGTAAATATCTGCTGAAGACAGAAATGAAAGGTTAAAAGTACACTGTTATATTTAAAATGGATAACCAAAAAGGACTTACTGTATATCACAGGGAACTCTGCTCAAATATTATGTAACAACCTAAATGGGAAAAGAATTTGAAAAAGAATAGAAACATGTATATGTATAACTGAATCACTTTGCTGTACACCTGAAACTAACACATCATTGTTAATCAACTATACTCCGATGTAAAATTAAAAGTTTTTTAAAAAGATATTTAAGACTTTTTAAAAAGTAAGGTAACTGATCAGGTTTGCATTTTAAACTGATGATGGTGTCTAGAATCTCATGATTGGATTACGGAGGGTAAGTTTGGAATCTTAAGCTATAATTGCTCATTTATTGCAATGTATCACTTAAAAGATGATACCTTTGAGACCTTCAAGATGGCGGAGGAGTAAGACACGGAGATCACCTTCCTCCCCACATATACGATACATCAGAAATACATTTACATGTGGAACAACTCCTATAGAACACCCACTGAACACTGGCAGAAGACCTCAGACCTCCCAAAAGTCAAGAAACTCCCCACGTACCTGGGTAGGGCAAAAGAAAAAACAGAGACAAAAGAATAGGGACGGGACCTGCACCAGTGGGACGGAGCTGTGAAGGAGGAAAGGTTTCCAAACACTAGAAGCCCCTTCGCGGGCGGAGACTGCGGGTGGCGGAGGGGGGGAGCTTCGGAACCACGGAGGAGAGCGCAGCCACAGGGGTGCAGAGGGCAAAGCGGAGAGATTCCCGCACAGAGGATCGGGGCCGACCGGCACTCACCAGCCCGAGAGGCTTGTCTGCTTACCCGCCGGGGCAGGCGGGGCTGGGAGCTCAGGCTCGGGCTTCAGTCGGAGCGCAGGGAGGGGACTGGGGTTGGCGGCGTGAACACAGCCTGCAGGGGGTTAGTGCGCCACGGCTGGCCGGAGGGAGTCCGGGAAAAGGTCTGGGCCTGCCGAAGAGGCAAGAGACCATTGTTTCCTGGTGCGCAAGGAGAGGGGATTCAGAGCACCGCCTAAACGAGCTCCAGAGACGGGCGCAAGCCGCGGCTAACAGCGCGGACCCCAGAGACGGGCATGAGACGCTAAGGCTGCTGCTGAAGCCGTAAAGAGACCTGTGTGCAAGCACAGGTCACTCTCCACACCGCCCCTCCCGGGAGCCTGTGCAGCCCGCTACTGCCAGGGTCCCGGGATCCAGGGACAACTTCCCCGGGAGAGCGCACGGCGCACCTCATGCTGGTGCAACGTCACGCCGGTCTCTGCCGCCGCAGGCTCGCCCTGCACTCCGTGCCCCTCCCTCCCCCCCGCCTGAGTGAGACAGAGCCCCCGAATCAGCTGCCCCTTTAACCCCGTCCTGTCTGAGCAAAGAACAGATGCCCTCAGGCGATCTACACGCAGTGGCGGGGCCAAATCCAAAGCTGAACCCCAGGCGCTCTGCGAACAAAGAAGAGAAAGGGAAATCTCTGCCAGCAGCCTCAGGAGCAGCAGATTAAATCTCCACAGTCAACTTGATGTACCCTGCATCTGTGGAATACCTGAATAGACAATGAATCATCCCAAAATTGAGGCAGTGGACTTTGGGAGCAAGGATATATATATATTTTTTCCTTTTTCTCTTTTTGTGAGTGTGTATGTGTATGCTTCTGTGTGTAATTTTGTCTGTATAGCTTTACCATTTGTCCTAGGGTTCTGTCTGTCCTTTGTTTTTTTTAGTATAGTTTTTAGCACTTCTTATCATTGGTGGATTTGTTTTTTGTTTTGGTTGCTCTCTTCTTTTTTTCTTTTTTTTTTACTTTTTAATTTTTTTAATAATTATTTTTTATTTTATTAAGTTTATTTTATTTCTCTTTCTTTCTTTCTTTCTTTCTTTCTTTCTTTCTTTTTTTCTCCATTTTCTTCTGAGCCGTGTGGCTGACAGGATCTTGGTGCTCCGGCCAGGTGTCAGGCCTGTGTGTCTGAGGTGGGAGAGCCGAGTTCAGGACATTGGTCCATCAGAGACCTCCTGGCCCCACGAAATATCAAATGGTGAAAGCTTTCCCAAGCTCTCCATCTCAACGCTAAGACCCAGCTCCACTCAATGACCAGCAAGCTCCAGTGCTGGACACCCCATGCCAAACAACTAACAAGACAGGAACACAACCCCACACATTAGCAGAGAGGCTGCCTAAAATCATAAGGTCACAGACACCCCAAAACACACCACCAGATGCAGTCCTGCCCATCAGAAAGACAAGATCCAGCGTCATCCACCAGAACACAGGCACTAGTCCCCTCCACCAGGGAGGTTACACAAGCCACTGAACCAAGCTTAGCCACTGGGGGCAGACACCAAAAACAATGGGAACTACGAACCTGCAGGCTGTGAAAAGGAGACCCCAAACACAGTAAGTTAAGCAAAATGAGAAGACAGAGAAACACACAGGAGATGAAGGAGCAAGGTAAAAACGCACCAGACCAAACAAATGAAGAGGAAATAGGTAGCCTACCTGAAAAAGAATTCAGAGTAATGACAGTAAAGATGATCCAAAATCTTGGAAATAGAATGGAGAAAATACAAGGAAGGTTTTAACAAGGACCTAGAAGAACTAAACAGTAAACAAACAATGAGGAACACACAGTAAATGAAATTAAAAATTCTCTAGAAGGAATCAATAGCAGAATAACTGAGGCAGAGGAATGGATAAGTGACCTGGAAGACAAAATAGTGGAAATAACTACTGCAGAGCAGAATAAAGAAAAAAGAATGAAAAGAATTGAGGACAGTCTCAGAGACCTCTGGGACAACATTAAACACACCAACATTTGAATTATAGGGGTCCCAGAAGACGAAGAGAAAAAATAAGGGACTGAGAAAATATTTGAAAAGATTATAGTTAAAAACTTCCCTAATATGGGAAAGAAAATAGTTAATAAGTCCAGGAAGCACAGAGAGTCCCATGCAGGATAAATGCAAGGAAAAACACGTCAAGACACATATTAATCAAACTATCAAAAATTAAATACAAAGAAAAAATATTAAAAGCAACAAGGAAAGAACAACAAATAACATATAAGGGAATCCCCATATGGTTAACAGCTGACCTTTCAGCAGAAACTCTACAAGCCAGAAGGGAGTGGCAGGACATATTTAAAGTGATGAAAGGGAAAAACCTACAACCAAGATTACTCTATCTAGCAAGGATCTCATTCAGATTCGATGGAGAAATTAAAACCTTTACAGACAAGCAAAAGCTAAGGGAATTCAGCACCACCAAACCAGCTTTACAGCAAACGCTAAAAGAACTTCTCTAAGCAGGAAACATAAGAGAAGGAAAAGACCTACAAAAACAAACCCAAAACAATTAAGAAAATGGTAATAGGAACATACATATTGATAATTACCTTAAATGTAAATGGATTAAATGCTCCAACCAAAACACATAGACTGGTTGAATGCATACAAAAACAAGACCCATATATATGCTGCCTACAAGAGCCCACTTCAGACCTAGGGACACATACAGACTGAAAGTAAGGGGATGGAAAAAGATATTCCATGCAAATGAAAATCAAAAGAAAGCTGGAGTAGCAATTCTCATATCAGAAAAAATAAACTTTAAAATAAAGACTATTACAAGAGACAAAGAAGGACACTACATAATGATCAAGGGGTCAATCCAAGAAAAAGATATAACAATTGTAAATATTTATGCACCCAACATAGGAGCACCTCAATACATAAGGACAATGCTAACAACCATAAAAGGGGAAATCAACAGTAACACAATCATAGTAGGGGACTTTAACACCCCACTTTCACCAATGGACAGATATCCAAAATGAAAGTAAATAAGGAAACACAAGCTTTAAATGATACATTAAACAAAATGGACTTAATTGATATTTATAGGACATTCCATCCAAAAACAACAGAATACACTTTCTTCTCACGTGCTCATGGCACATTCTCCAGGATAGATCACATCTTGGGTCACAAATCAAGCCTTGGTAAATTTAAGAAAATTGAAATAGTATCAAGTATCTTTTCCGACCACAACGCTATGAGACTAAACATCAATTACAGGGGAAAAAATCTGTAATAAATACAAATACATGGAGGCTAAACAATACACTACTTAATAACCAAGAGATCACTGAAGAAATCAAAGATGAAATCAAAAAATACCTAGAAACAAATGACAAAGAAAACACGACGACCCAAAACCTATGGGAAGCAACAAAAGCAGTTCTAAGAGGGAAGTTTATAGCAATACAATCCCACCTTAAGAAACAAGAAACCACTCAAATAAACAACCTAACCTTACACCTAAAGCAATTAGAGAAAGAAGAACAAAAAAACACCAAAGTTAGCAGAAGGAAAGAAACCATAAAGATCAGATCAGAAATAAATGAAAAATAAATGAAGGAAACAATAGCAAAGATCAATAAAACTAAAAGCTGGTTCTTTGAGAAGATAAACAAAATTGATAAACCATTAGCCAGACTCATCAAGAAAAAAAGGGAGAAGATTCAAATAAATAGAATTAGAAATGAAAAAGGAGAAGTAACAACTGACACTGTAGAAATACAAAGGACCATGAGAGATTGCTACAAACAACTATATGCCCATAAAATGGATAGGCTGGAAGATATGGACAAATTCTTAGAAAAGTGAAACCTTCTGAGACTGAACCAGGAAGAAACAGAAAATATAAACAGACCAACACAAGCACTGAAATCGAAACTGTGATTTAAAATCTTCCAACAAACAAAAGCCCAGGACCAGATGGCTTCACAGGCAAATTCTATTAAACATTTAGAGAAGAGCTAACACCTATCCTTCTCAAACTCTTCCAAAATATAGCAGAGGGAGGAACACTCCCAAACTCATTCTACGAGGCCACCATCACCCTGATACCAAAACCAGACAAAGACGTCACAAAGAAAGAAAACTACAGGCCAATATCACTGATGAACATAGATGCAAAAATCCTCAACAAAATACTAGCAAACAGAATCCAACAGCACATTAAAAGGATCCTACACCATGATCAAGTGGGGTTTATCCCAGGAATGCAAGGATTCTTCAATGTACACAAATCAATCAATGTGATACACCATATTAACAAATTGAACAATAAAAACCATATGATCATCTCCATAGATGCAGAAAAAGCTTTCGACAAAATTCAACACCCATTCATGATAAAAACCCTCCAGAAAGTAGGTCGGGGGAACTTATCTCAACATAAAAAAGGCCATATATGACAAACCGACAGCCAACATCATTCTCAATGGTGAAAAACTGAAACCATTTCCACTAACATCAGGAACAAGACAAGGTTGCCCACTCTCACCACTATCAACATAGTTTTGGAAGTTTTAGCCACAGCAATCAGAGAAGAAAAAGAAATAAAAGGAACCCAAATTGGAAAAGAAGACGTAAAGCTGTCACTATTTGCAGATGACATGATACCATATGTAGAGAATCCTAAAGATGCTACCAGAAAACTATTAGAACTAATCAGTGAATTTGGTAAGTAGCAGGATACAAAATTATAGCACAGAAATCTCTTTTATTCCTATACACTAACGATGAAAAATCTGAAAGTGAAATTAAGGAAACACTCCCATTTACCATTGCAACAGAAACAATAAAATACCTGGGAATAAACCTACCTAAAGAGACAAAAGACCTGTGTACAGAAGACTGTAAGATGCTGATGAAAGAAATTAAAGATGATACAAACAGATGCAGAGATATACCATGTTCTTGGACTGGAAGAATCAACATTGTCAAGTTGACTATACTACCCAAAGCAATCTACAGATTCAATGCAATCCCTATCAAACTACCAATGGCATTTCAAACAAAACTAGAGCAAAAAATTTCACAATTTGTATGGAAACACAAATACCCCGAATAGCCAAAGCAATCTTGAGAAAGAAAAATGGAGCTGCAGGAATCAGGCTCCCTGACTTCAGACTATACTTCAAAGCTACAGTAATGAGGACAGTATGGTACTGGCACAAAAACAGAACTATAGATCAATGGAACCGGATAGAAAGCCCAGAGATAAACCCACACACATATGGTCACCTTATCTTTGATAAAGGAGGCAAGAATATACAATGGAGAAAAGACAGCCTCTGCAATAAGTGGTGCTGGGAAAACTGGACAGTTACATGTAAAAGAGTGAAATTAGAACACTCCCTAACACCATACACAAAAATAAACTCAAAATGGATTAAAGACCTAAATGTAAGGCCAGACACTATCAAACTCTTAGAGGAAAACATAGGCAGAACACTCTATGACATAAATCACAGCAATATCCTTTTTGACATACCTCCTAGAGAAATGGAAATAAAAACAAAAATAAACAAATGGGACCTAATGAAACTTCAAAGCTTTTGCACAGCAAAGGAAACCATAAACAAGATGAAAAGACAACCCTCAGAATGGGAGGAAATATTTGCAAATGATGCAACTGACAAAGGATTAATCTCCAAAATTAAAAGCAGCTCATGCAGCTCAATATCCAAAAAACAGAATAACCCCATCCAAAAATGGACTGAAGATCTAAATAGACATTTCTCCAAAGAAGATATACAGATTGCCAACAAACACATGAAAGAATGCTCAACATCACTAATCATTAGAGAAATGCAAATCAAAACTACAATGAGGTATCACATCACACTGGTCAGAAGGCCACCATCAAAAAAGCTATAAACAATAAATGCTGGAGACAGCATGGAGAAAAGGGAACCCTCTTGCACTGTGGGTGGGAATGTAAATTGATACAGACACTATGGAGAACAGTATGGTGGTTTCTTAAAAAACTAAAAATAGAACTACCATACAACCCAGCAATCCCACTACTGGGCATATACCTGAGAAAACCATAATTCAAAGAGAGTCATGTACCACAATGTTCTTTGCAGCACTATTTACAATAGCCAGGACATAGAAGCAACCTGAGTGTCCATCGACAGATGAATGGATAAAGAAGATATGGCACATATATACAATGGAATATTACTCAGCCATAAAAAGAAATGAAATTGAGTTATTTGTAGTGAGGTGGATGGACCTAGAGTCTGTCATACAGAGTGAAGTAAGTCATAAAGAGAAAAACAAATATCGTATGCTAACACATAAATATGGAATCTTAAAAAAAAAAAGGTTCTTGAACCTAGGGGCAAGACAGGAATAAAGACACAGATGTAGTGAATGAAGTTGTGGACACGGGGAGGGGGAAGGGTAAGCTGGGCCGAAGTGAGAGAGTGGCATGGACATATATACACTGCCAAATGTTAAATAGATAGCTAGTGAGAAGCAGCCGCATAGCACAGGGAGATCAGCTCGGTGCTTTGTGTCCACCTAGAGGGGTGGGATAGGGAAGGTGTGAGGGAGACGCAAGAGGGAGGAGATATGGGGATATATGTATATGTATAGCTGATTCACTTTGTTATAAAGCAGAAACTAACACACCATTGTAAAGCAATTATACTCCAATAAAGATGTTAAAAAATTATAAAATCTGTCTTTCCTATAACCAAAAAATTCACGACTTGCTTTATTGCAGTTATCTGGAACTGAACACACAATATCTCAGTGGTATGCCTGTGTGTGTTACCCACTGCCCAAGGCGTTGTTGCTGTGGGGTGGAAAGTCCTCTGGCATCAAAAGGACTGAATTCAAACTCCAGCTTTGTCACTTAGCAATTGTGGAACAATGATGTATTCAGGTGATTTCTTGTAAGATCTTAGTTTCCATATCTGTAAACCTCATATTTTGTTTTTTGTTGTTGTTGTTGTTTTAAAGATTATATTAAATGAAATGGATATTTACATTATTTAGCAGAGGCTCACAGTTCATCAGTAAATACTCATTCCTCTCAGTTTCTCTAAATCTCACAATAATTCAACCACTGTGCCCAAAGTCTTCAAACCAAGCAGCTGCCCTGCTCCTGTTTCCTCCAACTTCCCCAAACATCAACTGGTCCATGGTATCCACATAAATATAACCAGAAAGAAGAGGCAGAACATTTTCCATTTAGGAAACAGACTTTCCTGGACTACAAAAGTCTCCCTCTAGTTCTTTAGCCCTCTTTCCAAGCTTTAACTTCTGTAAAGGGATGTTATGTAAAAAAAAAAGATCGTGCTTTGCTTTCTGAACCCATTTCCCAAGATATTCTCTGAGTGCACAAGGAAGAGGGTTTAACAACCAGAAAATTAGGAATAGAATGCATGACACCTCTAACTAGACATGGAGCCTGCGACTTCCCGATGAAGCACAGAAAGGGCCATTGGGGGGCAGGAAACCACCAACTGGAGGTCACCTTCTCCTTGAGGTCTCTCCTGATGACCATTATGGCTACTACCTGATGTCAGTGACTCCAGGGTCATGGTGCCCTTCTGTCCTACACCGCAAGCATGGGAAACAGGTTCAAAAAAAGTAGGTTGCTATTGCTTTGTAGTTTGTTTGATTTTGCTATATGAGGTGAGGAACTCTTTAAAGGCAGCAAAGACGTGTGTGAATTCACTAGAGGTCATCTCTCTTGAAAATAATAATAATCCCATAGTGATTTTTAAAAATTAATTTATTTGTTTTTATTTTTTTGGCTGTGTTGGGTCTTCGTTGCTGTGCACGGGCTTTCTCTTGTTGCGGCGAGCGGGGGCTACTCTTCGTTGCAGTGCACGGGCTTCTCATTGTTGTGGCTTCTCTTGTTGCAGAGCACGGGCTCTAGGTGCACAGGTTCAGCAGTTGTGGCACATGGGCTTAATTGCTCCGCGGCATGTGGGATCTCCCCCGGCCAGGGCTTGAATCCATATCCCTTGCATTGGCAGGCAGACAATAAATAATAAAATAAAATTAATATATAAAAAATAAAATTAATTAATAAAAAATTTTAAATAAAATTAATTAATAAAAATAACCACTGCTCCAGGGAAGCCTCCATAGTGATTTTTAAGTACAGACTTCTTATTATGTTGTTTAGTTGTTATTTGTTTATGCATAGGTTTCTCTCAATCCAGTGTATTTCTAATGCCACATACCTTGAGTCTCATAATTTAATGCAATAATAGAACAATAATGATGATAATAATAATAAACACTTCCCTGGACTCATCCTCCTTGGGACCCCCTGCCAAAAAATAAAATAAAATAAAATCTGTCTTTCCTAAACCCAAAGTCTTTCTCCATAGCTGTTTTCCCATTTCTCTGCTAATCTTCCAGGCAAACATTTGCAAGGATTGTTAGTGTTCAAATATTCCTCTCCCCCACGCCCCATTCTTTTCTCACCCCACTGAAATCAGGTCTGTTCCAACTACACCACCCAATCCGTGGTGTCAGGGATGTCAACAATTTCTATTAAGCCAAATTCAACAGTTTTTCTTTTTAATCCTCATTTTACTTCACTGTGTAGCATTTACTTCACTGTCCAACTGACAGCTGTGCCTTTAAGACTCTACTTTCTGAGTGTTTTTATTTCTTGAATTTCTCTGTATTATTCCTATCTCACGTATGTCTCTCTGGAACTCCTATATTGTAGCCTCTTTATTTTATTAACCTTTAAATGTTTGGTACTTCTGGGAAATTGGAAACTCTGACCATGGCAAGACTGAGCCTGCCGTAGGCCAGGCCTGCAGAGACAGGCAAAGCTGGGTCTCTCTCTCTCTTTTTAAAATTTTATTCAATTTCAGTTGATTTACAATGTTGTGTTAATTTCTTCTCTACAGCAAAATGATTCAGTTATACATACAGTATATATATTCTTTTTCATAGTCTTTTCCATTACAGTTTATCACAGGATATTGAATATAGTTCCCTGTGCTGTACAGTACGACCTTATTGTTTATCCATCTTATATATAATAGTTTGTGTCTGCTAATCCCAAACTCCCAATCCTTCCCTTCCCCACCTCCCTTTCACCCAATCAAAAGAGCAGACAGAAAGCTAAATTTTTTTTAAAAATGAAAGCAATATAAGAGAATTATGGGTAATATAAAGCATGCCTATCTACACATAATAGGGATCCCAGAAGGAGAAGAAAACTGGGTATCTTGTTTCTAATCAAGCCACCACCAGGGAAGTTTCCACCAAACCTGTTAAGATTGTGAGATACAGTTAGTCTTTGCCTTTTAATTTATTAAATTAAAAATATTGTGGAATAAAATAAAATACATGTTTGGTACTTTTCTTTCATGGTTAGTTCTTTTGATTTCCTGTTTAAAATTTTTTTTTATATTTTGCCTCCCACAATGGAGATATTGGACATCTTCTAAGGTTTTGTTGTTTTACTTTCTACCTTTAGATCTTAAATCCACTGTGAATTGATTTTTTATGCATATTGTGAAATAGGGAGTTATGCTTCTTTTTAAATATAAATATCTAGTTATGGAGGACCACTGATTAAAAAGACTGTCCTCTGTCTACTTCTCTGCAGTGGCATCTTTGACATAAGCCAGAGTTCCATTTAACAGCATGTGTATTTGCAGACTCTATATTCTGTTCCATCTTTTTTATCTTTAAACAAAGCCACACACTCTAAGCTATTGTAGTTTTATGGTAAGTCGATATCTGGCAGTATACATTCTCCACGTTACTTCTTCTTTAAGAACACCTTGGATATTCTTGATCCTTTTCATGTCCATATAACTTGCATTTGTTTTCGAGGTCATTGATTGTTGTTCTTTGGCTTACTTTGTGTTTATAGTGCTCCTTTTCTTTTTTCTAATTTCTTGAGGTGGGAGTTTTGATTAGTGATTTGAGACATTTTTTGTTTTCTAATATACATATTTAGTATTGTAAATTTTTCTCTTGTCACTGTTTTAGCTGCATCTCACCAATTTTGACATGTGTTTTCATTTTCATTTGGTTCTATTTATTTTTATTTCCTTTGAGAGTTCCTATCTGAACCATGGATTATTTACAAATGTGTAGATTTCCAATTGTTTGGTGATTTTCCAAACAAAATTAATTTGAGATACGGTCAGAGAACATACTCTGTATGATTTCAATTCTTCTAAATTTATTGAAGTTTATTTCATGACCCAGAATATGATCTATCTTAGTGAATACTCCATGGGTGCTTGATTAGAATGTGTGATGTTGGGTGATGTGTCCTACAAACGTCAACTGAGTGGCTTACAAAAGTCAATTGAGGGACTTCCCTGGCAGTCCAGTGATTAAGACTTCGCCTTCCAGTGCACAAGGTGAGGGTTTAATCCCTGGTGGGGGAGCTAAGATCCCACATGCCTCGCAGCCAAAAAACCAAAACATAAAACAGAAGCAACATTGTAATAAATTCAGTAAAGACTTTAAAAATGGTCCACATTAAAAAAAAAAAAGGTCAATTGATACTGTTGTGTGATGGCATTGTTTGGTACTTGTCTATTCTTGCTTTCTCTAATAATACTATCAGTTGTGGAGGGAGATGTTGAGAGGGGGTATGGAAGTTCCCAACTGTAATTTTGGATTTGTCTATTTCCCCTTTCAGTAATATTAGTTTTTAATACATGTATACTGACGTTCTGTTGCAATTACTGTCTTCTTGATGGATTGACCCTTTTTTCATGGTGCATCATCCCTCTTAGTCACTAGTAATTTTCTTTGATCGGTAAGCCACTTTATTTGACATTAGTATAGACACTTGGCTTTTTTTAAAATCAGTGTTTGCGCGGTGTAAGTTTCCCTCCTTCTACTTTCCATGTAGAAATGAGCTCCATCCCATCCCACACTCCACCCTAGCCTTAACCGTGCCACACATTCGTCTCGGAAACCTGCCACCCGCTCCCAGCTCCGGCCCTGGAGAGCCACGCCCATCGGGCCGGGGGCCACCCATAGCCTGGTCCCCATCCACGGAGCCCCTCTTCAGCCCAGTCAGTCCCAGGTGGATCCCACCCCACAGCTGACCCAGCCCACGGCCCAACCTTGTACAAACTAAGCAAACTAAATGACCTCGTCCAGAGGCTGGGATGCGCGGAAGCCGCCCCCGCCAGCACACTCAGCGAGAACCGAGACCGGAAGCGGAAGTGCGGCGGCGTCGGGGTAGGGGCCAGGGGTAGGGGCCGGGGCAGGGGCCGGGGCCGGGGCCGGCGCGGGGGTGGGAGCTTGGAGACTTGACAAGGGCAGCTGGTCTCCTGTTGTCGGGATGTCCTAGCCAAAGCCCGAATGGCGGGCAGGATTCCGTGAGCGGCGGGCGGGCGGGCAGAGGGCTCTGATAGGAGTCCGGGGGTGGGGGTGGGCATGGGCCGCGCGCAGCCCCCGGTCACCGGCTCCGGAGCCCCCATACCTCCCCTGGGGCCTCAGGTTGGAGAAGCTGTAGTTTTCAACCAGCTCAGGACGCGCTGCCACCTCCTCAGAGAGTCCCCCGCATCACCCTCACCTATGAGCCATTCTGCTCCCCATCCCTACCCCAGGGTACTTTTGGCCATGTCTGGAGATGCTTTGGGTTGTCGCAAACTGGGAAGGAGAGAGGGCGTGGTGGCCAGGGATGATGTTCAACCTCCCACAGTGCACAGGACGGCCCCCACGACAAGGAATTTTCCAGCCCCAATTGTCAGCAGCGCCCAGGTTGGGAAACCCAGCTCAAGAGCCTTGAATGCTCCAAAGTCCTGAATGAACTGTGGAAATTGTTTGCAATTCAGCTGAATCACGTATAGGGTCCCAGAGTGACAAGCAATGTTTAAAGTGTCCGGAGTCGCCATAAAATCTCTGTGCAGCCAAATGTGTTGAGCAAATCAAATGCACACAATGTGAAGCTGTCTTCTCCACTTGGGGAGCAAATGGCTGGCTAGGATTCAGGAAAACCCAGCCATGGTCAACAGTTAAATCAGTAAATACACACACAAAAGGTGAATGGGGGGAGGGGGTCTTTCTATCCAATAACTGTATTACTCGCTATTAAAAGCCTCAAAAGCAATATTTGTACTTTTTTTTTCCCCAGACAAGAAACTCATCTCTGGAGCTCAAGCTTGTTTTGAAAATAGCCTCAAGTTCTACCTGTCCTCGCTGCTCTATGGTTTTCTATGTGACCAGGTGAGTATTGTGTGCAACTTATAATGACAGGTTCTGTTGCCGACCAGGGCCCTTGGACTCTTTAATCAATAGAAATCGATAAGAGGTCAGATGAGGAATTGAGGCAAGGCTTTATTGGGACTCAAGGGAGCGAAAACAAGTAATCAGTTCCCTTGCTCGCTCCCAGAGCGGGATGGAGGGCGTGCAAGCTGGTCCCTTAAATGGGGTGAGGGTGGGGGCAGGTGGAGTATCATTGCTTCTAGGACCTCTCCACTGGATACAGCTAGGAAATAGATATATATATATATATATATTTAATCATGAGTTTAAGATGATATTTCTAGTTCAAATTTAACTTCAGAGTGGTGTTTTTCTTCTTTGATTTTATATTAATCCCTTATATGTTATATTAAAAATATCAGTTCCTAATTACATTGATTTATTTAGTTAATGATATTTTCCCTCAGTATATGTAACAAATTACACTCAGAAATTTTGCTGTTCTTACTTGGCAGTCTCACTTCTGGAAAGATACTCTGAACATAGACCTCCCAAAGTACAAAACAACATATACACACGAGTTTATTCATGGGAGTATTACTTGCAGCAGCAAAAGATGAGAAACAACTCACATGTCCATCAGTAGGAAACTGGCTGAATTAGCAATGTGCTTTGTTTGAAAGTCAGGTGAAAGCATTCTTTTTCAAACTGTGTTGTAATCCTGTTTCCAAGTTGATGTGCAATTAGGCTCATTTTGTTATTTGTTTTCAGTTTTGAGGATTGCAGTTGTATTTTTAAAATATAGTTCCAAAGTCAAAAACATATAAAAAAGCATGTTCAGGGAAGTCTAGATTCAATTCCTGTCTCCTCAGTTATTCTTCTTCCCTATTGGTTATCATTTACATACGTTTCTTTTATCCTCTTAGCATGTCTTTTGCATATACCTGTATAAGCAGGTAGGTGGGTGTGTGTGTGTGTGTGTGTGTGTGTGTGTGTGTGTGTGTGATATCTCCTGGCCTTTCCCTTCTTATAAAAAGGAAACATTCCATACATTGTTTTGTACCTTGATTTTCCCCCTTATATTTACTGGGGAAAATTATCTCTATGAATACCTAGAGATATGCTTATTTTTTCATGGTCACATGATTCTTTATTATGTGGATATCCCATAGTTTATTCCACCAGTTCCCTATTGATGGTCATTTGTGCCATGTCTAGTCATTTGCTGTTATAAATAATGCCACATTAAATAGTCTTACACGTGTCTTACTATCTCTGTGTCTTTGAGATAAAGTCCTAGAAGTGGTATTGATGGAGAAAAAAGTAAAAGATTTTGCAGTTTTTCTTGATGGTGACAAATTTCCTTCTGTAGGAGTTGTACCCCAGCTGGGTATGAGGTGCCTTTCCAGACAGACTTTTCAATAAAGGATTTTTCTTGATCTGATAGATAAGAAATAGTATCAATGTAGTTGCAGTCTGCCTCTGTGTTACTAGAATAATATCACCAGGGAGTCTACCAAGGACATTGTCCTTGGATTGTTATTGGTAGAAACCAGAAAACCAGAACGTACTGTGTGGAGTGAGCAATAGGGGAGAAAATGAGACAGAGTGAAAAAAACTGGCGGATGAGGGAGAGAGACTGGGTGGTAACTGGAAAGAAAACTGCTCTTAGGATAGATTTATTTCACTACTAAAAATACTGCATTGAGGGACTTCCGTGGTGGCACAGTCATTAAGAATCCACCTGCCAATGCAGGGGACACAGGTTCAAGCCCTGGTTTGAGATGCAGGATCATCTACTAAAAGTGAGGATGTATTCATTATCTATTGCTGCATGAAAAATTATCCCAAACCTTAGTCACTCAAAACAAACAAATGAGGGATTGTAGCTGGGAATGTGTTTGTGACAACCACGTAGATGGGAAGAATGTGCCCTGAGACTCAGCACAGGTGAGGTTTTAAGGTGGATGGAATAGTATCCACCATTGTGGGTAGAGGCAGACGCATTTTGCCATCACATGATCCTGAGTTCATCACCTGCTAAGCAAAATAAAGGCCCAATATTAACATATAGTACAGTTGGAAGGAGGACATGACAGACAAGCTAAGAAAGATTCATCCTCAGTAAACTGGAGAGGAAGAGAGGCTGTGAAGACTTCATATTTTCCTCTTTATTCCAGAGCCCTGTCCTGAGTGAACTGTGGGGATAAGAGGCGGATCGTTCTTGTTCTGCTCCCTGTTGTTCAGGAAAACTTACTGTCTGAATCACAGGATGGCGACCATGGTTGTATCCCCCACTTGTGGTGAGTTGTGGGATCCTCACAGCCCAGGTGTTTAAGGCCCCTGCACCACAGAGCACATGCAGGGGAGGGGGCTGAGCAGGTGAGGTAGGAGTGGAGACTCAGGAGCCCTGAGGTCTCTGGTACTTGATTATGTGGTTCAGGGCTTTGGGACTTTGTGGTGATTTGAGTGTCTGTGGAGATGTCACCTTGGTGGTGAATATGCAGAAGCTTTTGAATTGTACCTCTGATTCTTTCTATAAACTTGATAAAATAACAGTGATATCCCTCGAACTTCAGTTTCTTCATCTGTGAAATGGGAATGATAATCTCTTCCTTGAGTGCATTAAGATGCTTGGCCCTCTCTTCTGGCTGTGGGTGAGGCAGGGCTGTGCTCTGGTTTCTTACGAAAGCTGTGTGTGTGTGTGTGTGTGTGTATGTGTGTGTGTGTGTGTGTTGGGGATACAGTCAATGACAAGTAGATGGGCGTGCCTCCAGATTTGTGAGTGTGAGAAAAGGGGACAAGCCTGGATTCTTGGGACATTTCTTCTTCTCCAGCTCAGTCTTCCCCATACCCAGCCTCTCACCAGAAAGGATGCACAGAGGAGGAAGGGTTGGCTAATGGCTTCCTGACAAACTGGTTACAGGTGAGTCAGATATTCCTGTTTCCAAATCATTATTCCTTTGACCAGACGTTGGACTTGTTATCCTTCAATGACCTGCAGTATCAGAGCCAAATCAGGTCTTCAGGCATCTGATGGAGGGTTTGGGGCAACCCAAACAGTGTCAGCATATGTCAGCATTGACTGCAATGTAGAGCCTCCTCCAGGGTCACTGTCTACACCATGTTCTGCTGAGAGTTTTGAAGCAAAGACGTGACTGTGTCCTAAACTCAAGAAATTGATGATGACCATTGAGAAATCATTCATTCATTTACCAAGTGTTTCTCTGATTTTGACAGTATCCCAGGCCTATGCTCAAACTTGAAGATTGAGGGAAATAAGATTGCAGGAGCTCGCACATTTTTTTTTCTCAAACGAAATGAAAATCACCTGCATGTTAGAGATGCATTGAACCTCGGGAGTGGGCATAAGTAGACAGGAGATGAGCGTTGAGGGCTGAGCTGAGAAGCAAATGAGAGCAGAGCTTAGAACCCAGTCTACACAACTTCTGCTTTTTCTCATCCCTAGTTCTGTCATCCTTGGCCCTTTTCCTCTCAACTTTGGTGAAAGTGGTCCTTGGCTAGCCATGATGTTAGTGATGGTTTAGGACTTTGTGACCTTCAAGGATGTGGCCATACAGTTTACCCAGGAAGAGTGGGCACTGTTGGACCCTTCTCACAGAACACTGTATAGAGATGTGGTGCTGGAGAACTGCAGGAACCTGGCATCACTTGGTAAGCCTAACATCATTCCTGAATTTATTTAATGACTCAGGTAACAAGACAAAAAAAATTCATATAACATTAACAGATCAGAAAAATTCACCATTTTACTATTTTTAAATGTACAATTCAATGACTTTTAGTAATGTCACAGTGTTGGGCAACCATCACTACTATCTAATTCCAGAACATTTTTATCACACCAAAAAGAAACCCCATAATCATCGTGCCTAGCCCCAGCCACTGGCCACCATTTATCTACTCTCTGTCCCTGTGGATTTTCCTTTTCTAGTCATTGCATCTAAATGGAATCATATAATACATGGCCTTTGTGTGTGGCTGCTTTTGCTTAGCATAATGTTTTCAAGGTTCAGCCATCCTGTAGCATGGATTCATTCCTTGTTTTATGGTTGAATGTTATTCTGTTGTATGTATATACCACTTTTTGAGTATCCACTTATCACCTGATGGACATCTGAGTTGTCTCTACCTTTTGGCTATTGTGAATAGGGCTGCTGCAAACATTCACGTATAAATTTTTGCTTGAACACTTGTTTTCAGTTCTCTTGAGCATATACCTAGGAAAGGAATTGCTGAATCATATGGTCATTCTGTTAACTTTTTGAGGGCCCTCCAAACTGTTCTCCATAGTAGCTGCACCATTTACATTCCCACAACAATGTATGAAAGTTTCAGTTCTCCACATCCTCACCAACACTTGTTTATTTTTCTTTTCTCTTCTTTCTTTCTTTCTTTTTTTTTCACTATAGTCATCATCCTTGTACGTGCAAAGTAGTATCTATCTCATTGTTGGTTTTATTTTTATTTCTCTAAAGAACAATGAGATCAATCATATTTTCATATACTTGTTTGTCATTTGTATATCTTCTTTGGAGAAATATTTATTCAAGTCCTTTGCCCATTTTGGGAGGGATGGACTAATTTGTCTTTTTGTTGCTGAGTTGTAAGAGTTCTTTATATATTCTGAATGCTGGACCCTTGTCAAATATATAGTCCACAAAGATTTTTTCAGTTCTATGGATTGTCTTTTCCTTTTCTTGAAGGATAGTTTTGCCAGAGATAGAGTTCTTGTGTGACAGGTTTTTTTGTTTTGCTTTCAGTACTTCGAATATGTTGCTCCACTATCTTATGGCCTTCATGATTTCTGATGAGAAATCAGCTGTTAATCTTATTGATTATCCCTTATACATGAAGGGTTTCTTCTCTCTTGCTGGTTTCAGGATACTTTTTTTGTCTTTGGCTTTCAATAGTTTGATTATTATGTGTCTCAGTGTGGTTCTCTTTGAGTTTATCCTGTTTGGAGTTTCTTAAGTTTCTTAGATATGTAGATTCATGACTTTTATCAATTGGGGGATTTGGGGGGGCCATTATTTTTTCCAAATACTGTTTCTTCCCCTTCTCTGTCTCCTCTGTCTCTCTCTCCTGCATAAAAGGAATCCCATTATGCATACATTGGATGTCTGATGGTATCCCAAAGGTTTCTTATGCTCTGTTGTTTTTTCTTTTTTCTTTTGTCATCTTCAGATTTGGCAGTATCAATTGATCTATGTTCAGGTTCATTGATTCTTTCTCCTGCCAGATCAAGTCTGCTAATGAACTGCTCTACTGAATTTTCATTTCAGTTGTTGTACTTGTCAACTCCCAAATTTCTATTTGGTTCCTTTTTATAATTTCTCTCTCTTTATGATGGTCTATATTTGGTGAGAATTCAGTTTCCTTTAGTTCTTTGAATGTGGTTTCCTTTAACTCTGAGCATACTAGAAATAGCTGATCTGATGTCTTTGTCTACTAAGTTCCTTCCTAGGGGACGGTTTCTATTAATTTTCTTTTCCTGTAATGGGCCATGCTTTTTTTTTGTTTCTTTGCATGCCTCATAATTATTTTGTAGAAAACTGTACATTTGGAATATTATAATATGGCAATTCAATAAATCAAAGATTCCCCCATCCCCAAGGCTTGTTGTTACTTGTTGCTGTTGGTGTTGTTTGGTGACATTTCTGAACTAATTTTGTAATGTCTGTGTTTGTTGTGTGTGGCCACTGAAATCTCTATTCTGTTAGCTTAATGGTCAGCTAGTGATTTGTCATAGATTCCCTTAAACACCTGGAATCCCCAAACTCTCAGTCTTTTTAGGTGGTCTCTGTGTGTATGTAGGACCATGCCTTTGAAACTTAGGCAGTTTACAACTCTGCCTTAGCCTTTACTTCTTGCTTGTGCAGAGGCTGAAGGTCAGTCAGAGGTGAGGGCTTAGTGCCTTCTCAGGTCTTTCCTGAACATGTACCCAACTGTACCCAGCTGTGGCTATGTGCATGGCCTTCTATATTCCTAGGAATATGTGAGAGCTTTTCAAAGCCCTTTTTCCCCAAAGCATCTAATTCCCCACTTTTGCTCCCAGACCTTTTCATTAGTCTTACATTTGCTTCAATGATTTTCCCTTGCCCCAGGCAGCAGTGGCTGATACATTTAAATGTGTTCAGCCCATACTCTGGTCCTCCATTCCCTGTTGCCACCTCAGCCCTGGGAGAGCTTGAAGTTAGACAAAATAAAAGCAAACCCTTTGAGCCAATCCTTCAGGAGCCACCAGATAGGTCAAAACAAACAACCACAATTCTTTGAGCACAAGATCCATTCTGCTCCCACCAATACTAGGAACACAGACTGTTGATTTCAGTGTGGCTGCCAAAGTGAGGAGCAGGTGATGAGGCCAGGGTTAGTGAAAATGTCACAAAGCTCTCTTACCAGATTCACCTTTTGGTCTTGATTAAGTATTTTCCTGGTTGCTGTAAACTTACGGTAACTTTCAAGACTTTCAATAAAGTTGATGCTGACAGTTTTTGCCAGTTTATTTGCTGTTTTCCTGTGGTGTATTGGACTCTGGGGGTTCCCTGCTCCACCATTTTTACTGACATCACTTCTCACAAGTCTTTTTTTTAATTCTTTTTTTATTGAAGTATAGCTGATTTACAATGTTATGTTAATTACTGCTGTTGAGCAAAGTGATTCAGTTATACACATATATACATTCTTTTTATATATATATATTCTTTTCCATTATGATTTATCATAGGATATTGAATATAGTTCTCTCTGCTGTACAGTAGAACCTTGTTGTTTATCCATTCTATATATAAAAGCTTACATCTGCTAACCCCAACCTCCCACTCCATCCCTCCCCCATCCCCATCCCCCTTGGCAACCACCAGTCTGTTCTCTATGTCCATGATTCTGTTTCTGTTTCATAGATAGGTTCATTTCAGAAGTATTTTCTTAAGCACCTCTATGTACATAGGTCTGTGCTAGGAATTAGGAATACAGCGGTGAATGAGACAGATATGGTCCCTACCCTCGTGAGTAATCTAATCTCTCCCCTATGAACTGAAGATCTATTCCATGCCCTGACTATGGATAAAAGTTTGGGGGCTTTTAAGTCTTCATTTGAATTTGTGCATGAGCTTCTGGAACCAGTTATCCCCAAATCACCCTAGATATATTGACTGAGGACACTTGCATTTTTTTTCATGAAAGGTAAGTGGTTACTATATTATTCAAATTTAGGGATAAATATTCCATTGCTCCTGCCTGCTCATCTTCAGAAGTGTTGGCTTCAGTTTCACTGTTTTCCCCTGCATAGTCTCCCTATATCATGTGTGCTTTCTCCACATATAGGTAATCAAATTGATAAACCCCTTCTGATCTCCAAATTGGAGCAAGAAGATAAAGTGATGACAGAGGAGAGAGGAATTACCCCAGACACCTGTCCAGGTGAGCACTAGGTAGATATGACTCCTTGTGAGGAACATCTCCCATGGCTTGGGAGTTTAGTATTACGTTAGGATATGACCTGGGAAACACTGTAAAATGCCCTTTTTTTCTGACAAGGCCAAGACTGTTTGGTATGAGCTTCCTTGTATACTTTCTTTTCCTTTCTCTTTAACTTTCTGTTCATCATCTCATACCTTATTTTGGCTTCAGAT
Organism: Mesoplodon densirostris; assembly: GCF_025265405.1. Classification (NCBI taxonomy): domain Eukaryota; kingdom Metazoa; phylum Chordata; class Mammalia; order Artiodactyla; family Ziphiidae; genus Mesoplodon; species Mesoplodon densirostris. Next base: position 147,851,496 of record NC_082663.1, on the reverse strand, counting down.
GAATACCTAAAATTTCATACCCATGTCCCTCTTATTGCAAACCTCCTAAAAAACCCTAATCCCTTAGTGAAGGGTCTGCCTTCACTAATATATGCTTTATACCTTTTCTTTTCTCATCAACTTAAATTTATTTTCAATTTGTTTCAGATTTGGAGATTCTACTTAAAGCCAAAGGGTTAACTTCTGAGCAGCATGTTTTTAGAAAAGAGCCATCTAAAGGTATCACAATAGTAAGAGTTCTGATTTTCCACAGTGGAAAAACGCCATAAATTAGAAAAGCCACAAAGTTACCAAGAGAGTCATTTTCCCAAGAGAAAATGTTGCCTCTGGAGAGATACCATGCAACTGTTGTGAATTTGGAGTAAAGTATAAGTTATCTCCAAAATTATTTTTTCTTCGAGCATTCCTACAAGTAATTGTTTGCATAAATGTGACTCAGATGTTGAGTGTTTCAAACATAAATTGGTCTTAAACTTATCAGAAAATGCTCTGTGAAAAGGATAAGGGCTTAAATGTGGCAAAACATCTATCTTTTTTAGCTTCTAAGAACTCAGACTAGCAGAAACCATATACAAGCACTCAGTGTAGCAAACACACAAATTATAATAATTTTATATATAACAGAGTCCCTGGGAGGGAGAATTCCTATAATAGCATTGAATATTAAAAGTATTATAAATTGTAGCTGTCATTCATCTCATAATCAACAGGAGAAGCGTCTTCTTGGAGTGAAACTCAAGGAATGTAATCAGTGTTTTAAAGTCTTCAGCATAAAATCAAACCTTACTCAGCAGAAGAGAATTCATACTGGAGAAAAACCCTATCATTATAATCAATGTGGCAAATCCTTCAGCAGCAGATCCTACCTCACTGTTCATAAGAGAATATATAATGGAGAAAAACCCTATGGATGCAATGACTGTTGGGAAAGCCTTCAGTAATCCCTCAGACTGCATGTGAGAACTCACACTGGAGAAAAACCCTATTCATGTAACCAGTGTTTTCATGTCTTCCGCACCAGATGTATCCTCAAAAGGCACAAGGGAAATCATACAAGGGAGAATCATTATGAATGTAATCAGTGTGGCAAGGCCTTCAGCATGAGGTCCTCCCTTACTGGGTACAATAGAATCCATACGGGGGAGAAATTTGTGAATGCAGTGATTGTGGGAAAACCTTTAGGAAGAGCTCACATCTGACACAGCATGTGAGAACTCATACTGGAGAAAAACCCTGTGAATGTAATGATTGTGGAAAATCCTTCAGCAGTAGTTTTTCTCTTACAGTGCACGAGAGAACACATAATAGAGAGAAACCCTATAAATGTAGTGACTGTGGGAAATCCTTTAATAATCTCTCATCTGTTAAGAAACACATGAGAACTCACACTGGAGAAAAACCCTGTGGATGTAATCATTGTGGGAAATCTTTCAGTAGTAACTCCTACCTTTCTGTGCACAAGAGAATCCATAATAGGTAGATATGAATGCAGTGGCTCTGGGAAAGCGTTTGCTGACCTCTCATCCCTCAGACATCTTGGGAACTCTCACTGGATGTATAAATTATCTATTGTGTAACAAATGAGCCCCAAAACTTAGTGGTTTAAAACAACAGACATAATCTCACAATTTATGTAGGCCAGAAGTTCAGAAACAGATTAGCTATGTAGTTCTAGCTCAGGCTCCCTCATGAAAAATTACGGTCAAGATGCATCCGTAGGACTTCCCTGGTGGCACAGTGGTTAAGAATCCTCCTGCCAATGCAGGGGACATGGGCTTGAGCCCTGGTCTGGGATGATCCCACATGCCACAGAGCAACTAAGCCTGCGTGCCACAACTACTGAAGCCCACGTGCCTAGAGCCTGTGCTCCGCAACAAGAGAAGCCACCACAATGAGAAGCCCATACATCACAACAAAGAGTAGCCTCTGCTCGCCGCAACTAGAGAAAGCCCTCACGTATCAATGAAGACCCAACACAGCCATAAATAAATAAACAAATAAAAAGATACAGCCAGAACTAGAGAAAGCCCACATGTAGCAATGAAGACCCAACACAGCCATAAATAAACAAACAAACAAATAAAAAGATGCAGCCAGAACTGCAGTCATCAGAAGTCTTTAGGACTGAAGGGTCCACTTTAAGATAGTTTACTCAATATACCTGACAAACTAGAGCCAGTTGTTGGCATGGGACCTGCAGTTCCTCACCATGTAGGGCTCTCCACCATGCTGAGTGCCTTTACGATATGGCAGCAGGTTCCCCCCCAAATAAAGTGAGCCCAAAGAGCCATTGCAGAAGCCATAATAGCTTTTATGACCTAATCTCAGAAGGACATATTCTCTCTTCTTCTGTATCATGTTGGTCACCCAGATGGATCCTGACTCATCGTGGGAGGGAACTACACAAGGTATGAATACTAGCAGACAGAGATCACTGGGAACCATCTTGGAGGCTGAAAACCTTTCAGAAGACCTTCACCCCTCTAATCAATATGGCATTGCATTCAATAACCCACACATTAACTTACTCTGGAGAGAAACCTTTTAAATGCAGTCTATGTGGTGAAACCTTCAACAACTCAGAATTTTTTTGTGCACACACACACAAAAATTACCTATTGGAGAGAAACAAGAGGATTGCAGTTCTGTGATATCTCCAGCGAATCAGAGAACAGTTCACACCAAGAGAAAACCATATAAATATCAAAATGGAAAACCCTTCAGAGGACACTCATCTCTTAAAACATACCTGAGAAATCACACCATAGAAGAACACTGTATAAGGAATGTGGAATGGCAAACAATTGGCTCTGTGCCTAGGGAGGTTGATGGACTATATCAACAGGTTCATTTGCCTTAGGGCTTCTCTTTGGGTTGGTCAGTAGAAAGCTCAGGTAGGAAATCAGAGGGATGGAAGAGAGTGAATCCATGCCATGGCATATCCCTCCAGGAGAACTGAGGTCTGGGTGCTACCCCTGGCTTCTCAGCCCCTATAGTGCCCTCTCCCCTGTGCTCACTACATCCCCAGATTTGAATAACTACCTGCTCCCCTCACCTCTTCTTCATTGCTCTTTTTCCCATCACTGAATATGCACTATCCCTTTTAGGTTTTCTTGCACTCTACCTGCAATTCTGTAGTTTCCTTAACATGGATGGTTCTGGTCTAGTGATACACCCATGCCCTGAGAGTATAATGAAGAGTCTTTATCATTTCCTGTAAGGCTCCAGACAATCAGGATCCACTACATAGCTGACCTCACCTTCCACCACGCCCCTGTTTATCTCCCACACTATAGTCACATTGTAGCTCTAGCACCCCAGCACAGTTCAATGTCAGGGTCTCTGTACTGCCCTCACTGATATCCCCTCACAAGGCTTACTCTCAACTCACTTAGGTCTCTGCTCAAATGTCCCCTGAACTGAGAGGTTTGTATTCTCACTCCAAATAAATGAGCAAGTCTCTGATTCTCACATTTCTTACCATCTGTATTGGGAGTTATCTCAATAGCACTTATCACTATCTGACTCTCTACCTACGCTATTTGACATTCCCCATCCCAACCCCCTCTAGGTTGTAAACACCATGAAGCAAGGACTGTGTGTTTGATTCATCCCTGTAGATCCATAAACCATGTCTGGTACAGAGGCAGTGCTCTATAGCATAGGAGTTATAAGTACAGACCTTGGAGAGACCCTAGACCCTTCCTCTTAACAGCCTGCTTATCTTAGGCAAGTAACAAACTCTTTGTTCCCAAGTTTCTTCATCTCTAAAATGGGAACAATGAGAGTACCTGCTTCATAAACTTACGTTGAGGATTCGATTAGCTAATACACATAAAGCACTTGAGACACTGGTGTATTGGGAACATTCTGTATGCATTTTATCTTTTGTTGTAAATTAATTAAAATTCATTATAGGATGATACCAAGCAAAAGAAGCTAGGGACAGAAGACTAAATGCTGTATGATTCTAATTATATAGATTTCTAGAACAGGCAGAAAATAGTCTGTGATAAGGGGGAAAAAATCAGGACAGTGGTTGCTTCTAAGTGTGAGGCAAGAGAGGTGGGGCAGTAGCTGGGACTGACTGGGAAGGGACAAGAAAGAACTTTGTGGGATGAGAAAAATGTTCTATATCTTGAAAGAGGTATAGGTTACATAGGTCTGTGCACATGTCAAAATTCATTGAACTGTACACTTAACATCCATACATTGCTCTGCATGTAAATTACATCTCAATTTGAAGCAAACTCATTTTGCTAAGTGAAAAAACAAAAAGCCATATACTGTATGATATTCTGGAAAAGACAAAACTATAGGGAAGGACAACAAATCAGTGGTTGCCAGGAGTTAGAAATGAGAGAGGGGATAACTACAAAGGGAATTTACGATTGATGGAACTGTTACCAATTATGAGTATATGAATCAACAGGAGCTGACCCAGAAACAATCCAGATATTGGAGTTAGCAGACAAGGATTTCAAAATAACTATGAAATACATATTTTTCAAATGGAGGGAACATGGACAAATTGTGGAAAATTAAAAACAAACTGCAAACTTCTAAGCAACCAAGGAAAAGAGACACATTACTTTCTTTCAAAGGAGCAACAATATGAGTAATTATGATATTTTTTAGAAGAAACTAAAGAAGCAAAAAGACAATGAATGACATCAAAAGTGTTGAATGGAAAAAAATCTGTCAATCTAAAATCATATAATCTGACAGTATTCTTCAAAAGTGAAGACGAAATAAAGATGTTTTCCAAAGTGGTGTTTAAAAGAGAGAGAGAGAGCTGAAAAAACAAATCACCAGCAGAACTGCACTTCAAGACACACTAAAAAGAGTTCCTCAGGTTGAAGGAAAATGATTCCATGTGGAGACACATAACTCCAGGACTGCATGGAGGTCAGCAGGAAACATAAAACATGAGTAAATATAAATAAATATTGACCATATAAAACAACCCTGTGTGGTTTTATAACTTCTTTGGAAATCTAAAAATTTTTTAAAGAATGTTCTAAAAACTCATTGTACCGACCCCCCAAAACTAGGGGTGTTGGAGGAGACACAGCAAGTGACCCCCCAGCTCACCCTCTAAGACTAGAGCTTATAGGAAGCCCACAAGGTGATGCTCAAAGTCTGCATCCAACTCTGGAGCTGACAGAAGCCCTATGAAGTGACCACCCGTCCCCTCCCAACACTAGAGGCAACAGGATCTCAGGTAGCAATCCCCCAGTCACCCCAAGCTCAAAAGACGGGGTCCTAACAAGCAACACCTCTATTCCTTCAAAATGAGAGATGTTGGGAATTCCAACAAGCACCCCCTAGTCACTTCAAATTCTAGAAATGACAGCAGCCCCAGAAGGGGCTTCTTCAGCTTCCCTGCATCACTAGAAAATGGGGAACTCACTCCAGTGACCCACCCAACCTATACCAACAACACAGACAAGGGGAGTCCCAGAGAGTGACTCTTTCAGCCCCCCAACCAGAGATAAGTGGAACCCCATCTAATGCCCCCAAACCTGTCCCCAAAGTAGAGACAAGAGAATCTCCAGCCAGTAACTGTGTCAAGTCCACCCAACACTAGAAAAGAGCACCAAGCAATAACTCCCCCCCGCAGATCTCCAGACCAGAAACGGCAGGAGTCTCAGCCTATGACACCCCACCCCCACTGACCCCAACATTAGAGACAGAAGAACTTCATCAAATGATCCATATCCATCCAACGTAAATGATGATGGAAACCCCCAAAAGGAACAACCAATCCCCTACACACCAAAGAAGAAAGGACACCCAGAAAACACCACACCATCCTCACCCAACTCACACCCCAGCCTGCTTCCCTTGTCTTCCCAAGACAAGATGTGAGTATCCCCAGCAATGACCAGAATCTCAACAAGTGCTCAAGAGGCAACCCACCACGTTCTCCAACCTAAGTGACAAACAGAGTCCCAGAATACTTCCTGTCTTTGTCCCAAAATAAGAATTGGCAGAAGCATCAGCAACCAACACCCTCAACCAAACAAGAAGACACAAGTTAAAAAGTAATAAATTTGTGTTCATTAAAACAAACAAGCCAAAAAAACCCCACATGGCAAAGACAAAAGACAGAGGGAAATGCAACTCATCACAAAGGCCAATTTATTAGTATTAAAGAACTCCTGGGGCTTCCCTGGTGGCGCAGTGGTTGAGAGTCTGCCTGCCGATGCAGGGGACACGGGTTCGTGCCCCGGTCTGGGAAGATCCCACATGCCGCGGAGCAACTGGGCCCGTGAGCCAAAATTACTGAGCCTGCACGTCTGGAGCCTGTGCTCTGCAACAAAAGAGGCCGCGATAGTGAGAGGCCCGCGCACTGTGATGAAGAGTGGCCCCCGCTCGCCACAACTAGAGAAAGCCCTCGCACAGAAACGAAGACTCAACACAGCCAAAAATAAATAAATAAATAAAGCAAACTGTCAACAAGTAAAAATAAACACTATTAAAAAAAAAAAAAAAAGAACTCCTACGAAGCAATAAGAAAAAGACCAAGAATCCATAAGAGAAAAGGGCAAATTTTAAGAACACACAGTTCACCAAAAAATTCAAATGGCTCTCATAAAAACATAAAGTGAAACACCAAAATTCCTTTCATCATTTATCAATGAGAATTTTTTTTAAGTTTAATAAGATCATGTAATGGCCAAGATGTGGGGAAAATGACACACATACCATAATAAGGGGGAAGTAAATTAATCCAGTTCCCCTCCACATGGACCTTTCCCTGAGCCTGCTTGAGTATCTTCATGGCATGGTGGATGGCTTCTAGAAAGGCAGCAACTTAAGAGACCAAAGAGTTAGCTTCAGTGTTGTGATAGGGAAGAACCTTTGTATTCTATTAGGATGTTGCCTATAAGCTTACATTATACATAATGGCCCATCTCTGGGAACCCTGCTTCCCAGGTGAAGAGCACTAAGATAAAATATTATACCTTTTTTTAGCTCACAGGAAACCTCCTGACCAGTCCCACCTGTGAATGGCTGCAGGAAGGAAGAAATTAACACAACCCCTCAAGAATCTGGCCAGAACCAGGAAATATTGATATTTGCAACAACTTACTGCCTTTTTCACTTTACCTCCTCACCTCCCACTCTTTGTTCTATAAAACAAACTAGCATCCAAACCTGGGCAAGATGGTTCTTTGGGACCTAGTCCACCACCTTCTCGGTCTGCTGGCTTTCTGAATAAAGTCGCTCTTCCTTGATCCAACAACTCATCTCTCGATATTTTGGCCTGCCGTGCAGCAAGCAGTACGAGCTTGGACTCGGTAACACAAGAAATGAGCCAGGGGAATAAGTACCTCGCCCGCCCTCTCCCCACTCTCCACCCTTCCAGGTCTCCACCTTGACAATGAAGAACAATGTTACTGTCAGAACCCACTGAAGCCAGAGGGCAAGGGTGCCTGTTGCAGTCCACATAGGTCGGCCTTTTGGGGCAGAGAACATGGTGAAATAGCATGGAGAGTGGTCCTGGGGAGGGACAAACAGAAGCCATCAGCTTAGCATTTGATCCAAATCCAAACTCCCTTTCTGATAAACAAACAGTGAATAAAATAGGAATTTGCACTCCTTCCCCACTGTGATAGAAAAGCATATAAATTCACACTTCAATCACCAGGCATTGTGCTAAGGGCTTTCAGGTATTAATTCATTTAACCCTCTCAGCGTCCCTATAAGGGAGGTATCATTATCCCTGTTTTCAGCCGTCATGCGCTGCTCAGATCTCCCTTTCTGAGAACCTGTCATGGGGATACAATAAATTGACCACCTCCAGCTGCTGCATCTTCAGACCTGCTTCAGGGTTCACACCAAAGCCACGTTGTCCCTGCCTGATGGATGGGAGGACCAGAGCCAGGTCATTTCTGCCCAATGCAGGACCCCTCTGACAGGCATTCTTTGCCCTGGGGCACCCCATTGACCTTACAGAGACTTTCTCAGCACTGCGCTGAGAGCTCCTTTTCCCATTTATCCACACAGCTGAGTCTGTTTTTGTGTCCGCTTTTCAGAGAACCTGAGTTATGATGCGATTTTTCAGATGAGGAAACCGAGACAGGGAGGCACAGAGGGATTAAGTGACTTGCTCAAGGTCACGCAGCTCCTAAGAGATTAAAAATCTGACAATCTCACTCCAGAATCAGTACTCTTAAGCATTCTGCTACGAGAGAGAGACAGACACAGACAGAGAAAGAGAAAGAGAGAAACAGAAGAGAAGCAAAACATCTGAAAGGATCCTTATCATCATGATTTTGTAATCTCCCTAGCCCATTTGAATTAGGATTTTCTGCTACTTTGATCCATTTTTCCAAAGGCTAAAAACAAAAACACCTGTAGAACATCCTTCTTTTTAATTCCAAAATACGTCCTGAAGGTGGCAGTGTTTCACCACTCTAAACCCACAAACCAAAATGTTTCTAGAACCAAGGGTAGTAACCAGTGAGGCAGTACTTTGTTTTGTAACCTGCAGATACTGATTGTAGAGTACACGTTGGTTAACTAACCCAGGAGGAGTTTCTTTCTCTTTCAGCATATGTATCAACTAACCAGAGGACCCAAACCCAGAGCTACAAAATGCCAAATGAAATTGCCATCCCCCTCATCTCTCTGTGCACCAGAATACTGGTTGTGACTTTTACAAAATAGCAACAAAGTAAAAGCAAGAAATGGGAATTCTCTCTACAGCCATCAGTATGAGAGACATTAATTCACATTTCTTTTGGTAACAGGTGGTCCCCATGGACATGGGGTGGCTAAAAAGAAACTGGGATCCTAGTATGGTGTCAAACAGCCTGGTAACAATGTATGAGAAGCATCTACATTTCAGGCTCATCTCTTTGTTCACAACCCAGATAACAGAGCAAAAACAGTTAATGATTGCAGTGAACTGTCTGTTGGCGCTGGCCAGCAGAATCATCTTTTCATCTCTTTGTGGCTTCAAGCTCTTGTTAAAATGCCTCCCCTGATGACGAACATATGTCCATCCTCTGAAACCCACCATCACGAATTAGACATTTAAGTCAATTAGTGCTTGATTTCTTTCATCCTCCCATTAAGAACCATAAATCGATCTTCTAGAATCCAACTACAAAATGATTCACTCAGAACAAGGGAAATTTCTTAAACATCACAAACATGATAGCCATGACATTTGTGAAAATCATGATCACTTGCCCAACAGTCACTGTTTCTGTGGTCATCTTATTTAAAACGGCAACCCCTCAACCCCCCTGTAACGGACTGAATGTCTGTGTCCCCCCAGAATTCATATGTTGAAGCCCTAACCCCCAGTGTGGCTGTATTTGGAGATGGTGCTTCTAAGGAAGTAATTAAAGTTAAATGAAGTCAGTAGAGGCCAAATCCAGTAGGATTTGTTTCCTTATAAGAGGAGACACCAGATAGCTCACTCTCTTTGCCACTGAAAGGCCATGTGAGGATGCAACAAGAAAGCAGCCGTCTGCAAGCCAGAAAGAGAGCTCTCCCCAGGATCTGAATCAGCCAGCATCTGGATCTGGGACCTTCAGCCTCCAACACTGTGAGAAAAAAGATTTCTGTGGTTTAAACCACCCAGTCTGTGGTATTTTGTTATGGCAGCCCTAGCAAACTAATACACTCCATACCCACTTTCCCTGTATTTTTCTCCTAGAACAGATCACTTCTAACATACTATATATAACTTTCTTATTTCTGTTTTCATAGTCAGAAATGTATAACCTGAGATGCCTACAACTGAAAAGGAAAAAAAAAGCTGAAAACAAGTGAGACCAATATCCAGCTTAAGAAATTATAAACAGAACAACACAATAAACAAGTAGAATGAGGGCAATAATAAAGACGACAAAGCAAAAAAATTAAAACAAAGATACAGGGAGGGATAAATTAGGAGTTTGGGATTAACATATACACACCACTACATATAAAATAGGTAGACAAGGACCTACTGTATAGCACAGTGAACTATATTCAATATTTTAAAATAACCTATAAAGCGGTGGGGGTGGTTGAAATGAGTGAAGGGGGTCAAAAGGTACAGACGTATAGCTATAAAATAATTCCTGGGGATATAATGTACAGCATGGTGATACAGTTAATGATACTCTTGTATATTTGAACGTTGCTAAGACAGGAGATCTTAAAAGTCCTCATCACAAGAAAAAAAATATGTATGGTGACAGATGTTAACTAAATTTATCGTGGTGATAATTTCATAGTATATATAAATATTGAACCATTATGTTGTGCATCTGAAACTAACATAATGTTGTATGTCAGTTATACATCAATTTAAAAGAAAACGAGGATTCACATTAAAAAAAAAAAAAGACTGGCACATGAGGATGCCTTCTGCCAGGAGCATCTTGACAATATCAATGCTGGTGATGAATATTAGCTAACACTTAGCAAGGACCCTCTATGCCCCATACACAAAATAACTCTTAATCTACACGATACCTCGAATCGGGTAACTCTGCTATTGTATTAGTTTTCTACTTTTTTTCTCATGAAAATTTTTAAAAATTTTTATTGAAATAGAATTGATTTACAATGTTGTGTCAGTTTCAGGTGTACAGCAAAGTAATTCAGATAGATAGATAATAGATAGATAGATAATAGATAGATTCTTTTTAGACTCTCTTTCATTAAATGTTATTAGAAGATATTGAGTATATTTCCCTGTGCTATACAGTACGTCCTTGTTGGTTAATCTATTTTATACATAGTAGTGTGTATCTATGTATACACACTAGGAGTTAATCCCAAACTCCTAATTTGTATTAGTTTTCTATTGCTGTGTAACAAATTTAACAACTTGAAACAACACACACATTTATTTTTACACAATTTCTGTGGACCAGGCAGGAGTCTGGGCACCCCTTCGCTAGGTCTCATTGTCTCTCAAAACTGCAATCAAGGTGTCGACCAGGCTGCATCCTCATACGGAGGCTCGATTGGGGAAGAATAGGCTCCCAAGTGCATTCAGGCTGTTGGTAGAGTTCATTACCTCCTGGTTTGGGGACAGATGACACCAGCTTTGTACCAGCTATTCTTTGGAGGCCACTCTAAGGTCCTGGGGCTGAGAGAGTTCCTTACAAGTAGCCCTTTTCATAGCCTTTTCAAGGCCACCAGTAAAATCTCTCTCTCCAACTTGCTAAGATTGGACTCATACAATGTTCCATAAACATGAGAGAGACATCTCGTCATTTTTCCCACAGTTAATTAGTCATATACCCTGCCCATCCTCAGTGGGAGGAGATTATACAAACTGCGGATACCAGAAAGTGGGAATTATTGATCAGAGGTCACCTTAAAGTGTGTCCATCACAGCTATAATCCCCAACGTGACAGGACACAGAAAAGGGGTGTCCTGGTGATGCTCCTTCAACTCTCTGAGGCTGGGGTCCCCCATCTGTGGAACACAGGGTTGTCCTGAGCATTCCACCATGGGCGGTTCATGCAATGACCCCACACACCATGGTACTCGTTCCCTGAGGCTTGAAAGTGTGTGTTTATCAATGATAAAAATGTTCTTCATGCCTTTTCAGTCTTAACCAATTTAATCTCACAACAACCCTACAGTGGAGGTTCTATGGTGACCTCCTTTTAAAACATGAGGAAACTGGGGCTTAGAGAGGTATAATGAGTTGTCTAAGATCACCTGGTGAAAAAAAACAGTCAATTCACAGATCTCTGAGTTTACAGACTTGTGGTGAAGCAGTTCATACCTCTGTGATACCCTTAACCATGGGAACCCTTCCTTTCCCTTCCTCTATGGGTTACTGTTCAGCATTCTGTATTTTCCAGGACCTCCAGGGAGGGGCTATGCTCAGAAATCTCACAAGGGTATCTCTTTGTCTCTTCCAATGCTGGAATGCCACGTTTACCCATAGCTGTATCAAACAGCCTAGTGTGAGACAGAGTAACTTGCTGTGTGACCTTTGGGAGTTCACTGTCCCTCTCTGTTTCAATTTCTGAATCTGCCAATGAGAAGCTCCTTGAGGTCCCAACATCTCTGGTTGTGGTAGACTGGGTTCTCTGAGAAAAAGACTCTGAGATCTTTTAGCCTGCCATCATCTGACAGATGGGTGAACCATCTCAAATCATTCACCCAGCCAAGCCATCAGCTGACCCAAGAGATCACACACAGCAGCCTGGACTAAAAGAACTGCTTGGCTGGCTCATGGAGTAGTGAGAAATAATCACTGTTGCTTGTTTTAAGTCACTAAGTATTGGAGTGTTTGTTACACAGCAATAAACAGAGATGGAGGTTTACATGGAGGAGGTTTCTCTGGGATAACTTGGGATCAACATAAGTAAGAGAAGTAAGTCTGAACAAGGGAAAGATTAAACTTCAAAGCAGCTGCAACCAGCACCTTACCTGATCCCCTGCGGAGCATTAAAATGGTGGTGATTCATCAGAGTCACCCCACATTGTACTAGTTTACCAGAGCTGCTGTAACAAAACTCCACAGACCGGGGGACTTAGACATTTATTCTCTCACAGTTCTGGAGGCTGGAAGTCCGAGATCAAGGTGTCTGCAGGGTTGGTCCCTTCTGAGGGCTGTGAGAGGGAATCTGTTCCTTGCTTCTCTCCTAGCTTGTGACTTTTTGCTGGCAATCTTTAGCATTCCTTGGCTTGCAGACCCATTACCCCAATCTCTGCCTTCATCGTCACATGGTGTTCTCCCCGTGTGCATGTCTGTGTCCAAATTTCCCCCTTTCGTAAGGACCCCAGTCATATCAGATTAGGGGCCCAGCCCACTCCAGGTCCACCTCACCTTAACCAAATTAATTACATCTGCAATGTAAATTCCCAATAAGGTCACATTCTTTTTTTAAATTAATTTTTATTGGAGTATAGTTGCTTTACAATGTTGTGTTAGTTTCTACTGTACAGCAAAGTGAATCAGCTATACATATACATATACATATATCCCCTCTTCTTTAGATTTCCTTCCCATTTAGGTCACACAGTACATTAAGTAGAGTTCCCTGTGCTATACAGTAGGTTCCCATCAGTTGCCTATTTTATACATAGTATCAGTAGTGTATATGTGTCAATCCCAATCTCCCAGTTCCTCCCACCTCTTTCCCCGTTCGAATCCATACATTTGTTCTCTACGTCTGTGTCTCTATTTCTGCTTTGCAGATAAGATCATCATTCTGAGGTACTGGAGATTAGGACTTAAACGTATCTTTTTGTGGGGAGGGGGGAGCAATTGAACCCATAACATGCATTTAGGCACAGGGGTCAGGCATTTGTACCCCTGGCCCGTTGTCAGGTGTGGCTGCCCCTAGGGAGGGGACATAACCTTGGACCAAGCAGCTCCCTTAAGCTGAGGAAAGTTCCGGCAAAAAGGACTCAGTTGTGAGCCCCCAGCAGACAACCTCCCTTGTAGCTGGAAGAGTGAGCCCCTGGGCTCCAAAGAGATGGCATGGGTGGTACAGCATGGCATCAACTCCTGTGAGTCTCTGATTATAACGAGGACTTCTAGAGGTGCCTGGGGTGGAAGATTCTGGGTGAGTCAGTCACCTTGCAGACCCAATCCCAGGCAGAACAGTCAGCTTCATGGGGCGGGGGGAGGGGTGAAACCATGCCCCAGGGGTTTGGGTCACCAGCAGTCAAGGAGGTTGGAGATCAACAGCTAGAAAACTTGGATCTCATCACATCTCAGAGTCTAGACCACCCGCCAACCCTGTTACCCCTGATACGAGTATCACTTCCCTCTTCTGTTGAGTACTTCAGAGATACCAAAGCTTCCATGTGCTTCCTTTTGCTTGTATACTAAGATGGTGACAACTGTCTCATCTGTCATGCTGCTCAGACTTGAGTCGGAGCCAGGGCCAGGGCCCCAGGGACCCTAAGCTGCATTGTCATCACTTGGCCACAAGTTTGAGGAGTCTGCATGGCCCTCCTGGGCAAAAAGACCACCCACCCACCTGCATACCTGAGGCTGAAGCATCCTTGAGATTCTTTCCTGAGGAGGAAAGCATTTTCCCTTTTCCACAAGGCTTCTACTGAATTTCACAAGCCCAGGGAGGCACAATGCAGGCTACCACCTAGCAGTGGCATCAATTTTTTGGAGGACGGGGAACCTGGAGGGATATGGGGGTGTGGGAAGGACACCCTGGAGGGAGCATGGAGGATAAACGTTACCTCATTTGGTCCTCACTATGGTCATATGACGGAAGGTCTCTCATCCTCAATCATAGAAGGGTAAAGTGAGACATGTGAGCAATTGTTGCAGGATTGACTCAGTTCATTCATGCTTCCCCCACCTCCCCGAATGTAAACTCTCGGGCAGTCCGCCCCTCCCCCATGCTGACTCTGGGGTCATCTACGTGACTTCCTTTGGGCAACGGGACAGTAGCAAACACTGCACTGACCACTCACCCTGGGAGCAGGTCCATGTTCCCAGGATGACATTTACAATACCTTAGCATCTAAGTCTCCAGCATGGTGCAATGGAGCAAGGTCTTGGGGGTCCCCTTGTATTCTTGTAGTGAACTGCTTAGTATTTGGATCCTGGGGAGGTCTGGGGTCCTTGAAGTAGCAGTAACTTACCAAATAGTATAGAAATAGTTCAATATTTAAAGCATTGGTTCAGCTCTACAGGTATCTGTCAGTGGATCATCAGCCCTGCTGCTAACAATATTTAACCTCCTGCTTCACTATTATGAAGAACCTGGAGGTTTGTTCCCTCTCAAAACAGATACTCACAACATCCCGGGAGATTTCCATTCACCCACCCCATAGTCACAACCCCACCCAGTTCATAGGTCCTCGCTTGGACACCACACAGAAACAAGAGTATTCTCAGATAATTTATTCTGAATTTTCATATAAACAGGTAATTATCCCATATTTTACATGCAGAGCAATTTTGATATTCCAAAAAAAAAAAAAAAGGCAAATTCTGTACATGGCGCTACTTGGCTCTTGTAGGAAAACATTGAAAAAATAAGAATTGATCTCTTGGTGGGTTTTGTGTCTCCGAGTTGATTTCTGCATAAGCCGAGGCACATTTGATCCTGCGTGGCTGACGTTGGATGGGAGGTGTCTGCCGCTCACACGCAGGGCCTGGGATCCCCAGGCCCACAAGGTAGAGAGTAAATAAGCCATTCCTGAATGTGTGTGTGGACACACACGCTTTGGGTTGGGGGAGGCTGTTCCTTTCTTCTCAAATGGGACCAAGAGCCCCAGATCCCTGGTCTGAGTTTGAACAAGGATTTTTAGGGCCCACACCCAGATTAAAACGTGGCTGGAGGCTGGTTCTGGACCTTGACTGGTATGAGAAGATGAGAGTGAGCTCAAAAAGTCATTGTTTCCCTCTGTTTCTGGGAGACCCCTAAAGAAACATTCACTTTCAGGCACAGCCTCTGAATGTCCATTGCATTCTCTCATGTCTTTGAAAGAACAAATGCCCATCTGTTCTTTCTATCCAACCTCAACTCTGGTATAAATCAATATTCTGAAGAACATTCCAGAAGATTTTCTGAAGGGACACCATTCTACAGGTATCATTTATATACAATCAGCATGTCCATGTTCCCCGCTCCGAACAAAACCATCATTTCTGAATTGCCTATGGTGCCAAGTGGCATCCGAACCCCAAACTTCCACGCACCATAAAGTAGAAAAAGACTGTTGTTTGGGGGACTACAGCACATCCCAGATGGCAAGCATGGGCCAAGCCCTGATGGTGTTCCTGCCCACTGACCAATGACGGCTACAAATAAACACCTCCCAACCCAACAAGCACATTTCATGGCAGACCATCCACTCTGGTTGGAGAGAGTGGAAGATCTGTCCATCAGTTAGAGGCAGTCTCCAGTGGTCTCGGCATTGTTGGTGCAGATCTTTGCACCAATTCCCACATTTTCTTTCAGTTGTGCTCAATGTCTGTCCAGAGAACCAGCAGCATTTCTTGCTTCTTACTAGCTTAAAAGGACAGAAAATCACCCAGAACAGCTCCCAGAATACAAACATTTCCAGACGTGTGTTTGACATCACTGGTCCAGAGAGAAACAACTATGTGGATTTTGCCACATAAATAAAAAGGGGTTTTAAAATACTGAGACACCTTTCAAAACAAACAACAAAAAGTGTCATCCAAAGCTGGCTTTGTTGCTTTTTTTGTAACCCATCACTACAATCCTCCAGGACATCCATTTCTAGGACTAAAGTTCTGTTGTGACAGAGTCAACATTATCTGATGCAAAAGGAGGCTGTGACCCAAGCCTGCTTCCTCTTTCACTGCAGCAGCAGAGACAGCTACATGAAGTTAGGGAACTCCAGTTTACAAAGGGTGGGCCCAGCACTCTACAGTACCTCTCCAGGGCAAGTGGAAGAAAGGAGACTCTGCAGGGGTGGTGCCTGTAGGTATGGGAAGGGCATCGAGGTTTGGTGAGTATGACACCACTCCTGCTGGCCCTGCCCAGACTTACACACGGGTTATCAAAGTGCCCCAAGGTCAAACAGTATCAGCTTGAGGTCAACCGAACCAAAATACAGGGGGTCCAAGGTTTTGTTGCTAAAAGATGTGTTCAGCATCTTGGTGGGTTTGGGGTTGAGATTTCTCAACATGCTCCCTTCCCACTCAGAGAATAAAGAGAGACTCTGCATTGGGTGTTCGTGTGTGAGGTGCCCGTGACAGTGATTTTTTCCACCCCCACCCCCCCAAAAAAGCATCTCAATCTGAAAGGAGTGGAAATAAACCATGAAGCGCCCAGGGCACCTAGGTGCTCACACCAGGGGGATGCCATGGGACAATGGGGATGCTGGCTCTGTACCAAAGCCTGTCTTTGCTCCAACAGGGGAACTTCCCTCACCAAGGAAGGGTAACTCCGGACTGGATGCCCCCCATACATCAGATACATCGTGATGGCCTGAAACTTGGTTCATTTCAAGGGCCACGGTATCAATGGATGGAGGATCAAAAAAAAAAAAAAAAAAGAAAAAGAAAAAGAAAAGGAAGATTAAATTCAGAGGAGAATATTATCAGCCAGAAAAAGGATCTATGCTCACATGAAAGCCATACTTCAGCCCAACTCCCTCCCTCAAAATTCTTACTGGTCCCTGGCATTCAGAATCAGCTGATACAAATTTTCCCTGATTCAGATCGGATCCAGGAAGAATTCTGAAGTCTCAAAGATGTCCATTATTGAATCACATCCTAACAATACACTGAGGTAGATTGTGCTGGGAAAAAAAAAAAAATCATTACCCCACATTCACCTGTTTATTTTTCTTTGAAAAAAACTTTACATGCACTCCATTTCTTATGAAGGTGATTTTTTACAGTGATTTTTATATATTAAAATAAATAATTTTCCCCTAATATAAGAAAACCTTTCTGAATTAGAAAAATGTGAAAATTGCTGCTAGTGTAGTATACGGCCACTACAAATTTACTACGAAAAGAACAAAATACCTAGATCTACGTGTTTTGTCTCTTTAATTTACGTACAGACCCTCTTTTATGTACAAAATAAATTTGGCGAAAATAATTTCTGTGCTCCTTGTATCCAATCGCTGAGGCTCCCCAGAAATATTTTGACATGCTGTCATTTCTCAAATCATATAAATAAGATAGCCAGAGACAACTAGGATATGTGTCTACCTGTGTTCTTCATCAAGAATTGAGAAGGTTCGGAGGTCACCATGGCATCTCTATCCTGTTCTTAAGCCCACAACTCTTAAGAGAAGAAGAGAAGAAGGAAGCAATCAAAAACTTGTGAGAAAATGCACTCAAGGGATAACCCACGGGTGATGATTTGGATGAACCGAAGTGATGAGTTCACCGTGTTCTTTATTTGAGCAGCTGTAGTTCTTTCCCCAAAGGGAAGCAACTGTGGCATCACGCTCCTTCGCAAGTTCTTGGTAGTGTGAAGGTCCTTAGCGGTTTCTCCTCCAGACTGTACTCTCTTAGGGACTGCAAGATCGTTAAGTACCTGAGAATTCAGCTCAGGCCCCACACCTGGCCCAGTTGAGGTCACTGGGCACAAAGCAGCTTCTGGGAAGTCAGCTCTGAGGACAGACGGATGCCCTGAGGGCGGAGGGGACCAACAGGCACGTCTTGATATGGCTAGTGTTCTCAAAGTCCACCTGTGCTGTCCCACTTTGGAATCTGATTGTACTGTGTTTGCACAATCCCTGTAGGACGTGCACACACAGCTGAGGAAGCTCGAGAGGTACATACAGGGAACCAGAAGATCCAAGGGCCACAAGTGTGTTCGAAGGCAGGGCTCAGCTTACCAGAAACCAAACTATCCATCAAACACCATCACCCACATGCTCAGCGTGGCCTGATCACGACGTCCAGAAGGGTTAGCAGCTAACGTGGCTTTAGTCCCAGAAAAATGGATGCCTTGAAGACCAAGGAAAGAGGCCATTGGTGCCTGGGTCCCCCTCCCCACACAGGCAGACAAAACCCCCATGCCCTACCCGCCCCCCGGGAAATGGTCAATAACTTATGAGGCTGATGCTGGAGATTTTTTTTTAAATTAAATATGTTACAAATATATTCTCAAAACTCTTCATCATCTCAGTTCTTTTTTTTTTTTCTTTTTTTTTTTTCTTTTTTTTTTATGTCCTGGCTTTTGTTTAGTCTTGAAAAGATCCATTATCACTCCAAACGACTCCCATGGCTCCTGGAAAATATTTTTCACCAAAGTTAAGGGACAGAAGACTCCTGAGGCTAAACAGGGACTGAAGGAGAATCTTGAGGGCGCAGTGTCCCGATAGATAAGAAGGAAGGGAGTGAGGGAGCAGATCAGGGGCTCACACACTCCAGAAGAGCAGAACCTTCATGGGCTGATCCCCAAAGCAGCCACTCAGCACGCATGATTTGCACACACACACACACGCGCACACACGAGTACACACGTGAGCCACAACCCAGGACTGCAAAACTATATCCAAAGTACAAAAGCAGCAGCTATTGGTCAATTTGAGGAACTGATTTTGTGAAGAAAAAAAAAAATCCTTCTGGATGAAAAAAACTTTCCTGAAGCCCACTCTGCAAAGTTTGGAATTCTACTAGGACAGGGTTTTGCTGTTTTTTTTTTCTTTCTTTCTAACTTTTGTTCCACAAACAAGATTTATGTTTTACACTGTAGCTCAGACACCAGCAAAAAAAAACACAAAAAAACAAAAAAAACAACAAAAAAAAAACCACTTTGTAAAAACAGGTGTTTTCTTTCAATCTGCTAGGAAAAAAAAAAAAAAAAGTAACATCCGGGCTTGAAACCTCGGTGGTCCAAAAGGACAGCAGCCGTGGAAACCCCTTTCCCATCTAGGTTCACAGTTAAGTTCTCAGATGACTAGTCAAATTGGCAATCAAACCAATGTGTTTTAAGTCAGAAGAGGAACAGAAATGGATAGTCATGATCTCTGAGCTCCATTTGACACTGTGGCTGAGTCGTGTGAAAATCCTGAGTTTTCTGAAGGCCTTCAAACCAGAGGAAAGTGAAGACAGGAACCATTCCCCCGAGCAGGGGCCATTAGGAAGGATTAGACCGGGGCAGAGTCAGAATGCGTCCATTTTTCTTGCCCCCGTTCATGTGGGTGTAGGGGATGTGTTCCTGATAGTTTCTCTTTAGCCCCAGTGCGGGCCCTCCATCCCGGCCGCCGGCCTCCTCCCTCTGCGCATGTGAGGACCGGTCCAGGGGGACACTCTCCATGTCCTCAAATTCCATCTCCAGCTCCTCGCTTTCGGGCACTTTGTTCTCCTCGCTGTGGAAGAAGGAAACTTCGGGAAAACTGGGGTGCAGCTCGTCCTTGAGCAGGTCGACAATTTCCAGGAAGGTCGGCCGCATCTTGGGGTTGAACTGCCAGCACATGCGCATCAGGTTGGTGCTGCAGGACAGAGGGCACGTGGAGGGTGAGGCGCGGGGCCCCCCGCCAATTGGCCCCCTCCCCCCCCTCGCCTGTGGCCCACACCCACGGGGACAAGGGCCGACACCAGAAAGGCGACAGTCAAGCAGAAACAGCGATTCTAGGGGCGCTGAAAGATGGTTTTATAAAGAGAGTCAAGGGGGCTGTCTCCTCCCCAAACCAGATCCAGAAGGGCCTCTCCTGACGTTGCTACATGCCGAAGACCATGGTTCATCGTTTTTTTTCTTTTAAGTTTTTAATTTGTATTATTTATTTATTTTTATGTTTTTGGCTGCGCCACCCAGCTTGCGGGATCTTTGTTCCCCGACCAGGAATCAAACCCGTGCCCACTGCAGTGGAAGCGTGGAGTCCTAACCACTGGACCGCCAGGGAAGTCCCCATCATTTTTTAAAATATTGAAGTATGGTTGATTTACAATGATGTGTTAGTTTCAGGTGTACAGCAAAGTGATTCAGTTATATGTATATATACACACATATATATATTCTTTTATATATAAAAGAATATATATATTCTTTTTAAGATTATTTTCCCTTATAGATTATTACAAAATATTGAGTATAGTTCCCTGTGCTATACAGTAGGTCCTTGTTGTTTATCTATTTTATATATGGTAGTGTATGTGTGTTAATCCCAACCTCCTAATTTATCCCTCCTCCCCCTTTCCCCTTTGGTAACTGTAAGTTTGTTTTCTATGTCTGTGGGTCTATTTTCTGTCGGTTCCTCACTCTATATGTACATCCCTGCACCTGATGAGGGCAGCTGGGTGGACTGACCCTAGAGGGCTAGTTCTGAGTGGCTGTCCTGCAGGCCCAGCCCCCGCTCCCTGGAGGGTGGGGGGTGGTGGGCGGGTGGAGACTATGACTTTACCTAGGACAGGCCCCAAGGGCTTGGGATTTCCATTTTACCTCCTCGTTTCCCCACTGTAACTTCTTCTAGGGCAGGGGTTGGCAAACTTCAGCCCTGGACCAGATATGGCCCCCTGAGTGTTTTTGTAAATAAAGTTTTATTGGTACGCAGCCACACCCATCCAATTATGCATCATCCACAGCTGCTTCCAGCTACAAGGCAGAGAGCCACCCAGCCCACAAAGCTGAAAATATTTACACTATGGCCCTTTAGAGAAAAAGTTTGCAGGTCCCCACTCTAGGGTCTACATGTAATTTCCCTGGTCCTGGAACTACACCTAGCTGCTAATTGGCTTGGCAAGGAAAGGCCCTTCATGAGGAGATGTTTAAAAATATTTTACTCAGAGTTTCTAAGTAACTCTGCTTCATATATATATATATATATATATATATATATTTTGCATATGAGGTTTCTTCAAACTACGTTTTCTAAACAGCTATCTTATTCTTTTGAGGATGAAGCATCAAAATGGCCTCCCTCCATGGATTTTTTTTCAGGAGGGCAAAGGTTTTTCTTAAGAAACACTGATAAGGGAATTTATATGTAGTAAATGCCTATTGTAGAAAGTTAGAAAACACCCAAAAATACGGAGAAAATACAGCTTGCACACAACTCTCCTTCAGATATAACCTCTTGTCTTTTCTATCTGGATACATTTGGAAATGTAATTTACACACATTTATTACACTTATTTTAACATAAGCTAATCCACTGAGTTATAAAATATAAGTATCATCTGAAATGTCAATTTCTGTTTCATATTATTTTATCAATTTACTTGGCAATTCTCATATTGTTGGATGTTTTGATCATTTTTTTTTGAGATTTAAATAACATTGCTGTAAGTAGCTATGACAACAGGGTGATAAGAAAGATTATCTAACCATACCATTGATAGAATTGAATATTAAAACTCTCCCTTCTTTCCTCCCTCCCTCCCTCCCTCCCTCCTTCCGTTCCTTCCTTTCTTCCTTCCTTCTATTGCTAGTTTAGGAATATAGTACTTTCTTTATTTTACTTTACATTTATTGGACTATTATGACACTGGATAATTTGGTAAGTGTTTAATGATGTGCATTTGGTGTTTGTGTTGTACAGTTGTTCCTACAACAAAAATTTAAGACAAATATTGGGAGGGGAATATGTCATACATACCCCTGACAATTTTTTTTTTTTAGTGTTTATGCTCAGCGATTTCTTTTTTCCACTTTTAATGAGATATAATTGACATATACCATTGTATTATTTTCCCGACAAAAATGTTAAGTGTAAAAAGAATAGATAGTTAAACCTAAGCCTCCACTCCAGCTCCCCAGTTTCCTTCTCAAAGTTACTGCTGTGCAATTTCCTATACAACCTTCCAAAAATACGAAATGCAATAGAGCATACATCTAAAGATATAATACACAAACATAAGCATGTATGTAGACACAATATGCAAACATGAGTGTGCATGCAAAGATGCAGCAGGCAAGCACAAGCACACATAGAGACATCATAAATGGAATACAAACACAAATGTGCACGCAAAGAAAAAATCTGCAAACACAAAGACATGTAGACATACGATACCCAAACATGAGTACCCAGGCAAAAGGGCAAAGACTTTTGAATGAGCACCTCACACACTGTACCCCATTTCTACACTTACACTCTCTCTGGACAATTGTCGGGTTGATCCAGATACCCTCCATCCATGACAAATTTTAACACCTGCTCGTTTGATAGGCCTTGGTAAGGCTGTTCTGCCAAGCTGGTAATTTCCCAAAGGACCACACCAAAGGACCTGCCAATGACAGTCGGGAATAGTAACAAAGAAGCCGTTAAAATACACACAACACACACACACACCCCTTCTTGGTTTACTAGAACCTGGTTGGCCAGTTCACTAAACAATTCATGCTGCAGCTCAGAAATGCCTATAAAATTAGTGTCCATTCGAATGTCACAGTAGCTGTGCAAGGGTCCCCAGACATGCCATCCCTTATTTTTCTAGATGGAGAAGCCCTGAGGAAGGCAGTTTTCAAGTGACCCCTCTCACACTGGTCATACTAGCAGAGCAACCTGGAATCCAAGTGCAGTGTTCTGTCCACCAACCCACACATGACTCACCACATGTCCGAAGAAGTGGTAAAGACCCCGTCCTTCAGCGATTCGGGTGCCATCCACCGCACGGGGAGCAGACCCTTTCCCCCTTTCCGGTAGTAATCCGTTTCGTAGATGTCTCTGGTCATTCCAAAGTCTGACAACAAACAGTAGTTCACATGCTCTTAGCCTTCAGCCTGTGGCCAGCTGTCTGCCATCTTCTCTGTCCCACCCCTGGAAGAGCCCTCAGATGAAGGCACCTGCCCCAGGTGTGAGCTCACCTGCCTCAGGTGTGTGCTCACCTGGGTCACAGCCAAATCCAGTGAGAATGGATTCTGAGGGTACTCATGGGGATGTGGAGGGAGAGGATGGGCCACCATTTAAAGGGAAAGAAAAAGAACCACCAAGTAGCAAAGAAGTGATGTTCTGACCTGGAGCTTGGGAATCTCACCCTCAGCAATGCTTCCTTCCAACCCATACCTCACAGGCATCCCAAACTGAACTTTTCATGCTCTGCAACAAACCTACTGTTCGCCACTGGATCTGGTCCCACCACCCACCCAGCTGCCCAGCCAGAAACCTGGTGCTGGGTCTTCCCTTAGCCACCCCCTTTCCTCACACCCCACAGAAAAGACAGTGGTGAGTCCTGCCCCCTCGACCTCCACATCCCTCTCTAGTCTGTTCCTCTCCACAGCCCTGGATGCCCCCAGGCCCGCCACCATCTCTCACCTGCAGGACCCTCCCTCCATCCTGACCCTGACAGCCCACTGCCCAAGAGAAGCTACATAAATAGGATCATGTCACTTCCTGCTTCACACTGGCTACATAGGATAACATCGAGATGACTCACCATGACCGACAAGGACCTTCCCAGCCTGGCTCCGGCTTCTCTCCTCAACCTCACATCTCACACTGCCTTGCTCCCCTCTCCGTTCACCTTATTCACACCACATCAGCCATCCTTCCAACCTCACAGCCTCTGCACGTGCTGTAGCTCCCCCTGAGACGCCATCTCTCAGGTCAACTTCTAACCCTGCAAGTCTTGGTTAAAATGTCGCCTCCTTATGGAGAGAGAGGCCTTTCCTCTCCATCACGGAACTGAACTCTTTACTTCCTTCAGCGCTCTCTTCCCAGTCTCCATCATCTTATTTACATGTCAACTATTTTACTGTTCATCTAGAACAGCTCTGCCCAGTAGAACTTTCTGTGATGATGAACGTGGTCTATACCGCACTGTCCAATATTGTTCAAGGTTCCCAGTTCGACTGATGGACTTAATATTTGATTTTATTTTACTGAATTTATTTTATTTTATTTTACTGAATTTAAATTAATGTAAATTAGTTCACTGAATTTTAGTTATTTTATTTTACTTTACTGAATTTATTTATTTATTTATTTTAATTAATTTCATTTTATTTTACTATGTATGGAATCTAAAAAAAAATTGCTCTGAAGAACCTAGGGGCAGGAAAGGAATAAAGATGCAGACGTAAAGAATGGACTTGAGGACACGGGGTTGGAGGGAGGCGGGGGAAGGGTAAGCTGGGACAAAGTGAGAGAATGGCATGGACATATATACACTACCAAATGTAAAATAGATAGCTAGTGAGAAGCAGCCGCATAGCACAGGGAGATCAGCTCGGTGCTTTGTGTCCACCTAGAGGGGTGGGATAGGGAGGGTGGGAGGGAGACGCAAGAGGGAGGAGATATGGGGATATATGTATACATATAGCTGATTCACATTGTTATACAGCAGAAACTAACACACCATTATAAAGCAATTACGCTCCAATAAAGATGTGTAAAAAATTAATTTAAATTATTTTACTGAATTTAAATTAATCTAAATTAGTTTACTGAATTTAAATTATTTTATTTATTTTTACTTAATTTCATTTTAGTTTACTGAATTAATTTCATTTTATTTTACTGAACTTAAACTAATTTAAATTAGTTTACTACATTTTAATTATTTTATTTTACTGAATTTATTTAATTTTACTGAATATATTTTATTTTACTGAATTTAAATTAGTTTAAATCAGTTTACTGAATTTAATTTATTTTATTTTATTTTACTAAATTTTATTTTATTTTACTGAATTTACATTAAACACAGTGGTCAGTGGCTGCTGTGCTGGATGGTGCAGATAAAAATTGCAAGCTGCAAATAATAACTGCAAGCTGCACAAGAGCAGAAAAATCACGGCGACTCCTTCAACCTTGCCCCTGTAACACCTCCTGCAGCGGCTGGCACAAACACTGCTTAAAGAAGTGAACGAGTGAATTAATGAACAAATGCAATTAAATTACAGCATGAGGACTAGGTCCCCGTCCAAACCCTGCCCCTTTCCAATATTAGAAAAGACTGAAGCACTTGCTATCAGACAACTCCTCCTGAGATCAGAAGGCCTGGCCCATACATTTCAAAGCAGAAAGCCAGACGCACCTCCAATTTTGACGGTAAAATCGTGGGCAACCATGCAGTTTCGAGCTGCGAGGTCCCGGTGTACAAACTTCTTGGCGTTCAGGTATGCCATCCCGTCGGCAATCTCTGCAGCCATCTGAATCATCTCTTGCAGGGTAGGGGGAGGGCGGCCGGGGTTATTCTAAAGTCGAAACATGGGGTCGTGTTCAGCAACACCAGTGCCCGAGGCCGGGAGCGGGCATCCCACCGGGTACCTGGAGGCAGCTCACCTCGGCCTCAGGCCGCAGGGAACGGAGGTAGCTCTTCAAGTCCCCATGAGCCATCAACTCCATCACCACCAGCGTCGGCTGGCCTTTGGATACCACCCCCAGGAGGCGGACCTGTGGAAAAAGCATGGGAGGGGGCGGGGGGGGCAGTTCTTGGATGAGTGTCTGTGGGAAGATGTCCACTCACCTGGGTCTCCCTGTCTGGTACCTACATCACACACAGCACCCTGCTCCTGAGTGGACTGTGGAAAGCCCTGGTCTGCCTGGATGAAACACCAAGGTCAATGTCTTGTTGGGTTGGGGAGTGGGAGAATTCAGAACTCACAGTCTGGTGGGAGGGGGGAAGCAGACAGACCTGCCTCCATATAGCAAGGCAAATGTCAAGGCAAACCCTCATATCTCTGAACACAAAGGCCCACTTCCAGGCCTTTGCATAGCTGTTCCCACTGCCTGACCATCTGTTCCCTCGCCTGAGCTGACTGTCCCCTCAGCTGAGCTGACTGTCCCCTCAGCTGAGCTGTCCACACGGCTCAGTCCCTAGACTCTGAAGTCTTTGCTCAAATGTACCTTCGCCACTGCTGCATTCCCAGTTCCCCAACTCTGCCTTCCTCTCCCCTGTTGCCATAGCATCATCTCCTTGTGGACAACATTATTAATCTACTGGGTTTAGATTCTGTCTCCACCCGTGGGATTGAGAGCTCCAGGAGGGCAGACATCTGCTGCATCCCAGAGAGGAGAATGGAGCTCAGTACAGAGCAGGTGCTCCTTGAATACGCGTGGGGCAAGGATGAAAGGACACAGGCTCAAGGAGAAATTAAGGGACCATGGTGGGAGCAGAAAGGCAGGGAGAGTCTGTGCTGACTTGCGGGAGCAGGGAAGGGGTGGACCACTGTGTTTAAAGGTTACAAAGGAGCCAGGAAGAGGGAAGAGATAGAAGATTCTGGAAAGCAATGGTACAGTGAAAAGGGTATTGCTCTGAGTGAGGTGGGAGAGGATGGGATTTGAGAAATGAGAAGGGAAGGGTCAGCTTTATTTTGGATATTCAGCAGAGTCGGGGCTGGGCAGGAGGTCCACACCCAGCATCCTCACCGCTCTATGCAATAGGAGGAAGGATAGGTATTACAGGAAGACTTTTTCTGCTCCTGGAGCCAACTCGGGACTCACCACGTGGTGGCAGGTGAAGCCCTTCATGACCGAGGCCTCGTTGAGAAATTCGATCCGCTCTCGCAGGCTGGCAGACTCGTTGACCGTCTTCACCGCCACTCGGGTCTCCGCCTCGCCCTTGACAATGTCCCTGGCGTTGCCCTCGTACACCATGCCGAAGGAGCCCTGCCCCAGTTCTCGCAGGAGCGTGATCTTCTCTCGAGGCACCTCCCACTCATCCGGCACGTACACAGAGCAGGGAAACACTACACCTCACTTATCTACACAGCACCCTTGGAGGATCCCTCAGGGGTCCCTGGCCATCTCCCACCTGAGCTCCCCCTCCCAAACGTTCACTAAGTCACTCCTGTGATCCAGACCCTGTGCCGGGCAGTGGGCACAGAGCCAGGAACAGGACAGGCAGAGACTGGGGAAGGAGTCCAGGGTTCTGGCCAGTAAATGCTGAGCTGAGCCTGCATCCCCATCCTTTCTGTCTGATTTCAGAGCCCTGTTACCAAAGGATGCTAATTCCCATCTGAGCCTGTTATTTCTGCAAAGTACCAAGGGGATACGGGATGACCCTATCTGACAGGTGAGTGAGCTCACCCAAGACCACCCAGTGCCAGTGGATCTGCAGATGGGATGCAGCCACATAAGTGAGAACAGAAGAACCGCCCAGCCAAGCACTGCCCAGGTGGCGAACCCACCAAATGGTGATTTGTTTTAAGCCACTAAGTTTGGGGGGGTTTGTTACACAGCAAATAATCTGCAGACAAATACACAAAGTCCTCATAAGAAAAGCCAAGAGGTTTTCTGCCCTCCTCTGCACCTGTTATGGGCTGAATTGTGTCCTTAGCAAATTTATATGTTGACATCCTAACCCTGGTATCTCAGAACGTGACTGTATTTGGAGATGGAGTCTTTACAGAGGTGATCAAGGTAAAATGAAGTCATTAGGGTGGCCCTAATCCAGTCTGACTGGTGTCCTTGAAGAGGAGATCAGGACACACACACACACAGAGGGAAGACCATGTGAGGACACAGGGAGAAGATGGCTGTCCACAAGTCAAGGAGAGAGGCCTCAGGAGAAACCAACCCTGCTGACCCCTTGATCTCAGACTTCCAGCCTCCAGGACTGTGAAGAAATCAAATTGTTTACTAAGCCACCCAGTCTGATCACAGCAGTCTGAGCAACACGATATGGTCGCCAATGGCTCTTTCAAGGACATTGGATCAGACAAGCGTTCTGCACCCAGATGAACTCACAGATGCTCACTGGGGGACCCCTCAGGGTTCTGAGCTTGGACCTTTCCCTGTGTGTATCCCTTGGCCCAGAACTTCCTGGCCTTAAAGACCCATGAGCCCCAATTTCTAGCTTTCACTTAGTACCCCTGTGCTCTCAGCCATTGCTGCATCCCCGGAATGAAGCAGGACAGTAGGGTGGAGAGGTGGTCCTGAGGTTCAGCTTCCCCATCTCTGATATGATTAACAATGCCATTCTCAAACAGGCAGAGGAGGCTCTGGATTAACATTCATCCACTCCTGCTCCTGGCTCTGTGTATATTCCCACTTGGAATAAACTCCTTGTCTAGCTTCTCTATTCTGATGCTTTGAGGTCTTGCTGAGCCTGCCAGGACTGCCCATCCCAGGGGTGGCCAATTCCTACAGACAGTAAATGACGTGCCTGTAAGTCCACTTTTCATATGCAAGCCAACCAATCCACAGCCCACACCCCAACCCCATCGGTGATCAGGCTCTCACACTCTGGGCCACTATCCCCCTGCCCTGATCACCCCAGGGCCAGTTTGCAGACAACCAAGGACAGCCCCTATGCCCCAGACCCTGCTGAAACAGTTCAAACTAACTCATCCTATGTCCTACCCTGCCTGACCTCTCCTTTCTCATGGAAAAGACAATAAAGCCTCTTGCCCACGTTTTTCCCTCACTCCCTCTGCCTTCTGGCCGACCCTGGTGCTTCCCCATGTGGCCCTGCCTCCTGTTTCTCCGGACTCTGTGAGTCTAAACTTCTTCCTCATGATAGTCACTTGCAGGTCTGCATGTCTTACCAGACTTATTTAAAACAAATCCCAGGTACCCTTAAAAACACCATCCCTGTACCCCAAGGCAGCATCCTGCCAGGCAATGGTGTTCATGCCTTGAAAGTCACTTTTTGAATTTGCTGCATGAAGCATTTTAGAAACTTGTAGTGCAACAGCTGCCTTCACATCTGAAGAAACATCCAAGCCTTTTCTTCAGGGGTCACTCACTGCCTTTTGGTACAATCCAGGGGAATATGGCCATTGATCCTGCCATATCAGCATCAGCATCACACCCACGGTCAGCTGACAGCGATAGCAGATGTGCCCCTGGTACACACCCAGCCTCCCACCTTCCCCATCTTGTCCCTGCTTCTTGTCTGCCCCATCCCTGATCCCCAGTCTCTCACCTTGGCTTCTGATTCCCACCTCTGAGCCCGGATGGCCAGTTTGGTCACCACTTTCTGGCTCTGACCCTCGGCACTCTCTCTGGCACAGGATCCAAGCTCTATACCCCCACAGCTGGGGCACCAAGCTCATGGCCTCTCAGCCAAGCCACTCATGGGTCCCAGAACAGCTAGATCAGCCCATTCAGACAAGTGCCAGACAGCAGGGGTCTGACTGCTCCTGGTAACAGGGTTTCTGCATCAAGGGGCAGGTCTGCAGACTCAACTGAACAAAAGGACTCTTCTCAGCCCCCCAGGGTATCAACCCTTGACTGTCACTTGACAGTGATGGCAAAGGAAACTGAACAGCTGGATTCTGGTCACCCACAAGGGAGGGGATCATACTCACCATCACTGGCACTGAGGTACTCGGGGTTTGAAGAAGCATACAGTGGTCCCAGTGGCCCATCCGGCTGCCTGGATGAGAAAAATGGAGACATTCCATCTTGATATGCTCACAGAACTCTGTGGGTCATTAGCGGGAGGTTACAGCCTCCCCAGTGCAAACAGCCACCCTTATTAGCAGCATGCACGTAATCCTGGATACAGTTTGGGGTGAGGATGGGGGACCCTTTTTTTTTTTTTTTTTTTTTTTTTGCGGTACACGGGCCTCTCACTGTTGTGGCCTCTCCCGTTGCGGAGCACAGGCTCCGGACGTGCAGGCTCAGCGGCCACGGCTCACGGGCCCAGCCGCTCCATGGCATGTGGGATCTTCCTGGACTGGGGCATGAACCCGTGCCCCCTGCATCAGCAGGCGGACTCTCAACCACTGCGCCACCAGGGAAGCCCTGGGACCTTATTTTTTTAGCAGAAGCCCATGAGATGGCTACTTAAGTGCATCACCATGGAACTGCTCACTCTTAAACTACAATTTATGGTTGTCAATATAACATCTAAAAACTGCTCATCCACTGCTGTTCTGGAACCATCTCATTCCAGCTTATAAGAAACAACTGTTGAATTTTCAGGAAATTTGCAAGCCAGCTGTTAAATACAACCACCATTTAAAATTAAATTACACAGGCTTACAGTTAAGTACATTATATTCAAAGCAAAGGTAACGAATATTCAAAACCAATTATCATACTACCTCTTACTTTGATGGACTGGACACTCTTCAGCCCTTCTGTATTACCTTATTTATTTATATGATTGCATCCATATGGCAGAAATACTACATATCTGTGATTGACTGCATATCTCTTCCCAACTCTGCGTTCAGTGACATCATGTCTGTAGCTTGAAATTGGCCACGGTGGGAATATTCACAGCGGGTGTAAACAGACAAATGCTACATACCAAGACCGATTTATGTTCTGTTGTACATCCAGGCTTGAGAAAGTGATGGCAAAAATGTCAGTAATGCAGATTAAGCTTAAATGTGTGTCATCTCTGTAGCCATGACATTGCCAATGGCGCAAAAACTGAGAAAATATGCTTTCAGTATTTAAAAATTATTATCTGATTCTGCAAAAGTCATTCCTATTGTCGATGAACATATATGCCTTATTTCATTTTTATCTCATTCTTTAATGTAAACAAAATATCAATCAACATTCATCTTGGAACTACAGCCGTTCATCAGTTGCACTCATAGGTTGGTTATAGATACAAAGGTTCAGGGGAGAAAAAATTGACAAAAACATTTGGTGAGGATCAACTGGCTGTAGGGAATTTATGATAGCGAGTATTGTATATTGTATTATGATAATTATCTGTAAATTGCATTCTATGCATCCTTTAGATCAGTAAGATTTACAGTAAATTTATTTTTAAAATATGTATTTATTTATTTATTTCGTTGCGCCGGGTCTTAGTTGAGGCAGGCAGGCTCCTTAGTTGTGGCATGTGAACTCTTAGTTGCAGCAGGCATGTGGGATCTAGTTTCCTGACCAGGGATCAAACCGGGGCCCCCTGCATTGGGAGCGTGGAGTCTTATCCACTGCGCCACCAGGGAAGTCCCTACAGGAAATTTAGATATAACTCTATCTATATGTAGGCATACTTTTCCCCGAGAGAGCTGGTTGTTAACCATTTACCAGAACACCTCCGTGCTCACCTCTTTCTCAGGAATAGATAAATACTTCCGATCACAACACTGAAGAGAAAGACAAAGATGAGGGGGCCGATGATAATTTTTGCAATATTTGATGGCACGTCTACTGAAATAGAACAAGAAAATATAGGTCTCACATCAAAATGTGTTCACATCAAAGGTCACACCGGAAAACACATCTACATGTCCAATGGGCCACCCACACTTGTCCCCCTTCTCTAGTCCCCGAACCTCTCCTGCAGTGACCCCAGACCACTGCCCATCACCAGCTTTTCTCCCTTCACCATTGAAGGCCATCTTCATGGGCACACAACCCAAGCCATCAGGCAGGTCCGCACACTCAGAAGGTTCTGCTCTCTGTTTAATGCTCTATTGTCCCTGTCTGGAAAGTCTTAATAATTTTTAAAGAAGGAGCCCTGCATTTTCACTCTGCACTGGACCCTGCAAATGAAATAGCTTATTTTAATCCCAACAGCACCTCTGGCAGATGAAAAATTCACCAGAAGCGCCGTGGTCGGCAATGTCCCTCCTCCCCATCCTTTGGCAGGGGAAGCTGGAGGCTACTGATTGCTCAGAACCCAACACATCTCAGGGTAGAATCTGAGATCCATGCTGCCTGCCCCACCCCCTCTCTGTGTCCCAGATCCCACAGTCCTTAGATTCCAGTGGCCACGAGAACTAGGGTGTGGGAAGGGAAGCACCCAGAGTGCAAAATTGGAGAGGAACTCTTGCGCTTGGCCATGCCAGGGCAGAGTCAGCCCCTGAGGGCGAGTCCCTCTTCAAATTTTGCACCCTTGGTGTCTTGCTTGCCTCCTTGTTATTTAAGAAAGAATTGTTTTAAGTAATCTAATGTGTCAAACATTTAATTCTCCAGATTTTTTGCTATTGTTAGTAAGCAGTGCTGGATGTCCTTGAACATTTATCTTTTTTGGACAGCTCTGGTCATTTCCTTAGGATGAATGTCTAGAGTCAGCACTGCTGGCTGAAATAGTAAAAGCCTTGGTAAGCTCTTTTGATACATACTATTAAAGGACTACATTTTAGGACTCGTCTACCATGAAACAGAATGTCCATGTGTCTGCACTCCTGGACAACACTAAGTACATAATTAAAAAACAGAAACAAACAAAAACCTTGCCAATTTGATAAGTTAAAATTTCTATCTCATTTTGATTTGCTTTTTTTCCTTTTGGTGTGGTTTTGAGTGAGGCTGGACCTTTTTATCCTTACATTTTCTATTTTTTCTATTTCTTTTTAAATAGGTTATTTATATCTTTTGCTTATTTTGTGTGAGGACATATATCTTTAACTCATAGGAGACATACGTACATACTCATTTTGTATGAAATATATTAACTCTTTGTCAATGATGTTACACGTGTTTTTCCCACTTTGATATTTTCCTTTGAATTTTGTTCACGGTGTCCCTCCAAATCCTTGAAAAACCCTGAGTCTTAGGAGTGTCTTTGTTATTGATGATCCCCTTGGAACATACCTGAGTTTATGCTAAGACATGAGATGGTTCGGGATGGGGGCTGGTCACCAGAAAACCAAGTGTGTGATTAGACGGGTGGGGTGGCCTCCAGACAGGGGGAGGGGCTGGAGGTGGAGTTCAATCATGTGGTCAGTGCTTCAACCAATCACATCTGTGTAGTGAAACCCCAATAAAAACTCAGTTCACCAAAGCTCAGAGGAGCTTCCTGGCTGGTGAACACATCAGAATACCAGGAGGTGATGTGATATGTCCTGATTCCATGGGGAGAAGACACAGGAGCCGTGTCCAGGACCCTCCTAGCCTCCACCCTACGTGGCTCTTCATCTGGGTGGTCCTGACTTACAACCTTTGTAATAAAACTGTCCTTGTCATACAGCATTTTCCTGAGTTCTGTGAGCCATTCTAGCAAACGATCAAATCTGATGGGGCTGTGATAACACCCAAATTTGTAGCCAATCAAGTCAGAAGTGCAGGTGGCCTGGAGAACCCCCAAAACTTGCATCTGGCATTTGAGGTGAGGGCAGTCTTGGTGGGAACTATGCTCTTTTTAATTTGTAGAGTCTGTGCTAACTCCAGTGGAAAGCGTCAGAATTGTAGTGCTATGTGTCCGTTTGGTGTCAGAACACGTACACCACCCAAGTTCCCGCTCCTCCTGGTCTAGAATCTCCCTTCCTTCCAAGTGTCTGGGTTTCTACCACGTCGGGCTGAACATCTTCTGCCCCAACTCATACATTCTTCCAGTTTCCGCCAAGATATCACCGCTTTCAGGAAGCACTCCCTAACCAGCTCAGCTCTCCCCACCTCTCCTCAACCTACTGTCCACAGTGTATGCAGCTCGCCCAATGGCAGCAGTTCCTGCCTGCAGGCCAAGAGCACACCCAAGGCCGAGCAGATAAGCGCCCACATCCTCCCTTGGAGGGCATGGCCTATCTAAAAACAAAGATGAAGACACCAGTAACAGGAGCTAATGTGTTTATCAGATATGCCCTGTGCCAGCCACTTGACATTCATGATGTCATTGAAACGTCCCTTCACCTCCAGGGGTGGTCCTAGTATTATATCCATGATCAGATGAGGAAGTACAGGCTCAGAGAGGGCACGCCTCTTGCCCTGGTCACACAGCAGCAGCCGTTGGACCCAGGAGTCAAGACAGAACCAATACCCACAGCCTCCATGCTTCCCCAACCATCCTTTGAAATGTTCTGCTGTGCTCAGCACCAAGCACAGACCCTACCAGTCGAAGGGGCCGTGCAGACTTACAATAGTCTGTGACGTAGAAATAGGTGGCTTCCGTCCAGGAGCCATTGCCCGCCAGGGAGGTGGCCCGAACTCGCACACTGTAATTCCCGGGTGGCAGACTACGCAGCCTGCAGCCCCGCTCCAGAGCAAAATGCCTGCGGGAGACACAGAGGTGCAGCTCCTAGAAGACAAGGATCCCACTCAGAAATGACACGGATGGAGTTAGGTACAAACACGGCAACAGGCAGGCGACTTTGAGACTCAAGGAATTACAGAACCTGAGCTCTGTGGATAAGGCACAGACAGAGAGGTTATCATTGATACATGATACATGATAACAGCCAATCTTCCTAAACCACAGCCAAGCATGTGGCTCAGATCATGTCATTTAATTCTTATAACCACCTCATGCTTAGCCTCATGTTAGAAACAAGAAAACTGAGGCTTCGGGTGGAGGTCTGGCAAACGTTTGCTGTAAAGGGCCAGAGGGTAAATATTTTTGGCTTCAGGGGGGCCAGACGGTCACTGTCACCAACTCAACCCAGCCATCATAGCTCAAAAGCAGCCAGAGGTGGATCCTGAATCCTGAATTTATCACATCCATAAACAAATGAACGTGGCTGTGTGCCCACAAAACACGGTGGATGCTGAAAGCTGAACGTCATAGAAATTTACACATGTCAAGAGATGGTATCTTCTTTGGATTCTTTTCAACCATTTGAAGATGTGGAAGTGATTCTTAGCTCACGAGCTGCACAAAAACAGGTTTTACATAAATAGTTTGCCCTCCCCTGATTGGGGAGTTGAAATGATTTGTCCCAGATCTCATAGCTGGTAAGTGGCAGGGAAGCCCTTGAACCCAGAACTGTCTGGCTCCAAACCTCTCCTTGAAACCACCATGGGGTATTTTCACCAGGACTCCAGAAGGTCAGGAAAAAAGGGACCCTGATCACCTAAATCACCTAAGAACCAACCGGTTACATGGGCTTAACATCTTAAGGACAAATTTTAAAACACCTTCCTTGCCTTTTGATTTATTTTACCATCATTAAAAGAGTTGGGATCTACTTAAATGTCTGGCAAGAAGAGAGGCGATAAGTAAAGTATACACGTCCCAGCAATAAACATGTAAAAAGAAAGAAACCCAGAGCTTATTAGGAGAGGCATGAGGCTCACTGGGAAATATGACCACGAAACCTGCAAACATCGGCCAAATTTTGAAAACTTTCCAAAACAGCTCCAGGCTAATAGTGCATGCAGAGAACTGGACTGGAAAATTTCAGGAAGGAGTGGAGAGAGAGAGAAACATAAAAACTCCCATGCTTATCATGTGACAATAACAGCAAGAAAACAGATCGGGCTGACGGCGGGGGTGGGGAAGTCTAGTCCAAAGGTTCTTCCAAGTAGAATGAGTCACCAAGTGGAAAGGGACAAATAAGCAAATATAGAAACCAAAGGTAGCTGCTATCCGGGATAAAGGGGAAATACATCCTACAGTGCTGGTCATGTACCTCGAAGGGTGGGGACGGAGAAGGGAGCATGATGGAAGAAACTAGAGGCAGCTCTCTCCATAGACACCAAAAAAGCAAAACAAAAAGCAAAACTAGAAGCAAATCTGATGAAGAGTGACGAAGCCAATTATAGAAGTTTGTGCAAACAAGAGAAAAAAAAAAAAAAAACAGCTCAAAACTGCAAAAACGTATTGAAGCAAAGGATTTAAGTGCACAAAAAGTGAAGATCGATGCTCTTTCCAGGATGGGGGTGGTCCCTGGTACCAGTGTCCCCCAAGGTGGGAAGGGAAGTGGTGAGGGGAAAAATGACTCTAATGCAAGGTTCAAGGAGAGGCAGAATCAAAAACAATGCAGCTAGAGGTGATTTTGGCTGTTAAACTAGCCAATAAGGGGGAAAAATGACCTCCCACCAAATGCTGGAGAATTTTGTAAAACTAGCAAAATCATATCCCAACAGCACAAACGGTATAAAAGTAGTTTTTTTATATTACCTTTTACTTTATCAAAGCGATGTTAGACAATTATGGAAAATGGAGATAATCGCCCAGTTTTGCTTATAAGTTTTTTTTCTTTTAACATATTATAACCTCTCACTCCTAATTTTCCCTCTATCCCTCTGTTCCCCTAAAGAGCAAATAGGGCTCGTCTGTCTAGGATCAGGGTCCATGCAGGTCCCAGGGCTATGCAGGGCAGAGGTTATGGTGGAGATTGGTGGTGAGGATTCCTGCTGGCAACACCTGGGCTCCAGGAACGAGAGAGGCAGGCTGCAAGAAGTTAGGGTTGGGTCCAATGCCAGTAGGGTAACAACTGTCCCAGTTTACCCAGATTATCTTGGGATGCAGGACTTCAATGCTCGAACCTGGGAAATTCCAGGCAAATGGGGATGAGTTGGCCTCAGTAGCAGAGACCTGTCTCCATGGAGACAGAAAGCAGATTAGTGATTGCCAGGGGCTGGAGGAGGAGGAAGCAGGGAAGACTGGGGGTTGATGGCTAAGGAGGTGGGCTTTCTTTGCTGGGTGACGAAAATATTCTGAAATTGTGGTGATGGTTGCAACAACTGTGACTATATTAAAAATCATTGAATTGTATGTGTTAAATGGTTATATTTTATGGCATGTGAATGTACCTCAATTAAGCTGTTATTTTAAAACCCTCATGCCTGAGCCAATCAGCACACAGCACTGTCATGGTCTTATGATTGGGTGTCACGTGACCTCAGCATGGCTGGAAATGCTGGGACACAGACTCTCTCTTCCTCTAGGCTTGGCCCTGAGAGGATATGGAGATTGGAACCACTAAAATCACAGGACAATCAGGAGCTGCTGGGATCACTGCAAGGATCCCTTGAGATGCAACAGATCCAAAGGAATTCTGGATCCAGCTGTGCCTGATCTCCTTCGACTGTTCAGTTATGGGAGCTAATAAGCTTCCCTTTTGTCATAAGCTACTTTGGATGGGGTGGGGGGTGGTGTTTCTTGGCTGCTGGTGGAAGATGAAGAATAACAGCTTGGAAGATCTAAAATCCAGAGCCTGTAATCTCAACCCCTACATTATACTGGACAATGGTCACCCCCAACATCATTCTAAAGGGCTGTACATCCACGAGTTTTATGGATATATCATCCTCTATGTATCCATTCTCCAATGGACAGACATCTAGTGGCTCGTACTTTTTGCTAGTGGTGAAAATCTTATGCATAAAGCTTTACCACCACCCCAAATTCGAATTATTTCCTTAGAACATATGGGATTGATATATAAGGGATAAGATATTAAATAAACTCTGCAATAACAGCACCCTATGAATCATGCCTCTCTTTATACACCCCTGAGGGCTCCCCTCCTATACTGATGCTGGGCTTGGCCACTGGACTGACACTGGTGCACATTTTTCCTTGTTTCTTTTGACAACACTCTGCAGGACATATAAAAACAGGCCGAGGGTCAGATTTGGCCCACAGATGATAGTTTGCAGATTTCAGTTCTAAATCATCATCAAAGTTGAATATTTGGACATCAAGAGATGTGGTCCCAGGAAGGATCAACAGACAGAGGTCCATCTGTCCTCTCTGGCTTGGGGAAGCCAAGCTCTGCCCACCTGGTTACAGGATGACTCTCCCTCAAAGTTCCAAGAAGTCAGACAGTTTTGCTACAACTTCTGTTAGGGGTTGGCAAACTAGGGCCCGCAGGCTGAATCCAGTCCACTGCTTGATTTTGTAAATAAAGTTTTATTAGCACACAACTACTCCCATTCATTGTCGTATTGTCTGTGTCTGCTTTGGAGCTATAACAGCAGAGTTGAGCAGTTGATCCAAGACTGTGTGGTTCCCAAAGCTGAAAATATTAACTCCCTGGCCCCTTATAGAAAATGACCTCTGATCCATGTAATCACCCTTAATTGCCGATGTCAGGCACCAGAGCCCAAGGATCTGGGTTTGAGTGTTGGATGTATGACCTTGAGAAAGTCTATTCAGCTCCCCAGATTTCCATTCTCTCAGCCATAAATGGAGACACTAACAGATGTTCCCTTAGAGGGTCATTGTGAGGTATAAATGTATCATTGCAAAGGGCTCAAGTGATGGCAGGGTACACCCTCTGGGTCAAACTCAGGAAGGTAACTTGACATCTGCCTCAAGTCACCCAGTAAAGGGGAGAAATATCCTTAATCAGGTCCAAGCCCCAGCAGTGCCTCTCTTGACAGGTGTAGACCCCAAGCCCTTTCTGGGGATAGAGACCTGCCCCACAGTGGTTACAGGCTTAGCGTTGGGACCAGCAAATCCCAGCCTGCTTGCTGCCTGTTTTTGCAAATAAAGTTTTATTGGCACACAACCATACCACTTCATTTATGTATTGTCTACACGGCAGCTTACACAATTCAAAGGCAGAGTTGAGTATTTGCATCAGACACCATCTCACCACAAAGCCAAACATGTTTCCTATCTGGTCCTTTACAGAAAAAAATTGCCAACCCCTGGATTAGAACATCAGATAGTCTTGGGTTTGAATCCTGACTCTATTCTTATAAACCTTGGATGCCTCATGTTTCAATTCTGGATGCTTCAGTCAGTACCAAGCTCATTTGGGTTATTCTGAGGATTTGTTGCACTTCATTGGTCCCGAGAGACATATTATTTTCACATTTTGACATTTCTGAAATTGGAATGCATCTTACAATTAGAAGTGGCAACAGCTTTTATAAGCTGTTAGCGGTCTATAAGAATAACAGGGCCTCTTATCACATCTTAGTGGTCTATAAGAATAACAGGGCCTCTTATCACATCTTAGCAGTCTATAAGAATAACAGGGCCTCTTATCACATCTTAGATATGGTAAAATAGGATAAATGAGATACCATGTGTTAAGCATTTAGCATGCATAGGGCACATGGTAAGTCCTGGGGATAGTTTGGCTACAATAAAATTTGTAAGCTGGCATTTCTGACCCATCTCCCTGGAAAGTCATATATCAAGGCTTTGAGTCCTCATGACAAAGCACCTAATGAGAAGCACAGGAGCCAGAATTTAAGAAGAAGAAGAAGGAGGAACCAGTGACAGCCTTGAAGGCACATTCCCCAGGCGTCAAGGATCTTACCTCTTCGCCGTATCGTCGATAACTCACTTCGTACAGCACGATCAGACCGTTGGGTTCCTTGGGCTCCTGCCACATCAAGTGAACGATGTTGTTCTCAAAGATTTCATGGGTCACGGGGCCAACAATATCATCTGCCTTGGCTGTAAGGGGCAGTGGTTAGAGGCAGGGACCCGATCCCCGGATCAAATCCCACCTCCACCACTTAGCGGCTGAGTGACCTTAAACTGGGTACGTAACTTTCTTGTGTTCCATTTCCCTTATTGGAGAATGGACATATAAAGCTCATCTCATGGGATTCTCTACATATTTATGTCTGTCTGTCTATCAGTCGATTGCTCTATGTCACATCCTGTTGAAATGGAGCAGGGCCCTATGGTCTGTATCCCCCATGTCCTCCGCCTGCCTTTTGTCTGTGGAAAAACTTTAGCCAAAGAATAAGTTGAATCAGAGAAGGGAGAAAATGCAGAAACAAAGGAAAACAGTCAAAGGAGACCAAATAATAATAATTTAGTCATTAAGCAAAGTCAAGGACTTTGAGTTCCTTCTCAGGGGCTATAGATAATATTCTGAGCCCTATCCTGTGAGCTGTCTTATAGATACTGAAACCCTCGCCAGGTGGAGACGTTAACTACATGATGACCAGACTGTACCCATGACATAAGCTGCCACGATTCCAAGAATTGGCCTCAAAGTAATGGAAACAAACCAACCCTGGAACTAAAGACTAACCATACTTAAAACAATCAAGATGACGCTGGTCAGACCACTGATGACCAATTTCAAGATGACTGTCAGAGCTGACTGTGCTGTTTCTGCATGTAGCCCCCTCCCTCCATCTATAAAAGCTCTTGCCCCCTGACTGTCTTTGGGAGGGAGTTGGCCTTTGGACAAGTCTCCTCTCTCCCCTCACCCCCCAGTTGCCAGCATCCAAAATAGAGCAAATTTTCCTTTCCACCAACCTTGCCTCTTTATTGGCTTTTGAGCAGCAAGCAGCCAGGACCACACTTTCAGTTACACTGTTGGTTCTGATTCTCTGGAGAACCCTAATACACTATATATGTATTCCTTCATTTTACTTAATTTTTCTTCTGCCTCGTGTGTACTTTCTAAAGTTTATATAATGGCTATGATGACTCATATAATTACAAAATAATATAGGTTAACACGGATGGAGCTTGAGGGCATTATGTTAAGTGAAAAAAGCCAGACAGAGAAAGACTCATAGTGTATGATCTAACTTATATGTGGATGATAAAAAAAGCTGAACTCATAGAAACAGAGAGTAGAATGGTGGTTCCCAGGGGCGGGGGGTGAGGGAAATGGGGGATGTTGGTCAAAGGGTACAAACTTCCAGTGATAAGCTGAATAAGTTCTGAGGATCTAATGTACAGCATGGTGGTTATAGTTAACAATATTCTGTTGTATACTTGAAAGCTGCTAAGAGAGTAGATCTTAAATGTGCTCACCACAAAAAAGAAATGGTAATTATGTGCCCTGATGGAGATGTTAGCTAACGCTACTGCGGTAATGCTTTTGCAATACGTAAGTGTAGCAAACTGACACATTGTACACCTTAAATTTACACAATGTTATACGTCAATTACATCTCAATAAAGCTGGGGGAAAATGAAAAATGACTAATGCAAATAAGTTAAAGTCACATATATGCTGCCAAGAGGGTGGAAGGCTTTTCCTTGGTCAGCCTGGGTCTCTTGGCCCCATGATGTGAGCTGACCCACCTTCGGGCATGGTCCTGGCACTGACATATGCAGCCACACTGCACCTCTCCTCGGGGGAATCTTGGTTGCAAGCCTGCAGCTCAATGCGATAGCCAGTAAAGTGACGCAGGCCAGAGATGACCAGAGACTCCTTGTTCACCACTTTCTCGAATGGTCTGTGCTCCTCTGAGCTCGTAGGTGGGCTGGTTGAGGACGTATTGGGGAATCCCGGAATGGTGGGCACGGCCGCTGTCACATTCCCCACATCACCAAGGGCCCTGCGTTTCCTCGACGGCCTGTCACGACAGTAGGACACACCCGGTCAGGCAATCACCATCTTTTAAAAAACGCTGCCAGAGAATAAAAGGCTTAAAACCAAAGACTGCTGTGCAGTGAGATTCCAGGGGGAGTGTGGATTACAATGTTAATTTCCAGGAATTACAACCCAGAGCAGTTTTCAAGATGCCCTCATAGGCAGGTGCACCCCAAGAGGGGAGTTGGGGGGGGGGCTCCAGGACCATCCACAGGAGACACACCAATATTCCCGTCAACATGCTTGATTTCAGATTATCATTTTGCAGGTTAATAGCCCAGCCAGGGTCAGTGTTAAAAATAAGATG
Source organism: Mesoplodon densirostris (assembly GCF_025265405.1). NCBI lineage: Eukaryota > Metazoa > Chordata > Mammalia > Artiodactyla > Ziphiidae > Mesoplodon > Mesoplodon densirostris. The sequence goes on along the minus strand of NC_082663.1, from coordinate 147,810,020 downwards.
CCAAAAGCATGTAAGAGTCTAGCTTTTCAGGAAGCCCTGCCAAATGGTCCAAGCTACTTGACAACATCACCAGTTTAATCAGGAGAAATGCTTCTTCTGAGCCTAGGACCCTTTAGGACACCTGCATAATCTAAGTGATTATACTTCAGTTCTTGGTAAAAGAATCATCACTCGGGTTGCTAACGGTAACTCAAAAAATGTCTATGCGATTGGCACATTTTCCCCCTTAAAAAGATATATGAAGAAAAATGTTAATAGCCTAAAAAATATATAAATCCAGGGGCTTCCCTGGTGGCACAGTGGTTGGGAGTCTGCCTGCCGATGCAGGGGACGCGGGTTCGTGCCCCGGTCCAGGAGGATCCTGCATGCCGCAGAGCGGCTGGGCCCGTGAGCCATGGCCGCTGAGCCTGCGCGTCCGGAGCCTGTGCTCTGCAACGGGAGAGGCCACAACAGTGAGAGGCCCGCGTACCGAAAAAAAAAAAAAAAAAAAAAAAAAAAAAATATATATATATATATATATATATATATATATATATAAATACAAAAAAAAAGGTATAAAGAAAGTTTGAATTTACTCATTATTCTGCTGGCCACTGTATCCTTTGGGCAATTATTTTTATTATGTATGGGTATGATGGGGATCAAGCTAGTTTTATAATCCACTTTGCTCACTTGTATTAGAAGCATTCTCAAATATTTTCCTGAAAACCTAATGTTTGAAGTAGGACAGAATTTACATTTTTTCTTTTTCAATGTAAAGGTTTTCCCTCCTTGTTATGAAAGTACCATGTGCTCATTGCAGAAAACTTGGAAAACTGTAGAATATTCCATTTAATACGTGAGCCATAATTTACTTAGTCATCCTCTTATTTTTTAATGTAAGCATATTCTTAACTTTTTGTTATTATAAATATTAATTTGATCATCATCTGGTTGTCTTATTAGTTCCTAGAAGTAGATTCTGAGAAGAGCAATCACTAGGTTATGCCACTTTACACGTATGGCTAAACTTCTATCCTCCAGACCCTTTGTATTGACTGTGGTCTCACCAGTAATGCATGAAACTACACATCGGGATAATCTCAGCAATGCTGAGCGTTAAAAGGAGTTTTTGTTTTGTTTTGATTTTTCTTTTTCAGATTTTCAACCTGAGGAAAGAAATTTTTTAAGCATTACTCTACTGCTTTATTTGCACCTCTGTGTACTGCTGAGTGTAAAGTCGTCTGTCCTTCATTGATTCTTTTGTGTTTCACTAAGGATTTGTCTACCCTTTGCCCATCCTTTCTATGAAGTTCTAGGGCCTTCCTCATTCCTATTCCTGAGCTGTTCATTCACAAAGGACATTAATCCTTTATCGATTCACCCTGGTTTGCTGTGTGCCAGTGAGTTTTCTTGAAATGATTTGAAAGAATCTTTCACATTGATCTATGTAAGTTTATATCTCAGCAATTTAAATAATTTTTTTCCTTTACAAGTAATTTTAGATGGGATTACTAAGGTTTTAGCGCAATCATGAAAGGGACCTTTCCCCTGATTTATGTTTTAATTGTTGCTAGTATATCTACTGCATTTTTGTTTCTTTCTATTGTACCTACTTTCCCAAACTCTCATCCTAAGAGTTTCAGGGTTGATTTTCTTAGTTTTTCAAGGAACATACTTGAAAAAGGGTCAGCAGACTTTTCCCATACATGCTAGATAGTAAATATTTAGGGTTTTGCGGGACATGTGATTTTTGTCACAACTATTCAACTTCCAATGGCTTTCAAGCCATGGCAGCTTGAAAACAGCCATTGACACAATGTAGACAAATGGGCGTGGCTACATTCCGATAAAACTCATTGACAAAAACAGGTAGTCTGCCTACCCTTGCACTAGAATACCTGAAAATATCAATGATTTTATTTCCCACAATCCATTCCTTACAATTCTAATTTCCGTATTACTGCATTGGCTAGATACCCAGAGAAATGTTCCTTAGTAATGAAGAGATTGGCTTCTTCCAAAGCTAACAGGAATAGTTTTAAGAAAGATGTTAGCTCGGCTGTTGGTTTCATCTAGGTAATATTTATCTTGTTGCAGAAGTTTTCTATTCCTAGTTTTGTTTTTTTATTCCTAGTTTTATAAAAGGCCTCTCCCCCTCCCTTTCTCTAAATAAATAATTTTAAATAAATGTTACTGAATGAGATTATTGTGATTTTCCTCACTGTACCTCTTAATGAATTAGATTCTATTAGCAGAATGCCTGATCTTGAACCATCCTTGCATTGTGAGATAAATGATATTGCCAGCACAGTGTTTTATTTAGGACATGTGGATCTAAAAATCCCATATTAGCTGGTTCTGGGTTTTCTTTCAACATAGCATCTTTGTCAGGTTCTGCTAAGGGGTTCTATGTTAGTTTTATCAAATGAACTGGGAAGATTTTCCATAGATTTCTATGCTCTGGAAAAGTTTCTGTATTACAGAAAATAGTTGCTCTTTGTGAGTGTGAAAGAACTCAACTATAAAACTCTCCAAGCCTGGGGCCTTGTTTTTTTTTTTTTTTTTTTTTGAAGAAATTAATTGACACTTTTTTTTTTTAGTCTTTTCCCAAGGTTATTAGGATATCTTTCTGCTGCTTCTTGAATTAGCTTGGACAAGTCAAAATTTCTCAACTCTCTGAAAGTTTCAAATCTAATAGCTCATGATTATCCATAGACTTCAACATAGTAAAATCTTTGTCAGACTTCAGTTTTACATCACCTTCTTCTAGTTATTTGTGGGTATCTCCCTTTGATTACATTTACCACAAGTTAAGCTATGTTGATTTCCCCCTCCCTTCCTAATACATTATATCTTACATTTTAAAGCTTTTTCTTAATTTACCATTTAAGTCTACTAATTTGCAACAAAGTCCAGCTTTGGCAATATTCTACAAGTGAAGGTATGTGATGTTCACGTCTCCGTTATTTTCCAAATGGTTTTTAATGAAAGTTTCCATTTCGACTTTCACCCAACAGAAGTCTAAGTGATCCACTTTTAATCACCAGGAAGTAGAGTTTTCTGTTCAGTCTTTTGAAGTTTACCTTTAGTTTTTATCGTGCTGTAGTCAGAAATCAAACCCTACTTCGGGAGTACTCACTAAGATTTTCTTTGTGGTCTTTTTGTGTGAAAACACCAATGACATTCTTGAATGGAAACCAAAGCTATTAAACCAAAGATGCACGCATATTAGCAAGGTTCAGAACATTTCTATACAAGCACAGATGGACCTTCCAAATATGACAGAGACACTGGGGCCTCGTGAATAACCACTGAGAAGTTGATATCTGAACAAAGGGAAACATAAATGGTCTCAAACAGGCTAAATATGCATACACCAGAAGGATTATACCCAAAAAGACCACGTGGTCATGAAAGACACCCCCATGACAAAGCATCAACTGACTTCTCTCTCTCCCTACATACACAGCACTTTATTATCCCACAATCTCACATTAGACCAGTGGTTCTCAACCAGGAGTGACTCTGCTCATGGTCCTACCACCAAGGGGACATTTGGCCTGTCTGGAGACAGTTTTGGTTGTCACTATTTGGGGTACGGTGTGACACTGGCTTCAAAGCAGTAGAGACCAAGGATACTGCTCATGATTCTACAATACACAGGGCAGTCCTCACAACTGAGAATGATTTGGCCCCAAATGTCAAAAGGTCTGACACTGATAAACTCTCGTCTGGATCAAGGCCTCAAATTTCTAGACCTTTCTTTACTACAGATTATATTCCTAATGACCACTAGAGGGCAGATCGGGGCCGCACACGGCCTAAAAATAAATAAATAAACCCTCTGCTGGAAGAATAAAGTCCCTCTGCATGGCCCCTACCCTGCCTTTCCAGTCTCTCCTGTTCTTCCCAAGAGTCCAGGATTCTTTCCACCGACTTGCCTTTCCCCAAGTTCTCTCTGCCTGTACTCTCCTCCAGGACACGCCCCCCGCTTAATTCTTTTTTTCTTTTCTTTTCTTTCTTTTTTCTTTTTTTTTTTTAACATTGACGCATAGTTGATTCTTTAAGACACATGTCAAAGGCAAGCATCCTCGACTATTCTCAGTGGAACTGAGGGACTCAGCACACCTGTGCTCACTCACACCTGTCATCCCGCACTTGTCACCCCCAATAAAAATGTTCCGCTCCCAGATCAGCCCTCCCCACTACCTGCCGCTAAGTGGTTTTGACTCTGGGTGCCGGGCACAGATCTGCACACGCGGTAGGCTAGATAAATAAATGTGTAGTTAATAAATGCATGGAGGAAAAAATGGGCGGCACCTAGGAGGTGCCCAGAAAGTACACCCTTGATTCTATGTTTTAGTACGAGTGTGTTAGTTAGGATTTCCCCCCACCACATTCACACCCAGATCCCATTTCAGGGTGAAGGCACTTAACGTGTGAATTTGTGAAGTGCCTGGTCGCGGCAGAGCAGCGCGATGCATGCATCAAACCACAGAAGCCCCCTGGGGTCTCAAAGGGGCACAACATGCTTCCTGACCCGTTGGCCCATTGGCCCCGCGCTGTGCAGCCACCACGGGCCACGCCTACGTCCCACAGGTGAGTCGTACCTAGTGTCCTCGGCAACAGGGCCTGAAGAGGATTTTCTGTGAAAACAAAACCAGCCTCTTTGAGGACAGTCCTGGACCATGGACCACTTGTTCCCATCACTTGAACCACACCTTCCCCAGCAGATGCGGAGAACACAGCCAGGGGCTGGGGGGCAGGGGGGAAGCAGAGAAAACACCCCCCAGAGACCTGGTCATCTGGGGATCCCATGGGATGTCAAACATAACACCACTTTTAAACCTCACAACTGACTCAGCCATTATCCTAAAGTCTGGTAGCGTTTTAACAGGTAAAACAGTAACTGCCTCCAGGCCTGGGCTGTGCCATTTAGTGCTCTTTTGGACTCAGGGTCAGACAAGAATGCAAGAAAGAGAAAAGAAGAAATGTTATATATTGATGATTCTGGGGAAACCTCTACCAGGAGCATTGCTGGGCCTTTGAAGAGACGCATTTTAGAATCTTGTTTTATTCTGATGTAAATTTGGGGTGGGGGGGTGTCGATATACTTTGGAAATGGCCAATTGTATTGGACATTTCTGAGTAGCCTTCTGGTGAAGTCCGTGGCGGGAGGGGGAGGTCAAGAGTGGAGAGGAAGGGGCAGCTGAAAGCCCTCAGCACACATTTGATTAAAAACCTGGGCAGAGCCATTCATAAGCAAAAAACAAACAAACAAAACCACAGGCTTTGGACACCTAAAAAGGAGATGGCAAGTGCTTCAGTGGGTTACCGTAAAAATTCATGAACTCATAAGATGCAGTGCTACTGCCATCTAGTGGGTGGAGGCCAGGGATGCTGCTCAACATCCTACAACGCACAGGATGGTCCCACCCCAGAGAATGATCTGGCTCCAAATGTCAATAGCGCCAAGGTTGAGAATCCCCATATAACTCGTATAATCTCACAATCCTAAAAAACAGGAACTACTTTTCTCTCCACTCTTCAGATGAATAAACTGAGGAACCGAGAGAGGTAAAATAACCCGTGACCCACAGAAATTTGCATTCTACCTAAGTGTCTCTGCTTGCAGGAAAGGTAAAGAAGTATGAAAAAACAGAATCATTTTTAAGGCAAGCCCTCTCTGTAGATCAGATGTACATCAGCAAGCAAGCCCCTTCACTCACTAAAGGAAAAATATTTAAATAGAAGAAGCTCCGGAGTTTTTAAGAGGTCATGGAAAGTTCTGGAAGGGTAAGAAGGTTACACAGATTTTAAAAAGAGAATGCACTGAACTTGAGACTCAGCCACAAATCAAGCATGGGGCCAGGCAGGCACTCCTCGGTCATCTAATCTAATAATTGAATCTATCGATTTTTCATTATTATCTATAATCATCTATTAGATAATAATCAATTGTTGGTAATCTAATGGAGATCGTTTCAGAACTCAGAATGAGGCCAGAGGCTGGGGTAAAGAGTTCATGAGACATCAGAAAGCAATGTCTTCAGGGACTTCCCTGGTGGTCCAGTGGTAAAGAACCCGCTTTACAATGCAGGGGACACGGGTTCGATCCCTAGTCAGGGAACTAAGATCCCACATGCCGTGGCACAACTAAGCCCGTGCACCACAACCACTGAGCTCACGCGCCTCAACTAGAGAGCCCGCTTGCCACAAACTAGAGAGCCCACGTGCTCTGGAACCTGTGGACCATAACTGCAGAGCCCACACACCCTGGAGCCTGCAGGCTACAACTACAGAGAAGCCCGCATGCCTCAACAAAGATCCCATGTGCCACAACTAAGACCCAACGTGGCCAAAAATAAATGAAAGAAAGAAAAGCAAAGGTTGAGTTTTTAAAAACACCCCCGCCCTCCGCCTTTTTTGGCGATTATTCACTCTTCCTGGTACGGTAGTTGTTGAAATCGCAAGATCTCTCCCTCCCTCCAGGGAAGTGGCTCAGCGTGGACTCTGCCCACCCTCTGCATCTGCACTTCATCTTGTTCCCTAAATAAGGACCCCAGACCCCAAGCCAATGGCAAATGCTGACCTGGGGATGAAAACGACATTGTGTAGGTAATCTTCGAATGTTTTCCTGAATGAGGACTCCTCCAGCTCCTTGAGGATCTGAGAGTCGGTCTTCGGGCAGGAACAGCATTCACCAGCAGACTCTTCGTACTCACTCTGATTGTGCTTCTGGGACCCCTCAGACTCGAACGGTGGAGACCAGGTCCGGGAGGGCAGCTTCAACCCTGGAGAAAGCCAGAGCAGGGCTCAAGTTCCAGCCCCCTACACACATACATACATGCAGAGCAAAGGGGGCCTTCTCAGAGCAGCTGGGCACAGGGGACAGAGCTCGGGGCCAGGGTCTTGGTTCAAGTTCTACTGGGAGAAATAAGATCTCTCACTGGAGGGTCCTCCTGACAACTGAGAAGGCGCCTGTGGATGTGCAGCATGAAAATGTCAGACACCACGACCCCATAGGGCTGGATGCTGAAGGTGACCAGGCATGTCCCTGCCCTCACAGAACCTACATTCCAGTGGACGAGGTACGTGGGGGTGGTAGGAATACACAATAAACTAATAAATACATATGCCATGGGTCCGATGGTGGGGTGAAAGGACAGAGGGTGTCGGGGGGGGGAATGTCTCAGAGAAAGTGACCACTAAGCAGTCCCCAAGGAAGTAAAAGAATGAGCCATGCACATATCTTGGTGTAAAGCAATTCAGACAGCAAAGAACGAGTGCAAAGGCCCTGAGGTAGGAATTTCCTCGGCATGTCAGAAGACAGCCAAGGACCCAGTGTAGCTGGAAGGGGATAAGGGAGAGAATGATGGGAGGTGGCATTAGAAAAGGATTGGGGACCAAGTCACAGTTGAATGAATGAATCATCAATCAACCAGGTAACTATAAAGGGATAAGAGGGCAGAGCAGAATTCCAATGGAATTCTAAGGGGTCAGACTTATAGACCCAGTGTTTATACTGAGCAACCAAACTTTGCAGCACAAATGAAAGAATCTACAATTCATTCAGGAAAACGGAAGTCAGAGCAGAGCAGTGGTTCTCACCGGGGCAGGGGTGATTGAGCACTGCCCCTCACCCCCCTCTGCAGGACAACGGGCATGGTCTGGTGACATTTTGGTGTTCACCAGGGATGCCGCTCAACATCTTACCTGACACAAGACAGCCCCCACCTCAAAGAATTATCTGGCCCCAAATGTCAACAGTGATGGATGAAAGACATGAAAGGAAATTGGGGGAAGAACTTTTTCCAAGAAGCACAGAAAAGAGAATTTTTTAAAAAGGAAAAAAAGAACAACTTCTCAAGGTCATGCTCTTAAAAATACCACACTGTTTTTTTAAGTACCACAGCTGGTGTGTCTTGACCCCTGAGGTCCAGTCCTGGGGATGCCTGCTGCCTGTCACTTCTGGTACAACCTGGAGGATGCAGGCTACTCCTTAAGGGCAAAAAGCATGCCCCTGATGCTGGGTGCCTACTCGTGTCTATTGAGCAAGGGAAATTCCATCTCTTCCTCTCCCTTTCAATGGCTCTGCTAGACAATGAGTTCAAAGTATCTTCCTGTGAATGGTGAGTACCCACTCGGAAGCTTTGCAAAATCCTTAAAAAATACTTCTTCTTAATGTTTATTAATAGACATGGGATAACCTGTGTGGGTTAGCTGTTAGAGAGGCTATTGATGGCATTATGGATTAAAAAAAAAAAATTCAGATTTCCTTAGTAAAAGGTTGGGGGGGGATCCTGATTTTTTTCTGGGGAGGAAGGGACTTTTGATCAGGCATGGACATAGTTCCTGACACCTGTCACCCCTTCAGCATGACACTTGGTGCCCCATGGATTTTCTGTGACTATAAAGTATAGTGAGGTATCTAGGACAGTCAAATGCATAGAGACAAAGTAGAAAGGCAGGCACCAGGGGATGGGGGAGGGGGTGGGGAGTCAGTGTTTAATGGGGACAAAGTTTGCAGTTTGGGAAAATGAGAAAGTTCTGGAGATGGATGCTGGGGATGGTTGCACAACAGTGTGAATGTATAATGCTGCTGAAATGTATACTTAAAAGTAGTTCAAATGGTAAATTTTATGTTATATATATTCCACAATAAAAAGCCATATAGGGCTTCCCTGGTGGCGCAGTGGTTGAGAGTCCGCCTGCCGATGCAGGGGACACGGGTTCGTGCCCCGGTCCGGGAAGATCCCACATGCCGCGGAGCGGCTGGGCCCGTGAGCCATGGCCGCTGAGCCTGCGCGTCCGGAGCCTGTGCTCTGCAACGGGAGAGGCCACAACAGTGAGAGGCCCGTGTACCGCAAAAAAAAAAAAAAAAAAAAAAAAAAAAAAAAAGCCATATAGTTGATAAGACTGTACTGTATAAATGAAATAAACAATTCGATATCAGAGGAGAAGCTAAAAGTTCTCACCAAAAAAAGAGATAAATATGTCAGGTGATAGATGTATTAATTAACTAGATGGGAAGAATCCTTTCAAAATGTGTATGTATATAAAATCATCACAATTTACACTTTAAATATCTTACCATTTACTTATCAAGTACACCTCAATAAAGCTGGAAAAAAAATACTTGTGATACTAAAGGAAGCTACTACTGGGCACGGTTAGTAAATTATTGATCTTGTGTGTGTTAGAAAGCTTATTAATTTGTGTGTGTATTAGGGTTTTTTAATTGTGGCAAAATATACATGACAAAAAAATTACCATCCTAATCATTTTTAAGTGCACAGCTCAGTGGCATTAAGTACATTCACATTATTGTGCAACCATCCCCACTATCCATTTCCAGAACTTTCTCATCTTCCCAAACTGAAACTCTGTCCCCATTAAATACTCACTCCCCAACCCCTCCCCCAGCCCCTGGCACTCACCATCCGGCTTCCTGTCTCTGTGGATTTGACTCCTCTAAGGACCTCCTAAGAGTTGAATCATACGATATCCATCCTTAGTAAGTTTATTTTTTAATTACATAAACTTTGGCATCATTACAAATAAAATCATGTCAAATTGTCATATTGTAGGGCCTCCCTGGTGGCGCAGTGGTTGAGAGTCCGCCTGCCGATGCAGGGGATACGGGTTCGTGCCCCGATCTGGGAGGATCCCATATGCCGCGGAGCGGCTGGGCCCGTGAGCCATGGCCGCTGGGCCTGCGCATCCGGAGCCTGTGCTCCGCAACGGGAGAGGCCACAACAGTGAGAGGCCCGCATACCGCAAAAAGGAAAAAAAAAAAAAATTGTCATATTGTAATGATAGATTCAGATTTCCAGAATAAAAGTTGTTGCTCTAAAAAAGAAAGAAAGAAAGAAAGAAAGAGAAAAAGAAAACATTGCCTATCCTGATGCTGCTGGCAGTTCTAGCTGGCAGTTTCGGTTACTCAAATGCAGGGCCAACAGCTGACAGCTGAGCCAATGACTTCGCTTGCTCTCAAGTTATATAAAGCATGCAAGGAGATAAATCACGTTTGCAACCCTCTGCTCAGGCGGGGGATGAGGTCACAGGCATACATATAGCACATGATCTTAGAGCTGGGACAGCTCCCAGAGATTATCTGGCCTCCCGCCCCTTCTCCCCAAAAGGAAGCAGCCAGTGACAAGCTCAGTGACTTGCCCAAAGCCCTACAGCAGGTCAGAGAAGACCTCAGGCTCCCGACCTCAGCCACATCTCATCAGCGGCCCCAAGGGCTGAGGATACCAGTAACTCAAAACATCTAAAGAAAAATAAATACAGACCAACCAATCAACAACAACAAGACAACTAAGGGATAAATCAGGAGCTTGGGATGAACATACACACACTATTGTATATAAGATAGATAACCAACAAGGATCTACTGTATAGCACAGGGAACTGTACTCAGTATCCTGTGATAACCTAGATGAGAAAAAAATCTGAAAAAGAATGAATCTAGGTATATGTATAACTTAATCCCTTTGCTGTACACCTGAAACTAACACAACATTGTAAATCAACTATAATAAAATTTTAAAAAAATACAAAAGAGTCTAGGGATTGGGGGGAAAATACTTTATATAGACTCAAACAAAACAAAACAACTAAAGAAAAAAAAAGACTTCTGTTTCTCCAGTTTGATGGGCTTTTTTAAAACCCACTTTTAAAATAATCTTAAACTAATTTATACACACTAGTTTGAGGCTTCAAATATTTTTCCTTTTTCCTGTAGATGGATGGAAGCCCATTAAGTAAATGAGATTAAAGACTGGAAAAAAATGTGTCATTAGTATAAATTTTGAATGGAAAGCCCAGGAGGGAAGAGATGATCACTCTTTGCTTTCTCTGGTCCTTACAACTTAAGGGTCTAAAATTAGGGGCGAAAATTCTTCCCTGACTTTGCCAATCACCACTCCACACATCGGCTGTGTTTCTAGCTTCGGAGGGAAGTCTTGCGTGGGTTAACACAGCTACACCCCTACCAGGGGAGGTGGATGAGGAAGGGGAGGAGGAGAAAATTCCAGAGGGAAATGATGCCAAGACATGGGGAGTGTCTGTTTTTGACAGGAGTCTTCAGAGCGTGTCCTCACGCTGTGATGTTTAGAAATGCGAACAGGCAGGCAGACCTCCTCCTCTTATTGTGTTTTTCTTACAAATCGAAGTTTGTGGCAACCCTGCGTTGAACAAGTCTATTAGTGCCATTTTCCCAACAGCGTTTGCTCATGTCGTATGTCTGTGTCACGCTTTGGTAATTCTCACAATATTTCAAATTTCTTCGTTTTTATTATATTTTTTATGGTGATCTGTGATCAGTGATCTTGGATGTTACTACTATAATTGGGCATTTTTTTTAGCAATAAAGTATTCTTTAATTAAGGTATGTGCATTGTTTGGGTTTTCTTTTTTTTAGTCTAGATTTCTTCTTTGTTAAATTTTTATTGAAATAGAGCTGATTTACAATGTTGTGTTAGTTTCAGGTGTATAGCAAACTGATTCAGTATTTTCTTTTCAGATTCTTTTCCATTATAGGTTATTACAAGATACTGAGTATAGTTCCCTGTGCTATACACTAGATCCTTGTTGGTTACATTACCTATTTTATATACAGTAGTATGTCTATTTTTAATCATTTTTTAATTGGTGTATAATTGCTTTACAATGTTGTGTTAGCTTCTGCTGTATAATGAAGTGAATCAGCTATATGTATATCTATATCCCCTCCCTCTTGGACCTCCCTCCCACCCTCCCCGCCATCCCACCCACCTAGGTCATCACAGAGCATGGAGCTGAGCTTCCTATGCTTCACAGCATGTTCCCGCTAGCTATCTATTTTACACATGGTAGTGTATATATGTCAATCTTAATCTCCCAATTCGTCCCACCCTCCGCTTCCCCTCTGTGTCCACATGTCTGTTCTCTACGTCCACATCTCTATTCCTGCCCTGCAAATAGGTTCATCTGTACCATTTTTCTAGATTCCACATATAGGCCAGAAAGAGAAACACAGTAATATGTATATTTTAAGTACATTTTTTCTTAAACATAATGCTATCGCACACTTATAGTATAGTGTGGACATAACTTTTATAGGCACTGGAAACCAAAAAATTCACGTGACTCAATTTATTGCAATATTCGCCTCCTTGCGGGAGTCTGGAACCAAACCCGCAGTATCTCTGAGGTTTGCCTGTATGTGTCTTTTCATCAGAGATAAAATGGAGTGTGTGTACCCATATGCACATGCTGGGAAGTGGAAGGGGAGAGATGCTTCCCCAAAAGAAGAACAAAGTGGATCAGATGTTATACACACTACTAGGTATAAAATAGATAACAAGAACCTACTGTATAGCACAGGGAACTCTACTCAACATTTTGTAATAACCTATAAGGGAAAAGAATCTGAAAAAGAATATATATGTATAACGGAATCACTGTGTTATACACCTGAAACTAACACAACAGTTTAAATCAACTATACTTCAATTTAAAAAAATGTAAAAAAAAACTTGAAAGAAAACGGCCCCTCCCCCGCCTCTGTCTGCACTCACCTTTGAGGCAATAATCTAATTCATACAGTTCACCGTCTTCCTCCTGTCTCTCCCAGAATACCAAGTAGTGTGTGATGTTGCCGTTGGGGTCAGAGGGAGGCTTCCACTTCAGAATAATCTGGGACGAAGAATTAGACACCGAGATGGGATCCAAGGGGACAGAAGGATCTGCCAAGGAGAAAGGAGACAGGTCCACTGTGAGGAGGAGGAGGAGGAGGGTGCAAGCCATCGGGTGGGCATGAGGGGGAAAACCCAAGTTTGAGGAATCATGAGGATGTTCTCTGCAGTGTTATTTAACATCAGAGAAAAGTGGCAACACGTGGAATGCTTGCCCAGTGAAAGCATGGGTTACAAAATTACAATCCATGGGTACCACAGACTATGTAGATTTCATGTTCCACCATTTTTGCAACAAACATTTACGGCAGCAGCCCCCAACCTTTTTGGCACCAGGGATCAGTTTCGTTGGAGACAATTTTTCCATGGACTGGAGGCGGGGATGGTTTCAGGATGATTCAAGCACATTACATTTATTGCACACTTTATTTCTATTATCATTACATTGTAATATATAATGAAATAATTATACAACTCACCAGAATGTACAATCAGTGGGAGCTCTGAGCTTGTTTTCCTGCAACTAGATGGTCCCATCTGGGGGTGATGGGAGACAGTGACACCCGAAGTGTGTTGCTTGTGTCCAGTCTACTCTGTAAAATGCAGCTTAAGTGTCACTTGCCACTCACTGATAGAATTTTGATAGGAGTCTGCAAGCAGTTGATTTATTATGGTCTCTGTGCAGTCAGACCTCTCTGCTAATGATAATCTGTATTTGCAGCATCACCACCTCAGCTCCACCTCAGATCATGAGGCATTAGATTCTCATAAGGAGCATGCGAGCTGGATCCCTCACATGCACAGTTCACAGTAGGGTTCATGCTCCTATGAGAATCTAATGCCACTGTTGATCTGACAGGAGGCGGAGCTCAGGCAGTAATGCGAGGGATGGGGAGCGGCTGTAAATACAGATGAAGCTTTGCTCGCTCGCCACTCACCTCCTGCTGTGCGGCCTGGTTCCTAACAGGCGGCAGACTGGTACCAGTCTGTGGCCCAGAAGTCGGGGACCCCTGATTTACAGAGCTCCAACGACATGCCAAGCTTTCTCTGTTCTGGGCACTGAAAAGGCGCTGGGGAAAAGGAGGATCATGGGAATAGACAAAGCCACATCTTCTGGTTAACATTAGTCCCAACTGAACCCAGTCCTGGGGCAAATTTTGGCAGTGGGATGCCATTCAATCTTATCACTGAGCTGGCAGCCCCATCTAACATTCCCCCCAAAGGCACCACCTTTGGGGTCCACAAAAGCTTCCCCTTGAGAACGGAGGTGGCTGAGGGAGTCGGTGAGGGGTGGGAGTGGGGGTCTCAAGGCAGAGGACACAGTGTGTACAAAAGCCTGGAAGCTGGAAGTTTCCAGAAACTATAAGTCCTGCTGGAGGTATTGCTGGAGGATACAGGATGAGAGGGCAGTAGTCAATAAAGCTGGGGCTGGTTCATAAAGTTCGGACTCGATCCTACGGGACAGGATTTCTCAACTACTGACTTGCGGGGGCTAGATAATTCTTTGCTGGGGGGGGGGGCTGTCCTGTGCATTGTGATATGTTGAGCAGCATCCCTGGTCCCCAACCCCACCTCCCCAGTCACGCCAACCAAAAATATCTCCAGGTAGCACCAAATGTCTCCTATCCCAGTGGTTGGATAGGGCTTATGCTTTATGAAAATATAACTAAATTGCTATGAAACACTCCTCAAAAAATGGAGATGGGGGAAAAGGCATAGTGATGAAACAAAAATCGCAAAATATTGATCACTGTTGAAGCTGAGAGATGGTTACAAGGTGGCGGTGGGGGGAATCTTTTTTTTTTTTCCTACTTTTGTAAATATTTGAAAATTTTCCATAATGGGAAGAAGAAATGTATGTTCCTCTGATGTCTTGTTTCTACTGCCTCATCTTCTGAAATTATAAACCTCAGTGCCTGGCTCTGTTAGAAGCCAATAACCATGCAAAAAAAAAAAAAAATCCATTTCCTATGACATCACCGGGTCAGCCTGTTAAATGCAAGATGTCTGATTCACGCACAAATTCATATCCACAAGAAATGCTTACTAGTGGCATCTGTCTGGACATAGATGATGTCGCTCTTGGCCCCGTATGTGCGGCGTTCATCAGAAAAGGTGACCAAGGTCTTGACAAAGATGGCGTACTGGGTCCAGGGCTTGAGACCACGCATTAGCCACCCGGGGTGGTTCTGTGACTTGGGGTCGTTGGACCTCATAGGCGGGTCAATATCCACCACGGTCCAGCTGTTGGAGCCACATGCATCCTGCCCATCAAACTCTGTCACGTTCTGATAAGGGCTTTCAAGACGAAATAGGAAAAGTTGGTTACCATTTCGCAACTATAGCTCTAAAGACCAAAGAGATGTAGCCGGGTGAAGTTACCTCCTATAGGCTTGCACCCTGTTCACCAACAATCTTCTACCACAGGGAAGGAAGACACAGGAAGAGCCAAAGAGAAAGGGACCGCTTCCCTTATGCCTCAATTTCCCAACAATAATAATAACAGTGATCAGGATGATGATACTAACTACCAGAGTTATTGATAAGATTACACAAGAGGTTGTGTGTTGACTTCTCCACACACAGCCTGACACATAGTAAATTTTGAGGGATGGGGACTTCCCTGGTGGTCCAGTGGTTAAGAATCCGCCTTCCAATGCAGGGGACATGGGTTCGATCCCTGGTTGGGGAACTAAGATCCCACATGCCGCGGGGCAACTAAGCCCACGTACTCTAGAGCCTGTGGGCCACAACTAGGGAGCCTGGGCACTGCAACTAGAGAGAATCCCATGTGCCACAACTAAGACCCTATGCAGCCAAATAAATAAATAAGTAAATAAATATTTTTAAAAATCTTGAGGGATGGAACAATTATTCCTATTAACACAATCACCACTTCCATTGTCTTCCTTTAAAATTTCAGCACAGGGCTTCCCTGGTGGCGCAGTGGTTGAGAGTCCGCCTGCCGATGCAGGGGACACGGGTTCGTGCCCCGATCCCGGAAGATCCCACATGCCGCGGAGCGGCTGGGCCCGCGAGCCATGGCCGCGGAGCCTGTGTGTCCGGAGCCTGTGCTCCGCAACGGGAGAGGCCACAGCAGTGAGAGGCCCGCGTACAGCAAAAAAAAAAAAAAAAAAAAAAAAAAAAAAAAAAATTCAGCACAGTCTTATACTCACAATGACTAGGTGTTATTGAAAGGCGACAGAGTTTCAGTGTGAGATGATGAATAAACTGTGGAGAGGGATGGTGATGATGGTCACACAATGTCATGAATGTACTTAATGCCACTGAGCTGTACACTTAAACGTCATTAAGATGGTCAATTTCATGTACGTTTTACCACAATTCTTCAAATGTTGGAAAAAATACAAAATAGATAAAAAATAAACTTTAAGACACCTACTAAGTAGACTAAGTGACTTTTTGTTGAGGATGTCTGGTGAGATGTACATATAAGAAGCAAAATGGAATACTGCCCAATCTGGACCTCCAAAAGAAACCTGCCTGCTTCAGTTTCTGGCTTTTGACAATAGGGAATGTTATTGAC
Organism: Mesoplodon densirostris; assembly: GCF_025265405.1. Taxonomy (NCBI): domain Eukaryota; kingdom Metazoa; phylum Chordata; class Mammalia; order Artiodactyla; family Ziphiidae; genus Mesoplodon; species Mesoplodon densirostris. The sequence continues at coordinate 147,793,808 of NC_082663.1, read as the reverse complement.
GTCATACACCATCAACTGGTGAGATCTGACCAAGGAACCTATGATATTTATTCCACAAGTAAGGAGATAGAAAGGAACCTCAGAGGGGAGCCTCTGAGAACATATGCAACAAACACACTTCTTTATCCTTCTACTTACGCCTCTTTGTAGAAGAGCATGAATCCCAAGAGGTCTCGGAAGTCGGGGGGCCAATACGGCTCCCATTTCAGCAAGATCTTGTCATAAGATGTCCGAATGTAAGAAAATTTAAGTAATTCATTTTCACCTAGAAAGGTTAAAAAAAAAACACCAGTATCAGAATTAAATAATTTATTTCAACCTAAAGCAGATGATCCCATATTTCCAAGAGTATCCACGAGAAGGAAGATGGCAACCTGCTGTTCCTCTGAGAGGTCTTATTTCCACATGCCTCTCCTGTGTTCAGAGTCAAGAACAGGTTATGCAAGTTGGCCCTGACTGCAAGTCAGTTACTTGGCCAGATGTGCTCAACCAGAGAATGACGGTCAGCACCAACAGAAGGACAAGTGGCTAATCGCTACTGGAAAAAGGGACTTTCAAGGATAGCATTTATCCTGACACAATTCCGTCTTGCATGTGGATTTTCATGCCCGACATGTCAGAACACATAACTCCAGTGCAAATGGATACATGCCAAGTGGGTTTAGGGAGCGTGCAGATCATTATACCTTGGTGTGACAATTCCTTGGAAGGACAATGCCTTGGAGAGAGTAATTCCCTCTGCCTAGATTGCAAGCCCTCCCTTAAGCTCCACCCCTTAAGTTCCAACCTTGCTCTCTCCCTCCCCTGAATTCTCACAGCTTCTGCCATAAGGAACCAACTTCGCATGAGGGCATTATGGAAGCCTTGGCACCTCAATGTTTCAAGAGAAAACCTGTCAGAGGAGGGCAGTCAGCTGGCAGTCTCCAGCTGTAGCAACTGTAGACCCTGCTGTAGTATTTGAGCCAATGCTATATGTAAGAGAGTGACATTCATTTATTCATTCAATGTTTATGTGGCATCTTCCAGTATCAGGCACTGTGTTTAATATTTGGCAAAGAGATAACATGTACAACATTTTTCCTCAGTATTTCAGAGAGCCTATCATACACATAGTTGTTTTAGCTCATTGGGGGTAAGTGACACTCCCCCGGGGGCCATTGTGGTGGGGGAGGGGGAGGGCAGCCACGTTATCTGGTCTGTGGAAGTACAAGGGCATCACCACTTACAGGATGCCTGGTCCCCATTGGTCTTCAGGGCAATGTCGTTTCTCTCCTGGCGCCCCTTGGTTCCTGAAACTTCCTCCATCTTGTGAATTTCTGACAAGCAGAGTTTGGGATTATAGTGGAAGAAGAGTTTCCCCTGAGTGATGGTGAGGTTGTGTTTGCTCCAGTCCCACAGCTGCCTTAGGTTCTGGTTGTCCAAGGCATAGAAAGAGTAGTTCCTATGGAAAAAAACACGTGCCTAATCATTCATCAGCTTGTCATCTCTGACTCCAAGATGGCGGGGCCATGGCTGGAGTTGATCTTGTTCAGTGCTCCATCCCCAGTCCTAACCACCTGCTTGACACATACTCATTACATGTTGAAAGGAGGGTCAGAGGGACAGGGGAAGTTGAGGAAGTCTTCAGGGCCAGAAAGGTACGTGAGATCAGTCTTGTGGGGAAGGAATGTAAGACAGTGATGGATTAGGATATGGGTTTTGAAAAGGGGAAAGACTGAAGACACAGAGGCACGTGAACTGGGCCCAGGGAAGAGCAAAGTAGCCTGTTCTGGCCAACAGGTGACAGGCAAGACCAAAGAGATGCCATGGGCCAAACCCTCTAGTATACTGCATGCCAGACCAAGACCAACAACATGTGACCTTCCTTGGTAGGCAGAGGGGGACCACTGAAGGTTTTATAACAACTCAGTAACTCAATTAGACCTGTGTCTTAGAACTATGAGTGGGCCACCAGTACATGATGAATGGGAAAAGGGCGGCATCTAGATCTGTGTTATCCAACACTGAAACCACCAGCCACATCTGGCTATTGAGCACCTGAAATTTGACCATTCTGAACTGTACCAGAAGTAAAAAAACACAGATTTCAATGACTTTGCATAAAAAAAGGATGTAAAAGATCTTCTTTATAATTTTTGTATTGAGTCCATGTCAAAATAACAGCTTCAACGTAATGGGTTCAATAAAATACATTATTAAAATTCATTTCACCTATGTCTTTTAAAGTGTTTTAAATGTGGCTACTAGAACATTTAAAGTCTCATATGTGACCTGTATTATATTTCTGTTGGATGGCCCTGGTAGTTCTAGAACCAGCAAGAAAGTCATTGGAACAATCCAAATGAAAGGTGTGAGCTTCAGTAAAAAGATAGTTTTATGGTGAAATAATATTCCACTGTATATACACACACACACACACACACACACACACACACACACACACACACACACACACACACACACACACCACATTTTCTTTCTCCATGCATCCATCAGTGGACACATAGGTTGTTGCCATGTCTTGTCAAAAAACCCTAAGTTTCTCTACAATAACTCACAAACTTCCTAATGCGGCCACAGATAGAGCAGCAGGCCCACATACCCAATTTCCAAGGTCTCCCCTCGAATCAGACGTAACTTCCGGAAGAAGGAAAGTGACACGAGGGCATATGATCGGCGGATTTTCAGATACCCTGAAATTTCTTCAATGAGTCCAAGGTTGGCCTCTAGCTCAGCTGCCAGGTTGTCTAAGGAAAGGAGAGAATGAATATCCAGTGGGTTTCTACCAAAATATTTTAACCTTTCCAGAATTCCCCATGGTGAAGAGTTAACCTACAGGCTGAAAGTGATTTTCATGAGCCCTGCTCAAAATACATCTACAAGGCAGAGTAGTTATGACAGAGATTGTCCTGCCTGCAAAGCTGAATATATTTATTATATTAAGATGCCAACCCTTGCTCCCTCCATCACCCTGCTTTGCTTGCCTTCATAGCATGAAACACTGCCTGGGTTTACATTATACGTTAATTTGTTTATTTGCAATATCCACCATGCACGGACTTTGCCTTGTTCACTGTGAGTATTCAATAAATGTTTGCTGAATAAATAGAGAAATGCCTTTTTGCCTGTGACAGAATTTCTGGAAACATGGTCCCCAGACCTGCAAAAGAGGGCATGTTGCCTGCTTGTTAAAAATGCAAATTCCTGATGTCCCAACTCCCAGCTTCGAAAATCAGAATCTCGTGGGGAGTGAGGCCAGGACTGAGCTGTGAACTCCAGGTTTGGAAACAGATTCCTTGCATGACACCAGGTTTGGAAACAGATTCCTTGCATGAGTCTCTGGACTGTTTTCCTTCTGTGCTCACAGGGAGAGTGGATCCCAGCAGACAGCAACCCCTCCCCCCAGAGCACTCACTGCCCCCTCGAATGTTGATGATTAAGCTTCCGTTGATGATGGTGCAGCCTCGGAGCTCCTGGGCAGATGTCACTGAGTCAATGGTCTTCTCGCCTTCCAGGAGGTGGCACACCTTGGGACAGGGGCCCAGGCATGGAGTGCACATCAAGCTGCAGAAAGAGTGGAGAGAGAGAGAGGTCAGGGCACACAGGACCCCCCCCCACCACACACACACACATACACAGAGCAGGCAGTGTGCTGCACAGGGTCCCAAGTGACCATAAGGCAGGATGCTTTATCCACAGAACTGGTGACATTTGGGACCGAAGAATTCTCTGTTGTGGGAGGCTGTCCTGTGTATTAAGGGTGTCAAGCAGCATGCCTGGGCTCCACCTGTTCCACACCAGCACAGCACCCCTCCACCCAAGACATGACAGCCAAAAATGTCTCCAAATATTGTCCCCTGGGGGATGGAAGGGCAAATCACCCCCAGGTAAGAACAACTGCCTAAAGTGATAGACTTAGGGTGTTTCTCCAGGGTGGCAGGTCCTACAGCATTACCCCGAGGTCAGGAGACTCATGCTTTTACTCCAAAATGATGGGGCTCCTGCCTTACCCCAAAGCGAGAGGATTCACACTGTACCCCATGGAGAATCACCTTCTACCCTGTGGAGACAGGACTCATGCCATTACACAGAACTGATGGGACTCCTGGCATTACCCTGGTGATGGGAATGATGCAGAGCTGATGGGCCTTACGTAGGACTCATTTTGCCACTATTCGAAAGTGGCTGAGCTGATACTGCTACCCTAATTGGTGGAACTTAGGCTGCTACTGCAAGGTGATGGGATGATTGCTCTTCTGTGTGGGGTCTGACGTGACCAAACAACTATATAGGACGTGACTACACAACCTATGAGCTACAACACAACCTCACATTTGATAGTGGGTAACTGGTACCAGACTTTGGCTTTGCCTTCCTGCAGCCTGATGTCCTCAAATTTATAGCCCCCCAGGAGTCCTTTGGGAATCAGCCCTCCCCTACACAGTGTCTCTGAGGTCAGTTCTTGGCTGGCACAGCCCTCCTAGGTCCAAGCAGGACACAGGATCCAGGGCAGGCTGAGCACAATCTTTCATCCCACTGGGAATTCAGAGGTGGGCACACCCCCAAGCCAACCCAGTGAGGGTTTTGCTAGAACTTCCTGGAAGGAAAAATTGTCTTCCTTCTGCAGTATCTAAGACGGTATGGCTATATTGCTAGCATGGAGCAAGGGGCAAGGGAGAGGCTGCCTGAGACCAAAACTAACAGAGTCAGAAATAAAGCCGAGGATGGAAAGAAACTGATCATATACATCCCTTGAGCTCCTGGATGCAGCTGTACCTAAAGCGATTCCCTGAACTTTTTGGTTACAGTCATCAGTAAACTCCTTTAATCTTGCTTGAGCCAGTTTGAATTGGGGTTCTGTCGTATGAAACCTCAAGATTCCCAACTGTTACGTTCTCAAGGTCTGTGTCCTCATCTGTGAAATGGAGGCAGTCTTCACGGGGCAGGTAGTGATGAGGTGAATGATATATACCACCTACAGCACTCGGTGCACAGAAAATAAAAATCGTTGGTCCATTGCTATGATGATCACTTTCTATTAGTGGTATCATTGTTGCTACTGTTGTAAATAACAACAGTAATTGTTGTCACCACACCCCTGCATATTCAATTCTTCAGAAAGATCTTGGTCACGGGTGACCACCTAGAGGGGTGGGATAGGGAGGGTGGGAGGGAGATGCAAGAGGGAGGAGATATGGGGATATATGTATATGTATAGCTGATTCACTTTGTTATACAGCAGAAGCTAACTCACCATTGTAAAGCAATTATACTCCAATAAAGATGTTAAAAAAAAAAAAAAAGAAAATTGAAAGAACAGAAAAAAAAAAAAAAGAACACATCTGGTCTTTGTCCCAGGTCCTGGCGCAGAGCTTCAAAAGCCCTTGGAATTTCCTGAGTTATAGGAGCATCTTTGTTATGCTAATGAGGTGACTTGTAGGGGCTGGTCACCAGAAAGACCAAATATGTGATTTGAAGGGTTGCATCAACCACTTGACCTCCAGAGAGAGAAAGCGGGGCTGGAGATGGAGTTCAAACCCATGGCCATTGATTCAACCAATCACACCTATGTAGTAAAACCCAAAGGAAAACTCTGGACACCAACTCAGTCCATTTCTCTGGCTGGTGAACACACAGCTATGCTGGAAGGGTGATATCTCTGATTCCATGAGGGGATAGGAGCCCTGCGTCTGGAACTCTCCCAGCCTCTGTGCATACATAATAATCAAGCTGTAATTGTAAGTAATTGTAGTTGTAATTGTAAGCCTGACATGAAGCTTTCTGACTGCTGAGGCATCTATTTCAAAAAACATCTGTCTTGAGTAAATGTAACACCAGGTCTATGACCCAGCCACTAGCAAAACAACCAGATAAGGAATTAGGCTGCCCCCACCCATGAAGGGGGCTCTTTCAGAAAGCCCTGGGGAACCTAGATAACTGACCACTTGACTGACCCTGCTTCCCCCTTCCTGTGCCCTAATTCCTGCTCTTAAGCTTTAAATTCACCATAGAGTGAATCCATAAAACCCTAGACACCCCACCCTCATACCCTAATAAAAGCAGACCCCCCCCAAATATTCCTCTCTCTTTCTCCCTTCCCTCCTCCCACTCTTTTTCTCCCCTCTCTCCCTCTCCCCACCCCTGCTCCCCACGACTTCACTGTGTGGCCCTCTAGGACCTGTGAGTAACAAACCTTGTTCTTCGAGGTTCCCTGATGGTTTCTCACTGAAGTGCATCCTGGGATCATAATAGGAACCACAGAGCTGGCCCAGCCATAAATAGGGGCCCCCATGGGAGAGTGTCTGTAGAGCTCGCTATGAGTGATGCATGCCCAGGTAAGCACTGCAAGCATCCCTAACCCAAGGTGCTACCATCAATAGGCTTGGACCAACAGAATAGTATAGACTTTTTTTTTTTCAGCTCTGTGAGTTGTCCTAGCAAATTATTGAACCCAGGGGGTTTGTGGGAGCCTCAAAATTTATAGCCAGCCAATCAGAAGTGTGGGTGACCTGGGGACCCCCAAATTGTGGCTGGCATATGAAGTAAAGTTGGTCTGATGGAGAACCAAGGCTTTAACCTGTGGGTCTGATGCTAAGCCAGGTGGTTGAGGTTGAGCTCTATTGCAGTACACCCAGTTGGTGTCAGAGCAGCTGGGGTCGAAACAGAATAATGACCAAATGTTTGGGTTCTTTTGTTGGTTCTACAAATATTCACTGAGCATTTATCATGTGATAGATGATGCTCTAAGCCAAAGGTAAGCAAACTACAACCCACAGGCCAACTCCAGCTGGCCACTGGTTGTTGTAAATAGAGCTATATTGGAACACACCCACAACCACTGGTTTGAGTATCATCAATGGCTGCTGTCACTCTATAAGGCCAGAGTAGAGTAGCTGCAACCATACAGACCTCAGAGCTGAAAATATTTACTATCTGGCCCTTTGCCAATGGCAGTTGTAAACCACAGGCACACATGACTGAACAAACAACCTACTTTCCCTGTGGGAAATCCACACGTTCTTTCCAGCCCTTCCCACCAAGAAGTGGAGTCTGCCTTCTCATCCATGGAATCTGGGCTTGGCCATATGAGTTGCTTTGGCCAATGGGACGTTAGCAAATGTGATACAGCAGTGGCTTAAGAAGTACTTACCCAGTAAAGCATGCCCTTCCTGGCTACACATGGAGAAAGGTCCCAGCTGCCCATGCAGGATATGAGAGGTTAGCTTGTACCATCTCATCAGAGCTGACCCAGCCCAAGCCAGACAAACCTCCAGTCAATGCACAGACTCATTAGAAATCATAAATGAGTGTTGTTTTAAGTCACTAAGTGCTGGGGTGGTTTGTTACACAGCACAAGCTAGCTGATACACTTGTGAAGTGTATGGTCTCGTTGGGGAAAATTAATAAATTGACAATTAAAATATCAGCTAGTGGTAAATAGCATGAAAAGAGTTAAAATGGAGTGTTGTGCCCAAGAGTAACCAGATGGCTAGTTCAGAAAGAATGGTCATACAGGGAAGGAGTCTCAAAAGAAGTGACTTTTAAGCCTGTGACCTGGATGACAAGGAGAAACCAGCCATGCGAAGATCAAGAGGCAGAGAATTCTCCACACCCTTAACATGCACCCCAAGTATCTAATCCTCCTCATCTCACTAAAGAGCACCCCACCAGGTATCTGGGAATGACCATAGATGGCGAGGCCTCTTAATGAACCCACATGGGTTCCCAGACCTCTGCTCTAATAACATCAAGAACTACTTCCCAGGGACTTCCCTGGTGGTCCAGTGGTTGGGACTCCACGCTCCCAGTGCAGGGGGTCTGGGTTTGATCCCTGGTCAAGGAACTAGATCCCGCATGATGCAACTAAAAGAGCCGCACGTCACAGTGAAGATCCTGTGTGCCGCAACTGAAGGATCCCACATGCCGCAACTAAGACCCAGTGCAGCCAAATAAGTAAATAAATAAATACATATTAAAAGAAAAAAAAAAAAGAACTAGTTCCCAGGTAAGCCAAAGGAATGGAAGAAAACATATCTGGCCCTTTTTAATAGCGAACCACATTAGAAAACACGACAGCACTGAAGTCTTTCACAAAATAAAATAAAAGCTTCAGAAGGAAAACAAAATTTTTTTTAACCTACAAAGTAAAATACTGCCATGATGGGTCATAATTAACATCCCTCACTTTCCCCTCTTTGACTCAGTAAACGTCCCAAGCATCACAGGACAAGCTGTCAATTTCCTGGGGCTTTAATCCTGGGGTCACTGGCATCAGCAAAACATCAAAGGAAGTTGTTCTATTTTTCAGATCTTTGTTATGATCAAAAAAAAAAAACTTTAAGGCCAACGTCTTTTAGTGGAAGATGTTAGTATCCATGCTTTATCTCAAATGTGGAAAAAAAACCAAATAAATCAAGAAGAATATGATAATTTTCCCAATCTTACTGATAAACTGGCCCCAAAGAAGAAAAAATAGCTCTGTCTGGCATGCAAAGGTGATTTATAGAAGCCTATTTTTGGTCAACAAAGCCACCTGATAGGTTTTATCAAAAATGAGTAAAACAAAACATACTGTACTTGCAGGTTTCACAAACACTCAAAGAGAGGCTCCTCGGAACCGGAATAAAGACTGTTTTCCTTCCCACCCTCCCCACTCAGGGAAATAAAATTTCCCACCAGAACCCGCTCACTTGGCTAATTTTCAGATCTGAAGGGGAAGATTTTTTACGTATGCAGGTCAGCTCAAGGCCCCTAGACGTACGTCTGTTTCTGATTTGTTTTTGTGTTGTTTTGTGGGTTGGTGTGTTTTTTTCAGACCCTCAACGTAAAAATCAGGAAACAGATTTTTTAAACTCAGTTACAGCCCTGAGACACCAAAATAGCTCATCTGAGAAGCTAACAGCATGAACAAGAAGTCTGAGATGTGGGTAGGAAATCTGACTCACCGTCGGGGAGAGAAAACCTTGCTTTTTCTCACCTAAATAGTAGGAAATGGTTTGATGGCATTGTCCTTCAAAAGACAACAAAGCCTTGAGAACAATCTAGAATTGAGTCCTTCTTCCTGGCACTCCAGGTTAATCTCAGGACACCATCCAGATCCAGCTTGGAGAAAACATTTAAAGCATCTGAGTTCTGATCTTGGTTGTGAGAGTCAGGCAGCTACATCATGGGAACAATCGGACCATCTAAAGGGCTGTATACAAAACCAAAGACTTCTACTTTCTTTTTTTTTTTTTTATTGTATTTATTTGTTGTTTCTGGCTGCGTTGGGTCTTTGTTGCTGCACACGGGCTTTTCTCTGGTTGCGGTGAGCGGGGGCTACTCTTCGTTGTGGTGCGCGGGCTTCTCATTGCAGTGGCTTCTCTTGCTGCGGAGCACGGGCTCTAGGCACGCGGGCTTCAGTAACTGTGGCATGCGGGCTTCAGTAGTTGTGGCTTGCAGGCTCAGTAGTGGTGGCTCACGGGCTCTAGAGCGCAGGCTCAGTAGTTGTGGCGCACGGGCTTAGCTGCTCCACGGCATGTGGGATCTTCCTGGACCAGGGCTTGAACCCGTGTCCCTGAATTGGCAGGCAGATTCTCAACCACTGCGCCACCAGGGAAGCCCAAGATTTCTATTTCCAATGCTAAGCATAGAAAGCTTTAAATTTTCGGTATGCAAGATGCAGAAAATATTTACCCTCTGGCCCTTTGCAAGAGAAAGTTTGTTGACTCCTGCTCCAAAGGCCAGCACCAAAACCAGGAAGCAGGGATGGCATCCGAGAGACCCAGGCATGCCACTAATCACCAGCACCTTCCTCACTCACAGTCAATTAACTCTAGTTTTCCACACAGTTTTAAAAGGCAGCATCGCCAATACCAACCCCATGCCCCTTCCTCTCTTTACCACCTGCCCCCAACCCCGGAACCCATACCCAAGACTCACTTGCTGGAATTCATCGTGTACCCGGAGGGGCACTCAGGGATGCACTTGTTATTGTGAATGACATACTGGTGGCAGCCCTGCCTCCGAGAGTTCTTGCATTTGTTGTGCAGGTCCTGGCAGAAGCTGAAGTTCACACAGCGCCAGTCTTGGAAGTGGTAGTAGGGGGGCGGGCAGGTCTCCACGCACCTGCCATCCAGGTAGAAGTTGCGACAGGCCACACACTTGGTGGGGTCGTCAGGCTCAGAGCAGTTGCCCAAGCACTCACTGTGGCAACAGAGACCCTCAGCGGTGCAGCCGTGAGACTTACAGATGGTCGGACACACTGGAGAGAGGAAGAAAACAGCTGGTCAGTGGCTTTGCCCAATTCCTGTCTGCACAACAGCAAATTTGGATGAGGAAGTGCAAGACAAACAAAATAATAACAGTAACAGCTCACTTCTACAGCACTTGCTACGTGCCAGGCACAACTATTAACTCATTTCAGCCCCCAAGCCAGTGACGTGATTGTAGATGTTTAACAGCTTCTTCAGGGAGCAGGGCAGAGATGCTCTGCTTTATAGCATTTGCCAATTTCCATGGTGTAAATACTCCCACCACGGTTCCTTTCAAGCTACCCCACCTATAGTTACCGAATGTGGAGCCAGTAAGAGATACATAGTATCACAGCATTAAATAGTACATCCACTGCATAGATACAATAGTAGCAAATAACCTCAAAAGCATAAATCATAGAAAAATGTAGTGAGATGATTAGGAAGTGGTGAGTTTGGAGAATTTATTACCTTAGTTTTAAACATAATTTGTTTAATTGTAAATTGATGTCATTTAAATTTTAACAACAGCTTGTTTAAGAACCAAATTTCCTGAAAATTACCCAACTGGCTTTATCAAGCCAGCTCCAGCACGCAGCTGCAGTACTGGTGTAAATAGATATATCTGGGACCTCCTTGGTGGTGCAGTGGTTAAGAATCCACCTGCCAATGCAGGGGACATGGGTTTGAGCCCTGGTCCGGGAAGATCCCACATGCCGCGGAGCAACTAAACCCGTGCGCCACAACTACTGAGCCTGCGCTCTAGAGCCCGTGAGCCACAACTACTGAGCCCACGTGCCTAGAGCCCGTGCTCCACAATAAGAGAAGCTGTGACAATGAGAAGACTGCGCACCGCAATGAAGAGTAGCCCCGGCTCGCTGCAACTAGAGAAAGCCCACACACAGCAACGAAGACCCAATGCAGCCAAAAATAAATTAATTAATTAAAAAAAATTTTTTAAGATAAGAACTCTTTAAAATAAATAAATACATAGATAGATAATGATCTCCATTTTACAAATGGGGAAACTGAGGTGCAAGGCGGTTAAGCAAATTGCCCAAAGGTCATTCATTGCTTCAACACACACTTGCTTGCACTGATCTAGATATTACAGCTGCTGCAGGAACATGGTGGCCACAGACCCTGCCTTTGGGACCACATGGTCCAATGGAGGAGACATATTCATTATTTAAAAGTATAACTGCATACACAGCAAGCACCGTGCTGGAAGTAAGGGGAGGTGGCATTTCTGCTGTGACCTGCAGGAGATTATGAATGGGAAAGGAGAGGGCTCTGCGGACGGCGGGAAGAGGCTGTGCATGGATTTTGTGGCTGGAGTTTCTTATTTGATGCAACCGAACTTGTCCACTGAAGGCTGGACTCTGCCCTGGCTTCCTGCAGCAGCTTGGAACACATCCCCTTTCTCCCGATGTCTCACGACTCATGACTTCCTGATTCCCCTTAATTTTGGTCCCTCAGCATCTGACCTGGGCTTCCATGACCAGCCCTCCCTTTGCAGGCTGCCAGCAAATTTGTCCCTGGACCGATGGCTTCCCTGAGGCTGGAAAGACCTCGGCCACAGCAGAGCCTGTTCCCTGGGTGCCTTCTTTGCTCAGTCCGTGCACACCTTGGAACGTGGTTTGGAAGCTGGGGAGTGTTCTTCACTCCAAATCCTCAGGCCCTTTGATTGCTGCAATGAACATTCCGGCCCACGTGGACCCCACCAACCAGACCCAGGGAACTGAAGAGGCTTCTGAAGCCACACTCCCACATGAACATCGCTGTTGGATGGAACTTTCTGTGATGATGGAAATGGTCTCCATCGGCACTGTCCAACACGGTAGCCACTTCCCCGTGGCTGTGGAGTGTGGTTAGTGCAACAAAGAACCAATTTTTTTTTAATTGCAGCAAAATATGTGTAAAACTGACCATCTTAACCATTTTTCGCGGGCCTCTCACTGTTGTGGCCTCTCCCGTTGCGGAGCACAGGCTCCGGACGCGCAGGCTCAGCGGCCATGGCTCACGGGCCCAGCCGCTCTGCGGCACGTGGGATCTTCCCGGACCGGGGCACGAACCTGCATCCCCTGCATCGGCAGGCGGACTCTCAACCACTGCGCCACCAGGGAAGCCCCATCTTAACCATTTTTAAGTGCACAGCTCAGTGGCATTAAGTTACATTCCCATTGTCGGGTAACCATCCCCACCATCATCTCCAGAACTTTCTCATCTTCCCAAACTGAAACTCTGTCCCCATGAAACACTGACTCCCCAGCCCCTCCCCCAGCCCCTGGCCCCCACCATCTACTTCCTGTCTCTATGGATTTGACTCTTTTAGGGACCTCACGTGAGTGGAATCAGATCGTGTTTGTCCTTTTGTGTCTGGCTTATTTCACTGAGCATCATGTCCTCTGGGTCCATCCATGTTGTAGTGAGTGTCAGGATCTCCTTCCTTTTTAACAAAGGCAGAATTCTAGTTGACGATATCACCAGTGGGTGCTTGACTATATCTTGATAAGGAGGAAAACGTCTATACACAGTAAGATGAGCTAGCTTGCATAACTGTAGCTGCTTATATTTATACAATGAAAATCAATCATATATGTCAAAAAGGGGAGAATCCAAGCTTTGTATAGGTTCTTAGGCAAAATTTTCTGGAATTTTAATTCTCTCCAAGCTTGTCATGATCCAAAGGTGCCAGGGAAAAAATAGTCATTGAATAAGAGATGTGGAATGTGCAAATCATGATGAATAAATAGAGCTGGTTTTGCTATAAAAAAAATAAAAGGTTCCTTCCTTTTTAAGGGTAATACTATTTCATTGTGTGTATATACCACATTTTGTTTATCCATTCATCTGTCAATTGACTCTAGGGTTACTTAGACCTTTTGCTCACTGTGAATCATGCTGCTGTGATAATGGGTGTACAAATATCTCTTCAAGACTCTACTTTCAGTTCTTTTATGTATATACCCAGAAGTGAATTATTGAATCATACGGTACTTCTATTTTTAATGTTTTTATTGAAGTATCGTTGATTTAGAATGTTGTGTTAGTTCCAGGTGTACAGCACAGTGATTCAGTTTTATATATATATACGTCTATTCTTTTTCAGATACTTTTCCTTTTAGGTTATTACAAAATATTGACGTAAACCACAGCAGTATCTTTTTGGATCCATCTCCTGGAGTAATGAAACAAAAATAAACAAATGGGACCTAATTACACTTAAGAGCTTTTGCACAGCAAAGGAAACCATAAACAAAATGAACACACAACCTACAGAATGGGAGAAAATATTTGCAAACAATGTGACTGACAAGGGATTAATTTCCAAAATACTTTTTAATTTTTTGAGGAACCATCATACTACTTTGCACAGTATTTTACATTCCCACCAAGAGTATACAGTAGAAGGTTCCAGCTTCTACTGAGGAACCAAACTTTTCATTGTATTTCAATTTTAATTTTAAAATTGGGGGGGCTACTGGCTCTTGTATTGGACAGCAGAGGCTTAGCGAAAGAAACTCCTTGCCAAAGCCTACGGGTCTCCTGTGGTCTAGTGCCTGCAGTCTCTCTGAGTCCTTCTCCCAAACCCAGGCAGTTGCCACTCCAGCATCCTTCCTGCCCCTCACACCCAGGCTCAGCCCTACCACAGGACCTTTGCATCTGCTGCTCTGGCTGCAGCATCCTCCCCTTATCCTCCCATAACTAGCTCCTTCTCAACCTTCAGGTCTCAACCCCTTAGAAAGACCTTCCCTGACCTCCCCTCTGGAAGTTACTTTCTCCTTCTTGAACCACGTTCTAACATATGATCCTATGACATTTTTCTTACAGCACTTATCACTCTCGAAAATTATCTTGGGTGCTTGTTGGCTGTCTCTCTGGAGGGGAGCTTAGGGGGCAGGGCCACTCCTGCTCCATTCACTGCACTGGATCCCATGACACCTACTCCTAGGACAGGGCCTTGCACCCAACAGGAGCTCAGTAGACCCATGTCTGAAAAGACAGAAAGGAGGCAAAAGAAAGGTCTTTGGAGCAGTTCTAAGCCCCCAGTTTTTAGCCAGTGGCTCAGGAATTCATCCAAGAACTCTGAGTTGTAGGAACTTCCCAAACACCATGAAAAATTACATGGAAAATTTGGAGCATCCATGCCTAGGTGCATAGTCTGATTTTCTACATAGATCAAGAAAGAATTAAGAAGCTGTAATAGGAGCAGGGTGGAGTTAACCCCACCAATGTCTGTGTAGGATTATCAGCGTTTACATACCTGCCCCCCATTGGATTCTTACTTAATTCTAACAAAGACCCAGGGAGGGAGGGGGGTAAGTAACATTGTCTCCATCTCACAGAGGAGAGAAGACTTGCTCAGCTGAGATGCAGCAGGGCCAAAACCCGAACTTCGATCTTTTGGCTCTGAACTCGACATTCCTGGGTCTCAAGAAGTACATGGCCATCCACAGGGTCCACCCAGTCAGGGGGAGGAGTGACATGCAGACAGCTCTCCACCCACAGGCATGCCACAAAGCTTTCTCTAAAGAATCCATGACAGCCTCAGTTTTCTTGTCTGTCAAATGGGGATGATAAGCCCTTAACTCCTTCTCACACTTAAAAGAGGGGGGCTTCCCTAGTGGTGCTGTGGTTGAGAGTCCGCCTACCGATGCAGGGGACACGGGTTCGTGCCCCGGTCCGGGAAGATCCCACATGCCGCGGAGCAGCTGGGCCCGTGAGCCATGGCCGCTGGGCCCGCGCATCCAGAGCCCGTGCTCCGCAGCGGGAGAGGCCACAACAGTGAGAGGCCGGCGTACCGCAAAAAAAAAAAAAAAAAAAAAAAAAAAGAGGGGATGCGGGTAAGGAACTGGATTCTTTGATAGACAAAGTGTAGGTTGGATATCAGTTAGCTACTCTGGGCATTATTATTATTTCCATTGTCATTAATAATCTGTCTAGAGGACCCAAGGAACTCCATGGCAGGAAGCAATACAGAAAGCAGACAATTATTTAGGACCCACAAAGACTCCACCCTCTGGGAAAGCACATGTGCGAGCAGGAAGGGGCCTGTTTCCTGGGCTGGGGCTGCATCTGAGGATCAGCCCTTAAGTTCAAAAGAGGTGTCAGCAAAGACCTCACAAAAACTTCCCAAACACATAAGCTTTCCGGCCTAGACAATGCTAAGAAAAACGATCCAACACTCACAAATAAGGCCAGAGGTTAGCCACAGGGCTATTCAATCTTCCTCTGGAGCCCTGCCTAAGAGGCCCACTTGAGAACAACTTCATTCTCCAGCAAAGGAGCTGGCAACATTTTCCCATAGAGGGTCACAAAGCATATGTTCGGGGCTTATGTTCGGTGTCACAACTAGTCCACTCTGTCGCTGTGGCGTGAAAACAGCCCAGAGAAGGCTTATGGGGACAAATGCATTGTGTCCAATAAAACTTTATATTTATACAAAAGCAAGCAATGGGCTGGATCATTTGCCAACCCAGGCAAATGATCAGAGGTAAGTTTCAATACAGTGAAACTTATCTGTGATTGATTTACTTATTTTTTTAAATATTTATTTATTTATTTGGTTGTGCTGGGTCTTAGTTGCAGCAGGCAGGCTCCTTAGTTGAAGCTCCAGGGCTCCTTAGTTGCAACATGCAAACTCTTGTTGCGGCATGCATGTGGGATCTAGTTCCCTGACCAGGGATTGAACCTGGGTTCCCTGCCTTGGGAGCACGGAGTCTTAACCACTGCGGTACCAGGGAAGTCCCTGATTCACTATTTCTATTAGTGCCTCAACTCCAGGAAGCCAGATGTCAACTTATAGATGGATACGTTGTAAATCATTTTTTATCCCATAGAAGAAATAACCTCCAAAAATGACAGGTTTATTGCCCCTGGGACATGAAGTGTCCCCATATCTAACTTTGCAATCCTAGTTCAGTGATTATACATGCTTTGGCTTTACCATCCAGCCGGTGCCCTCACTAAAGGGTTAAAAGTGTTGACAGGTGCTTTTTTGTGCTTTTTTTTTTTTCTTTGCATAAGAGTTGTGTATTTTAACTTTTGAAGACTATACTTTGATAATGATAAGTCTGCTCTGGGTGTCTCCCATTCCGTTTCCAAGTACTTTATCTTATTTAATAGAAGCGCCACTGCGGGTGTCCCCCACCCAGGTTGAATTATGAAAACCACACATCTGGCAAGATGAAAATGGAGGAGGGGTCTGACTCTCCTCTCCCTGTGCACCTTGCCCTGCCCCTTTATAGATACCAAATGAGCCACAGCCACAGTCCCAGCAGCCCTGGCTCAGAGGGCCACCACACCCAGGCTGTTTCTGCCAGAGAGGATGGCAGCCTTCTCAAGAAAATGCCCAGCAGTCCGGGAGCTATGGACCTTCCCAGGACAGGTACATGATGTGTGTGTATGCAACATGCACATGCCCAGACCTCCCTCCTCCAAACACACAAGTTCCTTGTTCATCCATCTCCCATCCCCCACCCCCCCCCACCCAAGCTGCCTTGGGCTGCTGGCCTCAATTTCCTCCCAATTCTCCCCTGAAGTTTCCAAAAGCCCCTGGTCTCCAGTTCCACTAGCAGAAGCAGCCACTACCCTCCTGAAACTCTCACCTCAAGTGGCTTTTTCACTACACCCCGCTGAGAAGATTGAAAACTGAACTCTAAGTAAACCGGCAGAGCGGGAAGGAGGGGGCAGAGTCAGCATCCTCCGGGTGGACCCTCTGAAGTAAGTGGAAGACTACTCACCAAACGATGCTTTCCCCAGAGAGAGGTCTACAGAAATGCCAACTGGTTTAAGAGATGTGGTATAAAGCCAAGGAGACAGGTGCAATTTGACCTCAGTATTTCTACTGCTAGGAATTATCCTGCAGACAAGGGACCATATGTGCACTTAGACACCTAGACAAGGATATTCTTTACCCTACAGGACATTAACCATTGGGGTTTATAACTGCAAAAGCCTGTAAACAACATAAAAGTCCAAAGCAGGAGACTGTGTAAATAAATTAATGTGGATCAAGGAAGTAGAATAGTACGCAGCTGTGAAAATGGAAGTGGCTCTATGTATTTTGATGTTGGAGTCACTTCCAAGATAGCATTAAGGGGAAAAAAGTGTCTAAAGAACATAGCTTGTTCGTGGAAAAAGGAAAGAGATGTACATTGTGGGAATACAAAATGGACAGCTAGAGTGGGAGACAGTTTGATCGTTTCTTATAACGTTAAACATATACTTCTGATCCTTACCACAGAACCTAGGGGTTTACCCAGGTGAAGTGAAGAACAAAACAAAATACTTATGTACACACAAAGACCTGTATTTGAATGTTTATAGTGGCTACATTTGTAATCACCCCAAACTGGAAACAAACTAAATATCCCTCAACTGGGGAATGGATAAACATTGTATCTCCATGCAACAAACTCTAGGGAGCCGTCAAAACAGAATGAAGTGCCGATTTCCACAACACAGGGATGAATTTCAAATGCATGGTATTGACTGTAAGAAGCTGGTCTCCAAAGCTACACATTCTAGGATCCCATTTTATATGACATCCTGGAAAAAGCAAAACTATAGAGACAGTGAACACATTAGTGGTAACCAGGGGATGGAACTGCAAATGACACACAGAAATTTGGAAGATGATGGAACCATTCCATATCTTGACTGTGGAAGTGGTTACATGACTATAGAATCAGTCAAAACTCACAGAACATTACACCAAAACGGGTGAACTCTGCTGTATGGAAATTACATCTTAAAATGAGGGGGAAAGAAAAGGACAAATAGGACATATGTCCGTCTGGAAGGGCCACAAGAAATGTGCCCCGTGACTGCCTGTGGGGAGGGGAATGTGGATGAAGTGGAGGGTGGGTAGCAACATCCTTGCATATCAGCACAAGTTGATTTTAATTTTTTCCTATGAATGTGTACGCCCTTCTAAAACTGAACTCTATTTAAAAATACATTTTTAATATAACTGAATCACTCTGCTGTACACTTGAAACTAACACAACACTGTAAATAACTATACTTCAATAAAAATTTGAAAAATAAAAATACATTTTTAGAAACTCTGCTAGATGATTAAGAAATGTTTTTGATCCATTATACCATTCTACCTCCCAAATATTCCTGAAGTGACTGTGTCAGAATAGCCGACAGGCATCAACGAGAGCTTTACAAAGTTTCTCTTAAGATCTTTTTTTGCCTTAGTACAAAATCAACAGTCAAAGCAACTAAACACCGTGTAAGAGCATTTTCTTGTTCTTAGAAAATACCCCCGAAGAATTAAAGGCAAAGGAACAATATGCGTGCATCTGACTCTCCGATGATTCAGGGGGGAAAAAATTAATATGTATATAATGTGTACATAAGGATAACAGAGAGATAATAAAACAAATGGGGTAAAACTAGTGAATTTAGATACAATTCTTGCAAGTGTTCTGTCAACTTGCAAACTACATCAAAATTAAACGTTACCAATTTATAACCAAGCAAGGTTAAAAGCTGCAATACTGGGAGAAAACAAAGGCCCTGCGGTAAAAACATGCTTATAAAAATACAGCCACTTTTGGTTTCTTTGCCTTTTTAAGTTCAAATCAATTTGGTTTTTCTCAGTTAAGTAGATATATGGTAAAAACAAAACAAAAACTTTTTTTAAAAAAACCCCTATTAAATGTTTCCATAGCACGACATATGTTAATAACATCTTGCTACATTCCTTTCCAAAGCCCGTGGTTAAAAAAAAAAAAAAAAAAAGATTTATTATTCCAAAAATTACTGCTTTCCAGAAATTTCCAAACGGAACAGTTGCGTCATGGGCCTGCATGACACATTAACCACAGGGCCTCGTGGCTCTCCCTGAAAGTGTGAATATTATAAACTCCATAAAGTAATTTACTTTGTTTCCATCCTAAGCCTTTCTCTCCCGCGCCCGCCCCAGACCCTGGCAGACGAGGTTCGAATCCCCGGAGCCCCGGGGCGCGGGCAGCACTTAGTCGGGAAATTCCTCCCCTTGGAATCTAGTTGATTTAATGGTGGGACTGGGGATGGGGGAGCGCTAGGTGAACTTTTGACGGCTGGGTGGTCAACAAACGCCCTTTCGGGTATGCGCTCCCTGAGAAGCGGCGACCGCAGGAGGTCGCGTCCTTGAAGCTAGGAAGCGCCCCCTTTCCTCCCCTGACAATGCCACCCCCGCCGGCGCGAGTAGATTCGCTTCCCAGATGCGTTTGGAATCGAGTGGCGGAGCTCTTCGGAGAAATACGGCGCATGCAGGACAGAAAGGAGGCGGAGCCCCGAGGGGAGGGGGAGCCTCCCCGCTAAGGCAGCCTCAGGATTGGTTGGTTCCAGGCATCTATGTGTGTGTTCAGGAGGGGCGGACGCTGGGCAGGAGAAGCCCCGCCCCCGCGAGCTAGTGGCGGCCGCGAAGCACAAAGCCCGAGGCGCACTCCACTCCGTGGAATCCAGGCCAGGCAGTGACGGCGGCCGCAGCACCGCCCTCGCGCTCAACCAATGGGCGGGCGTGCTGCCGGGGCGCTGGCCCCGCCCCCGGGCGCTCAGGGCTCCGCTCGTCCGACTGGCGCTCCGGCAGTGACCGCCGCCGGGCGGTCCGCGCTGGGGGCTCCGGGAGGGCTTCTCGAGGGTGCAGACCTTGAAGGGCAGGTCTGCAGAGGATGGAACTTTGGAAAAAGTTAAAGAAAAGGAGAAACCGAGTGTGCGGGCCGCCTCAAGCAGCCACCGGGTGGCTTGGTCCGCGCGCGGATCTGGGCTCGTGCCCGGGAGAAGATCGGGTCACCGCGTGGCAGGCAGCGCCTGGGATGGCCGAGGGGGGCCCTGGCCCCAGGCCTCACTCGAGAGGGGCTCAGAGAGGGGCAGCGGCTCGCCAAGGGTCGCACAGCACAGTCTCCCAAATTGGGGGTGAGGGGGGCGTGGCAAGGGGAGAGTCCCACTCTGTCGGACCCTACCCACAAGGTTTAGACCCCTCACTCGCCCAGAATACCAAGGACCATACTCATAAATTACATTCTTAATAAAACTTACAACGTTTCTTTTCGGGGTGCCCTCCGGCCACTGTTCCCCTAGCATTTGAAGATGTCCACCTATACTTGCAATTCCAGTAGACCGAAGCAGCAAATGGGCATTCACTAACGCCCCCCGCCCACTCCACGTGAATACACTTTAAAATGTATATTCCGTTTGCAGAATACAACATTCAACCCATATCGGTTAATAAGCTCTTATTAACCCTATTATTCAAACAACCATCTCCATTACAGATGGAGAAACTTAAGCACAGAAGGCTGTTCTGCTAATGCCAGCTCAGCTAGCAAGCAGCAGGGCCAAACTGGAACCCAGCTCTCCCAGGGAGACTGGGAAGGCGTGTGGCATCAGGGACTTACACTGTGGGTTTAATTCACAGTGTTTCCCACTTTGACCCACCTGGATTTGGCACCTTCCTGGCATTGGGATGCAGAAAGGGATGGTGACCTTGTCTCTACTCTCGCAGGATGCACAAAAGAGACAGACAGGTAAGGCCCATGAAGGGGAGGCTTATTACTGCATCTGCCTTCTTACTGCCTCCCAGTGCCAGGCACACACAGCAGGAGCACAGTGAAGCTCATAGAGGGAAAAAAAAAAAGTGGAGGGAATCAGGTGACTGGCTTTGTCCCAGCAGGAGAGGGACAGTACATGCAAATGTGTGAATCATCAGGGCTGCCTTTAACTATAAACAGTTCAGAGTTGATGAAGGGCAAAGTACAGAGGAAAAGGTATGGGACATCAGGCAGGCAGGACGGTTAGGGAGCCGAGGGGCTTGGACTTTGCATCACAGGAGGAGCCGAAGAAGGGCTTCAACCAGAAAAGACACCACCAGATCCACATTTGGGGCCAATTTTCTGGCTCTCTGGTGGGTGGCTGAAGAAGGCAAGAGGGAACAGGGAGGAATAGGCTGGCTTCTGAAGCCATTAGGGAGGTGGAGTCATCAGGATTTATCACATGGATGACTCCCAAGTTTCCACCTTGGGCAGGTGCAGAAGACTCAAAAGATGAACTAAGAAGAAAAACTAGGTGCTCAAACTTGGACCATCTGGTTTGAGATGTGGAGTCCAGGATGTCAGGGCTTCTGCACATGACTGACTGCAGTTGCTAAGTCACACCTCAAACAACCCCAGCCTGCTCCTGAAAACCACTCTTGCTAAAGTGCCTGGGCCCTTGTTTGTCGTGGACATTTTAGAACTTTCCCCTCATTTATGTATGTAATACGTACACATTTTAGGCAATTAACTGTAACAATGACTTTTTAAAAGTTGTTGAGTTTTAAGGGCTTCCCTGGTGGCACAGTGGTTGGGAATCTGCCTGCCAATACAGGGGACACGGGTTCGAGCCCTGGTCCGGGAAGATCCCACATGCCATGGAGCAACAAAGCCCGTGCGCCACAACTACTGAGCCCACATGCCACAACTACTGAAACCCACGTGCCTAGAGCCCGTACTCTGCAACAAAGAGAAGCCACCACAATGAGAAGCCTGCACACCGCAACAAAGAGTAGCCCCCGCTCACCGCAACTAGAGAAAGCCCACGCGCAGCAACGAAGACCCAATGCAGCCAAAAATTAATTATTTTTTAAATTGCTAATATTAAAAAAAAAAGTTGTTGAGTTTTAGCCTACTTGTGTTTTCTACTTCTTGAGCCAATGTAACTTTTACAGGATTTAGAAATTAATGGCAAGAGAGCACAACTTATGAGATGTGGGCATAGCTGTTCTCAGGGGCAAATTCAGAGCCTTAATTTCTTGCAAAAGGAAATGATTAACCTAAATAAAATAAGCACTTAAACCAGTAAATGAAGTTATTTTAATAATATTCCCCCAATTATTTATTACCAGAGCTGGCTTTATAATTTTTTCATGGATTTTAAGTTACATTTCCATTTTCCTTCTTTATTTTATGTACTTGTTCTTCCCACATCCTTTTTTTTTTCTTAGTTACACTATATATATATATAGTGTAACTCTCTATATATTGAGTCTTCCTGCTAAAACAGCACTGTCCAATAAACAGTCTGCATTGACAGAAAAGTTCTGTATCTGTGCTGTGCAATTTGGTAGTCACTAGCCACATGTAGACACTGGGTGATGGAAATTGGCTAG
Organism: Mesoplodon densirostris; assembly: GCF_025265405.1. Taxonomy (NCBI): domain Eukaryota; kingdom Metazoa; phylum Chordata; class Mammalia; order Artiodactyla; family Ziphiidae; genus Mesoplodon; species Mesoplodon densirostris. Next base: position 147,771,428 of record NC_082663.1, on the reverse strand, counting down.
TGTGACTGAGAAACTGAATTAATTTTCCTGTGGCTAATGGCTACCCTATTGCACACTGCAGCTCTAAAAGATCCAGCTCTTGAACTTGTCAGTTCTGTTTTTTCTAATCAGTTAGTCCCTGCTAATTTATTATTTCCTTCTTCCTGTGTAGATTTGTTTCATTATTCGTTGTCTCATTTCTGTGATTTCTCTATATAATTATTTAAGTCTGCATTCACACCTCCCCAGTCTTCTAAAGCATCTATCCTTGCAGTGCTGAGATCCACCTTTGACCAAAGTTAAGAGTTGTGTTTTGTTTTTAATTATCACATGGCGGGAGTTTGTCTTGCATGCTTGTTTGGTTAAGCTTTTAAAAATTAATTTCCAGTTACGTGTACTTGCAGCCAGAGATTAGGCAGTTCAACGTCTGCTTTTTGGAATGCGTTGGGTTTCTTTTTTTTGTTTTTGTTTTTATTTGAGATTTAACAGATGATTAGTTTTTCTAAATATTCCAAGAGCACTTTAAAATGTGTATTGTTTGCAGAATACAAAGTTCAGCCCATATCTTTTACCACGATCTTATTAACTGTATTATTCAAACTCCTTGTTGCCTAATTGAGGTTTATCTACATGATCAAGGCTATGTTTGTGACTCCCCTGAGGTTTCTTTTTTCTTTTCTTTTTTTTAAATTTATTTTTGGTTGCAGTGGGTCTTCGTTGCTGCGTGTGGGCTTTCTCTAGTCGTGGCGGGCAAGGGCTACTCTTCATTGCGGTGCGTGGGCTTCTCATTGTGTTGGCTTCTCTTCATTGCGGTGCGCAAGCTTCTCATTGTGGTGGCTTCTCTGTTGCAGAGCACAGGCTCTAGGCACAGTAGTTGTGGCACGTGGGCTCAGTAGTTGTGGCGCACGGGCTTAGTTGCTCCACTGCATGCGGGATCTTCCCAGACCAGGGCTCGAACCTGTGTCCCCTGCATTGGCAGGCGGATTCTTAACCACTGCACCACCAGGGAAGCCCCTCCCCTGAGTTTTCTTAATTCTCCTTGTATTTCCTACAATTTGTTCTCTAAAGTTGGTTCTATGAATACTCTACCCTCATTAAAGACTGTCCCTTCACCAGTGCAAAACCTTTCTCCCCTTTCCTCCCTGATAATGCCTGCTGCCTTGAATTCTCTGCATATTTTTCTCATTCATATTTGCCCACAGGTTTAAGTTTTCTCTGTCATTTTTGGAATTAGGTATAACCATTTTCTTTTTCTTTTTTAATTGAAGTATAGTTGATTTACAATGTTGTGTTAATAGGTATAACCATATTCTAGTGGGGAGAGTTGAGAGAGAGAAAGAACCACAGCCTCCACGGGAACAAAGAAGTGGGAATGGGAAATGTCAGAGTCTGAAATCTGTCTCTGTGGAAGGTCTGAATTGCAAGAAGGGTTTCCCTGGGGACAATCTCCACCATAAAAAGGTCCACTCACATGACTGATGGCTTCTCAGTAACAAGTACACGGTGGTCTTGAATAGTGTACAGGTCGACAGAAACCAGTTTCCCTGGAGCTGCTACACCCACGGGCTGGCAGAGTTTGGGCACAGTGACAGGGAATGGAGAAAATTTCCTCAACTCCTAAGGGACAAAAATAAACAGTAGAATGTACTGCCTCTCTGTGGAGACACCATGAAACGGAATCATCAGAATGAAAAAAACACCTATTTTAAATTCCATCATGACCAAAAAGAGACAACGTTCAGCTTATTTCCTTATTGAGTTGGTTCCTAAAGCCAGCCTGGCTGCTTTATTTTTCCATCTAGAAGAAATGAGAAGCTTGGTGTGGTGTGTCCATTCCAGGAGCCCCGTGGCTGTTCTTGGGACACTCCAGTGTGTACACTTCAGACACTGCTATTCTACTAGAAGAAGATGGAGTTCTCTGATGGGGGTGGGGGTACCCATTTGCTGCCCATGTTTATTTCTACTTAAGAAAAGAATGTGTTTGTCCCTTTGCCACTGGATCCTCAGACTTTTACTGGGTCTTTGGATCCACTTTGCAGCCCTCTATCTACCTGAGCAAACACCCCGTACACCTGGAACTTCCTGGCTCTGCTTCTATTTACGATGCCAAGCCCCAGCACACACTTGGGAGAAATGCATGAAGGAAATTAAAGCTGTGCAAATGCTTTCCCATCCGACTGAATGCAAGGTATCATCTAAGAAAGATGGATAGCATTTCAACTCCCAAACTAAGTCACCTGATGGGGAGAAAGCTTACTGGTAAAAAAAAAAAAAAAAAAAAAAGCCTCTTTTACATGCATACTACGACCCTGAAGGAATTTTCTTTCCCCACCAGGATCAACAATATCCACACCCTCACTCTCCAGCCAGTATTTATTCACAGGTGGATTGTTTTCTGCACCATGGAGATGCCCTAGAAACCCTTTTGACCCCTACAGACAGGTTCTCTGACTACTAACTTTTAGTTTCTTAATTAAAACGTTGACTAGGCAGCAAAACACACCCTATTGCCAATCCCATCACCATCTTCCTTCTAGGGCCCTCAATCAACAGCTCTGAGCTCCTACTGAGTGGCAGGCACCATCCTGGGCGCTGAACACAAGCTGGTGAATAGAACAGACACAGTTCGACCCGCCTCCTGGGGAGACAGAAATCAGTGCACCAGCACAAGAACATTTAGTTACAAATCAAGAACATTTTGTTACAAATCATGCTGATACTCCAAGCAAGTTCACAGTGGGGCTGTAACGGGCCTAACCTGTTAATTTCCTCAGATGGTTTTTCTGTTAAAGCTAAAGAGTTTCTTTCTTGCCTTGAACAGCCAGAGAGCCAAATGCCATTTTCTGGCTGAACCCTCTGCCTTACCTTAGTCACTCCAGTTTCCCCCTCCATCTTTGCCATGTGATCAAGTTGATGGACAGACGGACAGTCAACCATGCTTCCTAGTCCCTCGGCCTCCAGGCCTGGGATGGGGAAGGTGTGATGGGCTCAGATTGTCCAAATGTGTTCTCTCGAGGCTCACCCGTCACACCTAGTATCCACAGCTTCAAATCACTCATGTGTGGAGCACAAAGAATTATGAAGCCAGGCAGACCTGGGTTTGGAGTGGATGCAGCCATTTCCTTATCACATGATTCCACTTTTTGTGCCTTGGTTTCCCCATGTGTACACGGGGACAGTAATAGTACCTTGGGCTGTCCTGAGCATCAGATGGGATAATGCCTGAAATGTGCCTGGCACACCATCTGGCCCCTTGCAGGGTTTGCAAAGGTGTCATCAGCACCAGCAACAATTTCAGACATCTCCTCTCTCAGTCTCCTCCATAAAATAGCTATAACAGTGTCCAATATCCTGTGGGGAAGCGGGGGAGCATTGGATGGATTAAATGACTAATTTTTTTTTTTTTTTTTTTTTTTTGCGGTACGTGGGCCTCTCACTGTTGTGGCCTCTCCCGTTGCGGAGCACAGGCTCCAGACGCGCAGGCTCAGCGGCCATGGCTCACGGGCCCAGCCACTCCGCAGCACGTGGGATCTTCCCAGACCAGGGCACGAACCCGTGTCCCCTGCATCGGCAGGCGGACTCTCAACCACTGCGCCACCAGGGAAGCCCTAAATGACCAAATTTAAAGCGTGCCCCCAGAAATATTTGTTTCCTTCCCCTTGAGGCGTTCTTGGGGAAACTGTGTTCATCCTCACTTTTGCATGTTGCTCCACAAATCTGCCAGGTATGGGAGGAGGGACAGACTGAGACATGGTTTCGTCGGTGACCCTGGACTAACGGCTGATCCTGCAAATCCAGCTCGTCGCTGTGCTCCATCCAATTCAACAAATGCAAATACATACCTGTTCTGTGCCAGGCAGCCGCAGGCCAGGCATGGGAGGCAGCAACGAATGGGCTGTCCCTGCCCTCCAGGACTCCCACAAGTGAGCACAGAAAGGTCCCAGCTGGACACTTCTGTATGTCCCTCGGGATCTGAACCCACAGTCTCTGCACATTCCCATCAACCCCACACTGCCCTCTTCCTCAAAAGGAAATAGCCTATGTGACAAAGCGAAAGAGAGGCATGGACATATATACACTACCAAATGTAAGGGAGATAGTGGGAAGCAGCCGCAGAGCACAGGGAGATCAGCTCGGTGCTTTGTGACCGCCTGGAGGGGTGGGGTGGGGAGGGTGGGAGGGAGGGAGATGCATGAGGGAAGGGATGTGGGAACAGATGTATATGTATGACTGATTCACTTTGTTATAAAGCAGAAACTAATAAAAAATATAAATAAATAAATAAATAAATAAATATTTTAAAAATTAAAAAAAAAAAAAGGAAACAGCCTAAAAGAAGTGCCCAGGGGGACTTCTCTGGTGGTGCAGTGGTTGAGAATCCACCTGCCAGTGCAGGGGACAGGGGTTCAAGCCCTGGTCCGGGAAGATCCCACATGCCCCACAGCAACTAAGCCCGTGCGCCACAAATACTGAGCCTGCGCTCTAGACCTAGCGAGCCACAACTACTGAAGCCCGCGTGCCACAACTACTGAGGCCCTCGCGCCTAGAGCCCGTGCTCGGCAACACGAGAAGCCACCGCAATGAGAAGCCCGCGCGCCTCAACGAAGAGCAGCCCCCACCCACCACAACTAGAAGAAGCCCGTGAAGACCCAACGCAGCCAAAAATAAATAAATAAATAAAATTTTTTAAAAAAGAAGCGACCAGGGCTCTAAATAAAACACACTGCATGCTCTTTCTAAAGCCCAGCTATGTCATAAAACAACTGTGCTTCCCAGTGATGTTGCAATGGCCTCTGAAACCACTTGGAAGTTTCTAGAAGGGCTCTCCCACAGTAGCAGAACACTGGGACTGAAAGGGAAAACACAAGATGCCCAATTTTCCTCTCAGAAATCAAGATTTAATAGCCTCCTAAGGAAACCATAATTGGAGGGCTATGGGGTGCATTCCTCCCCGAGGCCTGTGATTATGGAACGCCAGGAAAGGTTGGGAATTTGGACCATGAGCAACTTTGGGCTCAGACTAAAATGAGTCTGACCCAAAGCAAGAGGTGTAGCTAAGTCCCTTCATGCACACACACAGACACTGAAAGAGAGCTGGATGGGGCACAAAGAGATTGGAAAGAAATTCTCATGCAGAGAAACAAAGCTACAGTCAGCTAAAATATGGGTCCGAGGTGGGGGATGGCCAAGATAAGGACTGGCCCATTGGTGCCGGAGTCAGCCACCCCTCCAAGAGAAAGCCAGGAGGCAGATGCTAAGCTGAGGGAGGGTGGTCTAATGGAAGGATGTGAGACAGGTGGTCCTTACACCCCACTTGGTATTTTATTTAGGGTAGGGTGTGCCAGTGGTTAGAAACTAAGGCCAGAGAATAAGATCCAAGGTGGGCTCTGCCATTCCCTGATTCTGGGCTCTTGGGTAAGTGTCTTAGCTTCTCCAAACCTTGTTTTCCCCTTTTGTAAAATGGAAGATCATTAGGCCACCCACTTTGTAGAGTTGCTATGAGGTCCATTCTGTGCCTCGGTTGTGGCACAGAAATAAAGATGTGTTCCAGGGAATTCCCTGGCAGTCCAGTGGTTAGGACTCTGAGCTCTCACTGCCGAGGGCCCAGGTTCAGTCCTGGTCAGGGAACTAAGATCTCACAAGCCATGCAGCATGGAGAAAGAAAGGAAGGAAGGAAGGAAGGAAGGAAGAAAACCTATTCCTTCAAAATCCCCAGGCAACCTCAGGGCCTTTGCACATGCTGTTCTGGCCACCTAGAATTCACTCTGCCCCCCACCCCACCCCGTGCTGCCCATGGCAACTTCCCCTTCATCCTTCTGGTCTAAGCTCAAACCTTAGCCTCAGAGGGGCTCCCTCAACCTCTTTATCTAAAGGAGACCCCTCTCACTTCACCCCATCTTGTCACCCTGACGTAATTGCTTCCAGGATTTATTGCCACCTGAAATTATCTTGTCCATCTCTCTGTGGACATGTTTACTGCTGCCTGGCCCACTGGAACATGGGCTACAGGAGAGCAGGCCCCTTGCATTTTTTAATTCACTGCCAGACCCCAGAGCCCATCACAGATGGAGAGCCACACAAACAGTAGCTGCTGCTTTTAATAATGTCCTCATGTGGGCTAAGAATTCTGCCAGCCCACAGTAAACATGGGGGCCAGTCACAGACCTGAAGGGTGACAAAACTGAGGCCTCCCTAGCAGTAGGTTGGGCCACAGGGCAATGCCACATCTCAGCCCCCTGTTTCTATCTGAGGAGTGAATTACAGCCTTTTCTGTTCACCATATTTATAGGGAAAATGGGGTTAGGTCCACGGCAGTCAAGCACATCATCAGTGGCACATAATAAAACAAGAATCTAATTTTAAAAAAAGAGTAACAGGGCTTCCCTGGTGGCGCAGTGGTTGAGAGTCCGCCTGCCGATGCAGGGGACACGGGTTCGTGCCCCGATCCCAGAAGATCCCACGTGCCGCGGAGCGGCTGGGCCCGCGAGCCATGGCCGCGGAGCCTGTGTGTCCGGAGCCTGTGCTCCGCAACGGGAGAGGCCACAGCAGTGAGAGGCCCGTGTACAGCAAAAAAAAAAAAAAAAAAAAAAAAAAAGAGTAACAGTTTTACACATGTTAAATGGTTAAGAAATACACAATCATGGCAATATATAAGACACTTGATCTTAAAAGGGCCTGAAGTTTGCTTGTACGGAAGTGGGTGTCGGAAGGCTGTAGCCTGTGAGTGATGGTGAAAAGATGGAGAGGGAGGGTTGTCTGAAATCGGATGCAAAGTCAGAACCTCAGATGCAGATGGTGGCGGCTCGTAACCCATGAGGGGCGCTGAGGGGGCTGGTGGGTGTTTGAGGTGCGTGCCCGCGTTTTGTGTCACCTGGGTGCAGTTTTCAGAGTTCAGCTCCCCTGGTGTTTCTCGGAGATGAGATCGCACAGAAGCAAACTCAAAAAACAATTTTTTTTTCTTATCCTTCCCCCTCCCCGTATCCTCAAGTCCATTCTCTAGTAGGTCTGAGTCTTTATTCCTGTCTTGCCCCTAGGTTCTTCATGACCTTTATTTTTTTTTAACATTACATATATATGTGTTAGCATATGGTATTTGTTTTTCTCTTTCTGACTTACTTAACTCTGTATGACAGACTCTAGGTCCATCCACCTCACTACAAATAACTCAATTTTGTTTCTTTTTATGGCTGAGTAATATTCCATTGTATATATGTGCCACATCTTCTTTATCCATTCATCTGTTGATGGACACTTAGGTTGCTTCCATGTCCTGGCTATTGTAAATAGAGCTGCAGTGAACATTGTGGTACATGACTCTTTTTGAATTATGGTTTTCTCAGGATATATGCCCAGTAGTGGGATTGTTGGGTCGTATGGTAGTTCTATTTTTAGTTTTTTCAGGAACCTCCATACTGTTCTCCATAGTGGCTGTATCAATTTACATTCCCACCAACAGTGCAGGAGAGTTTCCTTTTCTCCACACCCTCTCCAGCATTTATTGTTTGTAGATTTTTTGATGATGGCCATTCTGACCAGTGTGAGATGATATCTCATTGTAGTTTTGCTTTGCATTTCTCTAATGATTAATGATGGCAAACTCAAAATTTGCATCATGCTCAAATTGGTCCTGTATAGTGTTGGAATAAATTCAAGTCTTCAAATCGAGCCTTAGAGCAGGGCTGACCGTACAACCTTGGAAACAACACAGACCAGGTGGGAGCGTCCAGTGTAATGTCACCCACACTGGAGCCTGGATGCATGGCCCACCTGAGGCCAGTGTGGGTCTCAGCACAAGCCTGGCATCGCCATCATAATTAAGGCTTAATTCCTCCAAGCACGCCTTGCAGAGAGCAGTGAATGTACAACACACCTCCCTCCCCTGGGCAGCCTGCAGAGGCTAGACATTTATTTGGAATCTCCAGCTTACGCTCTTAAATGTGTGCACACGTTGAGATCGACCCTGCAGAAGTCATCTATTTGACTCCATAAAAGAGCCGTGTGGGTTTGAGGATAAAAATCACAAGTGAATAACTCGCAGGTTAAAATCCAGAATGTTCTGCATCACCCCCCATCTTTGAATACGAATTCACCTGCACCTTCCAGTGCCAGAGCAAGGTCTGGGATGCCGTCAGCATCCCCCAAACAAAAATTGCTGTACCTTTCAAGGAGGAGGACACTCAGCAGCTTCACCATTGATAATAACAAAGGGCTAGAAATGTCCATGGATTGTGGGTTGGATAAATACATCACTAATGACCGTGGCCACAGAAGAAAAAGATTCTGACAACTTTCCAGGAACTGCTGTTAATGGAGAAAGCCGAGCCACAGAGCAACAGGGAAAAAAGAGTATTTGTGTAAAAGGGGGGCAGGCAGATGTGTGTGACAGCCACACATGTGTACACATAAAATTCCACGGGGTGAAGAAGAAACTCAGAGTGATGGTTGTGTCTGGGGAGACAGTGGACGAGGAAAGGCCTTACTTACTTTTTCTTGTAAATCTCTTTAAAATGGGTTTGACCATTGCATTTTTAAAAATAGGTTGAATGGAGGGAAGGGAAGGGGCAATATAGGGGTAGGGGATTAAGAGGTACAAAGTACTGTGTATAAAATAAGCTACAAGGATATATTGTACCACACAGGAAATATAGCCAATATTTTATAATAACTATAAATGGAGTATGACCTTTAAAAATTGTGAATCACTATATTATACACCAGTAACTTATGGAATATTGTACATCAACTATACTTCAATAAAATTTTAAAAAAGAAAAAAAAATAGTGCATTAATATACTGAGGGGGGAGTTTCCCTGGTGGCGCAGTGGTTAAGAATCCACCTGCCAATGCAGGGGACACGGGTTCAAGCCCTGGTTTGGGAAGATCCCACATGTCGCAGAGCAACTAAGCCCGTGCATCACAACTACTGAGCCTACTCTCTAGAGCCCACGAGCCACAACTACTGAGCCCATGCGCCTACAGCCCGTGCTCTGCAACAAGAGAAGCCACCACCATGAGAAGCCTGTACACCACAACAAAGAGTAGCCCCCGCTCGCCGCAACTAGAGAAAGCCCTCACACAGCAATGAAGACCCAACGCAGCCAAAAATAAAAAATAATTTTTAATTAAAAAAAAATACTGAGGGGTTTGGTGTTTTTGTTTGTTTGTTTTGGTGCTGCTTTATGTTTTGTGCTCCATGGTCCCCATCCAGAGACTTCAGTCAAACTGCCCTTGAAACAACCAGGTAATTCTAGAAAAATTGACCCCTTTGGGGTCAAGTTGTTGCTTTATTTAGCAATAAGCTAAATTCCATTTTCAGGAGCTGATGCTGCCAGCCCTTCCATTCCAGGGAAGGATTTTATTCCACCCTCTGATTTTTCCAAAGCCAGCCTTTGAGAAGGATATGCATGCCAAGCTTCCTCAATGAGTGACCTGGGGCATCAGGGCCAGGTAAGTTCCGGGTTTTATTATTAGCAACAAATTAAATTAACTAACGACAAAAGCAAAGCACACAACCCAGTGACCCTCTGAACCAAAACATGCACAAGCACATTTACACAGGGGCCAGAGTTATGAGCGGAGCAGCTGTGTCCTCTCCCACGGATGGAGAGCTATGGGGTGGGCAGTCATGGGGTAGGACGCTGTCCCCATAGACACAAACTGGACCAATCCACAGAGCTTACTGAGGGAGGTGGCCTGGGCAAGAGGCAGCAAACACACCTTCTGCCCAACAGGACTTTGGGTAATGGAGACAGGGCAGGACGCCACTACCACCCCTTCCTTTATCCTTGCCAGCTTCACATCTGGTAACTCCGGGGTACTTTCCCAAGTCACCAACTTGGACCAAGAAAGATCTCAGACTGAGAATGCCATCTCTGTGGTCTTAGAGTACGGTTTCTCAACTGTTGACAGCTGGGGCCAGATCATTCTCTGTGATGGGAGACTGTCCTGGGCACTACAGGGTGTGGAGCAGCATCCCCGGTCCCCACCCACTAGATGCCAGGAAACCCCCCGTCGCCCCCAGTTGTCACAACCACAGATGTCCCCAGACATCGCCAGAATCACCCTCGGGTGAGAACCACTGCCAAAGAGCATCACCCGTGGCAAAGACAGAGGGAAATCATAAAAGCAGATGGGGCTGAAATGTCCATCTCGCCCTGACTTACAGCTTCAGAGGCTCCAGCGCCCCTCCCCCAGGCCTCCCTGCAGGTCACACCCCAGTTTCTGGTCATCCCCACACTCCACTTCTTGCAACTCCAGCTCAGCTCCCAACTTGCACACATGCGTGGAAGCACCATCCACCTGTTGGAATTTTGCTGAGAGCCACCACACGCCAGGCCATGGGTGTCCTGTGGCCACGGCCCTCATGATGTTTCCAGCCTAGCAGGCAGCCAGGCAGAGTTAGAGAGAAGTTCCTACTTGCTTCTGGGCCACCCCCTGCCAGCCTCCAGCAGCCCCAGTCCCTCAGTGATTTCCTGCAGCAGAGGGGGACCCCAGGCCAGCAGTGAGGGTCCTTTCTCAGCTCCATTTAAAATATGAGCCTTGGAACTAATGCTGAGGATTCCTCAAACCACTACAGGGCACTGCAAGAACCCACCCTCGATGAAATATGCAAAGAATTATTATTAAAGATCCATTTTCCTTTTGTTTCTCTCACCAGGGAATACTCAGGATAAATTCTCCTTTCTGGGGTTTCTTTGGGTTTTTTTTTTGCAGTACGCGGGCCTCTCACTGTTGTGGCCTCTCCCGTTGCGGAGCACAGGCTCTGGACACGCAGGCTCAGCAGCCACGGCTCACAGGCCTAGCCGCTCCGCGGCATGTGAGATCTTCCCGGACCGGGGCACGAACCCGTGTCCCCTGCATCGGCAGGCAGACTCTCAACCACTGCGCCACCAGGGAAGGCCACTTTCTGGGTTTTTAATACATGGAGACAAAGAGTGTCTCAGGACGATTTCAGAAGCAAAGGTTGCAAATCATTTGCCCACCTTTAGAGTCAGATGACCTTTAGCCTGGTGCACGGGCTGCTAAAAGAACTCACTAAGAAAAGGACACCATCAGCAACCCAACTCCAGCGGGGAAAGGCTTCTAACAGATAAAGTTAAATAGAACTGCTCGATGTGAGAAGAAGGAAGTAGACACTTTGGGGTCCACGTTTTTGGACATTTCCGAGCAATTTCAAGTGTCTTGTTTCATTCCATTCCCCAAGGTCATCTTGTAAAATGGGTTGGGTTTTCTCATTTCTCCTAGAGACCTGACTGAGGGCACACACAGCCAGGGGGTGGAAAAGCAGGGCTTTATCCTGTACTTACTTGCATGTGGTGGAAAATCCACTAGCTGCCCACAGCCTGGGCACACATGTGCGAGATGTCAGTGCAGAGTTGGGTTTTAAAACCCAAGGAGCACCACTGACACATGACTGGATAAGCCCAGTGTGGTCCATCCATGCCATGGATTATTATTCAGCCTTAAAAAGGAAGGAGATTCTGACACCTGCTCCAACATGGATGAACCTTGAGGACATGAAACTCAGTGAAAGAAGCCAATCACAAAAGGACAAGTACTGTCTGATTCTACTTATACAAGGTCCCTAGAGGAGTCAGCTCCATAAAGACATAAGGTAAGATGGCGGGCGCCAGGGACTGGGGGAGGGGCTGGGGAGTCAGTGTTTCACGGGGACAGAGTTTCATTTTGGGGAGATGAGAAAGTTCTGGAGATGGATGGTGGGGATGTTTGCAAAACTGTGTAAATGGACTTAGTGACAGCGAACTGTACACTTAAAAATGGTTAAAATGATACATTTCACATTATGTATATATTACCACGAAAAAGCGGAAAAAAAAACAACAACTCAAGGAGCAATAATGGTAGCCAGCCCTATGCCAGGCATTGTAGTAGGGGACTCTGCATTCTCCCATTCACCACATCAGGTCCAAAATTATCCTCATTTTGTAAATGAGGGAACAGAAGGTTCGGTCATTTGCTCAAGGTCACATATCAAGGTTGTGGTGGATGGAGCCAGGATTTGAACCCAGGCAGTCTAGCTCCAGAGCTGTAATTTTTTTTTTTTTTTTTTTTTTTTTGCGGTACGCGGGCCTCTCACTGCTGTGGCCTCTCCCATTGCGGAGCACAGGCTCCAGACACGCAGGCTCAGCGGCCATGGCTCACGGGCCCAGCCGCTCCGCAGCATGTGGGATCCTCCCGGACCAGGGCACAAACCCGTGTCCCCTGCATCGGCAGGCGGACTCTCAACCACTGCGCCACCAGGGAAGCCCCAGAGCTGTAACTTTTTAATATCCACATTGTACAGTCTTCAAACTCAGGCTTCCTGACTCTTCACATCCACCAATACCCCCTGCCTTCCAGTAAATTCCTTGCACTTCCTCGCATGAATCTCCAATAGCTGCCTTTTTGCCCATGACCATCTCGACAACACGTGAGAATTGTGACGATCACAGGACCCCCAGCCTGACCACACTTGCTCTTTCTCTAGTTTGACTGGCCTTGAGCTGGGCCCTGGTGACACACAGGGGGACAAAGGGCTCCCAGTCCAGTGGGGAGCAGGACAGAACTGATACCAAGTAGAGCTCAGACTCTGAGGTCAGGCAGATACGTGTTCAATAACCGACTCTACCTGCCCATATGTGAGGTCCTGCAAATTCTTGGGCCTCAGTTTCCCCATCTGTAAAACAGAGGTAATGAATAACCCTCCCTCCATAGCAACTGATTAGAAAATTAAACACATGTAACCATGGAAAGCAACTAGTCCAGGTCCTAGAAAAACCAGAAACCCTTGATCAACAGAAGATGCTACTGTTGTATATCATATTACAAAATTTAAAATCTCTAACAATCCTAGTTACGGTCAACAGAAGAAACCTACAAGCTCAAACAGGACCCAGAGTAAAGAGACGGAATTCTCTATGTCTGAGAAGGCGTCCTGGAGGAGATACATGGGAATACGGGTTTTTTAAGGAAACAGTGGCTAATACATAGGACAGAGGCACTTGTACTTCCTAAGACCCAGGCCAGTCGGCTATTAACATCCTCCCCAAACATTCTGTGAATCAGCTCCTTTTAAGGATGGCAACTTGGTGAAAGGGTTTTCTCACTGTAATTAAACTACGTGCTCATCCGAAGGGGGAAATTCAGTCTAAGAAGCAAACCAGGTAGGAGAGGAAACATTTTCCCTGAAGGGAGAAGGTGACCTCCTTTCCTACCACAGCCCCTAAACTCATTCCTTCCAAGGCCTTGTCATTTACGTCCACCGCAGCGCCTGAGAAAGCAAGGCCTGGGTCAAATTTCCCCCTGTGCCCGCCTTCCATACACGTTTACTGAAGAAATAAACAAATGGGTTGGAGGTGACAGAAACCTCAAGACGATGGGTCATCAGCTGCCTGACTGGAGGGAACCAGTTGTATGCACTCAAGTTAAAAGTTAAAAGACTCCCCAAGGTCACGGAGCTGGGACTCTAACCTGGCCTGAGGTCTTTGTTCCTCTCTGCTGGGCTTACCCAGGTTAGACCATGACTTTCTTTGCAGGTGGGCAAAGGTTTGGAGGTTTTAAACCTACCAAAGCTAACCCAGGAGACAGAACAGAGGCCAGCTTCATGCCCGGCACTTGTTAGGGAATTTTCAAACACTGTCTCATGAAATCCACCCAACAACCATACACATCAGATGATATTATTTATCCCATTTTTTTTTTTTTTTTTTTTTTTTGCAGTACACGGGCCTCTCACTGTTGTGGCCTCTCCCGTTGCAGAGCACAGGCTCCAGACGCGCAGGCTCAGCGGCCATGGCTCACAGGCCCAGCCGCTCCGCGGCATGTGGGATCTTCCCGGACCGGGGCATGAACCCGTGTCCCCTGCATCGGCAGGCGGACTCCCAACCACTGCGCCACCAGGGAAGCCCTATCCCAATTTTATAGATGCGGGAACAGAGGTGTTAATTAAGTCCCAAGGTCACACAGCAAAGAAGTGGTCAAACCTGGATTTGAACCCAGGACTAGGGCTCCTGTCCACGTATGTCAATGTCATCACCAGTCAGCTCGGGCACCCTCTCTTCCAGAGTGTCGAAAGCTTCTAACCAGGATGCAAAGGAACCCGCTCCATGTCATCACGCCTCCAAAGACAGAGAAAGATTCAAAGTGCGACACTTCACACAAATGGTCAGCAAGCCAGAAAATACTGAGCCTCCTTTGCTGAGGACATTTCCCCTTTCTGCTTCCCCCCTCTTCCTCCAATGCCATGTTCACACCATGAGACACAGCTCCGTTGGGAATCAGGATGAAAACTGAAAGAGGTTTTTGAGCCTCATTTTAGGAGAAGGTGGTGAAGAAGAAAACGTAGCCCTGTGCCGGCACATGGTAAACACCCAAGAAAGAGTCATGGATCTTCTGCATGACACCATTTTCGAGAGGCTGCATCGGAGTCTGGGTCGGTTGAAGGAGGGAGGACACACAGAGACCACGTCCTCAATAAGCCAGCAGGGTGCCCGGTGGTCTACTGAACAGCACTGGGAAAGGAAAGATGGCAGAGGAGCTAGGAAGGAGAAGGGACTCTTAACCAACATCTGACCCAGCTTGACCCTTTGGGCTGCAGCCTCCACGGAGATCCCTGGCCTGCGATGACCTTGAGCGGTCTTGGCCCTGAATCATAGCCCTGAACCTGTTTCCTATTTACTCTGCTAAGTCCTGACACTTGACACAGGCAACTTCGCTAGTGGATGATGATTATGCCCTCCCCTCGCTCTTGCAGGGAGGCATCTCCATCCTTGGGGAGAGCCAGGCTGGAGGAATTGTGCTACAAGGAAACCTGACCACGCCAGGGACGTGGTGCCAGCTCCCACACAGGGCAAAGAGGAAGGTCAATGTACAACACTGACTAAAACCCCAGGGGTTACTGTGTGCCGGATGCTTTGCTTAGGTCATCATAAGCATTAATACCTCATTTAATTCTCACCCAAACCAAGAAATGGAACCGTCTAGAGAAAGAAACCCAGCATGAAGATACGAGAGGGCCTTTGGGGTGATGACCATCGTTGGGGATGAGTCAAAGAGAATTCAACAGGTCTCCGGGCTCTGGTGTAAGAGTCTGCTGCTGGGTGAAACCTAGGGTGACCACCTATTCCGGTTTGCCTGGGATTGATGGGTTTCCCAAGAAGCAGGGCTCTTAGTACTAAAACTAAGAAAGTCCTAGGCAAACCAGGACAAGTTGGTCACTCTAGTGACCTAATTCTGGCTTCTAGGTATTGGCCTCTGGCCAGCTTTAAGAGGAACAGGAGGCTGAAGTCAGTACAGGATGTGCTGCTTCTTCATCAAACTCCTATTCACCCTTCAAAACCCAGTGCAGAAGGACCCTTGTTCTATAAGGCAGAGTATAGCAGGAAAAGCTGAGGTTCTGAAGCCAGACCCTAGGTCCAAATCCTAGGTCCGTGAAAAGATCGTTATGAGGTCCATGTACCTGGTAGGTGGTGCTTAATAAATACTGGCTTGTGGATGTTCCCAGGTGCTTCAGAGCCCTTAATCTGCTGTATCTGTTACCTGTCCTTGTCCTCCATTAGACCCAGAGTTCCCCATCTGCCCTTCCCTGAACCACCGGAACAAACTAGCACAGACACACACACACACACACACAAACACACACAAGATAAAATCTTGTAACGTGCAAACCAGTTAATGCAAATCTCCACTGCAGTCTTTCCCCCTCACCCTCAAGCCCTGACACCAAGCAGGGCTGTTTTTCACTTGGTTTTTCCTCTCCCAGTGATTTCACAAGAGCCCACAGAGAGGCGTGCAGTGAAGTAAACAAGAGAAGCTCTGAAAACCCATTCATGGGCAGCTCAAAGGTGTCGGGCAGCCCAACAGTGCCGCCGCCGCCGAGTCTTCAGCTGTGGGGACAAAGAGGCTCCATGAAGCTGAGGAGACTTGCCAACGGTCCCACTCCGGGCAACCAAGCCACATCTGGACCAGAGGAACAAGAATGCACAAAGAAAGACACTGTCGCAGCCAGAGGATACAGGTCTTAGGCGTACCCAGGGAGGGGCAAAGAAAGCAGAAAGACATGCAGTCCCGAGGAAACGCACTGTGGTTCAACATAGCGGGGAGTGTTTTGATGAAGCTCATGTACGAAAGTGGAGATGGTCCGGGCTAACCAATCACCGGTGGGCTTTTGCACAAATAAACCAGGGCCTTTTACACAGGGGCCTGGGGACTGTGCAGAAGATTCTAAACGCCATGAAATATCCAGGTTACACTTATCTCTAAGTTGGCTTGGCTGAAAAAGGTCTTTGGCCAAACTGCACCAGAGGAGTGGGGAGAGAAGGAGAAACAGCAAGGTTAAGGGGCAAAAGGGGGTGGTGGGGAGGTCACAGCTGACCGAGGAGAGAAAAGAAGACCATGGAGAGACAGGTGACTGTCCCATCAGGGCAGCATGAGAAAGGAGAGTCTGTCCCCATGCACTAACGCTCAGAGAGAGCTTCCTACATGCCAAGCACTGTTCTGATGGCTAACCATTTATCCCTCTATCTCCATCTAACAGATGAGAAGGGAGGCACAGAGAGGTTAAGTCACTGCCCACGGTCACAAAGCTAGTGAGTGGCCGGGCCTCAGCCGGACAATCCAGTGTTGCCATGAGCCAGTTGCCATCGTGGGTATGAGATGATTCTTTTTTTATTCCGCCCTACTGTGTGTGATGTACTCAGGGGAAAATGCTGAAAATCCCCTTCCCTGACTCTTCCTCCAGATCAGTTTAGGGGTGCTCAAGTTCCCAGCACCCGCCCTGAACCAAATAAACTTGACTGGCATCCTGGACTTTTCTAGTCTCCGATGTCACTGATCAGGTGTTTAACAGATGGCTTCCAAGGCGGGGCGGGGGGGGAGGGTGGCATCTGCCTGTTTGCTCCCCGCTTCGGTGTCCTCCTTATCTCCTCATACAGCACCTGGGAAATCCATAAACCCACCCGCACTGGATTGTAATCACATTTCCTCAGATTCCTTGGTCCCCCAAGGGTGGAGATGTGGTTTTTGTCAGCAGGCAGCACTGCGATGCCAAACCACTGATTCTACACACACGTGGCTGACAACTGGGCCCTGGTTTCCATTTTGCCGTGAAAAGGAGTAGAAAACAACTGCAGAGTGCCCTCCCTCCTCCACATTCCATCATCCTCATCCAGTGGTCCTCAAACGGGGGCGAGTCTGCCCCCAACCCCAAGGGACATTGGTGATGTCTGGAGACGTTTGTGGTTTTCACAACTGGGGCGATGGGTGCCTCTGGCATCGAGAGGGTGGAAACACCCTGCACGCAGGGCACAGCACAGTCTCCAACATGGAGAATTATCCCCCCTTGAATGTCGTTAAGTGCCAAGGCAAAGAAGTTCTGTCCCAGAGTGAGAAGATGCCCTCTCAATGGCATCAAAGCCAAGATCTCGATGTTTCCAATTCTGAAACAAGCTAAGGGGAAAAGCATGTCTTTCAAATGGCTGGCTGCAACACTTTTTAAAAAAATGCCCGAAAGCGGAGGTAAATCCCAGAAATCAGCCCAATGTTACCCCTGCTCCTAACAGGTTTCCAAATTGCAAAAACACTGATAAAAAAAAAATCCCTTAAGCTGACAGGATGCCCCCCCCACCCCGCCTTCTGCTACTCTGAAGCAACATCTCAGCAATTCCACTAGGACACTGGAAATATATGCCAGAGGAGACTTATTACGCTAATTTCCTTTAGTAAACAGTTCAAATCTTACCTTGGAAACCCATGAAACAAGGAAAGCCAGCCCCAGGGCCATGCAGAATCCTCTCCTCTCAACGCTAAGCATCAGACTTTCTGTGACTTTTGCTCTTGAGGTGGTAAATATGGATGTTTCAAGAATGGCATGAGTTTCCCAGCATATGTATTTTTTTTTTCATTTATTTTCAAGAGGCTTTGGTGTGAAAGATTAGACGACCAGGAAATAAGTGACGGAGAAGATTGGAAAATTAATACATTCACTGTTGGCTGCCGGAGAGCCCCTCTGGGACAAAGTGAGCTGCGTGTTAAATAACCACTTCAAAATCGAGGGAAAACTTGCATTCCTGCCTAAGAATCGCTTGTGTTTTCCAAAGCACTTCGAGTTTACTATCGATTCTAGCTGGCTCAGAACGATTCCTGACATCAGTCTCCCCTTTCACCAAGAGGACTGCTGTTCTTACACGTTCTCTTGCAAGTTACACAACAGTTTCTCCACTGAGCCACACAGGATTATGGATTAGAAAAGCAGTCCACCTCCGTGATAACCATGCCAGCAGCATGATCGTTTCGGTTTTGTTGGGGTTTTTTTTTTTCCTAAAAACCATCATCTATCGCCAACTATTAACATAACATCCTGAAAGGTGTTTTTCTGTTTCTTAATATACCTGGAACAAGGTAGCCTGACACCTGTACCTTCACACGAAGATCCTATTTCAACACAGGAATTAGGGTGGCATCACCTAGAAAAACCACTGGCAAACCTGGACCAGGCTGTCCCAAAGCTGGGGCCTCTCTCAGGGCATAAGAAACAGCTACAAAAGGACCCAATAAGTCCTGCTCACAAAGGCAGTTTTTCTCTGGCCACCACTGTGTAGGGCAGCTCAGAAACTTACCCATAGGGTCTCAAGAGTTCCCAGGTCTGGAGCCCACCAGGACCCCCACTCCATGGAAAGCTGCCCCAGAAATGATTTGGCCATTTGGACTCTGCTTGAAAACCGGGGTTGGGTCTTAAAGGCTATTTTAACAGCTTAACAAATTGAATCTGCTGTCCTCACAAATGGACAAATGCCATCTGTATCTCTCGGATATATGAGACAGTCAAGAGTTCCTGATTGCATCCCATTTACTAAGCGAGGCTCAAAACAGGAAGGTCAAGAGTCTTAACCATTATATAATTATCCTCTGCAGTAAAACAACTGAAGCATTCCACTCCAATTAGAAGCGAGCGGGGCTAACCACATTCAAATCTGTCATTTAACACTGTTCTGAAAGTTCCTGCCCTAATGAGGTTAATCCATAGCCGACATAATTATTGGTAAAGGGCAGCAAATCATCGCTATCTGCAGGTGCTATGATTATAGCGTTGGAAAATTTAAGGGAACCGACTGCACGGCTTTTAGAATTAGTAAGCACTTAATAAAGTAGCAGTGCAATGAGAAAACACAATCCCTGTCCCATATTCTGAAAAATTACCACTTCCAATGCTTTTTTGGGGGGATAGGGGGATGAAAACTGATTTTTTTAAGTACAGTTGATTTACACTGCTGTGTTAGTTTCAGTGCACAGCAAAGTGAATCAGTTATATATATTCTTTTTCAGATTCTTTTCCATTATAGGCTATTCCAAGATATTGAGTAGAGTTCCCTGTGCTATACAGTAGGTTCTTGTTGTTTATCTACTTTATATAGAGTAGTGTGTACCTGTTAATCCCAAGCTCCTAATTTATCCCTCCGCCTCCCCATCCCCTTTTGTAACCACAAATTCATTATCTATGTCTGTGAGTCTGTTTCTGTTTTGTAAATAAGTTCGTTTGTATCACTTTTTTTTAGATTCCACATATTAGTGATATATGATATTTGTCTTTCTCTGTCTGACTTCATTTAGTATGCTAATTTCTAGGTCCATCCATGTTGCTGCAAATGGCATTATTTCATTGAGTGCTTTTTAAAAAATCTCTGTCACATTAGATAGATAGATAGAGAGAGAGATATAATAGATGGATAGTTAGATAAATAGATGATAGATAGATAGATAGATAGATAATAGATAAAGTAGGTAGATGGATGTCTAGATGAAAGAATGGGTGGGTAACGGCTGGATGAGTAGGTGGGTCGATAGACAGATGGATGGGTAGGCAGAAAGCCAGCCAACCTACAATTCTATTCTATTCTAAGAATAGAATTATTTTATGATTTGTCTTCAGACAGAATCTAATTCTTATGTGCGTCATTTGTAGGTTGGCTGGCTTTCTACCTATCCATCCATCTGTCCATCGACCCACCTACTCATCCACCAAAAGAACCCTTGGGAAACAGAGATACAAGAAAATATTATCAAGATGTCACTTCCCTCCAAATCAATTTATAGGTTTAATATCCCAGAAGAAAACTCTCCAAGAGCCTCTAGGTTTTCTTTTTTTCTTTTACTTTCTCTCCTTTTTCTTTCTTAACTCTTGGTTACATTTTTTTTACATTTTAAGAAGAATAAACAAAGCTAGGGTGCTTTCCAAAAATGGGAAGGAAGAATTACCTGGAAGATCCTTTTAGGATCATTTTACAATCATTTTCATTAGGACATGAAGGCCAAAAGGAATGCGAAGACGGATGGTTTAGCATACATGGCTCTAAAACCAGATTTCTGCTATGTACATACGCCACCCACCCCCAAGATAAATAAATAAAGGAAATGTGAGTCACCTGCCCATGAGGTGGACCATAGCTGTACAAATTTATGTCACATTCTCACCTCTGAGCAAAGGTGTAATAGACCCCAGATGTTTCATATACACGGTGCAAGAAAAACTTTTCAGAATAGAAGCAATGGTGGCATCACAGATTGGGGGGTTGACAGGAGCCCAAGTCCAAATTTAGGAGACTTAAGAGATAGGAGTGTAGTGGAATATTACTTGGCCATAAAAAGAAAAAATAATGCCATTTGCAGCAACATGGATGTACCTAGAGATTATCAGGCTGAGTGAAGTAAGTCAGACAGAGAAAGACAAATATATTGCTTATATGTGGAATTTTTTTAAAATGGTACAAATGAACTTAGTTACAAAACAGAAATAGAGTCACAGATGTAGAAAACAAACTTATGGGTTGGAGGGGGGAGGGATAAATTGGGAGACTGGGATTGACATATACACACTGCTATATATAAAATAGATAACTGGGGACTTCCCTGGTGGTCCGGCAGTAAAGACTCTGCCCTCCCAATGCAGGGGCACAGGTTCGATCCCTGGTCAGGGAACGAAGATCCTGCATGCCATGTGGCATGGCCAAAAAAATAATAATAATAAAAAGTAAAAAAAGAGGGACTTCACCTTCCAATGCAGAGGGTGCAGGTTTGATCCCTGGTCGGGGAGCTAAGATCCCACATGCCTCGCGGCCAAAAAACCGAAACATAAAACAGAAGCAGTATTGTAACAAATTCAATAAAGACTTTACAAATGGTCCACATCAAAAATAAATAAATAAAAATTAAAAAAATAAAAGAGTGGATATATGTACAACTGATTCACTTTGCTGTACAGCAGAAACTAATACAACATTGTAAACCAACTATATGCCAATAAAAATTAAAAACACAGGGCTTCCCTAGTGGCGCAGTGGTTGAGGGTCCGCCTGCCAATGCAGGGGACATGGATTCGTGCCCTGGTCTGGGAAGATCCCACATGCCGGGGAGCGGCTGGGCCCATGAGCCATGGCCGCTGAGCCTGCGCGTCCGGAGCCTGTGCTCCATTAACGGGAGAGGCCACAACAGTGAGAGGACCGCGTACCACAAAAAAAAAAAAAAAATTAAACACACACACACACACACACAAAAGAGACAGGAGTGTAAACCCCAGACCCTGATCGCGTGAACTCTATTAAGGTTTCCAACCCACTGCTTTTCAGAGATAGAGCCTGTATCCATTTGCTAAGGCTACTGTAACAAAGTACCACAGATGAGGTGGGTCAAACATCATAAATTTACCATCTCATAGCTCTGGAGACCAGAAGTCCGAAATCAAGGTGTCAGCAGAGTTAGTTTCTATTGTGAGACTGAGGAAAGGATCTGTTCTAAGCCTCTGTCCTTCACTTAGAGATGACTGTCGTCCCTCTATCCCTTGTCACATCATCTTCCTGTACACATTTGTCTCTGTGTCCAAATTTTCTTTTCTTATAAGGACACCAGTCGTATTGGATTGGGGCCCACCCTAATGACCGCATTTTGACTTGGTTACCTCTCTAAAGAATCTATTTCCAAATAAGGTCACATTTTGAGCTCCTGGGAGTTAGGAATCCAACATATCTTTTTGGGGGGCACACAATCCAACCCAGAACAGAGCCCTTCTGGGCCACAGTGGTGGGTGGGATCCCAGGATGTGGTGCACACCCCCTCCAGACCACAGCAAGCCCACCAGGGATGGAACACAGAACCCACCTCTCTTTCCTCCACTTTCCAGTCCCCCTTTGCCCTGAACACACTTAACAGTGCCTACTTCTTTCCCCAAACAGACCCAAATTCCTCATTCCTTCATCCACTGAGTGTCACTGCTGATTGCCATGTTGCAGCCACCAAGGAAATGCTGGAGACGCAGAAGACGAAAAGGGCACAGAGCTCTCCAAGTGAGACAAGATACTTGCAAGCCTGCCACAGGCTTCCTGGGCTTCATGACCCACTGGAATGAAATCCCAGCTTTTCCCTGAGGCCTATGGTGTTTTTCTTTCTTTTCTTTTCTTTTCTTTCTTTCCTTTCTTTCTTTCTTTCTCTTTCTTTTCTTCCTTCCTTCCTTCCTCTCTTTCTAATTTATTTTTTAAACTGTGATGAAATATACAGAACGTAACACTGACCATTTCCACCTTTTTTGTTTTTTTGTGTTTTTTTTGCAGTACGCGGGCCTCTCACTGTTGTGGCCTCTCCCGTTGCGGAGCACAGGCTCCGGACGCGCAGGCTCAGCGGGCATGGCTCACGCGCCCAGCCGCTCTGCGGCATGTGGGATCCTCCCGGAATGGGGCACGAACCCGTGTCCCCTGCATCAGCAGGCAGACTCTCAACCACTGCGCCACCAGGGAAGCCCTCAACCATTTTTAAGTGTAGAGTTCCGTAGCATTAAGTCCATTTATGAGGTTGTACAACCATCACCACATCCATTTCCAGAGTTCATCTTCCCAAACTGAAACGCTGTCCCCATTAAACACTCACTCCCCATCCCCTCCCCAAACCCTTGGAACCCACCATCCTACTTTCTGTCTTTATCAATGTGACTACTCAAGGAACCTCTTATGAATGGAATCATACAGTATTTGTGTCTTTTTTGTGACGGGCTTACTAGCATAAAGTCCTCATTTGTAGCATATGTCACAATTTCCTTACTTTTCAAGGCTAGATCATATTCTACTGTAAGGATATACCACATTTTCCTTATCCATTCATCCAACGATAGACATTTGGGTTGAGGGCTTTCCTGGTAGCGCAGCAACTGCGAATAATGCTGCTATGAACATGAGTGTACAAATGTCTCTCCAAGTCTCAGGTTTCAAAGATTTGGGGTATATCCTCAGAAGTGAAATTGCTGGATCAGATGGTAAACCTATGCTTAATTTTTTGAGGGACCACCATATTGTTTTCCACTGAGGCTGCATCGTTTTACATTCACGCCAGCAGTGCGCAAGGGTTCCCGTTTCTCCACATCCTCTCCAACACTTGTTATGTTCTGTGTTTTTGATAGTAGCCATCCTAGTGGCTGTGAAGTGATAGCTCATTGGCCTACAGCTAATCAAGGGCATCTATCGCTTCCCCAAGGGAATGTCAGCCTCGTGAGGGCAGGAACTCTGATCTCTACTGTTTCCAGCTACACCCTCAGGGCCTAAAACAGTAACTGGCACTTAGTAGGTAGATTGAAAGCAAAAGTCAACTAAAGAGCAGCTTGGACAGGGAAGACGGATTTGAAGGATATTTAAGGAGTTAAAGAGACAGGCTTCCCTGACTGATCAGGTAAAAGGATGAGGAGAGAAGGGTTTCCAGCTCCAGGCCCAGGTCGGGCTGTGAAGGGGAGGGGCGGGGGGAGTGGGGTGGAGCTGTATCTTGGGGGTGGAGCTACCCATCTTGGTAGCAGCTGGGTCTCCTTAAGCATGGTCCTGATTTTTCTCTGAGCCTCAATTTCTTCCTCTATAAAAGGGGAATGATGATGGTATCCACCTCACTGCCTCACCAAAGAGTTGGTGAGATAATTCACGCAAAGGGTTCGGCTTACAGCACAGCACACTGCCTTCCATCCACGTTAGCTCATGGCCTCCCCTAGGAGAGATTAAATTAGGCCCTTCCTCACACAGCGAGCCTCTCCAGCACGCCCAAGAACCCCAGAGGTCTGTGCAGAAGAGAAACTATCTAGGGAATGTGTTTTCAACAAAGTGAACGCCAAAGGAACACGTGTCTATAGCCGGAGCTATGGCCTTTAAAAGCCTCCAGCTTCCCTGCCTGGCTCGGGGCACTCACTCCCTTGGCTGGTCCAAGACCTTGGGCGGCCTCCGGAACAAGAGCCAGGAGCCGCGAGGCGCACCAGCCTGCTGAATTGCAGAAACTCAGAATTGCCCACTTAATCTGCACAGCCTGCGTCCGAGGAAACTGAAGAATCTCCGTGGAACATTCTGGCTGTTCAGCAAAGAGGGGAAAAAGTTCCTGATCCTGAAATTGCTTCTGCCAGCACTGTTCTGGTTCAAACTCTTCCCATTGTCCTGATAAAGTTCAAAGTCTGGGTGTATATCTACCACCCAGCAACCTGCCACCTGTCCTTCCCCCTGCCACCAAATTCTTGGTCTTCGAATCCTAGTGGCTCATGGCAGTGAATCTCATTGACCACGACCTGCCAACATCTCTCAAACTTTTCCAATAAAACTTTTCTTAGGCTGTGTCTCAGGCTTGGCCATGCACTTCTTGCATGAAAGGTATGAGAAGTCTGAATAACAAGGAATTAACTGGAAAGAGTGTGAGTGAACTCCTGGGGTGATGTCATCTTGTTTATGGTGGTGGTTACACTTGTTAATAACAATTCACTGAGCGCTTAAGATCTGTGCATTTTATTATATGTTACATGTCTTGGTTGTTAAAATTAACTAAAAAGAATTACAACACAGCAGCAATATGACTACAGTTTATGAGCACAATATAAGTAAAATGATAGCAACAAGGTAACTGCAATTTATAATTACAACATATTACAATAATAACAATGTAACTATACTGTCTATCATTCCTGCATTATCTCATTTGGTCCTTACAACCACATGATATATTTCTGCAACAGTCCCCCCCTTCCCCATGGGGGACACCTTCCAAGACCCCCAATGGATGCCTGAAACCAAGGAGAGTTCCAAACCCTATACATACTATATTTTTCCTACACATACATACCTACGATAATGTTCAACTTTTTTTTTTTTTTTTTGCGGTACGTGGGCCTCTCACTGTTGTGGCCTCTCCCATTGCGGAGCACAGGCTCCGGACGCGCAGGCTCAGCGACCATGGCTCACGGGCCCAGCCGCTCTGCGGCATGTGGGATCTTCCCGGACTGGGGCACGAACCCGTGTCCCCTGCATCGGCAGGCGGACTCTCAACCACTGCGCCACCAGGGAAGCCCAATGTTCAACTTATTAATTAGGCACAGAAGAGAATATCCCAATGGCCAGCATCACTACTCTTGTGCTTTGGACCCATTATTAAGTAAAATAAGAGTTAACTGACACAAGCACTAGGATACCATGACAGTCAATCTGATAACTGAGATGGCTACTAGGTGACTCATGGGCAGGTAGTATATGTGGATATGCTGGACAAAGGGATGATTTCTGTTCTGGGTGGGACAGAGTGGCAAGATTTCATCACGCCAACTCAGAACTGCATGCACTTTAAAACTTATGTCAGGGCTTCCCTGGTGGCGCAGTGGTTGAGAGTCCGCCTGCCGATGCAGGGGGCACGGGTTCGTGCCCCGGTTCGGGAAGATTCCACATGCCGCGGAGCGTCTGGGCCCGTGAGCCATGGCCGCTGAGTCTGCGCGTCCGGAGCCTGTGCTCCGCAACGGGAGAGGCCACAACAGTGAGAGGTCCGCGTACGGAAAAAAAAAAAAAAAAGTATGTCACGGCAAGATCCTTTTTGACCCAACTCCTAGAGAAATGGAAATAAAAACAAAAATAAACACATGGGACCTAATGAAACTTCAAAGCTTTTGCACAGCAAAGGAAACCATAAACAAGACGAAAAGACAACCCTCAGAATGGGAGAAAATATTTGCAAATGAAGCAACTGACGAAGAATTAATCTCCAAAATTCACAAGGAGCTCATGCAGCTCAATATCAAAAAAACAAACAACGCAATCCAAAAACGGGCAGAAGACTTCAATAGACATTTCTCCAAAGAAGAAATACAGATTGCGAGCAAACACATGAAAGAATGCTCAACATCATTAATCACTAGAGAAATGCAAATCAAAACTACAATGAGATATTGTCTCACACTGGTCAGAATGGCCATCATCAAAAACTCTACAAACAATAAACGCTGGAGAGGGTGTGGAGAAAAGGGAACCCTCCTGCACTGTTGGTGGGAATGTAAATTGATATAGCCACTATGGAGAACAGTATGGAGGTTCCTTAAAAAGCTAAAAATAGAACTACCATATGACCCAGCAATCCCACTACTGGGCATATACCCTGAGAAAACCATAATTCAAAAAGAGTCATGTACCACAATGTTCATTGCAGCTCTATTTACAATAGCCAGGACATGGAAGCAACCTAAGTGTCCATCGACAGATGAATGGATGAAGAAGATGTGGCACATATATACAATGGAATATTACTCAGCCATAAAAAGAAATGAAATTGAGTTATTTGTAGTGAGATGGATGGACCTAGAGTCTGTCATACAGAGTGAAGTAAGTCAAAAAGAGGAAAAAAATACCGTATGCTAACACATATATATGGAATCTAAAAAAAAAAAAAAAAAGGTCATGAAGAACCTAGGGGCAGGATGGGAATAAAGACTCGGACTTACTAGAGAATGGACTTGAGGACACGGGGAGGTGGAAGGGTAAGCTGTGACAAAGTGAGAGAGTGGCATGGACACATATACACTACGAAATGTAAAATAGATAGCTAGTGGGAAGCAGCCGCAAAGCACAGGGAGATCAGCTCGGTGCTTTGTGACCACCTAGAGGGGTAGGATAGAGAGAGTGGGAGGGAGGAAGACGCAAGAGGGAAGAGATATGGGGATATATGTATATGTATAACTGATTCACTCTGTTATAAAGCAGAAACTAACACACCATTGTAAAGCAATTATACTCCAATAAAGATGTTTTAAAATAAATAAATAAATAGAACTTATGAATTATTTCTGGAATTTTCCATTTACTATTTTCAGACCTCAGTTGACCACAGATAACCAAAACCATGGACTGTGAAACCACGGATTGGGGTGGGGTGGGGGGACTAGTGTATTCCCATTCTACAGATGAGAAAACTGAGGACCCCCAGAGAATTCCAGTAACTTGCCTGGGATCCCACAGCTAGTAAGTGGCAGTCCCAGGTTACAAATCATAGTAGCTCCCTGTGTGCCCTGGCGTGTGCTAGGTAGGGGTATTAAAAAAATAAAACATGACTACAGGTTTCAAGAAATGTCCCCACTAAAGCCCTGAAGCCAAGTGCTCTGGGCCACTGCCAATGACAGAACATCACCAACAAAGATAGAAACTCCATCTCTCTCACACACACACACACACACACACAGCCCACTGAACTTCCCTATCATCCTTGACATTCAATACCTTCATACCAAGGATGTCCAGTCCCTGCAAATTTGAGCAGCCCAGGAAAGCTATCTTTTATTTATTTTCTCCCAACTATTAAAAGATCTATTTATTCTGACTCTTAGCAAAGTACACTGTTGGAAGGAATGTAAATTGATGCAGCCACTATGGAGAACAGTACGGAGGTTCCTCAAAAAACTCAAAGTAGAGTTACCATATGATCCAGCTATCCTACTCCTGGGCATATATCCAGACAAAACTCTAATTCAAAAAGATACATGAAAAAAAAAAGATACATGTACCCCAATGTTCACAGCAGCACTATTTACAATAGCCAAGACATGGAAGCAACCTAAATGTTCATTGACAGTTGAATGGATACAGAGTATACATTTCTGTATGTGTGTATGTGGCGTTTTGTTTTTAACAAAACAAATTAGACAACTATTTTTTAAAGCATGGTTGATATACGACTGCTTCCTCCTTCACACGCCTTAATCTGAACTGTGTTATCATAACTGACTGCTTACTATGTGCTAAATATTTTATGTGTGTTACCATGCAACTCCATGAGGAGTTTTATCTTTTACAGGTGGGAAAGCAAAGGCCCCAAAAGGATAAACAGAGCTGTTGTCAGTTAACAATGGGCTGAGATTTAAACTAATCTGAGCCCTTCATCACAACGACAAAGTGTTTCCTTGAACTTGACTTCTGAGTTGTTTTATCTAAAACAAATTAAATTTGACAATTTGATGTTTCTGGACACAACCCTGTTGATGGAAACTTCTGAACAGCTTTAAAAATACAGCCTGGGGTGGGAGGTAAGCTGGGAGATTGGGATTGACATATACATACTGCTATAATATAAATAGATAACTATAATATACTATGATATAAAATAGATAACTAATAAGAACCTACTGTATAGCACACGTAACTCTACTCAATACTCTGTAATGACCTATATGGGAAAAGAATCTAAAAAAGAGTGGATATATGTATATGTATAATTGAATCACTTTGCTGTATACCTGAAACTAACACAACACTGTAAATCAACTATACTCCAATAAAAATTAATTTTAAAAAAATGCAGCCTTGGATACATGAAAAGATGCTCAATATCACTAATCATCAGATAAATGTAAGTTAAAACCACAATCGGATATCACCTCACACCTGTCAGAATGGCTATTATCAAGCATAGCACAGGGAGATCAGCTCGGTGCTTTGTGACCACCTAGAGGGGCGGGATAGGGAGGCTGGGAGGGAGGGAGACGCAAGAGGGAAGAGATATGGTGATATATGTATATGTATAGCTGATTCACTTTGTTATAAAGCAGAAACTAACACACCATGGTAAAGCAATTATACTCTAATAAAGATGTTAAAAAATAATAATAATAAACAGGAAAAAACAAAATGCCAGCTTCTTAAAAAAATTCGGATTTTGAATGAGATATTAAAAAATCATGCATCATTAAACATATGAAAAAAAAGAGCACAAATAACAAATGCTGGCAAGGATGTGAAGACAAGGGAACCTTCATGAACTGTTGGCAGGAATGTCAATTGATGCAGCCACTATGGAAAACAGTATGGAGGTTTCTCTAAAAATTAAAAATAGAGTTACAATATGATCCAGCAGTTCCACTCCTGGGCATTTATCCAAAGAAAATGAAAACACTAAGTCAAAAAGATCCATGCACCCCAATGTTCATAGCAGTATTATTTACAATAGCCAAGACATGGAAGCAACCTAACTGTCCATTGACAGATGAATGGATAAAGAAGATGTGGTGTATATACACAATGGAATACTACCAATGAAATAATGCCATTTGCAGAAACATGGATGGGTGTAGAGCTTATCATACTAAGTGAAGTAAGTCAGACAGAGAAAGACAAATACCATATAATATCACTTATTTGTGGAATCTAAAAAAAATTATACAAATGAACTTATTTACAAAACAGAAACAGACTCACAGACATAGAAAATGAACTTATGGTTACCAAAGGGGAAAGGGAGGGATAAATTAGGAGTTTGAGATGAACAGATACACACTACTATATATAAAATAGATAAACAACAAGGACCTGCTATATAGCACAGGGAACTATACTCAATATCTTGTAATAACCTCTAGTGGAAAAGAATCTGAAAAAGAATGAATATATGTATATGTATAACGGAATCTCTTTACTATACACCTGAAACTAACACAATATTGTAAATGAACTATACTTCAATAAAAAAAATTTGTTAAGAGCATGAGGGAACTTTTGAGGGTGATGGAAACATTCTGTATCTTGATTGTGGTGGTGGTTACATGGTGTGCACTTTTGTCAAAACTCATCCATGAAAACCGACTAGTGTGTGTGTGCGCGCGTGTGTGTGTGCATGTGTGTGTGTGCATGTGTGCGTGCATTAGTTAGCTAGGGCTGCCATAACAAACTACCACAGATTGGGTGGCTTGAACAACAGAAATGTGTTTTCTTATGATTCTGGAGCCTAGAAGTCCAAGATCAAGGTGTTGGCAGGGTTAGCCTCTTTGCATGGCTTACAGATGGCCGTCTTCTCCCTCTGTCTTCACATGGCTATCTCTCTGTGCACACGCAGGTCTGTGTCCAAACTTCCTTTTCTTTTTTTTCGGTACGTGGGCCTCTCACTGTTGTGGCCTCTCCCGTTGCGGAGCACAGGCTCTGGACGCGCAGGCTCAGCGGCCATGGCTCACGGGCCCAGCTGCTCCGCAGCATGTGGGATCTTCCCGGACCGGGGCACGAACCCGTGTGCCCTGCATCGGCAGGTGGACTCTCAACCACTGCGCCACCAAGGAAGCCCCAACTTTCCTTTTCTTAGAAGGACACCAGTCATACTGGAATCCAAATGACCTCATTTTAACTTAATTACTTCTTCAAAGGTCCCATCTCCAAATATGGTCATATTTTGAGATACTGGGTGGGGCTTGGGACTTCAACATATGAATTCTGGGAGGACACAATTCATCCCATAAACATAAAATATGTGTAATATTTTTCCAAATTAACTTTAAAAAACAAATATCCAAAAATTTTAAAACCAAGATCTAAATAAAGGTGAGCTTTATTTGCACCCCAAAATCACAGATCCCAGAGGACAAAGTCAACCCACCTTCCACGTGTGTATCCCCTACCTCTCAGCCTTAGACTGGACACAGGGCAGGGCTGGAATAAAGACGTGTCTCTCAATTGTTCATCCTGATACCTTGGCATATGAGACTGTCACCTGCAATGTTATGAGCTGAATGCTTGTGTGCCCCCCAAATTCACACGTGGAAGCCATACCCCGCAACGTGATGGTATTTGGAGATGGGGCCTTTAGAAAGTAATAAGGGTTAGATGAGGCCATGAGGGTGGGGGGCTCATGATAGGATTAGTGGAAGAAGAAGAAGAAAGAAGAAGGATGAGGGGACGAGGGGGAGAAGAAGAAGAAGGGATACCTATCTCCAGGAACGTGCACCTGAGGAGAGGCCATGTGTGGACAGAGAACCTTAACAACAGGTTTATGGAGGTATCACTATCCCATTTTACAGAAGTGTTAGAACCAGGAGAGCATAAAGGTAGGAAGGAAGACTCCAGGTACTGGCTGTGTGATGCTGAGCAAGCTACTTAATCTCTCTGTGCATGGTTTTCCCACCTGTAGAATGTGGATAAGAGCAGCATCGATTTGGGGTCATTGAGAAGATGAAATGTATCAATATGTATACAGGCATACCTTGTCTTATTGCTCTTTGCTTTCTTCCACTTTGCTTTATTGCGTTTTTTACGAATCGAAGGTTTGTGGCAACCCTGCCTCAAGCAAGTCTATTGGTGCCATTTTTCCAACAGCATTGGCTCACTTCGTGTCTCTGTGTCACATTCTGGTAATGCCTGCAATATTTCAAACTTTGTCATTTTCATTATATTTATTAGGATGACCTGTGATCAGTGACCTTTGATGTTGCTATTGCAAAAAGATTATGACTCACTGAAGGCTCAGATGATGGCTAGCATTTTGTAGCAATAAAGGATTCTTTAATTAAGTTATGTATGTTGTGGAAATTCCCTGGCGTTCCAGTGGTTAGGACTTGGCGCTTTCACTGCAGTAGCCCAGGTTCAATCCTCGATCGGGGAACTAAAATCCCGCAAGCCGAGGGGAACAGCCAAAAAAAAAAAGTTATGTGCATTTCTTTTTTTTTAGACATAATGCTATTGCATGCTTAAGAGACTACAGTATAGAGCAAATATAACTTTTGTATGCACTGGGAAACCAAAAAATCCATGTGACTGGCTTTATTGGGATATTCACTTTATTGCAAGGGCCTGGAACTCGACCAACAGCATCTCCGAGGTTTGCCTGTAAAGCTCTAAGAATAGCGTCAGGCACAGAGTAAGCCCCCAGGAAATGTGGGCTGCAGAATGAGGCAGCTTTTGTATCCAGATCTGATTCCAACCGGAAGAAAATGAAAGCCTCTGAAGACCTATGTGGAGGGCCCAACATGATGTGTCGTACATTGAGGAAGAGAGTTTGGAAATGTAGGTGATGCGTCAGAGGGAGAGTGGGGGCCCACATGAGTGATGAGGGGTGTCTGTGCACAGCAAGACTGCAGACAAGGGGTATGGTTGAGGACAAGCCAAGTTTGTCTGAAGTGAGGAATTGCCAGGGTGGGAGCACAAGAGAACTTCCAGGGGTGATGGGGAGAATCTCTCTTGAACAGGGTGGTAGTTACACGGGTATATAATTTTGTCAAAACTCTTTGAACAATACTCTTCAAATGTGTGCATCCTATTGTAAATTACGTCTCAATCAAGCTGCGGAAAAACAGAAGTTGAAAACTTTCAGAAAAGTAAACGAAAATAAGTACGCAAATTTTTGCCACAGCATTCTCCCATGCCAATGATAAACTGTAAACAACCTCAAAATGTCCACCAATGCAGGAATTAAAAGTGTGACATAGGGACTTCCCTGGTGGCGCTGTGGTTAAGAACCCGCCTGCCAATGCAGGGGACACGGGTTTGAGCCCCGGTCCGGGAAGATCCCACATGCCACAGAGCGGCTGGGCCCATGAGCCACGGCTGCTGAGCCTGCGCGTCCGGAGCCTGTGCTCCGCAACGGGAGAGGCCACAACAGTGAGAGGCCCACGTACCACACACACACACAAAAAAAAAAAAAAAAAAGAGAGAGGGCCAAATTTGCTAGTGATCAAGAAAATGCATGTTAAAGCCATGATATACCCTTCCCACACCCTCCACTGTGACCCAAACTTAAAAGTCCGACCTTGTTAATTTGGGGGAAAGATGTGGGGGGGAAATGGTGACTTTTATTCACTACATCTGTGTTTAATATTTAATAGTTTTTAAGTTTTAAACCTGTCTATAATTCTATGTTAAGTAATACAAAATTTATGATGTAAAGTCGACACTGAATACGTTGCATGTTGTATATCTTAGGAGCTATTAAAAATAAAGGTTTTGCACTCACAGACTCACAGACATAGAGAACAGACTTGTGGTTCCCAAGGGGGAGTGGGGTGGAGAAGGGATGGATGGGGAGTTTGGGATTAGCAGATACAAACTATTATATATAGAATGGATAAACAACAAGGTCCTACTGTATAGCACGGGGAACTATATTCAATATACCATGATAAACCATAACAGAAAAGAAGATGAAAAAGAATGTGTGTGTGTATATATATATATATATGTGTGTGTGTGTATGTGTGTGTGTGTGTATATATAACTGAATCACTTTGCTATACAGCAGAAATTAACACAACATTGTAAATCAACTAAACTTCAATAAAATTAAAAAATAATAATTAAAAATAAAAGGTTTTGGTTTAAAAAAAAAAAGAAAAGAAATACAAGGGAGGACTCCTTTAGGATCAGCAACCCACCCTCAGTCTCTGGCTGCAGCCAAGACAGAGAAAATGAGGTTTTGGATAACAGACCTAATCCTCTGGGTGGATGTTAAGTCTATGGCCAAACCCACCCTCCCCAACACCACTCTTAGTCATGAACAATAAAAACGTGTAAGAAACACAGATTCCAGATGGCAGATTAAAACCTCTATTAGATTTCAAATGAAAACTCCTACTGCAATATTTCGAACGTGACACACAGTCCCATAAAAATAAAGATGAATCACAAGTCATTTTAAAGGAAAGGTTTGACTGCATTACGTCACAGCAAGTCACACTGACTCTCAGCATCCTCACGCTGAGAGCAAGACCCAGAAATAGAAATGAGGGCCAAACGGCAGGTCAGCCCACAGGTCAGGTTTAGCCCTGGCCCAGCCCTCACTCTTTTAAGCCAGCATCACAAAACCATAAGCACATGATGAGGCAAGGAGAGAGAAAGTGTGTTTGGAAAAACTAGTTCCAGATGTCTTGAGAGGCAAGGCAGCTGGGACAACAGAGGGAGCATGGAATAAGAACTCTGCAGAAACAATTCCTAACTCTCATAGGGCAGAGACATTTTGCCAGTGAAGTTAAGCCTTTATTTTCACACTCCACATGCATGTGGGTCCCAGGGGAATGTTTCCTTGTGGCATTGTAGATTCTGAGCTTTGATTCTAAGTTCACTGACTCTTCCAGCTTCTGTACAACAATTACAGAAGCCAGAGTAAACAGACACTCAGCTACCAAGAAGCCACAAGCAATTATAAAATGCAGAAACTCTACAGGTCACAACAAGTTAAATTTTTTTTAAACCCTATCAACTGGAAATTGAGACAACCCATTAAAATGAACAGTTAATTGTTTTTAAAACCCTAACTCACTCAACTGGAGAGGCAGTGTAGCATAGTCAAAAAGGCCCGTGGTTTAGAAATAAGACCATGAACTAGATTCCAGTCCTACCATGCCCCCATCCCATTATCTGTATGACCCTGGGCAAGTCACTTTACCACTTCTGGAGCTAAGCCAGGCTGTAAAACAAGGACTATTCTTAGGGTGCCTATGAAGACAGAATGAGATAATTTATATAAAGTGATTAAAAGGTAGTAAGCAGCTTTCATGATAATGATTATCAAAAATAACAAATCAAAATTAACTTCACAAACTCTTTAGAAAACCAAAATGTTATATAGCCAAAATCTGTGAAGGCAGCCAAAGCCATGTTCAGGGGTGAATTCATGGCCTTAAAAGCTTTAATTGTATTAAAGCTCCCTTGGTGGTGCAGTGGTTGAGAGTCCGCCTGCCGATGCAGGGGACACGGGTTCGTGCCCCGGTCCGGGAAGATCCCACATGCCATGGAGCGGCTGGGCCCGTGAGCCATGGCCGCTGAGCCTGCGCATCTGGTGCCTGTGCTCCGCAATGGGAGAGGCCACAACACTGAGAGGCCTGTGTACCACAAAAAAAAAAAAAAAAAAAAAAAAGTACTAGCTGTTCCCCTACGAAAGAATTCTCCTTATTTAAATTTTAAAAAAGTATGGTATTAAATTCTTCACTCATTCATTCCCCAATTTATTCCAAAAAGGATTTAGGTGCCTGCTGAGTCATCTAAACATTTCACACCAGAGGGGAAATAAGAAGCAAAATCATGACTCAGAATAATCTAAAAATGAAAAGAATTCAGATTATAACAGTAACTAATGAATGTGAGAAAAGAGAATTGATAAATAAATCCAAGATCTGCTTTGTTGAAGAAAAAAAAAAGAGCAAAACTGGCAAATCTAAATAGATGTAAAGGAGAATATGCCAACAAGATATTTAATAACATGCTATTAAATCTGAACATTTCAATGAAATGATCCCTAATAAAATACAAATCACAAAAGTTGACTCAAAAAGTTCTCACCAGAGGTTAAAAAAAATTTTAGGCTGAATTCTATAACAAGCAGGTATACAAATTTTTTAAGTTACTAAAGAATTGCTTCCTCAAAAGTTTATTGCACCATGTGATTTCTCTAACAAATAATCAGTTTTTCTGTTAGTTCTGGTGCCATAATTCTAAAACATTTAAAATGGAAACTTGTCTCATTCATTTTATGTGGCTAGGATATCAGATAACAAAACCTGATGAAGAGATTGCAAAATAAAACAGACCAAAAACATAACACAGTTTCTCTCGTGATCACAGGCGGCAAAGATCCATAAAAACAAAACAAAGCAAACCTAGCAAATTAAATTCAACATTATATTAAAAGCATAATTCATCACAACCAAGTAGGGTTTACCACACAGGAAAGCAGGGGTTATTTTATACTAGGAAATCTATTAAACACGATTGTCAGATAATACCATTGTTAAATATTTAATATTAGTCTTGAAGCCCTGGTCAGTAGAATAAGATTTAAAATGAAATGAGAGGTACAACATTTAGATGAGATTTTTTTTTAACTGTAGAGAATAAAATTGCACACAATGAATAAAAATATTTAAAACCTACGAATCAATTTCACTAAAGGATCTGTATTCAGGATAAATATGCTTATTCACAGTAGCAACAACTAACAACCAAAACTCTGTGTTACAGGAATCAGAAATCATCACAGCAAGAAATATATGGGATAAATATTTTTAAAAGCACAATATGAAAAGATCTGAAAAAACAGAGACACTGATCACATACCTTCATGGAAAGGAAAAATATCAAGGTATCAATTTCTCAAGTTAATTTATAGATTTACAGATTAATGCAATTTTTTAATGAAAATTTCAGTGGATTTCATGTGTACTGGAGGAGGTAGATTTGGAGATTCTTAAATTCAACAAGAAGAATAAACACTTTGAAAAAGTGTAATAGGAAAAAAACCTGAATCTACCATCAATAAAACATGTTCTAAATCTATAGTAATAAAACCAGCATGGTACTGAAGAGACACAGATGCATGAAATAGAATTGATATCTCTGAAGCAGATCCTGTTTTTTTATTGCATTTAATAAAAGATAAAGAAAACATCAAAAGTCTTTAGGAAAGGAATTGATTATTCAACAACTGGAATCCAGGAAATTAAATAACTACTCGGGAAAATCATTTTAGATTCTCAGTTATGCCATACACAGTCCTGGGTGTTTGATCAAGCTCTAAGTCCTGGCTAAAATGTTTCATGAGTCCCATTGTTGTTTCCCACCCTGGGATTTTGTGGTAGATGGCAAAAAAAAAAAAAGGCCACAAATGCTTCCCCTCCAATCCACAGGTGGCATCTATATCCACCCTCTTCCTTCAAGCTGGTCTTAGCCATGTTCCTTGCTTTGACCAACGGAACATTAGTATACGTGATAGAAAAAGAGATTTGAAAAGCACTTGAGTGCTGGAAATTGAGCTCTTGCTGCTCTTGGAAGCTGGAAACCATCATAGGATCCAAACCCAAGCTAGGGAGGGAGAAAAAATTGATGTCTTTTCTGCAGGGAGAAAAAACAAAGCATCCCAGCTGACAGCCAGCACTGAATTTGGTGCTCAGTGCTGAGCCAGGAAGACAAACTCAGGCTGAGGTTCCCTCCCTCATTCCCTTACTCATCCTGAGTCTACTTCCTCTCTACCCACACCCATTCTATTCTGCTTACACTGAAAGCACTCTGTTCCCTCTTCCCCAGAGAAAGAGGAGAAGCCGAGAAGGAGCTGACACATTCCTCACTCTTGGTCACCCATAGACATGATGACACTCTCACCCCCAGTCAACACACCTACCCCTTCCTTGTTCCTCTTCTTGCTCAGATTCCCCATAATGGCCTCTTTGTTACGTTCAACTTTCCGAAGACACTCCTTCCTCTATTCCAGAGACTCTCAAGGGCTTACAAAGGTTGAAAAAAATTCATTGTTATACCTTATCTTCAAGGGGGAAAAAAATCAAACTCAAAGTAGAGAAGAGGAATGGGATTTTTAAATTTTTATCAAAAGAAGAGGTATCAGTTAAAAGTAAGGAAAAAACTTTGAGGCTGGTTCCCTTACCATTTCCTCATTACAGATGAGGAAACAGAGGCTGAGAAGAGCAAGTCCAAGGTCACACAATAGACTCAAGATTCAAAACCAGGTTTGTCCGACTCTAGAGCTATCTTTAACCATGAAATGAAATGCTTCAGAGCAGTGCTACCCAATAGAACTCTCTGTGGTGATGGAAATGTCCTACATCTGTGTTGTCCAAAGGTGGTGAGTATGACCAAGGGAGAAATGCTTCATTTTTATTTCATTTCAATTCATTTTAACTTAGCCACGTGTGGCTACTGGGGCTACCTTATTGGACAGCACAGCTCTAGAATGCCACCAAGTTGGTTCCACACCTCCATCAAAGGTGGGACCCTCAACATCCTTACCCTCCCTGAATCCCATTCACCCACCCAGGAGAAGTGGCAACTGAAAGATGATAAGACCTTAAGGGGAAAAGAGCATGAGCGTTATGACCAAGCCTAGCAAAGCCCTCTATAAATACTCGAACATCCTCTAAAATAAAACAAATAGACAATTTGTTACCCGAAAACTGGGTTGCCCTCTGGGTAGGTGTTGAACCAATGGACACAACCAAGCCAACGATCGGGAGAAGGAAGGATTTATTATTACTTGCTCCAAGTAAAGAGAACACCGTGGATCTTTCCCAAAGCAATGTCTCCCCAAACAGCAAAACTGGGGAAGTTTTAAGCTAAGAGTACATGCATATTTATGAGGGGACTTGAGCAGAGGAGAATTCAGGATAGAATTGTGCCAAAGGTTGACAAAGTCCAAGCTTTAGTTGACTGAAGTCAGGACATCATCCTTCCATCCTCCACCTGGGTGGGGGCTTTAGTTCCTGCAGAACTCAAAGGTATATTATTATGTATATAACACATATACATAATATGTATGTATCCTATGAGGAACCAGGACCCTACCCTAAGGCTGCACTATTGTTTCTTGACTGCTCCTCCTTTGTTTCTGCATTCCCTCCTCTAAGATCATTAATTACTGGGCGTTCCCTTGTGGTCTAGTGACTAGGATTCCAGGCTTTCACTGCTGTGGCCCAGGTTCAATCCCTGGTTGGGGGAACTGAGATACCACAAGCTGCATGGTCAAAAAAAAAATTATTAATTACTGAGACCTATTCAAGGCAAGCATTACAGCTGGGCTTAAATCACAAAAGGGCTTAGGCCAAAATGGGTTCTCTTATGTCAAGAAAGCCATCCCTGGTTCTCTCTGTCCAGGGCCCCCCTACCCAATCTGCTTACAAAACAATGCCATGCTACACTTATTCAGCTAGCAAGAAGAGGTTCTGAAGAACTGATTGCCATTGTCCACTCCCATCTGGCTAGACCCCTTTCTAGAGCTACTTCATGGAGTCAGGAAAAACTTAGACATTTGTTTACCTCTGTATAGGCAACATTTGCACTTTTCATCAAGGGGGAAAGAATTGATGTCATTTTCTGACTTCTTTGATTCTGAAGTTGTAACTCATGAACTGGGTCTATGTTAGCTTCCTTCATCCTTCCTTCCAAGACCTTGGGGCCAACATGCCAACATATCCTTCACTTTAGGTCCCGCATCTCCTATTTTTCATTCTACCAAATGCCCACTGCTGTTATTTGCATTCCCCAATAGGAGACACCATAGCATAAATATAACCCTCCCAATGGCCAGGAGTCCTCAAATCAAGTCAGGCAGTGCACCAGGCTTGTGGGTCACAAAGACATCCTTTCAAAACTGTGAAAATCCGTGAAGAATTATGCCCTCATCTGAACCACATGGGCCTCTTTAAGACAATTCTCCACTTTTTCTCCATCAAACTCATCCCTACATGGGACATCTTTCCTTTCTCAGATTCACCTACTGTTTTACTTCTGACATGTCTCTCAAGGTCTTCTGACTATGCTGTCTTCTGTACAACCATGAATCCTGAGGTCAACTTCTTGGTTTTTTTTTTTTTTTCTCGCCCTTGTAAAA
Organism: Mesoplodon densirostris; assembly: GCF_025265405.1. NCBI lineage: Eukaryota > Metazoa > Chordata > Mammalia > Artiodactyla > Ziphiidae > Mesoplodon > Mesoplodon densirostris. Next base: position 147,732,061 of record NC_082663.1, on the reverse strand, counting down.
TTCCTCTGCAAATAACCTTCATACCTTCCTCGCTTATAAAAATAATTTTCTTAGCAAAACTTGCCTTGGTAAAGAACACAGAGTTTTGTTACAAAGTTCAGTCTGTGCCTTGTTTATCACAAACTGAAAAAGGGAGGCCAGTGAGTACTCTTCGACTGCATAACAAGATTTTCAGATTTTTGAAAAAGAAAAAAATAATGATTGAAGAGCACACCACCACCCATAGCCATGCTCCAGAGAAGAAGTGGCCAAAATGATCACCTCTCAAAATGGTCTGTTGCAAATAGTGCTGGGGTGGGGGTGGGGCAGATGTTAAATCAAGTCCACTGAAGGAACAGAACCTGAGTCTGACCCTGGTTCTGGGTCCAGAGGACAGAGGACCATGCCGAACTGTGCCATGAGAGAGCAGTCAGCAACATTCACACTGGGGGACATGCCCCAGATGGAATGCCCAGTTCTCCAACAGCAAGAAGGGAAAGAAAAGAAGGGATGGGGCTTCCCTGGTGGCGCAGTGGTTGAGAGTCCGCCTGCCGATGCAGGGGACGCGGGTTCGTGCCCCGGTCCGGGAAGATCCCACATGCCACGGAGCGGCTGGGCCCGTGAGCCATGGCCGCTGAGCCTGTGCGTCCAGAGCCTGTGCTCCGCGAGGGGAGAGGCCACAACAGTGAGAGGCCCGCGTACCGCAAAAAAAAAAAAAAAAGAAGGGATGGAGGGGGAACCTGTAGACAAGGGTTTTCATCCTCAGCACTAAGACATTCGGCCCTGGATCATTCTAGGTGGTTAGGGCTTTCTCTGCATTGTAGGGTTTGAGTGGCATAGCTGGCCTCCACCCACTCGATGCCAGTAGTACCCACCCCCCAAAACTTGCAACATCCAAAAATATCTCTAGACATTGCAAATGTCCCCTGGGGTGGGGGGTGGGGCCAAAATCACCAAGAGAATCACTGCTGTAGGCCCAAAGAGATATATCCGTTTTTTTTTAATGGTCAAGACTAAACTATATTGTCTAGAGAGTCACATTCAAGTGATAAAACTCTACAGAAAGAAAGAAATGATCAGTAGAAAAGACAGGACAGTGACCATTTTAGGGAGAGAGAGGGGGTTGTGTCTGGGATGGGAACCATGGTAGGGCCTCTGGAGACAGGATTGCTGGCAAAGTACTATTGCTCAACTGGGGGAGGTGAGCTATAAGGCTGCTTGCTTTAAAGAAATTCATTAGGCTGTACATTTGGTTTGTGTGGTTTTCTGAATCTGTGTGTTCTTTGATAATAAAATGTTTGTTTGTTTATTTATTTATTTATTTATTTGTTGGGTTGGTTGGTTGGTTGGTTGCACCGGGTCTTAGTTGCAGCACGTGGGATCTTGGTTGCCGAGTGCAGGATCTTTAGTTGCAGCATGCAAACTCTTAGTTGTGGCATGCAGAATCTAGTTCCCTGACCAGGGATTGAACCTGGGCCCCCTGCATTGGGAGCATGGAGTCTTAGCCACTGGACCACCAGGGAAGTCCCTAAAATGTTTTTGAAAAAAAATAAAACCAAAAGCAAAAAAAAAAGGCAGAAAGGAAAAGAAAGAAACCTTGACTCTCTATAAGAACATAGAACATACTTAAACATAGTACTACCAAATGACCCAGCAATTCTGCTCCTAGATACATCCCCCCAAGAGAATTTAAAAGAAGTATTCAAACAAAAGCTTGTACACAAATGTTCGTAGCAGCCCTATTCACAATAGCCAAAAGGTGGAAATAACTCAAATGTCTGTCAGTCGGTAAATGGATAAACAAGACATGGTATATCCATACAATAGAGTATTACTCAGCAAGAAAAAGGCATAAAGTCCTGGTATATGCTACAATGTGGCTAAAGCTCCAAACCACAAGTAGTGAAAGACGCAAGATGTAAAAGGCCACATGTTGTATGGTTCCATTTATATGAAACATGCAGAACAGGTAAATCCACAGAGACAGAAAGTAGATTAACGGTTGGCAGGGGCTAGTGGAAGGGGGAATGGGGGTGACTGCTAAAAGCACAGAGTTTCTTTGTGGGGGTGATGGAAAGTTCTGGAACTAGATAGTGGTGATGATTGCACAGCACGGCTTATGTGCTAAATGTCACTAATAGTAAATCTTATGTGTATTTTACTACAGTGAAAAAGATTGTTTTTTAAAGAAAATAAATCTTGAATGCTTCAGGTCAAGCCTGCTTTGCATATCTCCTGCTATGATATCCGATTTCTCTGCATACATGAAAACCTTAACCTTGTCACTGCTAATGAGATACCTGTGTCAAGAGTCCTGTTTGCTTGCGGACAAGCATTGCAAGTAGTCGATAAACAATGCTGGTGCTGCACACACTGGGTGCCAATGTGACTAGATGCCAGGGCTTGAAACCCTGTCCTTATAAGATCTTCCAAAGAAAACAGTTTCTTCCATAGGTGAGCACTTGGAAACACTCCATAGGTATAGCCTGTCTATCAAACTCCCTTCCTAGACTGCAGCCATCATTCAAGACCCAAGATCCTCCTTGATGGGACAAAAAAGAAGCAAAAAAAACTTGTATAATAAAAAGGTCAAATGATCCTTTACCCAAAACCCTCCAGGCATTTGACAGCTGTGGACACCAGCTGCCCCTCCAGAGCCAATTTGATGACCATACTTCATCCTGTGCCTCTGTGTCCTGTGACTTGAGTCTGGGTTGGGAGATGTCAGTCCACTTCCTAAACCTGGAATTGGAAGAAGTGGCCCAATCTACTGCTACTCACATGGCCCCACCCATGACAGACAACAGGGTCCCAGAGGAAAGCAATTATTTTTGTCTGTTTGTTTCCCACTCTTGACATTATTTATCTCTAAGTGTAAGCAGACATTTAGCCTGAGCTAGCAAAGACTCTAAGTCTAAGACAAAGAGAGGGGAGAGGGAGAAGGGGAGGTGGGGAGATTGAGTGGAGAGGGGAGATGGAGAGAGGGGAGAGGAGATAAAGGATACAATTTTCAAACCCCACCACCCACGTCCGTTCTCTTTTACTGGGAAAGGGAATGTTCTATCAGGCACAGGTGTGTGGAGAGAGAAGTTATTGACCACAAAAAGCACCTAGGCTCCCAGCCTGACAGAAGCTGAGGTCCACAGGACCTCCCTAGGGCATTTCAGGTGTTCAGCCACAAAGAACAGATTTTAATTCTGACAAAGGGTCTGGTGTCACAGTGGGAAATAACTGGTCAATGAATTTCATCAAGTAGGAGGGAGAAAAAGAAAAACTCGTCAGACCAGTTACCAAGTTACCTGACAGACAGCCACATTTCCATAATTATTTAACCCCACCCTACCTTCTTCCAAAGGATTGGGTCGATTTATTTCTCTAAGTGAAAAGGTAGCTCAATGGGTATCGCTATGTCTCCTCCAGGAAGCCAAGCCCTTGTTAGAATTGTAAGTCTGTATCTTCACTAATAAATTTTTGGATAGTACTGTCCCCAAGATGCCAGGTGACTATGAGGCTAACTGGTCTACCATTCTTCAGTGCATTCATGAGCCTACTGAAACACTTTCTGCCTACCTAGCTTATTTCCTTATAGTTATTTCTTTGACTTTGTCCCAGACTCAGCAAGGACTTTGGGGTCCCAGTAACATACCTGGCTCAGCACAACTGTTCACTCAATATCAGTGGAAACAATGCATCCTGAATATAGCCCCAAATGTAACCTCTGTGATCACTCCATCACACCTGCAGGTAAACTTCTGGCACTCAGAGCACACGATGGCACAAGCCTCTCTTCACAGCATGAGGCAACCTCCTTACTCTTGCCCACAAGACCTCTGTGCTTTTGTCACTGCCTTTCCACCCATCTGGAACACCCTTCCCCCTTACCCTCTTTCTAAGCATCATTTGCCACCCAAACCAAACCACATCTCTTCAACCACTCCAATCTGAGACAATCTCTCTCCTTCTACAGATGCCCATGACAACTTATCATCAATCTTGGGGATGGTAGGGGAGGCTCAGAAACATAGTCTCTAGAGCTCTTGTTCTTTCCTGCTATACAAAATCTAATCATCTCCAAAAATAAAGTTCATTTAAAAAATTCCAGGGACTTCCCCGGTGGTGCAGTGGTTAAGAATCTGCCTGCCAATTCAGGGGACACGGGTTCGAGCCCTGGTCTGGGAAGATCTCACATGCCGCGGAGCAACTAAGCCCGTGTGCCACAACTACTGAGCCTGCACTCTAGAGCCCGTGAGCCACAACTACTGAGCCCACGTGCCTAGAGCCCGTGCTCCGCAACAAGAGAAGCCACTGCAGTGAGAAGCCCACTCCCCACAACGAAGAGTAGCCCCCATTCGCCTCAACTAGAGAAAGCCCGCGCACAGCAACGAAGACCCAAAGCAGCCAAAAATAAATTAATTAAATAAATAAATTTTAAAAATTCCAGGGAACTCCCTGGCGGTCTAGTGATTAGGACTCCACACTTCCCCTGCAGGGCACGGGTTCGATCTCCAGTCGGGGAACTAAGATCCCACAAGCCGCGCGGTGTGGCCAAAAATTAAAAATTGAAATTAAACAATAGAAATTAAAAATAAATTTAAAATACCAATCATCTCAGTGATAAAGAAGTTACGAAGACCACAGAATTTTTTCAGGATAGTTCTTTTAATTCTCTCCTAGACTTTTAAAGAGATCTTTGACAAAACAAAAAGGAATAAATATGAATGAAAGACTCAAGCAGCCCACTGTACTACATGATCTACCCTCTTTTTCTCTAATTGTTGTTATTATTCAAGATCCCAAGCACATGTTGGACTTTTCTGTTTTCTGCATGGACTACAATGGCATAGCCACAAAGGAATTTAATTTATCAATAGTCTGCTGTGTTATCTAGAGAACATGATGATTTCCAGGTGCCCTGGCACCAAATATGTCTAGAACCACCAGTCTGATGACTCAGTGGAAAGAGGGGGGTCTATCTTCTTTTTTTTTAAATTTATTTATTTATTATTTATTTATTTATTATTATTATTATTTTAAGTTTAGTTTTGGCTGCGTTGGGTCTTCGTTGCTTCCCGTGGGCTTTCTCTAGTTGCGGCGAGTGGGGGGCTTCTCTTGTTGCGGAGCATGGGCTCTAGGCGCACGGGCTTAGTTGCTCCGCAGCATGTGGGGTCTTCCCGGACCAGGGCTCAAACCCGTGTCCCCTGCATTGGCAGGCGGATTCTTAACCACTGCGCCACCAGGGAAGTCCTCAACGGGGGGGGGGGGCTGGGGGGGGGCGGGGGTGTGTCTATCTTGCCTTGACATCTCCTGCTGGCTGGGCTCACTCAGATGGTTAATTCATTCCTGCCTTTTATCTCCCCAGACACACTGAGAGGTCCTGGGGGGCAAGAATGACACCTCATTCTTTGCAGTCCCCTCCACTCAGTGTCAGCAAGTAGCAGAGGACTGTGTTGGCCTGATGCTGGGATATTTCCAACTTCCACTGAAAACAGTCTCTACCCCCAAAAGTCCCCCTCATCTTTACAAGGTGCACATTCAAGAACAGATGCTGGCACGTTTTTTTTCTTTAAAGGGCCATACAACCTTTGTTCCTACAGCAGCCACAGGCAAGATGTAAATGAATAAAGCATGACTGTATTCCAACGAAATGTGATTTATATGCTACTTGCATATAATTTTCACCTCTCACAAAATATTATTCTTTAGATTTTCCCTTCAACCTTTTTTTTTTAAACGTTTTTTCTTTTTTTTTAGAAGATGTTGGGATAGGAGTTTTATTAATTTATTTATGCTGTGTTGGGTCTTCGTTTCTGCGCGAGGGCTTTCTCTAGTTGTGGTGAGCGGGGGCCACTCTTCAACGCGGTGCGTGGGCCTCTCACTATCGCGGCCTCTCTTGTTGCAGAGCACGGGCTCCAGATGCGCAGGCTCAGTAGTTGTAGCTCAGGGGCCCAGTTGCTCCGCCACATGTGGGATCCTCCCAGACCGGGGCTCGAACCTGTGTCCCCTACATTGGCAGGTAGATTCCCAACCACTGCGCCACCAAGGAAGCCCCAACCTTTTTATTTTTTAAAATTGATTTTATTGAAGTATAGTTGATTTACAATATTGTATTAGTTTCTGGTATACAGCCAAGTGATTCAGTTATACATATACATTCTTGTTCATATCCTTTTCCATTATGGTTTATTACGGGATATTGAATATAGTTCCCTGTGCTATACAGTAGGACCTTGCTGTTTATCCGTTCTATATATAATAGTTTTCATATGCTAATCCCAAACTCCCAATCCCTCCCTCCCTCCCTCCCCTCCCCTCCCCTCCCCCTTGGCAACCACAAGTCTGTTTTCTATGTCTGTCCCCTCAACCTTTTTAAAGTATAAAAAACATTCTTAGCTCACAGGCCATACGAAAATGCTGAAGGGCTGAATTTGGCCCGTGGGTCGTAGTTTGCTGACTGGTCAAGGGCTTTAGACCTGACAAGCCTAAGATCAAGCCATTTCCCAGCAAGGTCTCCTAGAGTAAGTTTCTTAATTACTATCCAAGCCTGAGTGTCCCCTCTGCAAAATGGGAATAACATCTTCTCATAGGCTATGGTGAGGATTCTATGAGGCAGAGCTTGTCAAATTCTTAGCACAGGGCTTAGCACATAGTACGTGCTCAATAAGCATCAGCTAGTAATAAGTGGTCAAAGAGCATCAGCTAGTAATAAGTGGTCAAAGATGTCATTGTTCATCTATATGACAGGTCCTGGGGACACAACAATCAATACCATGCTCCCTGTGTTCAAGAGAACTTAGTCTGATGGAGGAGGCAGCTAACTTAAGCCAGGATGAAAGAAGACACCCAGATGGCCATGAGGCCCAGGAAAGGATGCTCAACATCACAATTCATTAGAGAAATGCAAATCAAAACTACAGTGAGGTACCACCTCACACCCGTCAGAATGGCCATCATCAAAAAGTCTACAAACAATAAATGCTGGAGAGGGTGCGGAGAAAAGGGGACCCTCCTACACTGTGGGTGGGAATGGAGAACCGTATGGCGGTTCCTTAAAAAAACTAAAAATTGAACTACCATATGATCCAGCAATCCCACTCTTGGGCCTATACCTGGAGAAAAACATAATTAGAAAAGACACAGGTACCCCAATGTTCATTGCAGCACTATTTACAATAGCCAGGACATGGAAGCAACATAAATGTCCATTGACAGATGAATGGATAAAGAAGATGTGGTACATATATACAATGAATATTACTCAGCCATGAAAAAGAATGAAATAATGCCATTTGCAGTGGCATGGATGGACCTAGAGATCGTCATACTGAGTGAAGGCAGTCAGACAGAGAAGAACAAATATTATACGATATTGGGCTTCCCTGGTGGCGCAGTGGATAAGAATCCACCTGCCAATGCAGGGGACATGGGTTCGAGCATGCCACGGAGCAATTAAGTTTGCGAGCCACAACTACTGAGCCCACATGCCGCAACTACTGAAGCCCGCGTGCCTAGAGCCTGTGCTCCGCAACAAGAGAAGCCACCACAATAAGAAGCCCGCGCACCGCAATGAAGAGTAGCCCCTGCTCACCGCAACTAGAGAAAGCCCACGCGCAGCAACGAAGACGCAATGCAGCCAAAAATAAATAAGTAAATTTTAAAAATATATATTATATGATATTGCTTATATGTTGAATCTAAAAAAATGCTACAAATGAACCTATTTACAAAGCAGAAATAGAGTCATAAATGTAGAAAACTTATGTTTACCAAGGGGTAAGGGTGGGTGGGATAAATTGGGAGATTAGGATTGACATATACACACTACTATATATAAGATAGATAACTAATAAGAACTACTGTATAGCCCAGGGAACTCCACTCAGTACTCTGTAATGGCCTCTATGGGAATAGAATCTAGAAAAGAGTGGATATACGTGGATATCGTATCGTACTAGACTCCAATAAAAATTAATTAAAAAGAAAAAGAAAAAGAGGGGATGAGAAGGGCTATAGGAAAAAGCAGCCAGAATGTTGGCAGGGGCAAATTCTAGGGCATCTCCCCACCCCAGCTTTCTTTGTTCTCTGCAGTTTCCCAACTTCACACAATGAGCCAGGAAAGCACAACGGTTAAGAGCTCAGATTCTGAGGCAGAATACCTGGGTTTTGGGTTCAAATCCCAGCTCTACTACTTACTAGCAATGTGACCCTGGGCAAGTGGCTTAACCTTCTGGGGCCTCCAGGAACTCATCTGTAAGGAGGAATTGCTGGCAGAACTTGCTGCAGTATGGTAAGCAAAGCACTTAGAACAGTGTCTGGCACAAAACAAGCATTCACTGTCGAGAAGATTCTGATTATTACAGTACCAAAGGCAAAGTTAAAAAAAAAATTGGAAGAAGGGGAAAACAGTTGCAATCTGAAGCTCAAACCTCTGTCTAAAAGCAAACCCTTCAAGAGAGAATGTACATGCACTTAAATAGGTAGTGTTTAATATAAATAGAGCACCTCAGCTTTCAGAGACTCTGAAACGTGGCTGGAAACTCAAACTTAGGAAGGAGAGACTCGCCTCCCTTTACCTCCTGCTCCTGCCGTATGTGGCATCAACAACCAGTTTCCTGGCACCCATCATGCCCCAGACTCACCAACCCCTCTGACTGGCAGTGAGCAGCTGGGGTGGCCTCCCAGGAAAAAAAAAATGCCAGTGGGCTTGCCTGGGGCAGCTGGTCAAGCAAGCCCTGTGGTTTCTGGTCCCCGGCCCCCCACCAAAAGCCCAGAGCTTGGGGTCCCCAGAGCCTTGGAAGCTGAGGCACCAGTAAGCAGAGTGATCTTCCCTCTGGGGCCATAGGTCCAAGCACCCAGCCCTCATCAGCAAGTCACATGGTGGGCTTTCCTCTGCCTGCCCCAAGACCAAAGTCAGAAATGGAGCCAAGCTTTGGCAGACACTTACCCAGTGGCCGGTCTGCCACTGAGCTGTGTATTTCAAATGGTTAAGATGGTAAACTTTATGTTATGTGTATTTTACCACAATAAAAGAAATTGAAAGGGAAGAAAGCCTGAGCTGAGTTGTACTTGATAGACAAGAGTGTAGGTTCAGGGCTTCCCTGGTGGCGCAGTGGTTGAGAGTCCACCTGCCGATGCAGGGGACACGGGTTCGTTTCCCGGTCTGGGAAGATCCCACGTGCCGTGGAGCGGCTGGACCCATGAGCCATGGCCGCTGAGCCTGTGCGTCCGGAGCCTGTGCTCCGCAACGGGAGAGGCCACAACAGTGAGAGGCACGCGTACCGCAAAAAAAAAAAAAAAAAAAAAGAGTGTAGTTTCAAAAAACAATCATTTCTTGACATCTGTGACCAGGACAGGACAACGCTTCTTCTAGGGGACACCACCACTGATTACAAACCAGGAGCAAACATCGATGCCAGATGCCAGGAACAGGTATCCGGCAGGTCTCCGCCACAGCCGTACGTGTAGAGCCACACCTTCTCCAGTGATGAAACCCCCAGTGCTGGCAAAATAAGCCCTGCTCTCAAAAGCACAAGATAAAAAATTTTAAAAATAAAAGAACCTGCTCAAAACATCAGGGACATTTTTGCAGATAATACCATCCTGGATATTTTGACTAAAATGAGAACAGAAATAAATCCACAGAGGAATGTCTTAAATTATATCTCAAGATATGTAAGCCTGGAGCATTTCAAACAAGACCTGAATTTGGAAAACGGAGCATTGAGATAAAAGACTATTCACTGTTTTCCCTGGTACCCCAGCTAGAAGTAGCTCACCCGTCTTTAAACAGAGGGGGGCACCCACACACACAACACAACACACACACACACATACACACACACACACACACACACACACTATTTTTGTGTCTCAGATGCGGTGCAAACCCCAGCCATCTTTTCTTAGCTGTGTGGCCTTAGGCAAGTTAAGTAACCTCTCTGGTCTCTAAAACAAAGATAACGGAGCTCCCCTTGCAGCTGTGTGTCCTCGTAACATGGTAGGTCCTACACAGCCTCTCCTCCCCTCACCATCAGAGAACATCACCCCCTCACCTCCAAATTCATCTGGATGGTCTCTCCCACCCAACTTACTCACCCACACCCCGACCCCCACCCCCACCTCGAAGTCTCCCTGTTCTACGAAATTCCAAACCCACGGGTGGTCCTCTACTTCAGCCAAGACTCTGCCCCAGCTTTGATCCTTCTTCTTGGTCATAGCTTGGCTTCTCTGTGTCCCTGACCTACCGACGTTCCCAAGGTTTTTCCACAATATAATAATCATTGTTCCCTCCTATATCTACAAACCACCAGATTCTCTTTTCCTTCACCAACCGCCCTCTCAAAAGAGAGGTCTCCACTCTCTCACCTCCTGTTTCCTCCCTTCCAGCATTCACAGAATGGAAGGACTCCCTGGGGCTCGAAGGAGTCCTCCCTGCTGAGTCTATAGATTCTACTCAGGACTCACCCTGTGTGGCTTCCCCATAGCTTTGGGCTCAGGTGAGAAGACCCTCCTTTCTCCCTTCCCTTATCTTTTATGATACAACCCTTAAGCCCCCTGCTCACTTTCTCCCGCCTCCATCTCACATTTGCTAAGTCTTCCCAGGGAATTTCACAACGTGTGAAAAGAGTCAATAAAACAATAAACAAGTAATGAGTGTGTGTGTGGAACTAGACTTCCTGGATATCAAAACATTATAAAACTATACATATTAGAAAAGTAACAGCCCCGGTGCAAGGAAAGGCAGACATATTTATGGATACCCAGAAACAGACCCCAAATCAATGACGAACAGGTAAATTTCTGCAATATCTGGGGTTGAGATCCCAACTAGTTATTTGGGGGGAAATGGATATCCTTTTGAATCATGCACACAAACAGGTCCCAAATGCCCAGGACAAAAATTTTTTTAATGATAACAATTAAAGTTAAGATAGAAAATTTGGAGGAAAAAAACGTTCATTTTACGGATAGAAAGGGACTTTCTAAGCATAAAATAATGAGAGGCATGCAAAAACCCAGCTCTGAACTCCATAAACATTTTAAGCTTCTCTGGCAACTGACAGCCAGAGTATATTCATCAAAAACACCTGAACAAAAACACCTGAAAACATAACTGGAAAAGAGTTAACAGTCTTCGCTATGAAAACAACATGCAGATTAATACTTCAAAAACCACTAAGGTACTAAAAGATAAATGGACAAAGGATATGAACAGGAAGAGAAAACCCAAATGATAAATAAACATGTTTTAAAAGGTTCAACCCTGATAGCAATCAAAGAAATGCAAATAGAAACAATGACAACACACCAGCTCCTCCTTCCAGTAAATTATGAAAGATTTTTCAAACAACACTCAAAGCTAGCCAAGGTGTTCCCTCTCAGCCAATGCTAGGAGGAGTGCCCGTTGGTACGTTTCCGGAAAGCCATTTGGCAATCGCTATCAAGAAACTTTGACCCAGAAATTTCACTTCTGGAAGAGCAAAACCCGAAGGAAAAAAAAAAATGTTCGATAAAGCTTCGACACCAAAATGTTCATCCCTCTTTGTGGAAACTAGAAATAATCTAAATGCCCAACGACAGAGAAAGTTAACTAAATTCAGACACAACAGAGCCACTAGCAGGAAGTATCCCCCAATAACTGTGAAACAAGGATGTTTTGCTTTTATCCTTTACACAGTTCTTTTTCCAAATGTCTACCACAAGCAGTCATACTTCTAGAATCAGATAAGAAATACATTTGTTTTTGTTTTGTTTTGTTTTTGACAATAAAGCCCATTCTCATCTGGTCTCTCAAGCAAGAGGAACATTCAACCATCTAGCTCAGGAGTTGGCAAAATCTGGCCCAACACTTGGTTTTGTAAATAAAGTTTTATTGGAACTCAGCCACGCCCACTTGCTTATTGCACCTCCTTGCAGGGCGGCTGCTTTCCCACTCCAATGGCAGGGCTGAGTAGTTGCAACAGAGACCATACAGACCGAAAAGTTTAAAGTATTTAACATCTGAGTCTTTGCAAAAAAAGGTTTGCCACCACCTGAGCTAGTGAATGTCTCCAGCTTCTTTCTAATGAACAAGCCAAGAGAAATGGTTTAGAACCGCTGAGAACCTCAACGTACCTTTCTGGCAGTGGCTGTGCGTCCAACACCGCTCCACAAATTGCCCGTTGATGACGGTGGCAGGGCAGTTGGTCTTGCCCTTCGCGGCGCCTGGACAAATGTCCCCACACTCCTCATTGTCGTCTTTGTTCAGCACGATGTAATTATCCTCCACGGAATCCAGGATGCGAGACCAGTCGATAGTGGCCAGGTAGCAGAGTTCATTGTTCTTCTCGATGCGGACGGAGCCCCGAGTAATGTTCATCAAGTTGTAGAGGCCAAGCTCCTTCAGGTGAACCATCTCGAAGATGACCAGCGCGTAGTTAAAGAAGAGGCGGGAGCCCCGGATGACCGTGAGGTTGGGGAACAGGTCCTTCAGGCTCTCCAGCCCGTAGACCCGGAAGAGCAGCAAGTAATCAGTGATCATGGTGAGCTTGGGGAAACTGAGGTCTCGGAAGTCCTCAGGTCTCGTTTTGAACATCAATAGGATCTGCAAATGTCCTTCGATGACCGAGCAGTTGGCCAGCTCGTGCAGCCGGGTGAGGTTATTCCGGATATCCATGCCAGGGCACACTAGAAGGGCAAACAAGCAGAGAGCAAGACAGGTGAACAAACACCCCACGGATGGTTTATAAGAATTAGTGTCAGGGCCAGCCACATGGGCATATGACCTGGGTCCCACACCCGCTCAGAAGGGCCCTGCCCTTGGCTTAATGCTCTTCCGTCTTGAAATCCTGAATTATTTTTGAGGGAGGGGTCCCAAGGTTTCATTCTGAACTGGACCCTGTAAGTTCTACAGCCAGCCCAGTTCAGTGGCTTTCTCTGTAAGGTGTCTGTGCCTAAGTAATTACTCCTGAAAGGCAAATCATCATAATAATAATTCCTTTGGCAGTACCCATTAGAAGCCTTAAAAGCATCGCATCAAATATGATGCAATGAAGACATTGGGATTACAGGGGATTGAGTAATGCAGCAGGTGTGGAAGGGGAAAGGGGAGCCGTCCCCAGTGAGTCGATGTGGAAGATCTTCAGGAAATGGATTTATGGGGATAAAGGTGCCCACGTCAGAAATGGGGCAAGGAGAGCTGACTTCGTTTTGCCAATTCTCCCACTTTCCTAACACTCCTTCCCAACCCACCCTCCTGGCAGGCAGCCAAGGTCTAATTACCTTTCACCTGGGTGTGGCAAGGGCGTCCCAGAGAGTCTGATCTCCCCTGCACAAACACCCTGCACTCCCATTCTCCTGCAGGTGGTCCCTCCCTTGCTCTGACACCCTCTATGTCTCCCCATGACCCTGCACTTTCCTCTTGCGGCCCTCAAGGTTCTGCCCCACCATCCCCTGCACCATGTGAAACAGGCCTGCCCACTACTCTCCAATTCCAAGGGGGCCTTCCAAGCCTTCCCTATAACATGACCTATGAAGAGGAATAAGTGAAATAATGCAGGCACCCAAGCAGTGGCTGGCACACAGTAAGTGCTCAATTAATGTCAGCTATTTTGTTGTTGTATATTTCTCCCAAACATATCACAGTGTCACCTCTAGGCTCTGTGCCTACATTCCCCTAGACCAGGGTGGGAAAATATTTTCTATAAGGGCTCAGATAGTGAATATGTTCCGCTTTGCAGTCAGTCTCTGTTTAGACTACTCCACTCCACCATTATAGCTCAAAAGCAGCCAGAGACAGTGAGTGGATATGGCTGTGTTCCAATAAAAGTTGATTATAAAAGCAGGCTGTGGGTCGGTGTTTCCCCCTGGGGTGGTAGTTTGGTGACCCTTGCCTTAGTCCAACAAAGCCCAACAGAACTTCTGCAATGATAGAGATGTTCTGTCCACTCACTGGCCACTATGGAAGCCACCAGCCATTTGTGGCTGTCTAGCACTTGAAATGCGACTGATATGAGACTGAGGAACTGAATATCTGATTTTACTTTAGATAGTGTAAACAGAAATAGACACATGTAGCTAGTGGCTACTGGACTAAACAGGGTAGCCCTAGCCCCTTTGACTGTCAAAGTCCTTTATACCTTAGCTCCCTATTTTGAAATCCAGCTCATCATCCTTCAAGATCCAGTTCAAATGCCACCTCCTCCAGGAAGCCTTCTCTGATTTCCTTTCCTCCATATACTTATTTGGATCTTTCCCTCCTCCTGTGTTCCTTATATTGGAGTTAACATTCAGTAGAACGGAATTCTTTAGACAGCCTCTCCTTGCCAAAACACAAACACACACACATACACTCACTCACTCAGAAATTGGGAGGCAGCTTCAAGGGGACCAGGACGGCAGTTCCAGCCCCACTCACTCATGCCACCCAAGGCTGAGGCTCCCAGCTTCAGCCACATCAACAGCATCTACATACAGAGATCTGGACAGATACCACGCCACTGACACCTCCCAACAAGCTTTATCCGCACCCCACAGAAGGGAAAACTGGATCTCTAGGAGGCAAAGCCCATCAGCCAAGGACATACGACCCACTAGTAACATTCAGGGTTGCCAGATTTAGCAAATAAAAATGCAGGATGCCCAGTTAACTTTGAATTTCAGATGAGCAGCAGTACATTTTAGGATAAGTATATCCCATGCAATGTTTGAGACATACTTATCCTTAAAAATTACTCATCGTTTATGTTAAATTCAAATTTAACTTGGTGTCCTGGATTATATCTGGCAGTATACAGCTTAGACTCAGCCACAGGTCTGGTCTTCTCAAGCCTGAGCCTCACACTCTATGTTTTACACACACACACACACACACACACACACACACACACTAAATTGTGAAATTGATACAGGTACAAAGAACACCAGCCCACCATCCTCCCCAAGTTGTGTCAGAACCAAAATCAGATATGAATATGCATTCAAAGATTAACCAGCTGTTGGACATCCAGGAAATGTAAATCCAAACCACAATGATACCACTTCACTCCTACCAGGATGGCTAAAATTAAAGACAGACAATAACAAGTGTTGATGAGGATGTGGAGAAATCAGAACCCTCCTACATTACTGGTGGGAATGGAAAATGGTACAGCTGCTGTTGTGGAAAATAGATTAGCAGTCCCTCAAAAGGTTAAACAAAGAGTTACCATATAACCCAGCAACTTCACTCCCAGGTAGATACCCAAGAGAAATGAAAACATAGGTCCACACAGAAATGTGTGTACAAATGCCCATAGCATCATTATTCATGATAGCCAAAAAGTGGAAACAAGCCAAATGTCCATGAACTGATAAATAAATAAACAAAATGTGGCATGTCCATACAAAGGAAGATAATTCAGCAATAACAGGGGAGAAGCACTGACACCTGCTACAACAGGGATGAACCTTGAAAACATCAGGCTCAGTGAAAGAAGCCAGTCACAAAAGACCACGTCTGGCATGATTCCATTTACATGAAATGTCCAGAATAGGCAAATCCCTAGAAAGTAGATTAGTGGTTTCAAGGGGCTTGGAGAGGGGGAAATGAGGAGTGACAGCTAAAGAGTATGGGATTTCTTTGGGGGGTGATGAAAATGTTCTAAAATTGATTGTAGTGATGGTTGCCCAACTCTGTGAATGTACTAATGTACTAAGAATCACTAAATTTAAACTTTAAATGGGTGAATTGTATGGTATTGAATTAGATCTCAATAAAGTTGTTATTAAAAAATTAAACAACTATAACTGTAGTGAACAACAAAGAACTGCTTTTTTTTTTAATCTCCAATGACTCTAACTCAACTCATTAAAGCTGTAGGTGTCCCTATTAGTCTAAGACAATAGAGCAATTTACTGCGTGAACAGAAAATACCCAGAGGATGTTAGAGATGGTGCCAGCAATAGATGTCAGACCTTGTACTGGCTTTTAATACCTCTGGGTGGGAACTGAAAGATGCTTCAGGTCCTCAGTAAGTGACACCTGGTTAATCACCACTCTCCACACAGGAAGGGAAGGACCATGAGGACCGGGGGAGGAGGGGGGGTCCTGGTGACAGCTAATAACAATTACCATGTAAAGCACTTGGCCATGTTCCGGCAGACACATTCTCTTGATGAATTCTCAGAATAATCCCAGAGGAGGTGGATAAACGAAATGTGGTCCATGCCCATTTTTGTGATGAGCAAATCAAACTCACACAGGCTGAGTTTTAAGGGGTAATGCTAGGATTTCAACCCAGCAATTAAATGCAAAGTTTATGCTTGAACTATGTTACAGTTTCTCCGTCTTTGTTCTTTAAAAACATACCAAATTAAGAAGCAGGTGAATCTGACTTAAATAAGGAAACAATGAAATAATGTTCATGCAGTGACAACCTGGAGGAAGCTTGTTAAAGACAGTTTCCTTCGTTCACTCCTTCAGCAACTATCTGCTGAGGACCTGTTTCTGCTGTTCCAAGGACTGGAAGTGCTTCAAGGAATAGGACAAGAGGGATAGGACAATAGGATAGGGAGATACATGTATACATATAGCTGATTCACTTTGTTATACAGCAGAAACTAACACAACATTGTAAAGCAATTATATTCCAATAAAGATGTTAAAAAAAAAAAAAAAAAAAAGGAATAAGACAGAGTCTGCCCTGGATCTCACAGACTAATAGTTGCTATTAACTACCCAAATCAACTGAAAGTATAACTGAGGAGGATATCTCAGTTATTCAAGGACAGCTTCAGGGGCTAGAAGAGATAATAAAAATGAGCTATTTGACTAAGTCCAGGACAATCAAGGAGGGCTTCCCGGAGGAGGTAACACCAGAACTAAAACCTACACAAACAGTGCAATAAGTTCTGCCTACTTCATTGGAAGGTCAAGAGCTGTAGCTTGTCGCTGTAGGTCACAAGAGTGTGTAGGGCCTAGAGCAGCCTTATCCAATAGAAACATGATGTGAGCCACATAGAATTTTAAATTTTCTCTATAGAGGTAAAAAAGAAACAGTGAAATTAAATATTCTTAATTTAACCCAATGTATCCCAAAACTTCACTTCAGCATGTAAGCAATACAAAAAAAAAAAAAAAAAAAAATCTATGGGATTTTTTTCACACTATGCTTCTCAAATGCCACGTGTTTTATACACTTGCACCAGGTCTCAATTCAGATGCTAAATTTTTATCAGAAATACTCAATCTGTATATGCAGATTTCACAAAATGAATCACTGAAAAGGTAGGTTCTTTGTATCCTCAAATTGTTCCAAGCAAGAGTTGTTCAATAACAGAATCAAGCATTGATTTTTTGACATTTCAATCAACTAATGTTAAATAAGGCTTTACATTCACATTTTTTACATTTAAATGAATTAAAGTTAAATAAAAGTAAAAATTTAGTTGCCCTGGCCACAATTTCAAGAGCACCATGTGGATAGTGGCCGCCATATTGGATGGCACAGCTATAGACCGTTTCCATTAAAGCAGACCGTTCTGTTGGACAGTGCTGGTCTAGAAGTTCCCCCTTGGCCAGAAGAATCTAAAAATTTCCCAGAAGGAGAGAAGACTGACATGAGAGCCATCTTGGAAAGTGTCCCCTCTCCCCTGGTTTTCTCTCTATCATGAAAAGAGCAAAGAGGTACTAAGGATCTGGGAGAGAGGTATCTAGAAGATTCTGAAACTCCTTTACAATGCTAAGAGTTATACTTTCTGCTTTCAAGCCTGAATGTACTCATTCCTTAGTCTTGACATTCTTCAAACGCTCCCTAGTGACCTACCTGGGGCCACATGTTCCTCCCCGCATTCCTTCCAGTCTTAACAGGGCTTCTTCCAAAATTCAGGCATCCTGGCCAACAAGCCTTAGGTTCAGGTGTCAGGCCACCACCACCCACACCAGTTTCAGGGCATGCTAGAAACCCAACAGATCTGGCTTCCCACTCCAGCATGGGCACCTGCCAGCTGTATAATCCTGAGCCATAAACTCAATTTCTGTGTGCCTCGGTTTCCTCACCTGTAAATGATGATGATCACATGATGAAAGGTATGAAGAACAGATGAGAACTGGGGTCTGGCCACATGTATATATTAGTTCTTCACTCTAAGATACATGGAACCAATTCCCACATTTATTCCCTTCATAAATTAGAACTTGGGCACACCAAGGTACCAGATACCCTTATGATTCTCCACCTGCCTGCAAGACTGGCTCTTAAAATTGACTTCAGCCAAGAAATCCCCTGGTGGTTCAGTGGTTAAGACTTTGTGCTCCCAATGCAGGGGGCAAGGGTTCGATCTTTGGTCGGGGAAGTAAGGTCCCACATGCCATGGGTTACAGCCAAAAATAAAAAATAAAAATTGATTTCAGCCAGAGTGTGTGAGATGGATTCTGCTGGAAACTGCTGGAAACGGAAGGGCAGTAAATATCCCGAGGGTGCAGGCAACAGGCAAACTGTAGCCCAGATAGATTTTCTAGAAGAGGAAAGAAATTGAGGCTCAGAGAGGAACATGTCCTCCTCAAGGTCACAAAGCAAGGAGGAGACAGACCTGTGATTTAAACCCAGTATATTAGTCTACTGGGGCCACCCTAACAAAGGACCACAGACTAGGTGGCTTAAACAAGATAAATTTATTTTCTCCCAATTCTGGAGGCTAGAAGTCTAAGAACAAGGTGTCAGCAGGATTGATTCCTTCTAAGGCCTCTCTCCCTGGCTTGTAGATGGCCGTCTTCTCCTTGTGTCCTCACCTGATCTTCCCTCAGTGTGTGTCTGTGTCCTAATCTCCTCTTATAAGGACATCAGTCTTATTAAAGGCCACCCTAATTATCTCATTTTTACCTTGATTACCTCTTTAAAGACCCTATCTCCAAAGACCGTCACATTCTGAGGTGTTAGGGTTAGGACTTCAACACGTTAATTTGGCTGGGGGGGGACGGGGGGGAACACAATTCAGTCTATCACATAGGTCCCCAGGGCACCAGCACCTGTGCCCTTAGCCATCACACAGGGTTCCTCAAAGTGTGCTCTGTGGACCAACAGCATCAGAATCACCTGGGGCGGTGGGGGGTTGGGGGGGCAGGTGTATGTTAAAATGCAGATCCCTAGGCCCAGCTCTAGACCAAATGAATCAATATCTCAGGGAGCCAGGCCCAAGAATCTGCATTTTAAACAAGGTCCCCAAGGATATGGTAGGGCCTCAAGTAGGACAGACATACCGTCTACCCAACCTGGGCCACCTCTCCGGCAGGGGTTCTTTCCAGCTCCCATTCTTCTGCACCACCCATTCCTCTGAGCACTTTGCCCCAGGATCAATGCCATCAGATACCTTCTTTGGGGCTGTTGATTGTTGCTAGAGGGAACCGCATAAGCACGGCTAGACCCACACCCATTTATTCTACCTGAGTTCCTAGATGCTGTGTTTCAGAGCCACTTCTGACCTCAGTTCTTGTCTTGGTCAGCTTGGGCTCCAATAACCAGATGCCATAGACTGGTGGGGTTAAACAACAGACATTTATTTCTCACAGCTCTGAGGCTAGAAGTCCAAGATCAAGGCAGCTAGCATGGTCAATTTCTGGTGAAAGCTCTCTTCCTGGCTTGCAGACGGCCAACTTCTCACTGTGTCCTCACATGGTCTTTCCTTGGTGCACGCGTGCAGAAAGGGAGAGATCTTTCTCTGTCTCCTTCTTCTTTTAAGGTCACCAGTCCTATCAGTTTAGGGCCATCCTCTTATGACCTCGTTTAACTTTAATTACCTTCTAAAAGCTCTCTCTCCAAATACAGTCACATTGGGGGTTAAGGCTTCAACCCATGAATGGGGAGGAGGGAGGTGGCCAGTCAGACCATAGCAGTCCTTTTTCAGCCAAACCTTTTGCTCCTAACTTCAAGCCATCCTATCCTCTCCAGGACCTGCCTCCTCTCGGCTAGACTTTGCTTCCTGCTTTGGACAAACATGTATCAATTCTTTCTCCAACCCATACTTAGAGTATGGTTTCATTTCCCATGCAGTCAGTGTTTCACTAGAATGCACCTCCAATGTGCAGACCAATGTCTATGGGGACCCAGACAGATATACCCAGTCTGTACTGAAAGGGAAGGAGAATGGGGTGGGTGATGAAGCCAGAGAGGCGAGGAAGGAGGCCTCTGACCCAGTTCCATAAGGATGAAGCAGGCATCCATGGGTGAAAAGGGGGAAGAAGGGTGCTTGGGGCACAGGAAGCAAATGCAAGCACATGAAGAAGAGGGAACCCCAAGGAACTGCAGTCATGAGCTTGGCGAAGTGAGATTGCACACCACACAGTTGAGGCCAGGCTCCACTGCCAGGGGCATGGACTGAGCTGGCAGCTACAGAAGGACCAAAGCAGGAAGTAGAAAAATCTCTCTGGCAGCAGGGAAGAGAAGGTACTGGATGAGGCACTCTGGAACCACATCTATGGCATGGCCTAGGGGGGCCTATTATGGGGGTGGGTACAAGGAATTAGCATCAATGGGACTTGGTCCCCAGGGAGGTGGAGGAGAGGGGGAAGAAGTGAGGGTCCTCTCTTAGTGAACCTGGAGAGGACCAGATAGGACCAGTTTAGGGTGGCAAGGACAACAGGTTCAGTTTGGGGCATATTGAGTCTGTAGGGACTTTGGGATGCTCCCAGATGTGGGTCCAGTGGGCACTGGGAAGATGTGGATCTGGAGCTTGGGAAAAGGGGCGGATGCTGGGAGAAGGGATGATGGTAGGTGATAAAACCAGGAGGAGAAAAAGATGGAAGGGGGGCGTGCCTCTGGCGAGCACAATATTTAAGGCCAGGGAACCCGAGAGAGGACAAAAGACCCATAGTCCTCCTGACACCAACACCTTCTACAAGCCTGTCTGAAAGCTCTGGAACATCTAGGCTAATTCCCCCAGTCAGTTCCAAGGTTCTGTCATCCCAGGGACCTCACACATCAAACCACAAGATCATAAGGGGCTTCCAGGACATTTCAGGAGTCCTACCTCCTCGTGTATACAAATAAGGATGGATAGTGCCCACATAAGACACCAGAAAGAAAACCAAGAGAAGTCTCGCAAGAACAAAAAAGTAGCAGATGTCTTTGATACAATGTAACTGAATATAATTAGGAACACCTCAGTGAGAATTCATCCCTTTTCTGATCGTCTGTAAGGAAACAGGATACATCTCTGAAAACAGATTAGCAACAAGAAATCAAGAAAGGCCATCAGAAAACAGGTGGAGCCCTGCCCTCTATCCCTTTGTGTCCAACCACTACCTTTTTCCGCACTGTTAACAAACACGGTTTTTGGAAAGTACCTATGTTTTCCGCATTACCACAAAGGCGTAGGAGAGAAGCAAGAACCTCCTGGTAACAGGCTGCGCTTCCTGAACACAAAACAGAAGCTAACCTATAAACCTGATGGGACACCACACCCGTAAGGAACTGAAAGAAAAACTCAGATTTGACATCAAACTTTAATCCTCATCAGTCTGCCGTGAACTCCAACTGGAACTCATATCCAGTCTGCACTGGGCAACACGGAACAGCACATCTCGCTCTGCCAGAAACAAAATATGTTTCTAAAACCCCTGAAAGCCACTGGGGCGCTCCCTGGCACCAGGGTCAGCAGAACACGGGAGACCCCTCCTCAAGACACAGGCCAGGGGTTTTGTGCCATCTCATGAACTTTCCGAGAGGGAACCAAGGATTTGTGCCCAGATGAAAACACGACAAAAAGGGCGTATGTATTCAAAAAGGATTCTAGGGCTTCCCTGGTGGTGCAGTGGTTGAGGGTCCGCCTGCCGATGCAGGGGACACGGGTTTGTGCCCGGGTCGGGGAAGATCCCACATGCCGCGGAGCGGCTGGGCCCGTGAGCCATGGCCGCTGAGCCTGCGCGTCCGGAGCCTGTGCTCCGCACCGGGAGAGGCCACAACAGTGAGAGGCCCGCGTACCGCAAAAAAAAAAAAAAAAAAAGGATTCTACACGGATGCTGACAAACCCAGTTTCACAAATTTTAAACCCCAGTGATAGGAAACCACCTACAGCAGATTCTCTTTGTTTATGGAAGCTATTTTCTACAATGTTCTCAAGAACACTAATTTGCAAATCCATCAATACCATAACCTTGTTGTATGTGTGTTTCTGTTTAAAAACACCTTATTTAATATACATTGTTGATTCACTAAACACTAGATAGTTCACGCCTGAGCAAAGCTTATCCAGCAAATGTATTTTCTCCGGAAGGTACATCACAGGCTTCTAGCGCTTAGGACCCTAGACAGCACTTCAGAACTATGCATGCGGACCACGGTAAAACAACAAAATCACCAACAAAAAGCACAAGAAAGTGTGAAAAACATGGCACTAAATACATCACAAAAAAGGACATTTTGGGGGAACCTTCCTACACTGTTGGTGGGAATGTAAATTGGTGCAGCCATTATGGAAAACAGTGTGGAGGTTCCTTAAAAAACTAAAAATAGAGTTACCATATGACCCAGCAATCCCACTCCTGGGCATATACCTGGAGAAAACTCTAATTCAAAAAGATAAATGCACCCCAATGTTCACTGCAGCACTATTTACAGTAGCCAAGACATGGAAACAACCTAAATGTCCATCGACAGATGAATGGATAAAGAACATGTGGTGCTTATACACAATGGAATATATTACTCAGCCATAAAAAAAAAAGAATGAAATAATGCCATTTGCAGAAACATGGATGCACCTACAGATTATCATACTAAGTGAAGTAAGTCAGACAAAGACAAATATCATGTGATATCACGTATATGTGGAATCTTTAAAAATGATACAAATGAACTTATATACAAAACAGAAACAGACTCACAGACATCAAAAACAAAGTTATGATTACCAAAGGGAAGGGGGTGGGATAAATTAAGAGTTTGGGATTAACAGATACACACACTATTGTATATAAAATACACAAACAACAGGGACCTACTGTATAGCTCAGGGAACTATATTCAATACCTTGCAATAATCTATAATGGAAAAGAATCTGAAAAAGAATATATACACATATGTATAACTGAATTACTTTGCTGTACACCAAAAACTAACACAAAATTGTAAACCAACTATACTTCAATTAAAAAAATTTTTAAAGGACATTTGTTTTAATCCTTGGGGATTTATGAATTCACAAGAGGAGAGATGCAACAGGAAGGCAAGATGTCACCTTGTTTGATCTGAGCTGGAACATGCATGTCAGATGATTCCAATTTTTTGCCACTTGGTGTATGTCCAGGAATAACCATTAAAGCGCTATTTATTTTGGAGTTACAAGTAAATTTTAGTGAATAGGGGAATTCACAAATATGGAATCCAGGAATAATGAGAATCTTATGAGTACTTAGGTTTTCAATTTTAAGAATATTGGTCCAATTATAAGATACTTTTAAAATATTTTAAGTTAATTTTTACTGGCGTATAGTTGATTTACAGTATTGTGTTAATTTCTGCCGTACAGCAAAATGAATTGGTTATACATATACATATATCCACTCTTTTTTAGATTCTGTTCCCATACAGGTCATTACAGAGTACTGAGTAAAGTTCCCTGTGCTATACAGGAAGTTATTCTTAGCTATTTATTTTATATATAGTAGTGTGTACATGTCAATCCCAATTTATCCCTCCCCTCCTTCTGCCTTGGTAACCGTAAGTTTGTTTTCTGCATCTGGGACTCTATTTCTGTTTTGTAAATAGGTTCATTTGTACCATTTTTTTTAGAGGTATCACCTCACACCACTTAAATGGTCATCATCAAAAAATATACAAACAATAAATGCTGGAGAGGGTATGGAGAAAAAGGAACCCTCCTACACTGTTGGTGGGAATGTAAATTGGTACAGCCACTATGGAGAACAGTATGGAGGTTTCTTGGAAAACTAAAAATAGAGCTACCATATGATCCACCAATCCTACTCCTGGGCACATATCCGGAGAAAACCATAATTTGAAAAGATACATGTACCCCAATGTTCACTGCAACACTATTTACAATAGCCAGGACATGGAAGCAACCTAAATGTCCATCGACAGAGGAACGAATAAAGATGTTGTACATATATACAATGGAATATTATTCAGCCATAAAAAAGAACAAAATAATGCCATTTGCAGCGACATGGATGGATCTACAGATTGTCATAGTTAGTGAAGTAAGTCAGAAAGAGAAAGACAAACATAAGATACTTTTTAAAGTCTAGAGAAAACTATAGGGATGGAGAAGGATCAGTATTGCCAGGGGTTTGAGGTAGGGATGGCAGAACGATAAAGGGATGGCCGGAAGGAGTCTGGGTGGTGATGGATGGGACACTTCTGTATCCCGACTGTGGGGACAGCCACACAACTCTATGCGGGGGCTAAAATGCAAAAACTGTGCACCAAAAAAAGAAGTCAGTTTTAATGTATGACCATTTTAAAAATAAAAATGTTTAAAGATACGCACCAGGCTTCCCTGGTTGGCACAGTGGTTAAGAATCCGCCTGCCAATACAGGGGACACGGGTTCGAGCCCTGGTCCGGGAAGATCCCACATGCCGCGGAGCAACTAAACCCATGCACCACAACTACTGAGCCTGCACTCTAGAGCCTGAGAGCCACAACTACCGAGCCCACGTGCCACAACTACTGAGTCCACGTGCCACAACTACTGAAGCTCGCATGCCTGGAGCCCGTGCTCCACAACAAAAGAAACCACCGCAATGAGAGGCCCGCGCACTGCGACAAAGAGTAGCCCCCGCTGTCTGCAACTAGAGAAAGCCTGTGCACAGCAACAAAGACCCAACACAGCCAAAAATAAATAAAATAAAAATAAACAAATTTATTTTTTTTAAAGTCACACAAGAAAAAATAAACTTTAAAAAAAAAGGAAAAATAATTCATTGGCCAGTACACTTATGTTAAAAAGTTTTTTTAATAAATAAATAAAGATACACACCAAACTGATAGCGTAGTCATTTCCCAAGACAGAAATGCAATGGTTTTAGGGACAAAGGGGGACACTGGTTTTTTCCTCTCAATACTTTCATAATTTTTTTTTGCAATGAGAATGCACTACCTGTTATTATTTTAATTTGAAAATCATAAATACGGCTTTTTTAAGATTTTTTTTTTACATGGACCATTTTTAAAGCCTTTACTGGATTTTTTACAATATTGCTTCTGTTTTATGTTTTGGTTTTTTGGCCGGGAGGCATGTGGGACCTTAGCTCCCCTACCAGGGATCGAACCCGCATGCCCTGCATTGGAAGGGGAAGTCTTAACCACTGGACCACCAGGGAAGTCCCATAAATATGGTTTTTAATTTGCAAAACATAACCCAAGCCACCCGGATGTGTTCCTAATAGAAATTAACATAAGGGGGGTTCTCAAGAGAACATCTCATAGCAGATACCACTTTCTTTTGGTACTAGAGACAGGGCCAAGAGCACGGAATCCTCATTCAATGCCAAGAAGACTGTTTAAACAAATAAAGCCAAAGATCGCACACACACACACAAACACACACACAAGGAGGGAACATCACTGTTATTTTCTCACCATCGGAACCCATACACTCAGCACAGCAAAAGGTATAAATTTCTTTAATACAGCTTGCTCTGTAAAGGGGAAAACACAGCATCCCTGGGCGTTTCATTTAACTTGATTCATTCAAAGTTGTATCAGGGACCACACAAGCTATGAGGTATGTCATCATGATCCTCAAGGAGTTTGTTCTAAATCAGGAGTTGGCAAACTCTGGAAAGGGCCCAAGTGTAAATATTGTTGGGAGCCACGCGATCACAACTATTCAACTCTGCCTTTAGAGCACAAAAGCAGCTACAGATGATGCATGAATGAATGGGCATGGCTGCGTGCCAGTAAAACTTTATTTACAAAAAAAACTGGTGCGGGTGGGCAGGATTTGGCCCCTGTTCTAGATAAAGGCTTTGACCACATATAAATTAAAAACTGAGTGAGACAGAGAGAGTCAAGAGTAGGGAATGGCCCTCTGTGAAGAAGGGCCTAATACCTTGGTCCAGGAAAGGAGCAGAGGAAAGGAAGAAAGAGGACGGGAGAAGTCAGACACAGGTGAAAACTCACCAGGAGACCGTGCCTTCCAGGAGGAGGCAAAACCCAGAGAAGTCAACTGGGGTGAGGCTACAATTGGGAGGTGAGGGATGACCTTCTCTAGAGCCATGGGCAAAGCGATGGAGACACAAGCCAGATGCCGTGGGCAGAGCAGTGGGGGAAAGGTGAGAGAGCAAGGGCGGTGGGGACCCGTTGGAGGGGAGGCTCGGCAGGGGAAGGCGAGAGGTAAGTGGTGAGTAATGGGGCCCAGGGGAGTATTGAGTGTTTATAGGCTGAAAACAGAAAGGCTCCTGGGTGGATGGAGATCCCTGAACAAACAGAGGGGAGAGAGCAGGGGACCCAGGTGGGTAAGTGTCCTAGAGAAGGAAAAAGGTATCTCCCCAAATGCAGTGATTCTCAACTCAGGAAAGTTGGTAATGTCTGGAGACACTTCTGGTGGCCATGACTTGGAGAGGGGAATTACTACTGGCGTCTAGAGATGAGGAATGGTGCTCAACATCTTAAAATACACAGGACAGCCCCCTGCAACCAAGAACTATCCAACCCCATGTGTCGAGAGCACAGAAGTCGAGAGGTTCTGCTCTAATCAAAAAAGAAAGGAAGTCGGGTTTGCCTGGTGGCGCAGTGGTTGAGAGTCTGCCTGCCGATGCAGGGGACACGGGTTCGTGCCCCAGTCCGGGAAGATCCCACATGCCGCGGAGAGGCTGGGCCCGTGAGCCATGGCCGCTGAGCCTGCGCGTCCGGAGCCTGTGCTCCGCAACGGGAGAGGCCATAACAGTGAGAGGCCCGTGTACCGCAAAAAAAAAAAAAAAAAAAAAGAAAGAAAGAAAGGAAGTCAACGATGGAGTGGAGTGAGGTGGGGACCCCAGGGGGCTCACCCCAAAGACCTCTATGAGTAAGTGGGGCAGGGGCGAGGGGTGGGTCACCAGGAGGGAAGCAAAGACTGGGAAGAACCCCGGGGAGGTGACCCGGCGAGCGGAAGTTCTGCTCTAAGGGTCCCGGAGCACACAAGAGAATACACAGGAGAAACATCCGGTGAGATCTGAAAGCAACATCTCACACCTCAACTAAACAACTCACTGCCCATCCCTCCACCCCCGCCGAAACTCTGTGGGTTTTCACTGTAATTAACCCCACTTCGCCTTCATTCTCTGACTTTGCAATGCCCCGGGTCATCTCGGGCCAGAGCGGGATCAACCCGAGGAGAAATGGAGGGGAAAGCCATTGCCCAGTTCAGCCAAGCCACAGAGACTCCATGGGGGGACGAAGTGGGATGGCACATACCATGTGACATCTGAGTCCTCAGTCCTTAAAAATCCCATTGATTTCCCTCTACCCCACCGTCACCCCAGCCAAAATGCCATATCGGTTGCTGCTGGAGACAAGCCATCTGTAAAGTTTCACGCCCCTCCCCAAACCTTCAAAGGGCATCACATGTCATCTATTCAGTAGTATTTTGTTAACCTTTACCACAGGGGTGGGGAGGCTCAGACTCCAAAGAAGAACCTTTTATTAAGAAACCTTTTATTAACAGACTGGGGTTCTAATCTCAGCTCTGCCATCTCGTCAAAGTTCCTCACCTTCCAAAAGGACAATAAACCTTACCTCCGAGCACTGTGGTAGGATTAACTGAGATTACCTATGCAAAGTGTATAGAACAGCACCCGCTGAGTGTTTGCTTATATTCTCATAATTTAGGAGTTATTTGGAGAATAAAGCAGCTGTGACTTGGACTCCTGGGGAGGACAGGAAGGATAGGAGTTGAATCAAGAACAAATATTTATCAAATACCTACTAGGTGCCAGGGACTGCTCTAGGCTCTGGAAATGTAGCGGTGAACGAAAGAAACATAAACCTCTGCCCTTATAGAAACTGTAAACAAGTAAGAAGCGGAAAATCCATCTACGGACCCCTGAAAGCCCAGGCACAAATCCACCATTAATTACCAAAGCTACCAGGAACAGAGAAGCAAGGAAACATACAGGGGTGAGCACGCACACACATATGCAAAGCCGAACAACTGGTCTCGGACTTTTTTTAACAAGACCCTAAACCAACTGCCACCCTTCCTTCATGGAGCACCCACTGCATACCAGGGAGCTTGGAGACAGTGCCTAACTGGCAAAGGTGCTCAGCAAACCCGGTTTGTCAACTCCAGAGCCTGCGTGTGCTTTCTCACACCCCTGGCTCACCGTCAGGGAACTCAGGAGCTTTGGTTTCTTCCCTCCTTGACCCCTTTCTCATCATGACTGATCTCCTTTTATGGCGAAATCTGAAGAAGTAACCCAACAGATATTTTGAAGGCAGGGCCTCAGCCATCATGGTGGGAAACCTCAGCTATATTCTCTTAAACGATTCTTCCGTCCTTGACCTGCAGCCAGGAAGACCTGCTGTCAAGCCCAAGAAGGATGCTGGGATTTGCCTCTGGTGGCTGCCAGCACAGGGACACTCAGGAGGGAGGCTTTGGGGTCTGGAATGACCACAGGTTAGAGACCTCCCGGAGCTGACAGGTAAAACGGCAGAGGAGGGAGGTTATTAGGGGGACATGGGCCGTGGGCAGCAGTCCAGAGCCTTGGGCCCTGGCACCACTGGAGAGGTTCGTTTTTCCCCTCTGGCACTGACTTTGGGGCAAGTGAGTTATGTGTCCTTCCCGAGCCTCAGTTTACTCCCTACAAAATGGACCAACAACGGTATCAGCCTCGAGAGGCCGCCGCAAAGGTCCAAAAAGAGGGACTTCCCTGGCGCTCCAGTGGTTAAGACTTCCCCTTCCAATGCAGGGGGTGCGGGTCCGATCCCTGGTCGGGGAGCTAATATCCCATATGCCTAGCGGCCAAAAAACCAAAACGTGAAACAGAAGCAACATTGTAACAAATTCAATACAGACTTCAAAATGGTGCACATCAAAAAAATCTCAAAAAAAAAAAAAAAAAAAAGGTCCAGAGAGATAAGACCGACCAGCTCGTGGCATTTGGTGACACTAACTACAATAATCATTAAAGCCGACACTACCTCTGCTACTACAACTGCGCTGTTGCCAAGGCGCTAGAGTTTGCCGCCCGATATCTGGAAAGAGAACCCAAGAGTGTAAACATAAACCTGAAGTCGGGGTAGCCATGGGTCTAGATACGAGGAAGGGGTGGGGGGGTGGGATTCTACAGTTGCCCGCCTCGGGCAGCGTCACCTACCAGCAGGGACCCCCAAGGGACGCCCTCCCCAGTCCGTCACCCTCGACTCTGGCTCCAAACCGTCTGTACCTCGGGAATTTGGCTGTCCGAGAGTGTCCAATAATCCCACTTCTCGGAGGCGACTCAGGACGCGTGTCCCGTCTCCGGAGCCAGTTGGGCTCGGGGAGGTCCAGGCACGGCACAGGTCCGAGGAGCGCTCGGGGGAGGCGCCCGCGGAGGGGCGAGCACTGGGGCAAGGTTCCTCCAGCCCGGGGCCCGCACGCGGAGCGTGGAGCCGCGAGCCCAGGCGGGCAAAGGCCAAGGTCAGCGGCTTCCCGCCCCCCGCGAGGCTGGAGCTACCGTCCCGGCCACCCGCCCTCCCACGGAGGAGGGCTCTCAGTCCGCAGCAGGGGTTCCATTTTGGCAAAGAGTCCCTCCCCACCGCGTTGGTCCCCGCCCACTCCCGGACCCCCAGACTCACCCTCTCCAGGGTACAGGTGGCCCGCGGCGCCCACCAGCAGCGCGGCAACGGCCACCAGCAGAGGCACGGCCGCCGCCCCCCGCCCGCCCCCGGCGCCCATGGCTACGGGAGCGCGGGGTCCGGATGGATCAGAGCGCGCGGCGCCGGCCCGAGGGGTGCATGCTCCAAAGCAGCCGCCCGAGAGGCGCTGGGGGCCGCGCGTCCTTCTCTTCCACGCGGGCGGCCCAGGGGCCGCAGCCTCCGCCCGGGAGGGTCCTTGAAACAGCCCCAGGAGGGGTGCGCGGCCTCCGCCGCTGCAAATCCGGCAGCGCGGCCCGGTGGAGGCGGCCCCGACTCCGGGCCACCGCGGCCCGGGCCCCGTCCCGCGATCTCAGGGCCCCGAGCCCGGCGCTGCGCCCCTGACTCCCGGCTCTCGGCCCCGGGCGCTCGGGGACTCAGATCTTCGGACGCGCGGACAAACGGACGCGCGGACAGGCGGGCGGGCACCTGGGCAGGCGGGTGGCGAGCGGGCGGCGGGAGCGAGGGCTGCTCGGCCCGTAAACAACGCGGCCCGTCAGCTGGGCCCCGTGCGGGCCGCGGGAAAAGGCGGCGCGGATCCGGATTCGGAAGGGACTCGGCGCCCGGGAGAGGCCCGAGAAGGGTAGAGGGAGGACCAGCATGGGGGGAGGCGCCGCCCCGCCCCACCCGCCAGCGTCCCTATCCTGGGCCCCGCGCTGGAGGCCCCCGGCGCGCCCTAGCCGAGGGGGCGCCACAGATCCCTGCCCAGCCGGAGCGCCCCTTCCAGCCCCGTGACTCCCGTCTCCGAGTCTGGGGGCGCCCCAGATGCCCGACCCAGCGAGACGGATCCTGTGTTTAACGTTTTGCTATTTTGTTCATCATGGGACTTTGGAAAATTCATTTTGATTTTTTAAAAATATTGCATTAAAATATTGTTTATCAAGGTTACTCGGTTTTTTGTTACTCCCTTAAATGTTGCGCTCGCCTCCCCCTCGTCCCAGTCCCGCCAGTGAGTCTGGTCCTCGCGGGAGCCCTGTCCTACCCCGAGTGCTCCCCCGCCCAGCGCCAGGCCCCTGGGGACAGCCACGTGCACGCGCGCCCCGTGCGTTCAATGTACTGGTGGCCTGGGCCCCTCCGCGCGGTCTGTGGTTCAAGTTGGAGAAATGACCCCTTGGAGAATGTGTAGAACCTCGCAAAAGTGCAAACCAGGCGGTGGTGATCTTGGATATGACACAAGTGGACACATGTAGTTTTTCAACACTGTAGACCCAGAGTCCTCTCTCTGGATCAGCCTCACCTGTATGATGCATGTAAACAATACCTGCAGGTCAGATTTGGGGAGTTGCAGGAGAAATAAAGTATGACAAAGCACCCAGCACAACTCTTGTCTGAGGGCATTCGTTCTTTCTCTCTATTCAACAAATATTAATTTGCCAGGAGCTGGGCCCAATGTCCTTTTAATTCAAACCTATTCCTGCCTTCCAGCCTCTCCAGTGTCTGGCTTCACCTCTCTGTCCCAATGAGCCTTCCCTGACCACACTTTGCAAACGCTCCCCATCCTTTCCTCCCTTTGTTCCCCTCCCTGTTCTTGACAGCACACCAGTATCCCTACCTGAAATTCTGAGTTCTTGTGTGTCTTTGCCCCTCCCCAGGAAGGCAGAAATCTTGTCCGTCTTGTTCACTGTTTTATACCCGGTGCCTGACATATCCATTGCTTAATACATATTTGTTGAATGGAAGAATCAACACGCAGTAAGTAATGCGGATTTGCAGGGAGCAAAATAAACATCATCCATTTCCTTGTAGACCTCACAATCCAGTGGGGGAGAAGGCCATTAATTATACATCAGATGTGTTATAAGGTGCGGTGGGGAGACACTGAAGGATCCTCCGAAGAAGTGATTTTTGGACTGAAATCTGAGGATGAGGAGGAACCAGCCCAAGGAAACAGCAGGGAAGTGTTCCAGGTAGAGGGAACAGCATGTGCAAAGGCCCAGAGGAGGACAGGCCGGTGTTCTCACAACTGAACCAGGCATTGTAGCTGGAGCACAGAAAGAAAAGAGGGGAAGCTGAGCTAGACAGGGTAGAATCTTGATATGCCATGTGAAGGGCTGTCCCCACCACCACCTTTATCCTGAAAGCAACGGGGATGCATTAGAGGGTTTACACCGAAAGGTTAACACAATCAGATTTTCTTTCCAATAATATCTCACTGTGGACAATGGGGCAAGAACGGACCCACGGAGAACAGACAAGAGGCAACTGCCGTCCCAGAGTACCAAGAATTGTGGGTCTGATCAATGTTGTTCCCCTTCTTTGAGGGGCTTCCTTCTGATCCACAGGGGCCCCCAAAAGCCACCAACAATTCCAGGCCAGTGGCATTTGCTGAAATTCCAGGGGACATGATGCTCTCTGGAAATCTTTCAGGACGCAAGACTTCCATGTTGGGTATAAAGTCAAGAGAATCATTGTAGTTGTGACTTGCTGGATGGAAATGAAGACACACCCACTTCCCGAAAAAAACTCATTGTTTCTTTTGTAAACCACCGTGCCCCCCCCAAAAATACAATCATCTAAAAGTTGAAAGTCAACCTCTGCCTTTTATTAAAATCAATAGAATGGAAGTAGAAAATCACCATTTGCTAATCTCCAAAATAATTCGTTCTGGCAAGAGCCATCCACGAATGCTAAGTGATGGTTGGAAGTCTGAAAAGTAACAGGGTATTTCCCGCGGTCTGCAAGCATCTCTCTGCAGAACGCTTGTCAATAATAAAAGAAAGGAAAAATAGTATCTTCATGGAGGAGAAAGCTGGCTTAACTAAATGATCGAAGTTGCTCTTGGATTTTCTTCTGTAATAAAAGATATTACTGGAGCAATTGGGGAAGACTGAAAAGGGTGTGTCAATTTGACAATGGTATTGTATCAATATTAATTTTGATCATTGTACTGAAGTGATGTAACAGAATGTCCCTGGCTTTAGGAAATACACACTGAATGAAGTATGTAGGGGTTAAGGAGTATAATATCTGCAACTTACTCTCAAATGGTTCAGAAAACAAAAATGAGACAGATGGAACAAAGCAGATATGATAGAAAGTGTGATAAAATTGGTAAATCTGGTTAAAAGTGTGCATATAAGGATTGATTGTACTATTCGTGCAGCTTTTCTGGAAGTCTGACATCATGTCAAAATTAAAAGTTTTAAAAGTTTTGAAAAACCATTTGGGACTTTTTGTTTGGCTTTGTTTTTCTTAGATTGGCTTTGGTCTGATATTTAAGCACACCATACTTTGAAGGCATGATGTAATGAGAGAGATCTTTTCATCTTTCATGAATATAAACACCAAATACTCTACTTTTGTTGTCCATCAAGGAGGGCTAAGGGAGGCCCACCACCACCCTGCTGGGGTCTTCCTTTAGCCAGTCCCTCTGGGACAATCTCCCTCAATCTAGCAGTTTTCTGTTACATTAAAGCAGGAAACCAAATGTAAATCCTGACTCTTGTGTTGTCATGGAAACCTGCTTTAATACATTACATTTAGGAGTGGGGGGGGGAAACTGCAAACGGATTTCACTTGTGAATAACAGTGCAAAAACACAGCAGTGATAATTTACCAACAGAATCAGGCAGAAGATTGAAAGAACACAACACCTATACCAGGATTAAGTGGACCTTGGGCCAGGAGGGCAAAGATGGTTCAATGCTAGGAAGTCTTGTCATCAAGATCACAGTATTCGTAGGTCCAAGGAGAGAAGGTACAAGAACATCGCCATGCTACTAAAAATGTATTTGATGAATTCCATAGCCATTCAAAAATGAAACCCTAAGACTCTGCAATTTGGAAATTTTGTTTTATAATTGCAAAGTAAGGAAAATCTCTTTAAGCAAGATGCAAATCCCAAATCTAAAATCTAAAAATAGGGACTTCCCTGGTGGCACAGTGGTTAAAAATCCACCTGCCAATGCAGGGGACATGGGTTCGAGCTCTGGTCCGGGAAGATCCCACATGCCACAGAGCAACTAAGCCTGTGCACCGCAACTACTGAGCTCGAGTGCTGCAACTACTGAAGCCCGCATACTTAGAGCCAGTGCTCCACAATAAGAGAAGCCACTGCAATGAGAAGCCCGCACACTGCAATGAAGAGTAGCCCCCGCTTGCCGCAACTAGAGAAAGCCCACGCACAGCAGCAAAGAACCAACGCAGCCAAAAATAAAATTTAAATAAATAAAATAAAATAAAATCTAAACACAACAAATCTGGCTATGAAAAAAATAAGTTACATGAATAGTAAAAAAAAAAAATCCATGCATAAAGTTGAACGTCAGATTTTTAAAAGTGAGAAAAATATATGCAACTTAAGTGACAGATAAAGGGCATGCATTATAAGATCTTACATAATATATAATACATAATACTAATTTTTTCAGTGAGGAAAAAAAAGCCCAAACTCTTATTTGCCAAAATAAAAATGGAAAAGGACATGAATAGGCAGCTCACAGAAACAGACCACTGAAAAGAAAAAAAGAAGGAATACCAAAGGTATTCAAACATATAAAAGGATGTTCAGCCTTCTTCATAGTTAGAGATATGCCCATGTCATTTTCACTGAGTTTGCCAACCGTCAGGAAAACGGGCAACACAATGTGAAGATTTGTGAGAATACATTCTCATCAACACTGGTATAAATGAGTTCAACTAAGGGGTGTGGCAGCAGGGAGATTTGGCAAAGACTTTCAACATGTAAATTGCATTGATGATTTTTCCCACTGGCCTCACTTCTAGGAAATTATATGCTGCACAAATATCCTCCCATGGGTGTAAAAAGAAGTATTCTCAAAGATAATCATTGCAGCACAACCTGGAATCACCCTAAATGAATTTTCCCCCCAAGAAACAGGGAGACCTCTACGGTCTCCTCAAAATGCCTCATCAATTCAAATATTTCAATTTTTCCTTGTTCTTTCTCTCTCTTTTCTTTCTCCTCTGATACCACTCACATATGATTTGCATTGACAAGTTATAGTAACTCGTAATAGTCTCATATTTTTTCCTGGGTTTTATTTTTCCTTTGGGGGAACTTTGAGGATATAAAGGCAGGGTGTGAAATTGGTATAAGACAACAGACATCCTGTGCTTACACAGCTTGATGTCTGCCCATCCTGGTCTCATGGGGGTTTATTTCAACACTTCCACATAGCTCTGTTATTCGTAAAGTCTTCATTTCTGACCCTTATTCAAATACACTGGGCTATTGTTTTCATTTGCTTTTTCTTATTGTGGTAAAATACACATAACATAGAATTTACCATTGAAACCATCTTAAAGTGTACAATTCAGTTACATTCAGTACAATGTTGTGCAGCTTTTACCACTACCTTGTTCCAAATATTTTTTTTCTTCACCCCGAACAGAAACTCCATACCCATTAAGCAATCACTTTTCATTCTCCCTCCCCTCAACCCCTGGCAACTGCTAATCTACTTTCTGTCTATACGGATTTGCCTATCCTGGACATTTCCTATAAGAGGGATCATATATTATGTGACCTTGTGACTTTCACTACTTAGCATGATAGTTTTCAAGGTTCATCCATATTGTAGCATGGATTAGTGCTTCATTCTTTTTTTATAGTTGAATGACATTCCATTATCAATAGATGTGGATATGGATTTTGAATCCTCAGACCTATTCCATGATCCCATTTTGCACCTACACTTGAAACCACACTTTCTGAAATGTACAGCATGGCTGAGTTGCAACCCATGGGAATTTTTGAGTGTTGGGCTTCTCCTGGTTTCTGATGCTATTGGGGCCATTGTCCAAACTGAGGCTTCATCTTAACCAGTTTCAGAGAATTTAGATTGTGACTGGACCTGACAAATAAAATGCTTAGGAGATGGATAAGCTTCCGAGACGAACTATTTGTACCTGAAGAAGACAAAAATATTAAGGAAGTACTGCCAACTAAATCTAAAAGGATTAACACTGTGGTGTTTGCCTCTCCTTCTGCCTCCTGGCCTCCTCCCAATGTAGTTTTCAAGAAAGATGAAAGACGGGATGAAACTCAAGTAAAATATTTTTATTTCTCAGAAACATTTCCTTTCATTGTTGCAATGTCCAGGACTCTTCTCTCCTGGCTTAGAGTGACAGTTACCCAAATCTAGATGGAAAAATATACACATAAAAATTATAATTGAAAGAAAACTGTTTCCCAGACTCACATAGAGAAGAGACATGTGGTTGTCAAGGGGGAGGGATAGAGTGGGAGTTTGGAGTTAGGAGATGCAAGCTATTATATATAGAATGGGTAAACAACAAGGTCCTACTGTATAGCACAAGGAACAATATTCAATATCCTGTGATAAACCATAATGGAAAAGAATATGTAAAAGAATGTATATATATGTTTAACTGAATCACTGTGCTGTACAGCAGAAAGGAACACAACATTGTAAATCAACTATACTTCGATTAAAAATAAAGTAAAATAAAATAACTGTTTTCTAACATAAATATAATAATGGAAAAATATTCTGTGGGGTTCTGTGACCTTTTTAGAAAACAATGAGTTAAATCCACAGGTACAGAGATGACAAAATCTCCAAGATACATAGTATTACACAAAAAGAATTAAGTGAAGAATAGGGTAAATGGAGTGCTATCATTTGCATTTTAAAAGGGGAGTAAACTACAGCCACACAAATTAGCATATACACATTCACAGATGTGAATGATTTCGCAGGAAATATCTCTCAAAGAAGGCACAGGAGCTGGTAATCCTTTTTTATCTGTTTGGATTGTTTTAACCATGTATGTGCATTCCCTTTTCAAAAATCAGCATAAGACAGAGACTTTTTTTCAGAATAGCATCATCATATCTACGAAGTGAAATAAAATAAAATACAGAGGAAAAAATTTAACAGCAATAGCTCTGACCCGTATTTTTAAAAAAACTGTAGTACTTTTTAAGGGGTCATAAAATAAGACTTGAGTAAATAAATAAATATGCCTTATTTCTGGATAAGAAAACGGAGTGTTGTCTAAGGGCCACCCCTCCCCCTCCAAGAAAATAATTTACAGATCCAATTTAAATCAAAATCTGTATCTAAAAGAATATAGGGGGATGGACTTCCCTGGTGGCACAGTGGTTAAGAATCCGCCTGCCAATGCAGGGGACACGGGTTCGAGCCCTGGTCTGGGAAGATCCCACATGCTACGGAGCAACTAAGCACATGCGCCACAACTACTGAGCCTCCGCTCTAGAGCCCGCGAGCCACAACTACTGAAGCCGCGCGCCTAAAGTCGGTGCTCCGCAAGAGAATCCACCGCAATGAGAGGCCCCCGCACGGCAACAAAGAGTAGCCCCGCTCGCTGCAACTAGAGAAAGCCCGTGGGCAGCAGCAAAGATACAACGCAGCCAAAAATAAATAAAATAAAATAAATTTACTTTAAAAAATGAAATAATGCCATTTGCAGCAACATGGATGGACCTAGAGATTATTATACTAAGTGAAGTAAGCCAGAAAGAGAAAGACAAATACCATATGATATCACTTATATGTGGAATCTAAAATATGACACAAATGAACGTACCTACAAGACAGAAACAGACTCCCAGACATAGAGAACAGACTTGTGGTTGCCAAGGTGGAGGGGGTGGGGGAGGGATGGATTGGGAATTTAAAATTAGCAAATGTAAAGTATTATATATAGGATGGATAAACAGCAACGTCCCACTGTATAGCACAGGGAACTGTATTCAGTATCCTGTGATAAACCATAATGGAAAAGAATCTGAAAAAGAATGAATATATGTTTATGCATAACTGAATCACTTAGCTGTACAGCAGAAATTAACACAACATTGTAGATCAACTATACTTAAATAAAATAAATTTTTAAAAATAAATAAAATAGGGCTTCCCTGGTGGCGCAGTGGTTGAGAGTCCGCTTGCCGATGCAGGGGACACGGGTTCGTGTCCCGGTCTGGGAAGATCCCACATGCCGCGGAGCAGCTGGGCCCGGGAGCCATGGCCACTGAGCCTGCATGTCCGGAGCCTGTGCTCCACAACGGGAGAGGCCACAGTAGTGAGAGGCCCGCGTACTGCAAAAAATAAATAAATAAATAAATAAATAAATAAATAAAATAAAATGGAAAGCATGGGGGAGGGATGTCTTGAGGGCACCGTTCAAGTCCACTGTGCCACTTATTTGAGTGCAATCTTGGACAAGTCCCTTCATGTCTCTGGACCTCAACTGTGCAATAGCCTCATCTTTAAAACGGCACCTACCTTGTACCTTCGTTCTGCAAATATTGAGCTCCTACCGTGGGCCAAGACTGGGGATCTAGAGGTGAAACTAGAGCCGTTAAAACTCCCTTTTTCTCATACAGCAGTGCAGGGAGACACACAATAAGCAAAATATGTGACTGACATATACAGACTCAGTCAGACTGGGATGTATGCTGTGGAGAAAAATGAAAATGGGATAGAAGTTACCAGTGGGTGAGAAAGAGGCGAAATTTTCAATAGGAGGCCTTCTCTGGTATGACAACATTTGAGCAAAGATCAGAAGGGAGTGGCGGCAGATCTCGTGTGGGTATGTGGAGGAAAGGCATACGAGGAAGAGGGCACAGCCTGTGTAATGGCCCTGAGGCAGGATGATGACTGGCATGTTGGAGGAACAGAGGGAGGCTGGTGGGGCTGAAGCTGAGTGAGCAAGTGAGCAGAGATATCAGACAGGTAAGGAGTGATACTCATATACCCCAGAGTCTCATAGCTCATCATGAGGATTTCAGATCCAACTCCTATGTCATCATGGGGATTAAATGAGTTGGTACAGGCCATGCACTTCACACAGAGTCGGCCATATAGCAAATGTTCAGCCAACACCAGCCAAGGATTCTTTCTCGAGACCATCAGCAAAAAACAAAATGGAGCCTTCTGTAAATTACATTGGAAAATGGACCATCATAAACGGTCCCAGTAATAAAATAACCATCTCCCACCAGCGCATATCAGATTACCAACAGCCAAGAAAACTCCTAGAACACAGCCTCAGCTGTTCTCCAAGTGGCCCGACCTCTGAGTCCAAGGAGTGGGTCCATCTGAGTCCTCAAGGCATGTTCCCATCCCAGGAGACCCCAAAGTTCAGTTTTGAAGTCACATCCTCCTTCTATCCATCAGGCAAGCCCCAAACAAGCAGAGGCTGAAAACCCAACTCCATTCTGAGTAAGTTCCCACACACCCAGACTGCCCTGCCCTCAATGGAAAGACACTTCTCTCTCCTTGGCTGAGAAATGTGACTATATTCAAGGGCACAGGAAAAAAAAAGAAATAAAATGATTCCAAGTGGGGTGTTCATTCAGTTAGGAGAGGTTTTCTGTTGACATTTTGGGCAGGATAATTCCTTGCATAGGGGCTGTCCTGTGCATTGTAGGATGTTTAGCAGCATCCCTGGCTTCCACGCACCAGAGGTCAGTAGCACTCTCCTTTCCAGGTGTCAACAATGTCACCAGACATGGCCAAATGTTCCCTGGGAGGCAAAATGACCACCAGGTGAGAACCACTGTATTAGGATAGTGCCAGCTGCTATAACAAATAAACCCCAAATGTTTTTGTTCTTCCTTGCTCATGTATGTGACTGTTTATTTCTAGACCTCAGTTTCCACATCTGTAAAATGGGTATTCTGGGTTGATGGATGATGATTCAGGGATGTAACCCCCTTCCATCTTGTGCCATCCCTAGGATGTCTGCACATGTTTGCAGTAGCATCCCTTGAAAGGCAGGGGGAGGGAAGGAACAACCCAACTGTCCATCAGCAGGGGACTAGGTAAATAAACACTAAACAAGATTCAAGTCATAGAAGAAGGGTTGGTTTTTGTACAAGGCTTTATGGGCACACAGTCACGCTCATTCATCTTTTATACTGTCTGTGACTGTTTTTGT
The DNA here is from genome assembly GCF_025265405.1 of Mesoplodon densirostris. NCBI lineage: Eukaryota > Metazoa > Chordata > Mammalia > Artiodactyla > Ziphiidae > Mesoplodon > Mesoplodon densirostris. Next base: position 147,692,402 of record NC_082663.1, on the reverse strand, counting down.
GCTAAAGCAGAAGAGTTTTAATTGCGACAGAGACCATTTGGTCCATAAGGCCTTAATATTTACCCTCCTTCCCTTAAAGAAAAATTTGCAAAGTCCTGCTGTGGAATATACCCTCTTTAAAAGTAGTAGAATCTGGGACGAAGTGAGAGCGTGGCATTGACATGTATACATTGCTAAATGTAAAATAGATAGCTAGTGGGAAGCAGCCGCACAGCTCAGGGAGATCAGCTCGGTGCTTTGTGACCACCTAGAGGGGTGGGATAGGGCAGGTGGGAGGGAGACACAAGAGGGAGGGGTTATAGAGATATAAGTATATGTATAGCTGATTCACTTTGTTATACAGCAGAAACTAACACAACAATGTAAAGCAGTTATACTCCAATAAAGATGTTAAAAAAAAAAAGTAGTGGGGGCCTCCCTGGTGGCGCAGTGGTTGAGAGTCCGCCTGCCGATGCAGGGGATACGGGTTCGTGCCCCGGTCTGGGAGGATCCCATATGCCGCGGAGCGGCTGGGCCCGTGAGCCATGGCCGCTGGGCCTGCGCATCCGGAGCCTGTGCTCCGCAACGGGAGAGGCCACAACAGTGAGAGGCCCACATACCGCAAAAAAAGAAAAAAAAAAAAAAAAAAGTAGTGGGACTTCCCTGGTGGTCCAGTGGGTAAGACTCAGGGGCCCCGGGTTTGATCCCTGGTCAGGGAAATAGATCTCGCATGCATGCCGCAACTAAGACCTGGTGCAGCCTAAATAAATAAATAAATAATAAAAGTAGCACGATAAATCTTGTTTTCCAGGTAATGACGTGGAAAGACGAATGCTATCTATTACTATGTTTTTTTAAAGTTGTAAAAATTATGCATCGTACAATTCCATTTTGGCAAAATGTATGGGTATTATTTATTCATTTGAGTCTATGTATGCTCATTATCTTCATTATGATGATGGCTGTATGTCAGAACTCATCAAATTTTTTACTTTAAATATGTGCAGTTTATCGTTTGCCAGTTATACGTCAACAAAGCAACTAAAGGTAAAAACAATGAGATGCATTTAGTCCAAAGTAGTTCTCCTGCACACACAGCTGGCAAAGAGGGTCACTACTTTCCATATCCTTTATCTCCTTCCGGTACTATGAAGCGCTCCCTTCCTGAACTCCGAGCTTCCACTTCTGCCCCCTAGAGGCCTTTCTCAGCACTGCAGTCATGGGACTTCTCTTTATGTGGTGTCCCTCCCAGGGCTCCATAGGGCCGGCAAGGCCACTCGTGGGCCCCACTGCTGACCTCCCATCACACTCACTCTGGCTCCCTATGTTCCAGCCATCGGAGGTCTTTCAGCACCATCCATCAGCTACAGATAGGCTGTGTTCACTGCTGTGTCCCCCACATTTGGAACGAGGTTTAGCACACAGCAGGCATCCTAAGAATTGTTTCCTCCATAAACATTTGTGGACGCCCACGTTGGACCAGTTCCTCAAGTTGGTACTAGAAAACAGTGGTCTCTGCCTTCGTGGAGATTCCAGTTGAATCAAATAATCACACGAATAAATATATTAATATATTATAGTATATCATAAATATATTAATTCATTATGTTATATGATAAACTTAACAAATAAATTATTGCAAATGCCATTTATTTGTCCATTCTGCACCTTGCCAATGATCAATTCTAGAACACAACTGGTCTTTCATTCCTCTGTGGCTGGTGTCTCAACTGGAAAGAACCTCTTCTCCTTCTAGAAAACTCCTATTCATCCATCAAAGCCCAACTTAAAGTATACTTTCCCTGACTCTCCTCTCTCCTCCACATCATGAGATGAATACCTCCCTCCACTGTGCTACTGTGGAAATAAATGAACTGCTGAAGCATTTAATTCAATAAGTCAGAAAGAGAGAAACAAAACAAGCTGAGGAAGGAATTTGTAATGAGTGACAGAGTAGATCTTCATCAGTGAGAACACATAAAAACACTAGAATAAAGAAAGGAATTCAGGAACTGAAGAGCCGTATCTCTAGTCCATTTATTCAAGAAACAGAAAAAGAAAACAAATACAATTATCTAAAACCAGATATAGAGGGGGTTTTTTAGCAAAAGAATATGACATACAACTCTAAGCTGAGAAATTTGAAGATCTCAGTGAAACTGAGCTTTCTACAAATATATTCATTACCAGCATTAACTCAAGAAGGAGTAAAACACCTGAATGAACAAATAAAAAATGATAGGAATAAAACCTAAAAATATTATCAAAAATAAACCCTCCCCAAAAGGTCAAATCTCAAATGCTTTCACCATTCAACCTTCAAAAGGTCAAGAAATAGGCAAAGATTTCTAAGCTAGATGGAAAATTTCCTAATCATTCTGTAAACAGCCCAACCCTGATACAAAACCTGACAACTTAGGAAAAAATGTTTAAAGACTAAGCTCATCAAAAAATTAAAATAAAAATAAAGAGGAAAAGTACTAAATGTGACCCAGGTTCACAGACTCTTATCCATAATTCTGAAAAACCAAAAAGTTCTGCAAAGTGCATTTTTTTTGGTAAGTTTGGCATCAAAACTAAGTTGATAGCCAACTTGACCCAAAGAGATGTGAGCCTCTTTATAGTATTTATGGCACAGAATGTGAATATTCATGCATCTTTGCTGCTGAAATATTAATGTGCTTGATTACAAGGTCTCCTACAACCCACTAGGGGTGTTAAGTGACAATTTAGTATATGCACTCTGTTGCATACGTGTGTGTGTGTGTAAAAACAGTAATTTGCCGTGACCTTAGAGGTTTATGCCAGGAATGCAAGGATGAATCTATGTTGGCAGTTGGGTCACAGGAAGCATCAGGGTGCATTTCTCCATCTCTTCATTCAGCGATATCACGTTGGTAGTTTGAAATCATCCGTGGGAAGAGTCTTTACACCACAGAAATTGGCAAGTGCTTTGAAATTTTCCCCCCATTTACCAGCACTCTACTGAACGTTGAAAAGTCTTTTAAATAAAATTCAGTATCGGTAAATGAAAGAAACGATATTAGATGTTCATTTCCAGAGAAGTCAGAAAGTTATTTGGTAAAATCTTGATCCATTCCTCATATAAAAGTTTAGTAATGCAAGGACATTTTTATTGTCCAGGAAGGCATTTTAGCATACAGTGAAATACATGGGCTCAGAAGTTCTATTCCCTGTTTTTAAACCTTGATTCTTCCACTGGCTGTTTTTTCTCGGGTTCTCTGAACCTAAGTTTCCTCCTGTGAAAATGAGAATAAGAATAGTACCTGCCTCTGAGGACTGAAAGAATTAAATGAAACAATCCTATAAAACACGTAGAAAAGTGATAAGCAAATAGTAAGAACCAAGTAAATGGTAGTTATTGCTACTGTGTTTTTGTGTATGAAAGTTGTTTTTTTTTCCCCCATTGGAGTATAGTTGATTTACAATGTTGTGTTAGTTTCAAGGGTACAGCAAAGTGAGTCAGTTATACTATTAGTTATACATATACATATTCTTTTTCAGATTCTTTTCCTGTTTAGGTTATTACAGAATATTGAGTAGAGTTCCCTGTGCTATACAGTAGGTCCTTGTTGATTATCTGTTTTATATATAGTAGTGTGTATATGTCAATCCCAATCTTCTAATTTATCCTCCCACCCCCAACCTTTCCCCTTTGGTAACCATAAACTATTAATTGTTATATATGAAAAAAATAACACTTTCCTAATAAAAAATTATTTTATCTCAACCAGTCTATTATGTTTAACAGAGAAACACAAGCTTTCTTGTCACAATTAAGGAAAGACTATGTTGCCATTATTAGTTAACATTTGGATGTTCTAACCATCACAATAAAACAAGAAAAAATAAATATCAAGAGGAAAGGAGATCAAATCATCTTTATTTACAGGTAATAGCCTTATTTGCCCTAGAAAATCTAGCTGAAAAACTATTCGAGTTAACAGGAAGTCGGGAAGGCAACAGGGTAGAAAAAAATACACAAATACTAATCACTTTCCTATAGACCAGCAATTATCAAATAATATAATGGGGAAATGACTCATTTTATAATAGCAACCCAATATATGTATGAAATGTGAATGAAATCATTAAAAATTTAATGTGAATAAATGTGAGTGAAATCATTAAAATCTTAAGGAATATAAAAAATGAATCAAATAAATATTCCTGAATGGGAAGAATATTATGAAGAGCTACTATGGTACAGAAAACAAAAAATACAGATTTACAGAAAAAAACAGAAGATCCTTAAACAGACCCAAATATAGATAATTATTTCGTATTTATAAATGAGGAACTTCAAATCAGAAGGCAAACAGCTACTTATTCATTAAAATGGATCTGGGACAACTGACTAAACTTTTGGAAAAAAAAGTTACATTTGACCTTCATTTCAACCCTCACAACCAAATACATTCCAGATGGATAGAGAAGTAAAATGTAAAAAAAAAAAAAAAAAAAAAAAAGTTGCAGTAACACACCACTAGAAGAAAATACAAGATGAAATATTTACCAAAGGTATCAAGAATAAAGGGAAAGACTGAGAAATTTGACTAGATAAAATTTTTTTAATTCTGGGGGCCAAAACCATTTTCAAAAGTTAAAAAAGAAAGGAAAAACTAGAAAAGGCTATTTGAAACATATTTGCCAGTGGGTTATTTCATATGTAAGAAATCTTAGAAATCAATAAGGAAAAGATGAAAGACTCATGGCCAAGAGACACATAAAAAATGCTCAACTTCGTTACGTATCAAAATTTTACAAATTAAAATGAGATGCGGTATTTGCCAATCAGTCTGGCAAGACAAAAAAAAACCCTTATGTATATACAGAGTATACACTGTATACTAGAGTAGCTTTATTTATAGTTGCCAGAAACTGGAAACAACACAAATGTCCCCCCACAGGATAAACAAACTGTGGCATAATCCATACACTACACTACTTCTCAACAACAAAAAGGAACAAATGACAAACACATGCAACTATGGGAATGAATCTCAGATTCATTCTTCTGAGTGAAAGACTCCAGGCTGAAAAGCTAAATATTGCATACTTCCATTTATACAATATTCTGGAAAAAGCACAACTGTAGTAACAGACATCAGAGCAGTGGTTTCCAGGGACATGGGTGGAGGGAAGAAGTTGAATACAAAAGAACCTGCAGGAATTTGGGCAGATGACAGAACATTCTGCAGGTATTTGTCAAAACCTAAAAAATTATAGACTGAACTGGGAGAATCTTACTGTATGTAAACAATACCTCAATAAACCTAAAATTTTTAAAAGAATTATCTTAAGGAAGAGTATATGCAAAGAATTGTATATACGGATGGTTGTCATAGCATAATACATAATACATAAAAATGAATCATTTAGAAAAATCTAACTGTATAATAACCGAGGACTGACACAGTAGACCGTGGAATAACCATATGGGGTCCTGGATTGATTCCTGGAACAGAAAAGGGACATTAGTGGAAAAACTGATGAAATCCAAATAACGTTTGTAGTTTAGTTAATAGTAATGTACCAATGCCAATTTCTTGGTTTTGATAGAAGTACCATAGCTGTATAAGATGGTGACTTGGGGAAGCTGGGTACAGGGTACATGGAAACTCTCTGTACTGATTTTACCATTTTTCTGTAAATCCAAAATGATTTTAAAAATGAGTTTTTTAAGACTGTTTAAACATTCATTATACAGACATAGATAAGAACTCTGGACATGTATGCCAAAATGTTAACATAAAATCACAACTGGCTTTTATGTTATTCCTTCTATCTGCACTTGGATTTTTTCACAATAAATAATAATTTTTTTTACAGTGTTACAATAAAAAACAAGAAGCCAGGGACTTGCCTGTGATTCGCCATAGATTGAAACAAACAAATAAACAAACAAAACTAGAAGCCAGTATGACTTTCCATGAAGCTTCGTCTCATAAGCTCACCTTGTGAGTTTTTTATTCATAAATCACCTACTATGTGTCAGATACAGAGTCAACCTTTGGACAGATGTTGTCGTCACAAAAATTCCAAAGTGATAGATGGTATGTTTTCTGCCCCAAGTCATCAATTTCATGAGACAAGTCCATCTGAGCCCATGCTCTAAGAATTGCATTGATGAACTGTGAATAAAGAGTAATTTCCTTAAAAAACAAGTGGGCACAGGTTTTCAATAGTTTTCCTTCTCCCCCACCCTCACCATCTCCATGGACAATAGCCTCCAAACCCCTAAAATTTGTTCAGATTGTTGGAATAATTGACTCAGTTTCTTGCTGGCTGTTGGACAGGGGACATTTTCAGTTTCGTGCCATATGGTCCTAGGGCAGCTCACAACTTGGCAGCTTGCTAATTCAAAGCCATCAAGGTCGAGAGAGAGAGAGAGAGAGAGAGAGAGAGAGAGAGAGAAAGAGAAAGAGAGAGAGAGAGAGAGAGAGAGACTGCTAGCAGAAGACAGTATCATATCATCCTAACATCACATAATCCTGAGCACATAATCACAAGCATCCCGTCACTTTTGCAATGTTCTATTGGTGAGAAGCAAGTCACAGACCCAGCTCCCACTCAAAGGAGAAGCTTACACAAAGATGCGAATCCCAGAAGGCAGTCACTTTGGTGGGGTGGAGGGGTGGCAATCTAAAATCCGCTTGCCTCTATAAATCAGATCACTGCTTCAATCCCATTTTAGCTAAGAATCTCAAACACAGCAGCCAAGAGATTCCATCAGGGATTAAGGCTGGGAACTTCAGAACATTATGAGCTGCCTGAGAGCACACAGCTCACAAGTATAGCCAAAGCTGATATATACATATGTATGATTCTGACACTTATCCCAAAGATTTTTCTGCGAGCAATTCTCACACAGCAGCTGGATGTCCTAAATTCAGCTCAATTCTGTCTACCTGGAGATGGCGTCAGATTCCATAGGTTAAGGGCTCAGTCCCATAAAACTGCTCCCGCCCCCAACTTCAGATGCCAATTGCAAGTCCAAGCTGTCACTTGTGCATCTGACCCATCAGTGTATAAATAGGAGGTTCCCACGACCCCCTCCTTAGGTTCGATTAATTTGCTGGAGCCCCTCACAGAATTCAGAGAAACAGTTTACTTACTAGATTACTAGTTTATTATAAAAGGAGATAACTTGGAGGGGGGGCAGGTGATGAATTGGGGGATTGGGACTGACATATACACACTACTATATATAAAATAGGTAACTAGTGAGAACCTACTGTATAGCACAGGGAACTCTACTTAATGCTCTGTGGTGATCTAAATGGGAAGGAAATCCAAAAAAGAGGGAATCTATGTATACGTATAGCTGATTTACTTTGCTGTACGGCAGAAACTAACACAACATTGTAAACAACTATACTCCGATAAAAATTAATTTTAAAAAGAAACAGCAGGGCCTCCCTGGTGGCGCAAGTGGTTGAGAGTCCGCCTGCCGATGCAGGGGATACGGGTTCGTGCCCCGGTCTGGGAGGATCCCATATGCCGCGGAGCGGCTGGGCCCGTGAGCCATGGCCGCTGAGCCTGCGCGTCCGGAGCCTGTGCTCCGCAACGGGGGAGGCCACAACAGTGAGAGGCCCGCATACCGCAAAAAAAAAAAAAAAAAAAAAGAAACAGCAAAAAAAAGAAAAGTTAGAACAGGATTAACACAGGGGTGTAAGTTTTCCTCTTGTGTCTTGCCTACCCGGTCAAAATGTGAAATTTATATAATTACCTGCATACATTTTAGTTTTCTTTCTTTGGGAAAAAAAAAGATAATGAATTCTAGATAATTCTCTCCTAACCATTCTAAAACTTTCTTCATTGAACTTTAGCCTACCAACATTCATAACAAAGGCAAGTTTTATGTCAACTCACAATATGTCTCAGAATATGGCCAAAGTTATTTTTTATTTTTAAGATTTGAAACTGTGCACTGAGAAAAAATTTTTTAATATATCTATTACTGAATACAGAAAAAAAAAAGAAGTAACTTAGGAGCAGCCGGATGGAAGAGATGCACAGGGCAAGCCATGGGGGAGGGGGCGGAAATTCCAGGAGCACCACCCTCCCAGCACCTCCACGTGTTCACCAACTCGTAAGCTCTCTGAACCCCATCCTTTTTGGTGTCTATGGAGGCTTCATTACATAGGCATGATTGATTACATTATTGCCCACTGGTGACTGACTCAACCTCCAGCCTGTCTTTCCTCCCCAGAGGTCACGGGGTGAAAGTTCCAAACTTCTCATCACAGAATTTGTTCCCCTCGTGCTCAGCCCCATCCTTAGGTAACCTGGGAGGCTTTCCAAAAAGCACTTCATTAACATAACAAAGGACACCTTTATCACTCACAGCACTTGAGAAATTCCAGGCATTCTAGGAGCTCTGTGCCAGAACAAGGGATGAAGAGCAAATATATATTTCTTGTTTTTTTTTTCTTTTGGCTGCCGCACTCGGCTTGCGGGATCTTAGTTCCCCGACCAGGGATTGAACCCCGGGCCCTCGGCAGTGAGAGCGCGGAGTCCTAACCAGTGGACCGCCAGGGAAGTCCCCCAAATATATATTTCTTATTATATCACAATATGCTACACCAAGCTGGTCCAGTTGTAGCTTCCTCCTCCAAGAAGACTTCCCTGATGTCCAATGCCCCTCCCAACTGTGGTGGGAAGAAATGTCAATTAGCATTTTCTGAGCTGGTCTCAGACTCTCCTCAGAGGGGCTAAAAGCCTTTTCCTCTCTGCACTTGCCCTGCCCCTACTCTGTCCACACAATGACCCTGTTGGGACCCTCCATCAGAACCATCTTCCTAAGCTCACCCCCAGCTCCCAGACCTGGGAGTTTTGATTTGGCCTCCAGCCCTGGCCCAGCTGACTCACTCACCCTCGCAGTGATGGGGGTCAATATGAAATTAGCTCTAACCTTACACATCTGCAAAGCCATGGCTGTACAGCTCTGGACCACACCCCAGACTCAAGATGTCCCAGAATGAGATATCAAAGAAGCTTCCTGAATGGGCAGACCCAGAAACCTGGGCCAGAATACCTCCCCATTCTGATTTGCTCTGTTTTTTTAATTCTGGGAAAATAAATACACATAACGTGAAATTTACCATTACAGCCTTTTTTTTTTTTTTGCGGTATGCGGGCCTCTCTCACTGTTGTGGCCTCTCCCATTGCGGAGCACAGGCTCCGGATGCGCAGGCTCAGCGGCCATGGCTCACGGACCCAGCCGCTCCGCGGCATGTGGGATCTTCCCGGACCGGGGCACTAACCCGTGTCGCAGGCGGACTCTCAACCACTGCGCCACCAGGGAAGCCCCCATTACAGCCATTTTTAAGTGCACAGTTCAGTGGCATTAAGTTACATTCACATTGTTGAGTAACCATCCCCACCATCATCTCCAGAACTATCGCATCTCCCCAAACTGAAACTCTGTCCCCATGAAACACTAACACCCCCTTCCCAGCCCTTGGTACCCACCATGAAACCTTCTGTCTCTATGAATTAGGTTCTTCTCGGGACCTCATATAAGTGGAATCACACAGTATTTTTCTTTTTTGTGTCTGGCTTATTTCACTGAGCATGATGTCTTCAGGATTCATCCATGTTATAGCAGGTGTCAGAATTTCCCTCCTTTTTAATACAGAATAATATTCCATTGTATGTATATCACATTTTGTTTATCCACTCACCCATCAATGGCCATTTGAGTTGCTTCTACTTTTTGGCTATTGTGAATATGTAAATCTACATACTTTTAATGATTATAATATAATATAGTTGTCTATATTCACTATACTATGCATTAGGGTCCTAGGACTTTTACTTACTACTTGTTGCAAGTTTTTACCCTTTAACAACATCTGTCCTATCCTCCCACCCCCCATCCCCTGGTAACCACCATTCTACTCTCTGTTTTTAAAAATTTGGCTTTTTAATTTATGTTTTATTTTTTAATTAAATTTTTTTTGGCTGCGCTGCACGTCATGTGGGATCTTAGTTCCCTGACCAGGGATCGAACCCATGCCCCCTGCAGTGAAAGCATGGAGTCTTAACCATTGGACCACCAGGGAAGTTCCAGTTTGGCTTTTTAAGATTCCACATATAAGTGATATCATATAGTACTTGTCTTTCTCTGATTTATCTCACTTAGCATAATGTGTTCAAGGTCCATGCATGTCGCGGTACATGAGAAGATGTCCTTCTTTCTCATGGACGAATAATGTATTTTTATTCCACATCTTTTTTATCCATTCATCCATTGATGGGTACTTAGGTTTTCCATATCTTGACTATTGTGAATAGTGCTGCAATAAACATGGGAGTACAGATACCTCTTTTATATTTTGTTTTCATTTCCTTTGGGTATATACCCAGGAGTGGAATTGCTGGATCAGCAATATGGTCATTCTACTTTTACTTTTTGAGGAATCTCCATATAGTTTTCCATAGTGGCTGCGCCAATTTAATTTCCCACCAACAGTGCAGGAAGGTTCCCTTTTCTCCACATCCTGGTAAACACTTGCTATCTCTTATCTTTTTGATAACAGCCATTCTGACAGGTGTGAGATGATCTCACTGTGGTTTTGTTTTGCACTTCCCTGATGATTAACTCTGCTGAGCACCTTTTCATGTACCTGCTGGCCATCTATATGTTTTCTTTGGAAAACTGTCTAGTTAGTTCCTCTACCCATTATTGTTTTGATTCAGTTTTTGTTTTTGTTTTTGTTTTACATACCTCAGTTTTGACAAGGGAAAACAGCACATTGAAAGGGAGTTAAATAGAGAGGGTCTGAGCCAGCTACGGACTGTATGATAGGGGGAAATACCTACCCTCTCTGAGCCTCGGCAACCTGACCTGGAAAATGAAAATACCTCCCAAAGAGGGAATGAAAGTTCAATGAGACAGGCATATAGTATATAGTATGTGCTCAGCAAATATTCACTGGTATCATGATTACTATTATTTTTTAACTTCAGCCTCTACGGTGTGAGCTTACTGGTCTGTGCCTCTCTTTTATAGTTGACACATAGCAGGCTCTCAACTAACATTTGTTGAATGAATGAATCTTTGCATTAATGGAGCTGTATGCCCAGGGAATCTTCCTTCCTTCCCTCCTTCCTTCCTTCCTTCTAGTAAGATTTTTTTGAGCACTTGATAATAATAACGGATAACTTTTGAGCCCACATGTGCCAGACACCATATTCTAAGCACTTCCCATGGCTTTACTCTGAATTAAGAAATATTATCATACCCAGTTTATAGACCAGAAAAAGGAGGCACAGAGATGTTAAAGTGCTTGCTCACATGGATGGTAAGTAGTGGAGTATGAGATTCAGCTGGAAATAGACCAGAGAGGACCCTGACCACACAAGTTTCCATTCTCTAATTGCAGAGAGAGAAAGAATAAGCCCAGTAACAAGAAAGAAACTCAAAGAGTGTCATAAACATAATAAAGAAAATAAAGTCAAGTGATGTGATGGTGAGTGATGGAGCGGTGGAGGGGGATTCACTTTGGAAGGGAGGTAGCATTTGACCTAAGACACAGAGAATGAGAAGGGACCAGCCATGAAGATCTAGGAGGGAAGAGAGTACCAGGGAGCAAAAGCAGCAAGTGCAAAGGCCCTGAGGCTGGAGAAAGGTCCGTGCAAAGGATAAAAATGTAGCTGGTGTGTCTGGAGGGCTGTGAGCAAGAGGAGAGGGGTCCAAGTTATTGGGAGGAAAATAAAAAACAGCATTTATAGCATCTCAGCCCTGGGCCTGACACACAGCCCACACTCAATAAATGTAACAATTGTTCTGACTGCATTCAAAGAGGTAGGAGCTGCCTTTGTTGCCTCAGAGGCTGAACTTTGGGAAGTTCCCTGGCCTTTAGGTGTGGCTGAGGCACAAGTGTCAGCCATGGGAACCTCTCCAAGGCCCAGCTCAGGAACACCCTGCCTGGGAAGCCCTGACCAGTCGGTGCAGCACTCTTCCTCAAGTCCTCAAACACTGCCCTGAGGTCACCCACACCCACCTGCCAGGAACAGGGCTGGAGAGTCAGCACCACCTTCCCACTCTCCCAAGACGCCTCTGTCAGAGGTCAGTGACTCTTTTTCACACAATAGTGAAACTGAGGAAAGGAACAGCCAAAAAGAAGAAGACGGAGAAGGAGGAGGGGGAAGGGGAGAGGGTGGGGGAGTGAAGAGGGGGAGGAGGAGGATGGGAGAAAAAGAAGAGGAAGAAGAAAAAAAGAAAGAAAGAGAGAGAGAGAAAGAAAGAAAGAAAGAAAGAAAGAAAGAAAGAAAGAAAGAAAAAGAAAGGAAGGAAGGAAGGAAAAAGGAAAGAAAGAAGGAAGGAAGGAAGGAAAGAAAGAGGGACTTCCCTGGCTATCCAGTGGTTGAGGCTCCACGCTCCCAATGCAGGGGGCATGGGTTCAATGGGGTCGGGCAGCTAAGACCCCACATGCTATGCGGTGTGGCCAAAATATTAAAAAATGAAAAAAAGAAAGAAAGACAGAGAGAGGGAGGAAGGAAGGAAGGAAGGGAGGGAGGGAGGGAGGGAGGGAGGAAGCTTTGTTCAAAATTCATCTTTACTCAAAATACTTGTAGGTATTATCTATATTTAAAGCACACTGCGATGACTGATGATCAGTGCAGGGTTTTCATGGACGCTTGTGTCTACCAGGGACTTAAAATCCTGAATCATGGCCTTTGAGCTGGGTTCCTCCTTCCAGGGGGAAGCACCATGAACCCTAAGCCCCTGGTCTTGAGGCTGCACAGGGCTACTCTGATTGATCAGAAAACATGACTGTAATTCTTTGCAAGTCTGTTAGGAAGTGGAATCCACTTCCCCAGACCTGGAATCTGGGCTGGTTGTGTGACTTTATGACTTGGTCTGACCAATAGCATGTGGTTGTACCATCTAATGTTCCACTAGCAAAAGTACGGAGAGTTCCAGTTGCTCCATGACTGCCAACATTTGATATCACCGGAAATTTCCACTTTGGCCATTCTGGTGGGTGCGTTGTGGTACCTCATGGTGGTTCTAATTTGTGATGGCTGAGGACACTGAGCATCTTTTCATGGGCTCACCAGCTATTCATCTGTTCTTTTGTTCTTAAGCATCTGATCACTGAGGATGCTGGGCATATTTTTGTGGGCTCTTGGTTATTCATCTGTTGTTTTGCTCTGAAGCATCTGTCAAGTCTTTTTCACCTGAGATACTTTTTATGTCTCTAAATTCAGCCCATGCTTCAGGATCCTGTCTGTCCCCAAAAAGACTTACAGGGGAGTTTCTCAGCCTCAGCACTACTGATATTTGGGGTTGGCTCATTCTTTGCCATGGGGAGGGCAGTGTGCTGTCTTGTGCCTTGTAGGATGTTTAGCAGCATCTCTGGCCTCTACTCACTAGATGAGAGTAGCACCCCACTCCACAGGAGTAACAATCAAAAACACCCCTAGATATTGAACAATGTCCCCTGGGGGCAAAGTCACTCTGCAGTTAAGGACCACTGGCTCAGAGTGACCCATGCTTCAATTAAATCCCTCTGGGTCTCCCTAGCTCTGAAATTTGGACACTACTGACAATGCCCCTCAGGCTGTGCTGAGGGTTTGGCACCGTAGCCTCCCAGGTGCACCATCCAGGTACCCACTGGCTGCCCCATAGATCACCTCTGTTTTGTTAAGTATCATCTAGTTCCACATGTGAACTCAGCAGTGAATTCATGGAGCTGGATCCTGCCAGCAGAATCAGACCCTGAACATCCCAGAATTTGTGGTCCCAGCTCTTGCCCCCTGGGAGCCAGGGCCCCCGTCCAAGAAGTTTGTTCCCACTCCAGACAGCTCTGGATCCCTCCATGGGAACCAAAAGGAGGCCCGGAAGCTGCAGGGAGGAATTTCCTCCACTGCATCCTGGTTCTTTGAAGGCGAGTTTGGCTTGGGGGGTGGCCAGAGGGTTCAGAGTCAAGGCTGGGGGACAGAGGAAGTCACAGCCAGTCAAGCTCTTCTCTTAATCTGAGGGGGTCGGGAGATCCCTTAGCTCAGGACAGGCTAGCTCTGAAGGCACATGGGCACCATACATGGACACACTCAGACCTGGGTACACCCGCAGGCATGTTGGGGACACACATGTGTTCATGTGGGCACATGCGCAGACATGCTCAAGCATACATCTGTGCATTAGTAAGCACATAGGCAAGAATATGCTCCAAAACACCCATCCAAACACACACACCGACGTGCTCAGGAGCATGTGGACACCCGTGTAATCACACACTCACAGATATGCTCCAACACACCAACATGGGCGCACACACAGGTGTGATCAGGTATGTGCATGTACCTGTTGGGCAGATGTGCACAGATTCCTATGTGCAAGGTACACCCGTGTGGGATGGCATACAGGGACTCGTGTGGGCATGCACCTTAGACAGCCTCGGGCACACATACAGACGTGCTCAGCACACGCAGGTACATATGTGGCACATGCAAATACATGCAGGACACATGCAGAGATGTGTTCAGACCCATGCACAGACCAACACAGTGTCACCCACATCCTGTTTGCTCATGCCACTACCCCCAGTGCCCAGCTGCATATACACTTGTCAGATTCAATCAACAAATGTCTACTGAGCACCTTGTGTATGGGGTGGGGGCGCAGGCTGTGCTCTGCCCTTGGGATCCAGTGGGGACTTAAAAAAATCAAGCTGGTCTTAACTATTTACAAAAGTCAAGACATGGAAGCAACCCAAAAGTCCATCGACAGATGAATAGCTAAAGAAGATGTGGGACTTATATACAATGGAATACTACTCAGCCATAAAAAATAATGAAATAATGCCATTTGCAGCAACATGGATGGACCTAGAGATTATCATACTAAGTGAAGTAAGTCAGAAAGAGAAAGGCAAATACCATATGATATCACTTATATGTGGAATCTAAAAAATAATACAAATAAACTTATATACAAAACAGAAACAGGGCTCCCCTGGTGGCCCAATGGTTAAGAATCTGCCTGCCAATGCAGGGGAAACAGGTTCAAGCCCTGATCCAGGAAGATCCCACATGCCATGGAGCAACTAAGGCCATGCACAACTACTGAGCCTGTGCTCTAGAGCCCGCGAGCCACAACTACTGAAGCCCACATGCCTAGAGCCCGTGCTCCACAGCAAGAGAAGCCACCACAATGAGAAGCCCGCGCACTGCAACGAAGAGTAGCCCCCGCTCGCTGCAACTAGAGAAAGCCTGCGCGCAGCAACGGAGACCCAGTACAGCCAAAAATAAATAAATAAAATAAGTAAATTTATTTAAAGTAAAAAAAAAACAGAAACAGACTCATAGACGTAGAAAACAAACTTATGGTCACCAAAGGGGAAAAGGGGGAAGGATAAATTAGGAGTATGGGATTAACAGATACACACTGCTATATATAAAATAATTAGGCAACAAGGATTTACTAGATAGCACAGGGAACTATACTCAATATCTTGGAATAACCCATAACGAAAAAGAATCAGAAAAATATATATATATATATATCTGAATATATATATAAATCGCTTTGCTGTACACCTGAAACTAACATAATATTGTAAATCAACTACATGTCAGTAAAGAAGAAAGAAAAACAAACAAACAAAAAAACAAGCGGGTCTTGCCCTGCAGGAGTAGAGAGACCAGAGGGGATCCCAAAGCTCAAATCCAGCCACCTGCCAAAATAGACTTGAAAGGGGAGAAAAGTCTGGGGGACACGTGGGTTCCCAGAGTTCCACAGAGGTGTCAGGGTCAGGGCATGGCAGGAGACCCAAACTCGATTTGGGAGTCAGGAAAGGTGATGTGGGAGCGAGACTTTGACAGATGGTGTGTTTCGCTGACACACTCACACATGCCACACCGGGGACACGTGCTTACACTGGAGGGCACACAGAAGCTTGCATCCCCACCTCCGTCGCGCCCCTGCATTCCCCCACGCCCACCCCGCACGATATTTATCCCCAAAGTAAAGAGAAGCAGCCCGGAGGACTCACGTGGGGCGGGGATGGGGGTGGGGGACGACTCACAGAGAAGCAACTCCAGGCCTCTCTCCAGCCTCCATCTCGAGGGATCTCCTGCCTCCCCGGCGCCCCCAAGTCCGGGTCTCAGGAGTGCCTGGCACCCAACACGCTCACACTCAGGATCCGACATTCCTCGCAGCCAAAACTCTCAGGTTCATCCTTGCCTCCACCAAACGTTCTTTCGCCTCCCAACTGTCTGCCCTCCATCTTGAACTGTAGCCGACTTCAAATCTTACCACCCGCTCAGTCTTCAAAATATACCCAGAATCCAACCACTTCCATTTCCCATGCTCCCTCACCTGGTCTGACCCCAGCATCGCTCACCTGGACCCTTGCAGTCCCCTCAGCCCTCGACCCCGGCTCCCACTCTCGCCCTCACAGTCTGTCCTCCCCGCAGCCGCCACCAGAGGGCGCCTGTGAGCCCCTGACTCAGGTCAAGTCCCTCCTCTGCCTACAGCCCACCAGGGCTCCCACCTCCCTGGGGTAAAAGCCCAAGTCCTCCCCGTGGCCCACAAGGCCCTGCACGGCCTGCTCCTGTCCCCTCCCTGACCTCACCTCCTTCCTCTCTCCGCCTCGCTCACTCTGCTCCAGCCACACAGGCCTCCTTGTTGTTCATCCAACAAGGCAGGCACAGCACTGCCCCAGGGCCTTTGCACGGGCTGTGCCCTCTGCCCAGACAGCTCTTCTCCCTGATATTCAGGCTCACTCCCTTAACCTCCTTCGGTTTCATGTCTATTTTCAGTCCCCAGCCGCTTGAAAGGTCACTCCAGACAAGGATGTCTGTGGGCTTCGTGCTCTGCTGGTGTCTCCGTTCCAAATGGTGCGGGTGCACAGTAGGTATTCCATAAATATCCCTTAAAGCTGAGTAAACGTTAGACATCATTGTTGCTGTTATTAACCTATCCACTATCTGTCTTTCACTCCCCTGGGGATGAGGGCTTTCTCCTCCTTTCTTTTAACAAATGTTTATTGAGCACCTACTATGTGCCTAGTGGGCAAAGGAAATAGACGAAAATCCCTGCTCCCAAAAAACTTGCATTCAAGAAGGCAGAAGGCAGGTCAATGTGTGCAGAACAAGAAATGATTTCAGATACAGCAGAAACTAACACAACATTGTAAAGCAACTATACTCCAAAAAATTTTTTTTAATTTATATATATATATATATATATATATGTGTGTGTGTGTGTGTGTGTGTATGTATAATAGATTACTAATAAGAACCTGCTGTATAGCACAGGGAACTCTACTCAATAATCTGTAATGGGAAAAGAATCTAAAAAAAAAGAGTGGATATATGTATATGTACAACTGATTCACTTTGGGGTTTTTTGTTTGTTTTGTTTTGTTAATGTTTTCAATTTATTTTTTGGATGAAGGAGCTAAGTCATGCCGTAATAAAATGTAATAAAGCACCCAGCGAAGGTACAGAAGAGTATCTGCCAGCCTTAGAGCTGTGAAAACCTGATTCACTTTGCTGTACACCTGAAACTAACACAACACTGTAAATCAACTATATTCCAATAAAAAATGTTTAATTAAAAAAATTAAGTCCAATCTAAAGAGTGCAAAAAATATGATTTCAGAAAGTGGCAAAACCCAGAGAAAACCATAATTCAAAAAGAGACATGTACCAAAATGTTCATTGCAGCTCTATTCACAATGGCCCGGAGATGGAAACAACCTAAGTGTCCATCATTGGATGAATGGATAAAGAAGATGTGGCACATATATACAATAGAATATTACTCAGCCATAAAAAGAAACAAAATTGAGCTATTTGTAATGAGGTGGATAGACCTAGAGTCTGTCATACAGAGTGAAGTAAGTCAGAAAGAGAAAGACAAATACCGTATGCTAACACATATATATGGAATTTAAGAAAAAAAAATGTCATGAAGAACCTAGGGGTAAAACAGGAATAAAGACACAGACCTACTTGAGAATGGACTTGAGGATATGGGGAGGGGGAAGGGTAAGATGTGACAAAGTGAGAGAGAGGCATGGACATATATACACTACCAAACGTAAGGTAGATAGCTAGTGGGAAGCAGCCGCATAGCACAGGGAGATCAGCTCGGTGCTTTGTGACCGCTTGGAGGAGTGGGATGGGGAGGGTGGGAGGGAGGGAGACGCAAGAGGGAAGGGATGTGGGAACAGATGTATATGTATGACTGATTCACTTTGTTATAAAGCAGAAACTAATAAAAAAAAATTAAATTTAAATTAAAAAAAAAGAAAGTGGCAAGAAAATGCAGACAATAGAGTAAATAAAACAGGGAGGGAGTCTGGAGAGTGCGAGGGGGAGAGGCAGAGTAGCTGAAAGATGGGGAGGCGACCACTTTAAGTCAGGCTGGCGCTGTCAGTTCAATTCCAGCTGTGATGGGCGAATGAAGGAAGGAAGGAAGGAATGCACACAACAGAAACACCTGCTCCAGCACGCAAGACACACCCCCAGGGCAACACGCGCACACACACGTGTCCAGATAACCAGCCCCCAGGCCCCTCACCGCAGACCTGGGCTTCTTTGACCCCTAAGTCCTTGAGGGCGTGGGAAGAGAGGTCCCCATGGCTGGCATGCCCCGCCCTTCCTCCAGGTTCCAAGACGCCCTGCCGTGGGCTCCCCAGGAAGGAAAAGGAAGAGCGTCAGTCCGGGGCAGCCTCTCCCTTGTCGGGTGGGCCAGCCACTGGGGTGGGGGAACTTCTTCCCAACACTCTCCCTTCCAGGGTGGCCAGAGGGGTTGCTGGAAAATTCCAAGCATGGGAAATAAAAACGGGCAAATGGCGGGAAGCAGGCAGGGACGTTACACCCATAGACTGGTGGGAAGTGAAGCCATGCGTCCCAATTGCGGAGCCCCGGAGCCTCTCCCAGGGCCTGTCTGCTAGGGAACCAGGCTGATATCCAGGAGGCATCCTCACTCCATACTCTCCCTCCATATCTACATCCAATCCAGCTCATTCTGCCTCCTGAATCCCCCTCAAAGCCACCCATTTCTCTCCCTCCTGTGCCCTGGCCAAGCAACCACCCTCTCCCCACCCCGCCGCCGACCTGCTTTCCATCCTGCTGGTTGCACCCTCTCTCCATTCTGCCCCCACCCAGCCCCAGCCAAAGGGATTTCTTTCTAAAACAAACCCAGACCTTGCCACCTGCCCCCAGCATAAATCCTCCCATGGCTCCCCATTGCCCTTGGAGCCAAGCCTAAACTCTTTCCAAACCCATGACCTCCAACCCAGCACACCATGGCCTCTGTGTCTAGCATCCTTTGTTATAGCCTCTCCCTTTCGTGGTTCTGCTTGCAGCAGACAGGTGGAATCACTTTGGGTTCCCCTGCAGCTTTGTCACAGGGTCCCCCAGCCTCCCCCATCCTTCAAGGGTCTGCTGAGCAACGCTTCCTGAGGATGGCTTCCTGGACTCCCAAGTCCAAGTTCACCTGGGTTCCCGCCAAAGCCATATTGCTTTGTTCTTACCTGTATCTCTGTCTCCCCAGCAGACTTGAGCTCTGCAGGGGCCTCCCACACCTGGCACGATGTCTGGTTCAAAATAGATGCCTAACAGATAACACAAGATGTCCTGTACAGGGAGGTGGGTTTCAGGAGACTGGGCCAGGCAGGGGACAGCCTGCTGCTGTCCTAACCACTGGTTCCATGGTTGAGAGGGATGAGTGGTTACCAGGCACTTACTAGTAATTCTTCATGGTTCACACGGAGGGTGGACATAGGTGATCACTTTCTCTGCTCTCTTAGCCAAAACGAGCTTCATGGGCCAAAAAAAGAAACTTTCTCAGTGGTGCCCAGGGCAGAATCAGCAACTAAAAGTTCAGAGCTTAACTTTCCCTAGCAGGGGGGCTTGATTAACCCTGGTGTTGGGGTGCTCACTACCTCTCACCGTTGATGACCCTAATCATGAGAAGGCAGGTTTTGGCACCATCTCTCCCGAGCCTCTGTGCACCCCACCTAGCAGTGGAGGATGCAGTGGAGAATGACCCCTGCCCCACCATAGACACACCTCAAGAGGGAGCTTGGGCTGGAAGAAGCCACAGGACTCATGTGTCCAGGTAACTAGCAGAGACAGGCAGGGCTATCCATTTCAGGACTCATCTTACAATTGGAAGTATGTAAGGAAATGATGCTGTGCTTCTCTGGGCATCTCGTTGTGAGAACGTTGGGTTCTTGGGTTATATTAAGATGTGGTTTTCCTGTTGGAGCCTCTCATGTCCTCTGTGGTTTCTCCGGGGGATCAACAGCAGGGTAAGGGGTAGGTCCTCAGTAAGGAGTGGGCATGAGAAGAGGCCCAGACTCCCCCTAACTCGTGTTGCTGTCTGAACTCAGAATCCAGCCCCCAGGGGGATGGGGGTCACCCCAAATGGTCCCTGAGTAGGGTTGCCACAATTCACAAATAAAAATATAAGATGTCCGGGGATTTCCCTGGCCATCCAGTGGTTAAGACTCCACGCTTCCAATGCAGGAGGCAGGGGTTCGATCCCTGCTGGGGGAGCTATTGTATAAGATCCCACATGCCACACTGTGTGGCCAAAAATAAATAAATATTATATATATATATATATATATATATATATATATATATATATATATATATATATATAATGTCCAGTAGCCTCTACTTTATTTGGCAAGCCTGAGTATATAGGTATGCTAGGGAGCCTCTCTTGCCTGAATAAACTATGTGCCCTGCATATAGGTAAGTCTCTTTTTGTAAAGGGGGCAGGTACTGTTTTGCTTTAAAAATGCAAATGGATTAAAGGCATTAATGAAATAATCATAGCTTTTTGCTAAACACACACACACACACAAACACACACACAGGGTTATGTAGTTAAAAGGGCACCAGAAGAGGACTATTCCAACAGAGGGATCTGCAGGTGCAAAGGCCCTGAGGCTGGAAAGCTATTGGCAGAAATGGAGAGAAAACCTACTTGGTGCCTACAGTGTACCATATCCTGTTCTGAGTCCTTTACCTGCATCACCTCATCTAAACCTCTGTTACAGAGGTGGGATTGCAGCACAGACAGATGTAGGTGCTTGTTGACACAGCAAGTCACTGGCAGAATCAGGAATTGAATCCAGACCCCTCATTCTTTTTTTTTTTTTTTTTTTTTTTTTGCGGTATGCGGGCCTCTCACCGCTGTGGCCTCTCCCGTTGCGGAGCACAGGCTCCAGACGTGTAGGCTCAGCGGCCATGGCTCACGGGCCCAGCCGCTCCGCGGCATGTGGGATCCTCCCAGACCGGGGCACGAACCCGTGTCCCCTGCATCGGCAGGCAGACTCTCAACCACTGTGCCACCAGGGAAGCCCCAGACCCCTCACTCTTAGCCCCTGCAGACCCTATCACCTCCACTTTCCATCCAGGGATAGTAAAAGCCCCAAGAGCAATCATCCAAATTTTCTGATGGTACAAATATAGACAACAAACTAGTGGTTACTAGTTGGGGAAGGGAAGGGGGAGGGGCAAGATAGTGGTAAGGGATTAAGAGGTACAAACTACTATGTATAAAATAAATAACCTGGGCTTCCCTGGTAGCTCAGTGGTTAAGAATCCACCTGCCAATGCAGGGAAAATGGGTTCGAGCCCTGGTCCAGGAAGATCCCACATGCCACGGAGCAACTAGGCCCATACACAACATCTACTGAGCCTGTGCTCTAGAGCCTGTGAGCCACAGCTACTGAGCCCACATGCCACAACTACTGAAGCCCATGAGCCTGGAGCCCATGCTCTGCAATGGGAGGGGCCACCGTAGTGAGGGGCCTGCACACCACAGCAAAGAGTGGCCCCCGCTCGCTGCAGCTGGAGAGGGCCCTCGCGCAGCAACTGAGACCCAATGCAGCCAAAGATAAATAACTAAATAAATATTTTTTAAAATAAATAAATAAAATAATCTACAAGGATACATTGTACAGCACAGGGAATATAGCCAATATTTTATAATGACTTTAAGTGGAGTATAATCTATAAAAATGTTGAATCCCTATGTTGTACACCTAAAACTAATATAATATTGTAAGTCAACTATACCTCAATAAAAAAAGGAAGGAAATCAACATTGGTAACAATGTAGCTATTAAAATTTTTTCAATGTTATAAAGGGGCCCTAACACAATGAGAGACCACTACACACCAACTGGAATGGCTAAAATTAGTAAACGACAGCACTAAGTGTTGACAAGGGCTTGGAGCAACCAGAACTCTCTAAATGTTGCTGGTGGGAATGCAAAATGGTGTATTATTAACACTATTTTGTAAAACAGTTTACATCTTTCTTATGGAGGTAAATACACATTTACCATATGACTCCCAGCAATGCCATGTCTAGATATTGTCCCAAGAGAAATGAAAACTTGTCTTCACACAGAAACTTGACATAAATGTTTGTTGTGGCATTATTCATAATTGCCAACAACTAGATACAATTTAAATGACCTTCAATGGGTGAATGGGTAAACAAACAGTGGTACATATCATACAATGGAGTACTTCTCAGAAACAGAAAGGAATCACTGATACACACAACAACCTGGATGAATCTTGAATGCATGAGTGGAAAAGGTCAGACTCAAGGCTAAAAAACTGAATGATTCCATTTATATAATAGTCTGGAAAAGACAAAACTGTAGGAACAGAGAAGAAATCAGTGATTTTCCGGGCTAGGGAAAGAGGATGCCTACCAAACTCCCAATCCATCCCTCTCCCACACCCACCCCCCTTGGCAACCGCACATCTGTTCTCTATCTGACTCCATTTTTAATGAGACTTCTGTTTATTAATTTTCAAACAGGCAGCCTCAGCTGTGATTGTTTATGATCTATACATGTTAGAGGAAGAGTAACTAAACATATGATAGATGTGCCAGTACCCTTTTCTCTGCATCTCTGTCAGCAGTTGGTGTTATCACTTTTTAATGTTTTTTATCACTTTTAAAATATTTTAGGACAATTGCTTGAAATTTTTTTGTTCAATTTTAGAAAATATCGGATTTTCCATATCATGGACAAGTTAAACCTGTAGAATTTCACAAATTTTCTGATTTCCACCACAATTTAACTACAATAAGATGATAATTAAATACATGTTTTTCCCTCTTTTTGGTTGTTGTTTTTGCCCCTCACTTGGATGTGAAGTGATAGCTCATGGTTACTGAAATTTGCACTCTCTGGGCTCCCAGGGATTATATTTTCTCATGTACTTTGGCTCTTGGGTATGAGAAGTACCTGTTCACATCCTTTCTAAATTTTCTGTTTATGTTCTTTGTCTTTTTCTTATCAATGTGTAGAAACTCTTTATATTTATATATGAAAGTCTAACCCTTCTCACACGACTAATTAATTTTTACTTATTGGTTTTGTTTATAATATCAGTTCCCTAAAATTTTGTAGGTTTATATATAATCATATATTTCTTTCATTTATGCCTTCCAAGTTTCCTGTCTTAGTTTAAAAAACAAAACAAAAAAAAGAAAAACAGTTTTTAACCCTAAGTTGTAAAAGTAGCTTTGAAATTCATTCTACCACGTGTTGGGTTTCTCATTTTTGTTTTTTGGGGTTTTTTTTAATATTTATTTATTTGGCTGCTCCAGGTCCTCGTTGTGGCTCAAAGGATCTTCTTTGCTGCCTGTGGGATCTTTAGTTTCGGTGTGCATGTAGGATCTAGTTCCCAGACCAAGGATCGAACCTGGGCCCCCTGCATTGGGAGCGTGGAGTCTTAACCACTGGACCACCAGGGAAGTCCCTGGGTTTTGTTTTGGTTTTACTTTTTTTTTTTTTTTTTTTTTTTTTTTTTTTGCGTTATGCGGGCCTCTCACTGTTGTGGCCTCTCCCGTTGTGGAGCACAGGCTCCGGACGCGCAGGCCCAGCGGCCATGGCTCACGGGCCCAGCCGCTCCACGGCATGTGGGATCTTCCCAGACTGGGGCACGAACCCGTGTCCCCTGCATTGGCAGGCGGACTCTCAAACACTGCGCCACCAGGGAAGCCCTTGGTTTTACATTTTATCTTTAGCCCTTCTGGAATTTTTTCTGCAGCACAGAAGTATTTCACTCAATCACAATTCTATGAACAGTGGGAGAAAGAAAGGTAAACCTAAGGTCCACGTGTGTTCCACACCCATGTCCCTCACTAACTCAGCCATGACTTGGCTTCGGGTGTTCTATCCCTGGTCTGGTTTTTCCTTTTTAATCCCTCTGTGGTCTTAGCTCAGCCAGAGAAGCCCCGGGAAAGCACTGCCTTCTATTGGCTATCAAAGTGATAGCACCTACATCCTGAAGAAAAAGCCATCTCTTAAAGCTAAAAGCCGGATCTGTTCACATGCCTGGGCTTAAAACTCTCCAGCAGCAGATATCAAAAGGATTGAAATTAAGGACTCAAACAGGTATTTGTACACCTGTGTTCACACCAGCATTATCACGGTAGCCAAAACGTGGAAACAACTCAAGTGTCCGTTGACAGATGAATGAATAAACAAAATGTGCTCCATACACACATGGAATATTATTCAGCCTTTAAAAGGAAGGAAATCCTGACACATGCTACGACAGGATGAAACTTTTTCTTTTGACTGAGTTGGGTCTTCATTGCTGTGCGCAGGCTTTCTCTAGTTGTGGCGAGCGGGGACTACTCTTCGTTGCAGTGCATGGGCTTCTCATTGTGGTGTCTTCTCTTGTTGCAGAGCATGGGCTCTAGGCATGAGGGCTTTGGTAGTTGTGGCACGCGGGCTCAGTATTTGTGATACCCGGGCTTAGTTGCTCCGTGGCATGTGGGATCTTCCCGGACCAGAGATCAAACCTGTGTCCCCTGTATTGGCAGGCGGATTCTCAACCACTGCACCACCAGGGAAGTCCCAACGTGATGATACTTGAGGACATGAAGCTCAGTGAAATAGACCAGACACAAAAGGACAAATTCCACTTATGTGAGGTCCCTAGAGGAGTCAAATCCATAGAGACAGAAAGTAGGATGGTGGGGGACTTCCCCTTCCAATGTAGGGGGTATGGGTTCGATCCCTGGTTGGGGAGCTAAGATTCCACACGCCTCATGGCCAAAAAACCAAAACATAAAACAGAAGCAATATTGTAACAAATTCAATGAAGGCTCTTTAAAAAAATGGTCCACATCAAAAAAAATCTTAAAAAAAATAAGAAAGAAAGTAGAATGGTGGGTTCCAGGGTCTGGGGGAGGGGATGGAGAGTCAGTGTTTCATGGGGACAGAGTTTCAGTTCGGGAAGATGAGAAAGTTCTGGAGGTGTCTGGTGGGGATGGTTGCCCAACAATGGGAAGGAACTTGATGCCACTGAGCTGTGCACTTAAAAATCGTTGGCATGGTAAATCTTACATTATGTATATTTCACCACCAAGGAAAGCAGGAAAGGGTAGCACAGGCGGGGGGTGGCAGGGGGAGCCTCGTGGAGGTGAGACAGGGTAGTGGGTGGGGAGAGGGGAGCCAGGGGCACACGGCTGAGGGGTCAACATCCAGGAGGCCAGTGGGGACCTCATCAGGGAGGCGATGGGGCCATGGTGATGGAGACTGAGAGTCTACAACCTTCTCAAGCACTTGGGCCATAAGAGGGGGAAGCAGGACAGGGTGGCAGGGAGAGGGCAGTGGAGTCAGGGGAGAAGCCGGAGAGAGTTTAAACCCTTGAGGAAGGGGAGCCCAGGAAGAGAAGAGTAAGAAGAGAGATGGAGAGAAAACCAAGGTACAGGAGAGAGAGACAGCAAGAGAACGAAAGAGGAGGGAAGACAGTGATAAAGGTGCAGTGAGACAGAGAAAGATGGACAGAGGCAGAGAGCAGCCCCTCCTGGTAGTAAGATCCTGACCCCACCTTCCCCCAGCGCCGCCCTGTGATGGTGTCTGGGGGGGTCTCTGGGGCTCCCACATCCTCTGCCCATTCAGTCCCTGCTTAAACCCCTCCAGTGGTGTCCATCAATTACACTTGCAGTCTGGGCTCCCAAGGTCCTGAAGGTCTGAGCCCTGCCAGCCTCACCGCCTCTGTCCCCACCAGCATCTCCCAGCCACGCTGGCCTCTTCCTATTCCTCAAACACATCAGGCTCAGACCCGCCTCCTAGCCTTTGTCCCTGCAGTTCCTGCCACCCGGAATGCCCTTTCCCCAGACCTTCATTTATACGCTTGGCTCCTGGGCACTCAGGTGTCAGCTCCCATGGCCTTCCCTGACGCCCTTCCCCCTGTCCCCAGCTAAAGCAGCCACCACCCCCACCTAATTTCTGTCACATCACGATGTTTACTTCCTGTCACAGCACTTAACACCATCTGAAGTTATCTTGTGGGTCTGTTTTCTGGTTCACGGTTTGCTTTCCCCAATGAACCGTGAGCTTCCCCAGAACAGGGGGTTGCTTCTGTCTTTTTCACCATAATCCCACGCCTACAAAAGTGCCCAGCATACAGTAGGCGCTCAATCAATGCGTGCTGCATTAAACAAATAATCAACTGGTTGCAGGATGTATCATGCACGTGAATCTGTATTCCTTCGTGTCTCCTTGGTTCCGGGTGTATGTTGCATTTGCACGTTTCTGTGTACTGTCGTGTGTGGGTCCCAGAGGACGAGCACAGGGTTCTCGGTCAGCGAGGGTTTGTGTTGAAGGCCCCTGGGTCTGTGTACTTGTGGCTTTTGTGTGTGGGGGGGGAGGGGGGGTTGTGTCACAAGACAACTAGTGTGTCCGTGTCTCCACGTGTGTTCTCACAGGTGCCCAGCATCTGCCCTTGTGTGCATGTATGTGTGTGTGAGTCATTATGTGGCCCCATGTACGTCCAGGGGTGTGCACTCTGTATGTATGTCCTCATGTCCATCCTGGGTGTCTACCTGATGGCACGTGCTCATGTGTGACCATGTGTGCATGAGCACAGTGGTCTGTGTTAGTATCTCCTTGCCTGCCCCCCTCTGGATGCATCTCTGCAGGTTCATGTTTCCAGGAGTCCAGGAGCCTGCTGTGCCTGTGTGTGTCTCTGGTGTCCTGTTGGGGGGGGGGCTCCTGCATTCATGTATGAGGTGTCACACGTGCAGGTGCAGTGGTGTGTTAGTAAATGGCGAACAGCTGGCTCTCAAGTGGAGGACGCTGATTTGCCCATTTGCATGGTGTAAATACCCTCACCATGATCAACTTCAAAGTACCAATGTGATGTCACCAAATACAGAATTGCAAAGATACAGTCCAGTATGTAAATATATATCTTGATAGATAGATGACAGATAGATCTATATAGATATATAGATATAGAATAGTATATAATGCCTTTATATACTATTTCCATCAAGCAGTTTCAGTAGATATAAATAACCTCAAGAGCATGAGTAAGATAACATAATAAAGGCCATATATGACAAACCCACAGCCAACATCATTCTCAATGGTCAAAAGCTGAAACCATTTCTTCTAAGATTAGGAAAAAGACAAGGCTGTCCACTCTCACCACTATTATTCAACATAGTTTTGGAAGTTTTAGCCACAACAGTCAGAGAGGAAAAAGAAATAAAAGGAATCCAAATCAGAAAAGAAGAAGTAAAGCTGTCACCGTTTGCAGATGACATGATACTATACATAGAGAATCCTAAAGATGTTACCAGAAAACTACTAGAGCTAATCAGCGAATTTGGTAAAGTAGCAGGATACAAAATTAATGCACAGAAATCTCTTGCATTCCTATACACTAATGATGAAAAATCGAAGAGAAATTAAGGAAACACTCCCATTTACCATTGCAACAAAAAGAATAAAATACCTAGTAATAAACCTACCCAAGGAGACAAAAGACCTGTATGCAGAAAACTATGACACGGATGAAATAAATTAAAGATGATGCAAACAGATGGAGAGATATACCATGTTCTTGTATTGGAAGAATCAACATTGTGAAAATGACTATACTACCCAAAGCAATCTACAGATTCAATGCAATCCCTATCAAACTACCAATGGCATTTTTCACAGAACTAGAACAAAAAATTTCACAATTTGTTTGGAAACACAAAAAACCCCGAATAGCCAAAGCAATCCTGAGAAAGAAAAACAGAGCTGGAGGAATCAGGCTCCTGGACTTCAGACTATACTACAAAGCTACAGTAATCAAGACAGTATGGTACTGGCACAAAAACAGAAATAGAGATCATTGGAACAGGATAGAAAGCCCAGAGATAAACCCACACACAAATGGTCACCTTATTTTTGATAAAGGAGACAAGAATATACAATGGAGAAAAGACATCCTCTTCAATAAGTGGTGCTGGGAAAACTGGAGAGCTACGTGTAAAAGAATGACATCAGAACACTCCTTAACACCGTACACAGAAGTAAACTCAAAATGGATTAAAGACCTAAATGTAAGGCCAGACACTATAAAACTCTCAGAGGAAAACATAGGCAGAACACTCTATGACATCAATCACAGCAAGATCCTTTTTGACCCACCTCCTAGAGAAATGGAAATGAAAACAAAAATAAACAAATGGGACCTAATGAAATTTAAAAGCTTTTGCACAGCAGAGGAAAACATAAACAAGACGAAAAGACAACCCTCAGAATGGGAGAAAATATTTGCAAATGAAGAAACTGACAGAGGATTAACCTCCAAAATTTACAAGCAGCTCATGCAGCTCAATATCAAAAAATCAAACAATCCAATCCAAAAATGGGCAGATGACCTAAATAGACATTTCTCCAAAGAAGATATACAGATGGCCAACAACACATGAAAGGATGCTCAACATCACTAATCATTAAAGAAATGCAAATCAAAACTACAATGTGGTGGGTTTCCCTGGTGGTGCAGTGGTTGAGAGTCTGCCTGCCCGATACAGGGGACATGGGTTCGTGCCCCGGTCTGGGAAGATCCCACATGCCGCGGAGCGGCTAGGCCCATGAGCCATGGCTGCTGAGCCTGTGCATCCGGAGCCTGTGCTCTGCAACGGGAGAGGCCACAACAGTGAGAGGCCTGCGTACCACAAAAAAAAAAAAAACTACAATGAGGTATCACCTCACACCAGTCAGAATGGCCATCATCAAAAAATCTACAAACAGTAAATGCTGGAGAGGGCATGGAGAAAAGGGAACCCTCTTGCACTGTTGGTGGGAATGTAAATTGATACAGCCACTATGGAGAACAGTATGGAGGTTCCTTAAAAAACTAAAAATAGAACTACCATATGACCATATGACCCAGCAACCCCACTGCTGGGAATATACCCTGAGAAAACCATAATTCAAAAAGAGTCATGTACCACAATGTTAATTGCAGCACTATTTACAATAGCCAGGACATGGAAGCAACCTAAGTGTCCATCGACAGATGAATGGATAAAGAAGATGCGGTACATATATACAATGGTTGTAGTGAGGTGGATGGACCTAGAGTCTGTCATACAGAGTGAAGTAAGTCAGAAAGAGAAAAACAAATACCATATGCTAACACATATATATGGAATCTAAGAAAAAAAAAAAGGTCATGAAGAACCTAGGGGTAAGACGGGAATAAGACACAGACCTACTAGAGCATGGACTTGAGGATATGGGGAGGGGGAAGGGTAAGCTGTGACAAAGTGAGAGAGTGGCATGGACATATATACACTACCAAACGTAAAATAGATAGCTAGTGGAAAGTAGCCACATAGAACAGGGAGGTCAGCTAGGTGGTTTGTGACCACCTAGAGGGGTGGGATAGGGAGAGTGGGAGGGAGGGAGATACAAGAGGGAAGAGATATGGGAACATATGTATATGTATAACTGATTCACTTTGTTATAAAGCAGAAACTAACACACGATTGTAAAGCAATTATACTCCAATAAGATGTTAAAAAAAAAGATGTGGTACATATATACAATGGAATATTACTCAGCCATAAAAAGAAACAAAACTGAGTTATTTGTAGTGAGGTGGATGGACCTAGAGTCTGTCATACAGAGTGAAGTAAGTCAGAAAGAGAAAAACAAGTACTGTATGCTAACACATATATATGGAATCTTAAAAAAAAAAAAGGTTCTGAAGAACCTAGGGGCAGGACAGGAATAAAGATGCAGATGTAGAGAATGGACTTGAGGACACAGGGAGGGGGAAGGGTATGCTGGGACGAAGTGAGAGAGTGGCATGGACATATATACACTACCAAATGTAAAATAGATAGCTAGTGGGAAGCAGCCGCATAGCACAGGGAGATCAGCTCGGTGCTTTGTGACCACCTAGAGGGGTGGGATAAGGAGGGTGGGTGGGAGGGAGACGCAACAGGGAGGGGATATGGGGATATATATGTACATATAGCTGATCACTTTGCTGTACAGTAGAAACTAACACAACATTGTAAAGCGATTATACTCCAATAAAGATGTTAAAAAAAGAGAGAGAGCATGAGTAAGAGAAAAATGTAGCAAAATAATTAGGAAGTGATGAGTTTTTATTTTATTGTGGTAAAATGTCGTGACACAAAATGTACCACTTTAACCATTTTGAAGCGTGCAGTTCAGTGGCATTAAGTACGAGGTGATGGATTTAAGTGGTTATTACTTTTGTCCTGAACAGAATTTATTTAACCATAAATTCATATCATTAAATTTTTATGATGCCTGCCTTTAAAAACTAGCTAGCAAAATTCCTAAACATTTAAGAATGGGCTCCTGTGAGCTGGGACAGCTGGCCCTGCCTGTCTTCATGTCCCATCACAGGCTCCTTCTAGCCTCAGCATCCAGGTGTGTGTCCCCACGTGAGTGGTTCCCGGACTCTCCATGACTATGTTGTGTGCGCCTATGCACCCACATGTCTCTGAGTGCAAAAGAGCCTAGGTGTGCCTTTCACGCACCCAGGTGTGTCTGCAGGCAGACCGCTCTGTCTGCACACCTCCATGTCTTCGAGACCCAGAGTTATCTACACACATGCGAGCTTGTGGCCCGTGTCTCTCCAAGAGAATCCACTTGCCCGGGTACCCACTCTAGTGGCGTGCGGGAGGCAAGTCTGAGCATCTTTTCGTAACCCCACACCAAACAACATCAGGTTGGCAGTTGAAATCAGCCACGATGGGAGTATTTACACCACAGGAACCTGCAAATGCTCACATCATGGCCCTTTTTTTTTTTTTTCTTGTGGTCAAGAGAGGTGGTTGTTAACCCTTTACCAACACACCATGGGGACCCATGTGCCCCATGTAACCTTGTGTGTGCCCACATGCCAGTGCATGCTCATGGGTGTGCATGAGTGCCTGTGCCTCCGTGGATACGCATGACTGGTGTGTCCCCGTGCATCTCTGTGTGTGTACCCACGTGCTCGGGTGAGGCCCCAGCACCCCGTACCTCTTCGGCAGTTGGTTCTGCAGGAAGTTGCCTGGGTCGGGGGAGGGTGCTGAGGTTCCCCCCGTTCCCTAACCCCAGCTCCTCAAGACACCTGCATGCACAGGTCTGAGCGAAAGAGGAGGGCTCCCTCTTCTAAAACCCAGTCCTGTGCTGTACTCAGACCCCTGCCTCAGCCCCTGTCTGGGAGTGGAGGCGCCAGCCAGGCAGGTGGCAATTGTGGAAGAGGAAGTTAGGGCAGAGTTGGGTCACCCTGCGGCTTACCCTGGGCTCTGGCCCACAGATGCTTCCCCCCAGGCAGGCTCAAAGCCCAAGCCATGGGTCCTGGGGGATGCAGGAGCTTGTAGCCAAGCTGGATACCCACAGCAGCGAGGACAAGGCTTCATCTGGTGAGTGACCATCACTGGGGAGTGAGGGACAGATGGACCAACAGGGACAGAGCGGCAGTGGGGTCTGCGGGGGAGGCCTGAGGGGCAGCAGACAGACCATCCACAATTTCTGTCCACCTTCTGGTCAGCCCACTTCCCGAGTGGGTGGGGGGAGGCTGCTTGTTCTTCTGCAAAAGTCTGTGGTCGCAAGAACTTATACCTCAGGGGGCTGGGGTCCATGATGGGCAACAAAGCCAGACAGAAAGATGGAGCCCCTTGTAGCCAAAGTCCGCACAGGGAACAAGGGACAGGGGATGAATGGTGTGTGTGTGTGTGGGGGGGTGGATTAGGCTCCCTGTGGCAGAGTCGCCAGGGATGCTTTGCTTCTTAAACTAGAGATTTGGGGTGAAGAGAGAGATCACAGACCTCCCTGAAACAGAATCCGAAGAGTGGCGCTGGGGAGTCCGACATTCAAAACAAATTCCCGCTTAAGACTGAGGTCTGAGAGCCAGTCCTGAGGACAGCCTCACCCTGATCTTCCAAGGTCATCCAAGGAGGACCCTCCACCCGGGCAGCCCTCCAGGTTGGAGCCCTCCCGGTGGCCCACTGAGGGGAGCCTCACTCACCCGGCTGCCTGGGGTGGGGCGAGGTGGGGTGGGGAAGGCTGTGGTTTCTGCAGGGCACACCCAGGCCTGCGGCTTCCTCCCTGCCCTGGTTGCCAACAAGGCCATCAGGCAGGTTTCAGGCACTCTGGGGCCAAGGACGATGGAGCTGGTGGGGTTAGGCTAGGGGGAACATCGGGGAAGGCCCTGAAGGCCGCACTCAGAGAGTAGACTCTCCATGGAGAATTCCACTGGCTGGGTCACCCGCGGTTCTAAGGAAAGGGTTTGACAACCAGTGACAACAAAGGGAATGCTGTCCCTACTACCAGCCACCTTTGAGCTCCCTGGCCACCACTGCAAGCGAGTCCTTGTGGGAAGGCTTCCTGGCAGAGGCAAGCTTTTCACTGGACCTTGAAGCACCAGTGGAATGTCAACCACAAACCCATCAGTGTATCTAGTCTGGGACATTCCCCACATGCGCCCTGGCCCCCCAGCCCCTGACACAGGGCTGGACACCTGCCAGCGGTCAATACTGCTGTGGATGAGACGATGACTGTGTCAACCAGTTGTGGGTTCAAATCCCTGCTCCCCTGCCTCTGTGTGGCTGTCTGCAAGTGACTTCACCACTCTGGGCTTCCGTTTGCTCCTTTGTAAAAGGGTCGTCATAGACCTTGCATGTGAAATCATGGCACAGTGCCTGGCATGCCGTAGGTGCTCTGAAACATCGTCAGCCTTGCCTGTTCTCTCTTATTCTGTCCCTGTCCCCAAACCTGGCTCCCCTGAGCAATCCCTGCCCATGCCACAAGCGTACAACCTCAGAAACTTTCTGTGCCACACCTAGAAAGAGGGACTAATGGTGAGTCTCAATCTCTATCAAGTATGTAGGGTAGACTTGTAAAAAACATGGCAACCACCTCCTTGGACTCTGCTTGAGGTGGGTTCTTCCTCAAGAGGGGTGGGGTTTTAGCATCCACAGAAGCATCGGAACACAGCAGTGAGGTTCATTTTAGAAGCTCCCTTGGGACCACACCCCCATGGAGAAGCAACTGGGTGGAAGGGGATATCCTGGGGGTAGGGAGACCCTCTCAGGAGATGAAAGTGGCTGTACCAGGTCAGGGCAAGATGCAGGAGGAGGACCGGGGACAGGACTTGGGGACCATTTGGTGGCTCTAGATGGGGTTCAGGCTGAGAGGGAATCCAGGACAAGGTGCTGATTTCCACTTGAATGAGGGGATGGAGGTGATTTGAGGAGAAGCTGTGTTTAAGATGTTTGTTACTTACCTTCCTTGTGTCTCAGTTTCCTCATTTGCACAATGGGAGTGATGGAAGTGTCACTACTATCATCCCACCTTAGAGTGGCTGAGAAGACTAAATGAGCTCTTGCTGTAAAACCTTTGGACTGGGGCCTGGCACAACATAAGCTCTTGTTAAATGTTGGCTTGGGTTGCTATTACTTCATCCCTGGCCTTTAGGCTGGGATGACCCACACAGCTGGCCCCCTAGTTGGCACCCCCTCCCAAAGCCCATCATCTTAACCTGTCCCTACACCTGCCCACATGGACTCCAGGCCCACATACTCTTCCAGAATCTCACCTCGCCACATCAAGAGGTGGAATCAAGGTGGAGTCCCTTGTGCCTGGACTTGGGCAGACCTTCATGGGTCCCCCAACTAATAAAGTCTAACAGAAGCAATGTGAGATCATAAAAGACAAGGCCACTTATACCTGGCTATAGCTCTCTCTCTCTCCTTGGGAGCCCTGAGCCTCCAAGTGAGAAATCTGGCTTCCCTGAGGATGACATGCAGGAGAGACTATGAGAAAAGACCACATAGAGATGAAAAGAGATGCCCATGGAGCGCCAGCTCTTTGAGTTTTCCCAACTGTGTGAGCAAAGATGCCTTCTTGATGGCCTAGCCCCAGCCCATGTCTGGCTAGGATCTCATGGGTGACCCCACACCAAAACCACCCAGTCAGGCCACTTACTTCCAAATTCCTGTTCCATGGAAACCTTGAGAAATAATAAATGATTGTTGTTTTAATCCACTAGGTTTGGGGGTGATTGGTTATGCAACAGGGAATAACCAGAGCACACTGCATTGCACCCCCAAAACATAGTAGCTTCAAACAATAGCAACTTATTTAGCTCATGGTTTTTTTTCATTTGGGGTTTTTTTGCCATGCCATGCAGCTTGTGGGATCTCAGTTCCCCGACCAGGGATTGAACCCTGGGCCACCGCAGTGAAAGCCTGGAATCCTAACCACTAAGCCATGAGGGAACTCCCAAGTTCCTGATTTTTTTTCTTCCAGTTTTATTGAGACATAATTAACATACAGCCCTGTCTATATTTAAGATGTACAGCATAATGATTTGAGTTACATACATTATGAAATTATTTTCACAATACGTTTAGTGAACATCCATCATCTCATACAAATACAAAGTTAAAGAAATAGAAAAATAATTTTTTTGTGATGAGAATGCTTAGGATTTACTCTCTTGACAGCTTTCATGTATAACATACAACAGTGTTCATCATATTTATCATGTTGTACATTACATCCTTAGTAGTACTGATTTATCTTACAGCTGAAGTTTGTATCTTTTGACTGCCTTCATCCAGTTGTTTAGCTCATGATTTGTTGGGTCAGCTGGGTAGTTCTTCTTGCCTCAGCCAATCTCTGCTGGGTTCACTAATGGATTCATGGGACACTGTCATGGAGGCTTCCCTGGAATCTGCCCTTTCTAGGGGTCAGGACACCGTTGTGTCAAGAAAGTACCCTTACCAAGGGTACCCTTACCAAGATGGCAGTCACCATCAACAAGATGGTAAAAGACCTCACTAAAATGGCGGAGACTCTCACCAAGATGATAGATGCCCTCAGCAATATGGAGGCTATCCTTGCCAAGATGGCACATACTTCTATCAAGATGGAACACATTCTTGGACTTCCCTGGTGGTCTAGTGGTTAAGACTTCGCCTTCCAATGCAGGGTGGGGTATGGGTTCTATTCCCTGGTCAGGATCTGAGATCCCACATACCTCGTGGCCAAAAAGCCAAAAACATAGAACAGAAGAAATATTGTAGCAAATTCAATAAAGACTTAAAAAAAAAATGGTCCAGGGACTTCCCTGGTGGCGCAATGGTTAAGAATCTGCCTGCCAATGCAGAGGACACGGGTTTGATCCTTGGTCCAGGAAGATCTCACATGCCGCAGAGCAGCTAAGCCCATGTGCCACAACTACTGAAGCCCACACACCTAGAGCCCGTTCTCCTCAACAAGAGAAGCCACCGCAATGAGAAGCCCGCGCACCACAACAAAGAGTAGCCCTTGCTCACCGCAACGAGAGAAAGCCCGCATGCCGCAACGAAGACCCAATGGGGCCAAAAATAAATAAAATAAAATTTTAAATAATAATAATAATAAATTTTTTTAAATTAGAAAATTGTCCACATCAAAAAAAGAATCTTTAAGAAAAAAGATGGAACACATTCCATACCCTGCACCTCCATTCAAACTCTCCACCAGCTCTTTCTACTATTACCATCCAGGACCAGAAGACCACCCTTTGGCAGGCCAAGGGGCTATTTACAACTCACAGTAACTAACATCAGGTTAGAGGAGGCAATCCAAGTGGTAAATGCCATCAGAGCCTCCTTCTGGCACAGACACACAATAAAATCAGAACACTTTAACCTGAGACATTCAAGGTCACTTGGCCCTCTGCGTCCAATGACTCCCACCCATGCAAATCCACCCAGCCTTCCTCCTCTCCCCACAGCATCACAATCAGCTCGACAGCTCAAGGTGGGAACCACTGGTTCCTAACCTAGTACTCAAGCAACACCATGGTCAACTATGGCCCTGGTGAAAGAAGAGAAACTGGGGGGTTAACCACAGTAGAAGTCACCTCCCACTTCTACTCACTACATAGTCAACCCTCCGTATCTACAGGTTCTGCATCTGTGGATTCAGTTAACTGTGGATCATGTGCTGTGTTTATGATCTGCAGTTGGTTGAATCCATAGATGCGGAGGGCCAGCTATGGGACTTGAACATCTGAGGATTTTCGTATTCACCGCAGGTCCTGGAACCAATCCCACGCAGGTACCAAGGGATGGCTGTATGTCAGAACTTTCCACTAAGTGGGTACCCTTGACACTGCCCATGGAGAGGATACCTGGAAATATCCCTTCCCCGTGATGTTTCACACCCTGTGTCACATTCTGCTGTACTTTTCACCGCAGTATCTGTATCTTCTGTGGCTCTGTCGCTATTGTCAGTTTTTCTTCTGGTTTTAGGTAACGAGATTCTATCTTCTGTTGTGCTTCAATTTTGATTGAATGCCTGATATTGTTTATGAAAAACTGTAGATATCATTGGTGGTTCTTCATGGTGTTATTTTCCTCCAGAGAGGTTTTACTTTTGCTTCTGGAAGATAGTGAAAGTAAAGGCAGGTGACTTTAGTCTAATCAGAGATTAAGCTGACTTGAAGCTGGATTTTGGTCTGGGTGAAGGTTGGTCCATTTCTGGTCTCCCCTTGCTCCTAGGGTACAGTCTTTGGTGACCCCAGCTCTCTCCTCTTTGTGAGCCCTGACTTCCAATGTCTATTCCTCCAGCCCCAGAAGATTGCCAGAAGCTACACTCAGTTTCTCAGCCCCTTTCTGGTCTGCTTCACACTTAAGAACTGCATTTATATCAACAATTTGCTTGTGAGGAAAAAAAACACCCAGCATTGCATTATGTCTACCTCGCCTCTCTAGGATTCTGACACCTCAAACCTTGGCTGTCAACGCCTTCAAATTGAGGGTGTTTTTTTTTTTCTTCTGATTTTATCCAGATTTTTTAGCTGGATTTACCCTGGCGGAAAGGTAAATCTGCAATAAGGTAGCCTGCCACCGTTAGAAATAGGTATCCCTGTTGTATTTTTAACACAAGATTTTTATCAAGCCTCCATTGCTAACTGTGCTTGACTCACTGTGTTTCTGTTTCTGGGCTCCTGGGTCCCTGTCTTTGTTGCCATCAGTTTGATGGAGGTCCCTCCTGGCTTCTCACTGCTTTTAATTTCCCTGAAGTTCTCATATCTGCTCTCCACCCAAAGGTCTGGAAGATCCAAGAGGCATTGTAGTCTGTCCAGGGAAAAGTATGTGGTGGGAGATGAGGAATTAAAACCTGGAACACAGCAGAGTAGGTGATTTTTTAAATCTCCCTGAACTGTTATCTGGATTTCTATGTATATAACTGGCTGTTTGCGTATAATTGTGTGTGTGTGAACATATGTCTGACTATTTGCGTGTGTATGTTTGCCATTGTCTACATGCACTGGGAAGTGTATTGGGTGGTGTTGGTGTATAGAGTGTGTGTTTTTATATCTTTTTGTGAGTGAAAGATTTGGAGGCCACCTACTCATAATAGGATAGCAGAAGTGATCTAAGGACAGAGCCCTGGGAACACAGAGTGGCTAAGGACAGAGCCCTGGGAACACAGAGTTTAAAGGTCAGGCAGAGAAAGGAAGAGGAGCCGAGTCAGGAAGGGAGACTGAGAAGGAGCAGACAGAAGAAGAAAAGGCATGAGAGGAATGGATTTCAAGAAGAAAGTGGTCATACTTGTCCAGTAAATGTGAAACTGAAAAGCACCCAATAGATTTAGCCCCAGAGAGAGCTAGAAGACTGGCGGGGATGGAAATAAGACTTCAGTGGATGATGGAGTCGAGTAGTATGTGTAGGTAAAGACAGACTAGTGGCTAACCCTTTGAGGAGGGATGGTGGAGGCTGAGAGGTCACTGAACAGAGAAGGGACAGCCAGGAATTTTTCAGACGTGAGTGAAAATGCAAGTAAGGAGGCTTCCACCACCGGGGGGCAGCACTTGTACAGACAGGCGCTGGCCGGCACCCACACAGATGCACAGAGAGATAAAGACACAAAAGTAGACACAAAGAAACCCGGGCAGACACAACCCCCCCCAACAAATACCAGATGCAGATCTCCCCAAGTCCTAGATGAGTCATGTAGATCCAACCCCACAGATACTGATGGGCATTCAGATACACACACACACACACACACACACACACACAGAGGATCACAGAGATTTTTTAAATTGCTTGGATAATATTATTCAGCCATAAAAAAAGGAAGGGAATCTTGCCATTTGTAACAACATGGATAGACTTCGAGGGCATTATGCTAAGTGAAATAAGTCAGACAGAGAAAGACAAATACTGTGTGATCTCATTTAGATGTGGAATCTAAAAAAAAAAACCACCACCACCACCAGGGACTTCCCTGGTGGCACAGTGGTTAAGAATCCACCTGCCAATGCAGGGACACGGGTTCGAGCCCTGATCTGGGAAGATCCCACATGCCACGGAGCAACCAAGCCCGTGGGCCACAACTACTGAGCCTGCACTCTAGAGCCCACGAGCCACAACTACTGAGCCCGTGCGCCACAACTACTGAAGCCCGTGCACCTACAGCCCGTGCTCTGCAACAAGAGAAGCCACTGCAATGAGAAGCCCACGCACCGCAGCGAAGAGTAACCCCGCTCGCCACAACTAGAGAAAGCCCGCGCACAGCAACAAAGATACAACACAGCCAAAGATAACTAAATAAACTAATTAATTAATTAAAATTAAAAAACACCACCAAACTCATAGAAAAAGAGATCAGATTTGTAGTTATCAGAGGCAGGGGGTGGGGGTGGGGGAATTGGATAAAGAGGGTCAAAATGTACCAACTTCTAGTTATAAGATAAATAAGTCCTGGGGACGTAATGTACAGCATGGTGACTATAGTTAACACTGCTGCATGGTGTGTTTGAAAGTTGCTAAGACAGTAAATCCTAAGAGTTCTCCTCAGAACAACACAACATTATTTTCTCTCTCTTTTTTTTTTTTTTTGGTATCTGTATGAGATGACGGAAGTTAACTAAACTTACTGTAGTAATCATCTCACCATATATGTAGGTCAAGTCATTATGCTGTACACCTTCAACTTATACGGTGCTGTATGTCAATTACATCGCAATGAAACTGGGAAAAAAAAACCTAAAATGCTTATATACACCCCCCCATAGACAAGTTGACACTCAAGACTTGAAAACACACACTCTGTGCTAACACACAACTTCACTGTCAAAAGCACAGAGACAATGAAACACACACACACACAAACACTCAGACATTCATGCATACCCAGGTCCACCTCAGGATGCAGTCTATACCTGTTTTCTGAGGACCCCTCACTGCACCCTTCAGCTCCTCCTGGGAATGTCTTGTCCAGCCAGGGTGAAAAGCCTATAGGGCAGGGGAGGTGGGGGGTAGTGCTAAGGACTTGGCCTCTCCCAAGGCTGGAGTCCCCGGGGCGCCCCCTGCCCCAGCCCCAAGCTCCCATCAGCTGATGCATCTGGCAGCCCCTGCAGACAGTCTCCGCCCCTCTTGCTGGCAGCCCCGTCCTGGCAGATATTCCCAGCCGATTGCCTTCTTCATCCTGCTGTTCACTCACATGCTCGCACACACGGCCCCCATGGCTAGCTCAGCACTCAACCACTCCTGGCCGGTCCTCTCCAAGCTCTGGCTGAAGCGGTGGGCCTTCAAGAGAGGTAAGGGGGCAGGCAGTGAGCAGTGGGTACCGACCACCCAGGCAGGGCTCCCTGGACAGCCTGCCCACCATCCCACCCCAAGCCTTTCCTCAGCCCAGGGACACAGAGTCTGCCTGAGCCAGCCCCAAATTTCTTGATCTCTGGTTCCCTGGGACCCCAACAGAACATCACAGACTTGTGGGGTCCCTCTTGTCTCAGAGGAAACGTCTCCCCAGGCTCATCCAGGAACTTGTCTCCTGTAGAAGGAGAATCCACCCTAGAACTGGGGTAGCCTGGTGGCTTCCTGGGGGCTCCTGATGTGATTTGTTCCCGGATGGCTGCAGGACAGAGGTTCAGAGAGGCAGCAAAAGGAAGGAGGTTTGAGACTTCCAGAAATTCTGGTAGAGACCTCCCTAGAACACACACACACACACACACACACACACACACACACACATTGGCTGGTAGCCCCCTGGGTCCCAGGACTTCAGTTTACTACGTGGGGGCTGGAGAGACCCTTGTATCATATCCCCCAGGGTCTGGGTGAATTGCTTTTGCAAAAAGGCATTTCTTAAATCTCGGCAGGAGTTTAGTCCTGGAAGATAGCCAGATGGTGTCCAAGGCCATGGGGCATGGGGGATAGTGTGATAGGAGCCCCCTGTACCCCCTGCATAAGCTGAGTACTTGTCCATGAATGAGATTCCATGCAGGAGAGAAGTCAAAAAGAAGATTCATTAGCTTGTTCATTACGTACACCCTGGTTGAGGACCTGTCGTGTGCCAGGCACTGTGCTGGAGGAGGCTGGAATATCGAGAATATCGGGGGACCTGGAGGCTGGTGCTGGGGAGGGAGACGGTGGCGTGCGGACTGAGATGCAACAGAAGAGCAGTCATAATGGTGGAAATTGCTGCCAGATATTGACCCCTTGTGAGGTTCAGCTCAGAAAGGGGAAGTGATGATCTCAGGGTCACACAGCACGTACATGCTGAAGGAGCCTGGATTTGGAACCGGGTCTGTCTCAAGGCTACGTCTGTGGTGTGTTCTGACCAGTGAACAAAGCTACCAGCGTGGGCAGCTGGAGGGCTTGGGGAGGGTTTTTAAATCCACCAGTGGATGGTAATGTTAGAGAATTAGGGTATCAGCCACGGATCCCACCTGGGACCCAGATCCTTATGAAGCTCTACCCACTCTTGGCAGCCCAGCCCACCCTGTCTCCCTGCCCGGGAAGGTTGAAGCTGTGACTTATAGGTCGACAGGTTGGGGAGTGAGCTGTGGGAACCAGTGGTAACTCTTAAACCCTTTTATGGACGTTGCTGCAGGAGCTGCTGTTGGAAGAGGCTGCCTAGAACTTGAATACAGGCTGAGAGGCAGCTCTTTGGCGAGAAGCATAGGGGTGGGGCGAATAGAGGGACTCTCTAACCAAGTCCTTCCATTCTTGCGCCTTTCTGTGCCCTTCTTTTTTTTTTTTTAATATTTATTTTATTTATTTATTTACTTGGGCTGCGCTGGGTCTTCGTTGCAGCACGCAGGATCTTTCAGTCGTGCCATGAGGGCTCATAGTTGCAGCATGCCAACTCTTAGTTTCAGCATGTGGGATCTAGTTCCCTGATCAGGGATTGAACCCTGGGCCCCTGCATTGGGAGCGTGGTTTCTTACCCACCGGACCACCAGGGAAGTCCCCCTCTGTGCCCTTCTTAAGCTCTGTAACTGGCTGTCTGGGCACCAGATGGGACCTCCTCGGAAAATAATGGAGTGGATTTGGAGAGGCAGACAAGACTATGGAAGGGGGGTTGGGACCTGCAGGAAGTTCTCTGGGGCAGAGCCCCACTGGCCCTTCCCCTCAGTTGCTCAGTTACCCATTTCGGCCATACTCTTTCACTCATTCCCTAGTACATAATAAGTGTATATATAATGTGTGCATTCTGTGTCTCAACTTGGTTTCCTTCTTGCCTGGCTTCTCTGCCACAATTCTGCCTCTTTCTATCTATGTTTCCCCCCTCCTCATCCCCTCAGAATACCATCTCCTGAAAGTAATGCATCACTGCCACTGGACACTGACACACCACTTATCCCAACTATCCACCCATTCATCCATCCCTGCATCCACACATACATACATCCATTTGTCCATCTAACCATCTACTCATCCATCCATCCAACCACCTACGCATTCATCCGTTCAACCAGACAGACAGTCAACTATCCATCCATGCATCCACATATCCATGCATCCATCCATCCACCCATCCATCCATCTAACCACCCAACTATTCATGCATCTAAATATCTACTCATCCATCCATCCAACCAGCCAGCCAGACAACTTTCCCTTCAGCCAGGCAGCCAGCTAGCCAACTATCCAACCACTCATCCATGTATTCAACAATTCATTCATTCATCCATACAACCATCCACACTTCCATCCAACCATATATTCACCCATCTATCCATTCATCTGCTCACCACAGGATAGCTTTGTGGTTGTGAGCCCTTGTTTTGGAGCAAGAAATACCTGGGTTCACGTCCCAACTCTGCCTCTTGTCAGTCAAGTATGACCTTGGATGAGTCAGTACATCTCTCTGAGCCTCGGTTTCCCTTTCCATAATGTGGGGACTCAGAGGGTTGTTGTGAGGATAGAAAAATGCAAAGAACATGACAGGCTTAGCACAAGGCAAGACATATTGGAACTGATCAACACACATAAGATTTTACCACTTGGGGGTGTAAAAGTGGGTTGGATACAGAACTTGCCTCACAATCTGGAGTGGGGGACAGCAAACTTTTTCTGTAAAAGGCCAGAGAGTAAGTGTCTTCAGATTTGCAGGTCATATGATCTCTGATACAACTACTGAACTCTGCAGTTGTAGCATGAAAGCAGTCAGACAATACGTACACGAATGGGTGTGGCCGTGTGCTACTAAAACTTTATTTACAAAATCAGGTGTTGAGTCAGGTTTGGCCTGTGAAACTCCTGGTCTAGAAGCGAACAAGAAAGCCAGTTAAAGTACAACAGGGAGTAGAAAAGGGGTGCCAACGAATCCAAAGTCCTCTGGCTAAGACAGTCTGCAGAGGATCAGAGAAAGTCCTTGGTTGCCAAGGCAGGAAGAGTGGGAAAGGGTGGTGGGAACAGCACAGAGGCACACAGAAGAATAGTGAGTTAGGGGCTCAGGTGTGTGTGGGGAGTTGAGAGGGTAGATTGAAGAGGGTTCGAATGTCATTCTAAGGGGAGTCTAGGGGTGAGGACCAGAGGAAGGGGGGTGACTCTCTGAAATGTCATGCCAAGAAGACATACCAGCTACTGGGACAGAAGAAGCCAATTGTGGTTGGCAATTGTTTGTGCAGGAAAATCGAAACAAGAGCTGTGGTTGTGTAGCAGGAGCTATAATGGAGGCTGACATTAAGATAGTAGCAGAGGCAAAAAGAAAAGAGGATGGAGCAGAGAAATGTCGTGGAGGTGAAATTGACAGGGCTTGGTGTCCTGAGGGGTCGTAAGGAGGCAAGGCTCATCTCCGGGTCTCTGGCAGGGTCACTGGGAAGAC
Source organism: Mesoplodon densirostris (assembly GCF_025265405.1). Taxonomy (NCBI): domain Eukaryota; kingdom Metazoa; phylum Chordata; class Mammalia; order Artiodactyla; family Ziphiidae; genus Mesoplodon; species Mesoplodon densirostris. The sequence continues at coordinate 147,648,990 of NC_082663.1, read as the reverse complement.
AGTGCAGTCACACTGATATGGGGACACAGAAGGAGGAAGGAAAACAAGGAGTTTGGCCTTGACAGCTTGAGATTGGAGTGCAGGTGGGAATATCAGGCAGTCACCACTGGAGACAAAGGCAGAGGCCATTGGAGACAAAGTCTGGAGCTTGGAGGAGATAATCTGTCACCAGAATGAAGGCTCAGTCTGTACCTGGGGTCAGGGTTCAACACATGATGAGGGTTGGGGTTCAGATTGTGGCTCTAGGATGGGAACTCAGTCTATGACACCAGGATCAGGGCTCAGTCCATGACACCAGGATCAGGGCTCAGTCCATGACACCAGGATCAGGGCTCAGTCCATGACACCAAAGTCAGGGCTCAGTCAGTGACACCAGGTTGAGGTTCAGTCTATGACACTGGGTTAGGGGCTCAGTCTGTGACACAAAGTTTGAGGCTCAACATGTGACACTGGGATCAGAATGGAGTCTGTCATCAGGGTCAAGCTCGGCCTGTTCCTGGGTCAGAAGCTTCCATGCAAAGAATAAACTCAGCCCTGGCCTTTCACCTTTAGCCTTCGGATCCCAGACTTTTAGGGTCACAGATGCAAGGCATAAGGTTCGGCCTTTGGCCTCTACAGGCTGCAGGAGGCCTCAGGCCTCTGTGAGGCCCCTGCCCAGGAAAGCAGGTAGACCCTGCATCCTCTCCTGAGGCCCCCTGGGGCCTTGGCTGAGGGATGGGATGGCCCCTCCAGGCGGCTCCCCCTCCCCTTCCAAGCTCCCATCAGCCTCCAGGACCCAACCCCACATCTGGCTTTTCTCGCCCTTCACAGCCTGCTTGCTGTGTTCCTACATTTCCCTGAGTCATAGAAGCTGCCTCACGGGAGATGCAAGGTTGAATGAGGGCAGCAGAACAGAGGCCCTCAACCAGGTTGGGAGAGTAGCTGGGAAAGTAGTGATGGTTTCTAGAATATTTGCAGTGATGGGAATTCCCTGGCGGTTCAGTGGTTAGGACTTGGTGCTTTCCCTTTCACTGTCAGGTCCGGGTTCAATCCCTGGTCAGGAAACTAAGATCCCACAAGCCGTGTGTTGTGCAGCCATCACCACAATCAATTTTAGAACATTTTCATCGCCCCCAAAAGAAATCTGTATCCTTTAGTCATACCCCAAAGTTTCCCATTTCTCCCCAGCCTTAGACAATCACTAATCTACTTTCTGCCTCTATGGATTCACCTATTCTGAACATTTCATATAAATGGCATCACATAGCATGTGGTCTTTTGTGACTGACTTCTGTGATGTTACATCATGTCTTTAAGGTTCATTCATGGTATAGCAGGTGTCAGAACTCCATTCCTTCTTTTTTTTTTTTTTTTTTTTTTTTTTTTTTGCTGTGCTGTGCGGCTTGTGGGATCTTAGTTCCCCAACCAGGGATTGAACCCCAGGCCTTTGGCAGTGAAAGTGCAAGTCCTAATCACTGGACAGCCAGGGAACTCCCAGAACTCCATTCCTTATTATGACTGAATAATATTCCATTGTATGGATGGACCACATTTTATGTATCCATTCATCTGTTTATGGACATTTGGGTTGTTTCCACCTTTTGGCAATTGAGAATAATACTGCCATGAACTGTCATGTACAAGTTTTTGGGTGGATCTATGTTTTCCATTCTCTTGGGTATAGACCTAGGAGTGGAATGGCTGGGTCGTATGGCAACTCTATGCTTAATTTTTTGAAGAATTGCCAAAATGTTTTCCAGACTCCTTGAGTTTTTTATGTCCATGTGATACCTTTTCATTCATCTGTTTATGAAATGTGTTTATTTCTGCCTTAGCTATTTTCTGCTGTTCTTGCTACCTTCCAAAAAGCCCCAGCAATTTTGCATTCACAATTTTGTATTCGTTTTCTTAAAGAAGGCTCCCCAAATTATACAACTGTCAGCACCCCCAAAACCTGGGGCAGTGTTTGTACTTACACAGCTGGGAGGAGGGAACATAAGTGGGTACAGACAGCTCACCCCATGTTGGGATAGAAGAGGACAGCATCACCCCTTCCCCTCTGCCAGCTGCAATGGTTATAGGCCGAGTGGCCCCAAAATAGATCACCCCACCTGTACCCTTTGGAGGATGAAAGTGGGCTACTGTTAAACATTACTTGACTCAGTAGCATAAACCAGGACTGTCCCCAGCAAGCTGAGACATGGGGTCACCCAGCCACAGGGGACCCAAGCTAAGGAATAGATGAGGACCTAACTGCCACTGTCCAAAGGCATCGCCATCCCGCTCCCCACCCCCACCTCGGCCCTTCCTGAGGCTGCTACCGCTCTTACTGCAAACGTGCGGGTCAGTCTCTCTGGGTATCACCTCCATTGGACTCCTCACCTCCACCTTCACCCATGATCCTCCAGCCTCACCTCCAGGCACTCTCCCTTCAGCTCCCTGGTTGCAGCAGGACCCAGGATGTTTTTGCAGGGGGTGTGGAGGAGTGAAGGGAGTCCAGATGCCAAGGCAATGCAGTGCAGTGCAGTGCAGTACAACACAATGCAGTGCAATGCAATGCACAGGAGAGGCACCGTAGATGGGGGGGTGGACAAAGATTTCTGGAGCGAATAGGATGAGGTCTTTAGGCAGGCGGCCCTACAACAGGAATGGGGGGCTCTTAGGCAATGGGTCCTGCAGTGGCAGGGACAAGGCACAGAAGGAAGATCCTGGTGAACACCAGTGGCTGGACCAAGACATTTGACATTCTTCCTGCAGGCGGTGGGTAACCTCCGTGGGGATTCGGATATGCAGGGGTGACGGGCTCTAGCTGCAGTGTAAGGGGCAGGGGGAGAGAGTCGGGAGTGCCTGTTTCTCCAACGGCAAAAGGCTCCATCCAACACCCAAGATCAAGCCAGGGCACCCTCCTGACCTGGAGGGCAAGGAAGGTGACCAAGCGCCCCAGGATCGGGCCCTGAAAGGTGGGCACCATCACACCCACCTTCCAGGTGAGGAAACTGAGACTCAGGGAGGTGACTTCCCCAAAGGTGTGCAGCCACTAGGGACAGGTCCAGGCAAGGACACAGTCTGGTTGACCCCAAAACCCCTTGTTTTCTCCTCTATACCATGCCACCCAGGGGTCCCTGGAACTCAAAGTACAATATAGGGGCAGAGACAGCCTGAAGTTCTACCATTAGAGACCCTCTAAATGTGGGCACTGGGTACTTGCATTTGGTCTTAGGGACCCATTCTAGCAAATGAGGGCTTTTTGCTAGAGCAGGCATGACTAATCGATTTCATCTCATGAGCTAACTCGGATCAGCTGGAGATGGCTTCCAAAAATGATGCAGTGGGAAGCATTCTGAGGGGACCATGGCTCAGGAAGAAAGAGCCCTGGGATTGAATAGAAATATCTGTCCCAGGCTCAGCATGAGTGGTGTTGTGTATGTTGGCTTAAAGAGGGAATTCCCTGGCGGTCCAGTGGTGAGGACTCACTCTTTCACTGCCGAGGGCCTGGATTCGATCCCTGGTCAGGGAACTAAGAGCCCACAAGCCACAGGGTGTGGCCAAAAAAAAAAAAGATCATTGGGACCATCCTCCCCTGCCATCCCATTTTACAGATAAGAAAACTGAGGCCCAGATGCAGCACTCAGGCCCTGACTCTTCAGGCCTCCCACTCAGCCATGACACCTTGTCCCTCCTTTCCCCACAGGCTCTGAGCCCAAGCCATATGTCCAGCCCTTTGACTCTGGAGCTGCAGACTCAGCCACAAAGAGCAGCGGTGGACCCTGGAGGCCTGAGGACCCAGACTTCTCCGCCATGGAGGATGAGCAGGCATGTGTCTGACTGCTGAGACGGGCAGGAGATGAGGACGCCTGTGGCAGCAAGTACACTTTTTTAGCACCTGCAGGAACTTTGTGTGCATTATTTCAGGGAACTCTCATCAAAATATGGCAGAGTAGTTATTATCCCATTCTACAGATGAGGAAATGAATCCTTTCTGGAACAAGAAGAGGGAGGGTGGGATGAGTAGAGGGGAGGGTTGATGGATGGATGGAAGGAAGGAAGGATTGACAAAAGAGATGGATGGATGGGTGGATGGATGGATGGATGAAAGAATGGAGGGAAGGGAGGGAGGGAGGAGGGAAGGGTGGCTAGATGGGTGCATGGGTGGGTAGAGCAATCAATGAAAAAGGAAGAAAAAGCTCCCATGGGGACCTCTGAGCTAGAACAGCCCTGCAGAGTGGTCCTAAATCAGGCTGAGATGGCCAAGCCATTACGTCCCCTTATCAATCAGTCGTGGCCTGTGGACTGCCCAGGAAGGGATGTGACTTCCCAGAAGGAGACTGACAGCTGACAGCCATCTGCTGGCAGCCCTCCCCCAGCATCTGGGGCAGCACATCCTCACTGAAGGGGGTGTCTGGGTGGCATTTTATAACACCCACCACACTAAGGAAGGAGGGTCCATTACAGTCAAACCATATGTAGGAAATTCTGTGTATCTGCCCCTGTCAATTTATAGAAGAGCATACTGGGGTCCAAGCAGGGAAAGAATTGGCCTAGGTGTCAGGGAGAATCCAGGGTAAATGAAGACGGGACCAGGACTCAAGTTCAGTTCTGGATCCTTCCAGGGCTCTGGACCTCTTGGACTGCAGGCAATTGGGCAGATAGGATGGCCATGGAGGAAGCGTGTACCTGGAGAAGCAGGGAGCTCTGGGTATATACGGGGAGGCTCTACCCCACCACCACCAAATAAGCCCCGCCACCCGCATCCATGTCCTTATCTAGTTGGTCACCAGAGCTGGAAGCAGCAGAAGGCAACATCCTTGCCCTTCCCTCCCCAAGCCCTGTGAACACTACACCTGTACAACCCTCAATTCTGTCCATGTCTCTCCTTCCTTCTCCACTGCCCTGGTGGAGGCCACTGTAATTGCTCACCCAGGTGATCTGCACAGGTGTCTTCACTGCTCCAACAGCCCTGCCCCTGTCCAAGCCTATCTGGGCTCTGCATCTTACATAATCTTTCTGAAGGCAAATCACAGCCCCCTGGCCTCCATAACACCATTGTTTGGAACTTAGAGATTAAATCCTTCCTTGGCCTACCAGGCCTGCTGATCCAACCCCATTCCCTCCCCCACACAAACCCCTTCAGTCATAAGGAAATCTTGCCAGTTTGTGGGGGAAGCACTGTGAGCTCTCAAGCCAACAGGCTTCTGAACATCCTGTTCTCTTAATGTCTGGAACGCCCTCATCCAGAGCCTCTACCTAGCTAACTCCTACTCATTCCTCAGGGCTTCCCTCACTGTCACTTCCTCTAGGAAGCCCTCCCTGATTTCTTCCTTTCTTTCTTCCCTTCTTCTTTCTTTCTTTCTTTCTTTCTTTCTCTTTCTTTCTTTTTCTTTCTTTCTTTTCATTGAAAAAGATATATATACTGATAAGATGTAAATTATTTTAAAATATATGCAACTTGACCTATATAGCCAGCTCAAGAAATCATTTACATGTCACATAGACACTATTTTATGTGGTTGGAAGTAGGGTTTGGGGGTTTTATTTTGTTACGGAAACTGTCTAAAGATGGTCTAACCTGTCCTAGTTGAGTTGTCCTTAGTAGATTTTGCACACCAATGATTACCCCAGGGTTTTTCCTTTTTTAAAAAAGAATTCTTTATATGATCTGGCTTAGAATAAATCTTATTTTTCAAACTTAAAAAAAATAAATTTAAGTTTAAAATAATAATAACAAAAAAGGGATTTTCTAAGTAGAACTCCAAACCAGAATTCCTGTCCCTTCAAACGGGGTCAGCGGGCCTCCCTTCAGTTCTTCCCCAGCCCATTTTCTAGAACATTCGCTCATCCTTGATTATAATCGCTGGATTTAGTTGTCAGTCTACTCCAATTAGCTCCATCTGGCAGGGTCATCAATTTGCCCAGAGGAAGGGCCCTGACTCCTGAAGTATAAAAACAACAACCATAGTTGCAACAACCAATATCTGCTTTCATTGATCGAGGGCTTGCAATGTGTAAGCATCATCTCATTTTACCTGCCCAGCAATCCTACAAAAAGGCAGCATCGCGCCCATTTTAGAGATGAGAAGACTGAGGCCCAGAGAGGGTTAGAAACTTGCCTAAGGTCACACTGAGCTAATAAAACACACGCGAGGGATGCAAACCTTGACTAAGGCCTTTCTATCATTCCAGCCATCCAAAAACTGTCTGTACCCGTTATTTATTTGCTCTTTTGTTTGAAATCAATTCCCTTTTTACACGATGAAATGGAACCAGAGAAATGATATGCTTGAAATTGCTTTGGTGTGCTATTTTTTCTTAATATACAAGGAGATAAATAACTATTTACATTTTTAAAAAACGTTGATCCATGTACTATCTCAATCTGCACACAGCAAGCCCTTTGGTAGAGTGGAATTCCTGGGACATCTCGTCTCTGGGTCTGCCATTGAGGGCAGACCCATCCCTCAAGTTTCCCCAGGGTTCTGGGAGCAGGAACCTGGATTTACTGTATCATCTCTGGGGCATCAGGGTCAGCATACAAATGTTTAGGGAGATGCCTGGGAAGGCCCTCAGTGGGCCGGCTCCCATTCCTGACCCAGGAAATGTTGGAGGAAAGACACAATTTCCCCAGCAAAGGACAAAGCCCCCTCCCTCCCCCTCCATCTCTGTACCTGCCACAACGGCCCACCATCCCCTTCCACCCAAAGCTCTGGCGGGGTTCCCACTTCTGCCTCCTGTGAGGGAGGCCAGATGTAGAGGGAGTGGGGAGGGCCCGGCCCAGGCCAAGCGGCTGTCCTGATGTATTTATATTTACAGGAGGATGAAAACCAGAGAGGCAAGGAAACTTTTGGGGCTGTGGCAGAGGAGACAGGAGTTGGCAGAGGTTACCGAGGCACCAGGGATGGGATTGGAGTGATCTTGGGAAGGCTGCTGCTGAAGTCATAGGAGAACCAGGGGAACCTGGACCAGCCAGGGCCAGAGATGTGGGTTTTTTGGACGGAGACTGAAGAAGAGGGACCCTGGTATATGAAAGATACAGGGAGGAAGCAGCAGGAAGAGAAGAAGCAGCCAGGGAGGTGGGGGGAAGCAAGATCAGTGGGTGCAGGCACTTCCCTGGCAGTGCAGTGGTTAAGACTCTGCACTTCCATTGCAGGGGGCATGGGTTCGATTCCTGGTCAGGGAACTAAGATCCCACATGCCACGCAGTGCAGCCCCCCCAAAAAAAGATCAGTGGGTGCAAAGGAAAGATTCAAGACCATGGAAAACAGTATGGCCGGGGCTCAAAAAGCCAATCAGAGAATTGCCGTACGATCCAGCATCCCCACTTCTGCAGATCTACCCAAAAGAGGTGAAAGCAGGGACTCAGACAGACATTGTACATCCATGTTCATAGCAGCATAATCCACAAGAACCAAAAGGTGGAAGCAACCCAAATGTCCATCAAAGACTGAATGGATAAACAAAATGTAGTTTTGTTTATATCCATACAATATGGTCCATCCATACAATGGAATGTTAGCCTTTAAAAGGAAGGAAGTTCTGACCCATGCTAAAATACAGATGAACTTGAAAACATTATGCTAAGTGAAATAAACTAGACACAAGAGGACAAATACTGTACGACTCCACTTATACGATGTCCCTAGAATAGGCAAATTCAATAAGACACAGTAGAGTTGAGGTGACCAGGGGCTCAAGGAAGTGAGAATGGGGAGTTACTGTTTAATGGGTACAAACCTTCTTTGGAGGAAGATGAAAAAAAGTTCTGGAGATGGACAGTGGTGACGATTGCACAATAGTGTAAATGTACTTAATGCCACTGAGTTGTATACTTAAAAATGGTTAAAATGGTGAAGTCCATGTTATGTATACTTTACTACGATTTTAAAAAAGAAGGAAGGTGTCAAAACTGTAGAAAGCTCCAAGTGGGGGAGGTGAGAGAAAAATCCAGACCCTGCATAGCTCTTCCACCCTCATTCCACCGCAGGTGTGGACACTGCCACCTGCGTCCTGCCAGGCAAGATCCGCAGTGACCAAGAGCGTGGCTCTTGGCTGGCAGGTGTTTTCCACTTTCAATTGGCTGCTTCTCTGAAAATTCCCCACACCAAGTGTTAGCAGGGACCTTCCTGTTACCCCTCCCCTAGTAAAGACTGGCCATGACCGGCCAAATGGTCCAGGGATAAATAGGGTTGCAATATTGAGCAGATAAAATTAAAGGATGCGCAGTTAGACTTGAATATTGTAATGTTTGGATTCTACTTACACTAGAAAAAAAATTCGTTGTTTATATGAAATTGGAATTTCACTGGGCGTCCTGCATTTTATCTGGCAGTCCTATCCTGGGGCCTCTTATAGAGCTCATGAAGGGGGCCATGTCTCCTCAGTGGGCCCTTCAGGCCACCAATTGGGACAGTCCATCAGGGGCTGCCTGAGCTCACATAGGTGTCTGGGGTCACATCTCAGGGTTGGTTTTTCATGGAGCACTGGTAGAGGACTCCCCACCTACCCACAAAACCCTGTCTGAGGACAGTGCTAACAAAGGCCTGGAAAAGGACAGACCCTGTCCTGCAGATCCTGACAGCCCAAAGGAGGGATATCTTATTTAGACTGGAGGAATCAGGAAGGCAGCCTGGAGGGCATGCCCAAGCTGGGTTTTGACGGGTGAATAGGAGTTCACCAGGCTGCCTCTGGGGGACTTGGGAGAAGAGATTCTCCAAGGAGAGGAAAAAGCAGGTGCTCTGGCTGGGGAAAAAAAATGACAAATAGAATGACTGGGAGGGAGAGAGAGGAAAAAGAAATAGAAGAGTAACAAGGGTAAGAAAGAGGATAGAGCTTTGGATCCAGACAGATCTGAGTTTGGGTCTGGCTGCGGTTTACTGACTGTGTGGCCCAGGACTGTGTGGTCCTTTCTCCTCCCTGAGCCTGTCTCCTGATCTGGAAAGTGGGACAACAACGCCCCCTGGTGGAGCTGAGGTGGGATTAGGGCTAACACCCGTGTAGTTCTGGGTGCAGATTGGTTGCTGCTTTGGTGGATGTGGCAATCATCGTCCACCCCTGTGTATCTTCCGTGTCTAACAGCGCCTAGCACATCGATGCCTCATGGGTGGGTTGCAACGTGAGGCTGCAGACGGGCCAGAAGCAGGAGGCAGCCGACCCTGGAGCCCTCTGCACTGTGCTCACGAGCTCAGGCTTCTGCTGTCCGGGAGTGGAAGTTATTGCAGGGGATTTAGGAGCGCAGAGGTTCCAGGCTACCCTCTGGTAGGACGGAGCAGGGCCGGAAATAGGGGGAGGCAAGTGAGGTGCGGGGTCCGAAACTGTCATGTCTTAACATTTTGATAATTTGCTCATCATGGACCTCTTTGCACTGTATTGAGTTCTTTTTAAAAATATTATATTAAAGTATGATTTTCTTTATTCCTGAGTTTTGGGGCACCCCCTACAATTTTGTGTCCGAGGTGAGTGCCTCACTTGCCTCACCCTAGGCCTGGGAGGGAGACTTAGGGTACAGAAGACCCATGAGTGCACACCCTAAGCATCCCCGGGAAAAGACTAGGAGCCCCTTGGGACTTCCCTGGTAGTTCAGTGGTTAAGACTCCGGGCTTCCACTGCAGGGGGTGCGGGTCCGATTCCGGGTGGGGGAATGAAGATAGCGCATGCTGCGCAGTGCGGCCAAAAAAAAGAAAGAAAGACTACGAGCCCTGACACTGCCTGAAATTCCACCAGTAGCAGTAGCGCCGAGGATAATTTACCTCCGTGCAGCGCTTTTACAAACTGCATTCATAGGCATGATCTTACCTGAGGCTTAAAACAAGCTGGGTGAGTCGACAGGACAGGTTATTTTGTCTGTTTCATAAGACCGTCAGACAGAAATTCAGTAAGGGAGGTGGAATCAGGTCTGCCAGCCCAGATTTCTGGCCCCTTTTGGGGGAATAAAGCCTTGAAGGCCTGCGTTAGACATTACACTGAGGGGACCACCCCCATTCTACCCCGCCTGCCACTAGATGGGCGCTGAACCCAGGTTGGACGGGAGGGGGATGGGCAGGGTCTGCGAGTTGGGGGCCTCTGCTGCCCTCGGTCAATGCCTTTTCCCCATCCGTGTCCAGGAGGATGGAATTCCAGGGCTGCTTGGCAATGGCAAGAGCTCAGAGGACTTCAGCCTGGACTTGGGGGAGCTTCACGGCAGTGAGTATATCCAGGACCTGGGCCTTGAGGTCCCTTCACAAAACCAGCCTAGAGGGGCCAGGGGCAGTGGGCCCCCTAGCGAAGAAGCCGGAGAAGACTCGCCCTTCTCCAGCCTGGCAGGGTCCCAGGGCCTGCCTCGAAGACGCAGCTGGGAGAGGTCACGGAGCTGCTCTGAGACCTGGCAGAGGTCAGTCGCCCCACCTGCTAACGCCTTCCGGGACACACCCTCAGGGAGACCAGGCCACGCTGCCCCCCGCCTCTCTGTCATCTAGCTCAAGGGCCACCAGAGGTGTCTGCACTGTCAGAAGGCAGCCCCAAAGGCCCTCTCCGGAGATGCAGGCCTGCACACAGAGCCCACGTGGGCACATGAATCCGTGTGCATGGGTAAGCACGCACACGCTGAAGGAGCGTGCACCAGCCCAGACTGGAATTGCGTGAACCCGGCAGGCAGGCTCAGACCTAGATGTGCACACCCGCCCGTGCACCCTGGGCGTACACGCCCACGCTCAACATGCAGGCGTGCACCCTCCCCCTGCTCAAACCCAGGGAGGCATGAACATGTCACTTGCACATGCGTGCACAAAGCCACAGATGCACTTGTGATCAAAACACAGATGCGTGCTCAGTGCCACCCACAAACCACAGTGGTAGCCCCAACAGTAGAGAGGGGTGCTTTAGCTGCCCCCTCCACCCCTCACAGGTCCCCCCAGATAGAAATCCAGTCTGTGTAAAAAAAAACAGTGGGAGGGAGGACTTCCCTGGTGGTCCAGTGGTTAAGACTCCGAGCTTCCAATCCAGGGACATGGGTTTGATCCCTGTAGGGGAACTAAGTTAATACCACATGCTGCTGGGCCAAAAAAAAAAAGGTAAGAAAACCCAAAACACAAAAAAGAGTGGGCCCGCGATGCAAATGGAACTTCAGCATAAAATTCCCCAGCCAGACTCCCCACCCACCTCTCTGGTACTGGGAGAGCTGGACCCTTCTCTGTGCCCTGTCCCCCCAGAGGGCTACCCACGGGTTCCCTCCAGGCCCCCATGCCTCACATGCTGGAGCTGGGGCAGCAACCATGTGGAAGAGACCCGACTCCCTCCCTTCCTCCACCAGGCTCAGCCTCGAAGCCTCAGCTGAAAATGAGGGGCCCTGTCTCCCTCGGACACTGGCCAGCCTTGCTCTGAACCTGCCAGGAGAGGGCCTGCAGGCCTGGACCAAAGGGTGTCTGTCTGGGGGTGGAACCCCCCCAGAGGCACCAAACAAGGTGGGTGCAACCTGCAGCCACCCCAGATGATAACACACCTGTGGGCCCAGGCACTGTCTCTGCAGGTTCCAAGGAGTGCCTTGCCCATAGCTGGGGGGACTGCTTTATCATGGCAGGTATAGCCCATGACTGGGGAGTCGCTGGGTCCTGAGATTACAGCCCAGACCTGAAGGTCCTTTACTGGGCTGGGATCCTTGGCCATAAGTACACCCCTGGGCTGGGGAGCAGGGGCATGTCTCTGCATCTTTGCAGCTGGAAGGAGGTGCTGCCTGTGACTGGAGTTTGGAAAGTAGGGAGGGCTCGTCTGAGGTCTGGGATTTTAGCCCAAACCTGGGGAATGCATGATCGGAGCTGTTGCCTCTGCCTGGAGCATCTTTGCCCATGACCATGACCTGGGGGGAAATTACTGGCCATAGCTGGAATTTGTGGCTCAGAATTCCAGAGCTCCAGCCCACAGCTGGGGTGGGGAGTTGGTGGTCCTTTGCAGGACTGCAGCCCATGGCTGGGGAGGGTATGGCTCCAGCCCTCAGCTGCTATGGAGTCCCAACTCTGTGCTCATGCCACATGGCTGGGGGCAGCCCCTGTCTGCAACTGAAGGCTGGGGACCCTCGACCCGGCGAGCCTGCCTGCAGCCTGGGCTGTCTCCAGGCTTAGCGAGATGCTTATTCCCTGCAGGAATGTGACAGCCCCGAAAAAAGAGTGAGGTCACGGTCAGTCCCCGTGTCCTTCGATGAGATCAGCTCCCTGGAAATCTTTCCGGCTTTGGAAGTGCCCGCTCCAGCGGTTCAAGGTAGCCCAGCCTGGGGGTTTCCTTCATTTAAACCAAGTGGAGTAGGGGGTTTCTGCTGGAGGGTCCCCTGGATGGGGCTGGTGGAGGGGGCTTAGGGTCCCCTGGACAAGAACTGGGCAGAATGCTGAGGGGGTGGGGGGGATTCCTGCATCATCTGCCCTTCCCCCCCCACCCCCAGGGATCCTCCAGCCAAGGTGGACACAACACTGCAATGACCCGCAGGGCTACCCCTTCTCCCTCTGACTCTGTCTCTTTCTTTATCTCCTTCTTTGTCTCTGAATCTCTATCTGAAGAGCTTGTGTCCCTCTGTTGTCAGACAGACCTACAGGCCAAACCAGAATCTACCACTTTCTAGCAAGTTTCTAAGCCTCCTTAGCTTTCTCGCGGAGAATGAGACAATTACTGTATCTCCTTAGGGTCACTTGGAGGGTTCACTGACCGCATATGTGTAAAGCATTTAGCCAGTCGTAAGCAGTCATGACACACCGGGGACACTTCCATCCCTGGCTCTCTGCCCTCTTTTCACCTCTCCTCCCCAAGAGTGGCAAGCCATATCTGGACAGTCTCCATTTCTGCAGGGGTGGGTTTAGGGGGCGCCATGCCAGGCTGGTCCTGCCCCAGGGCCCCCTTCATGCCTGTGCCTCTTGGGGTGGGGGCTGATTCCAGGCCTGGATCCACCGGTGCTGGAGTGCATGGAAAAGGACCACGTAGAGCCAGATCATGTGTGAGTGTCCGCCCCTGGCTCAGGGAGGGACCCCCTGGACAGCCAAGGAGTCAAGGCTTGGGGAGGAGGGACGCAGGGTGTAGCATCACTGGCTGTAAGTGACCAGCCACTGTCCGCCTATAATAATCTCGATCTTCTCTACCACACCATCCTTCTCCCAGGAGAGGGACCCAGTCCCCTCAGAAAGGCTCTCGACAGCATGAGGGAGGGGCTGGGGATCCAGTTTAGGGGCTGCATCAGGACCTGGGACCAGGTAGGATAATCACAGCTCACCTTGGGGAATGTCTGTCATGTGGGGCAACTGTGGGCTGTTTTTATCTGCCATTGCAGGCTGATTGTCCAGCAGGTGCTTCAAGAACTCCGACAGTACCATGGGTAAGTGGAAAGGGGGCTAGGTGTGAGGCAACAGGTATGTGAGGGCAGATGCAGAGGACAGGTGTAGGGGGAAATTGTAGGGGGACAGGTATAGGAGTGAACAGGCATGGTGTGAAGACAAGGAGAAATGGGAAGATAACGGTGACAGGAGAAGTGGGAGGACGTCCAGGTGTGGGAAAGGACAGGGTGCAGAAGCAAGCCGCCAGCAGTCCATGCCCTACCTTTGTCCAAATGGGAAAAGGTACCTCTTTACCAAAATACTGCCATCTGTTAGAAAAACTTCCTGACATGCTGATTTTGTTTGACCAAGTCCTGTTATCACCCTCTGCTGGAAAACCCATCGCAATGACCACGTATACAAGCCCACACATGGAGGGATGGTGTGATCTCAGACATGGCACGGGGGGCACACCTATCCACAGGAGCCCAGAGGGAGAGGGGCACGAGAGGGGGCACCTGCGGGAGGAAGGAAGGGCTGCTGTGTCTGTCCCCTCTGTTCCTGCAGGGCCTGGCAGAGGGCTTCCTTGTCCGTCAGCCCCGGAGGAGCCCACTCAAACCTCACCTGGTTTGAGTTCCTGTCCGAGTGAGTACGCAGAGCTGTTGGCGGGCCGCCACTGGATTCCCACAAGAGGTTACTGTGGGCCCTGAGCTGGGGGCCCCGTCCTCTCACTGGAACCGCCAGGGCAATGGTGGGGGTGGTAGGGGGGCTCCTCATATGCCCTGGTAGGGCAGAGGAGGGCTTCTTGGAGGAGGTGACAGCTTGAGCTGGGTTCCAACGGAACAGTAGGAGTTCACCAATACGAAGAAATGAGGATGGGGAAAAGAAATGGGTGCCTTCCTCAGGAACGGTGTCAGGGTGGGGCTGGGAGGAGGGGAGGGAGGGGGGAGTCAGCAGAGGCCAGATCACACCTGGGAAGCAAAGGAGCACAGCTCTGTGGTGAGCGATGATGGTGAGCAATGAAGGGTACAGACTGGAGGTACGGAATCTCCCTCCAGGGACTAGATTCTGTGGGGGCTGGGTTTCTTTGTCAATGACTTAATACATATTTATTAAATGAGGGTGTGCCAGTCATCCAGGAGAGGCACGATCTGGGGCTGCAGCATTGGATGGGAAGAGGGAAGCTGGGTTTGACAGATATCCCACAGGAGGAATGGGCAGGATTTTAGGCTGATGAGATAGGAAGGGGGCATGAATCAGAGGGAGGAGGCTGAGATGGACAAGGCCCATCAAGGGACCTCAAGTTGGAGACCATGTCACCTTCCCCTCTGCAAACCTGGTCCCCAAGGTTCCTGAAATTTGCAAACCTCTGTAAATGTTTGTTCAGTGAATGAGTGAGTGAGAGAAGGAGGGAGAGACTTAGGGACCACAGCAGGGGTGAAACAGGATGAAGGGGCCTCAGGGAGACAGACTCCAGGTGGATCCCAGAAGCAACCTGCAGGACTGGCTCAGAAGGGCCTTCTGGGTCTGCTGCGCTCTCCTCACCAAATTTTCTGCCCCTCAGGAGCGAGGACAGAGCGGGGAAGATGGAGAGAAGTGACAGGAGTGCCAGGGTGAAGCGCAGACTGAGTTCCCTCCGATGTCGAGTCACCAGGCAGAAGGAGAAGGTCAGGGGGCCGGGCCGGGGGTAGGGGGGGCAATCCCCCTCTGCCTTCTGCAGCTTGTCAGGGTGCCCCTGGCTCCAGATCTCTATGATTCGAGGCGAGACTGGATGCACAGGGCATTCTAAGGCCCACCTCTGTCCCCAACAGGGGAAGAGCCCAGTGCTTCTGAAAGACAAAGGTCAGGATGCTCGAGAGTGGAAAGAATGTGTCAACGGGCACCAGCTGGCTCAAGGAACCTACTCTGGACACTCCAGCTGCCCGCTGTGTGGCAAACCTTTTCTGAGCTCTGGTAAGTCTGGTGGCCCAGCCCATCCCCTCGATGGCAGCCACTTCCTCTCCTTCACTTCCCCTAAATCGTTCTCATGGCCTCCTTCGCTCTTTGCATCCTCGTCCTATTTCACCCTTTCTAAGCTCGGACCAACTCTGGCTTCCTGGATGTCACCAGGGATCCATCCCTAAGAGCAGGGACCATTTGGTTAGCTTGCCCCCCCACCAAATTCCCTTTAAGTCTCAGCTTTCGTCGTTGCAAAAATCCTTTGGCAAAATCCAGACTTGGGCAGTATATTAGTTAGCTAGGGCTGCGTAACAAAGTAACACCATCTGGTTGGCTTAAACCACAGAAATGCATTGTCTCACAGTTCTGAAGAAGTTCGACATCAAGGTGTCAGCAGGACCAGGCTCCCTCTGAAGGTGCTAGGGAAGGGTCCACCCCAGGTGTGTCTCCTGGCTTCTGGAAGTCCAGTGGCTTGTGCCAGCAGAATTATAATCTTCATATGGCATTGTCCCTGTATGCTTGTCTACGTCTGAAATTCCCCTTTTCCTAAGGATGCCAGTCACATTGTTTTAGGGGCCGACCCTACCATAGTATGACCTCATTGAACTAAATAAACTGGCAATGACCCTATTTCCAAATAAGGCCACCTTCTGATGTACTGAGGGGGATTAGGACTGTAACATATGAATTGGGGTCGGTGGGGGGAGGCACGATCAGCCCATAACAGGCAATTTCCTGCCTCCCGGGGCTGTCTGGGGGGTAATGGTGTCTGCTCAGGAAAAAATACTGGGTTCCAGAGGCCTTGGAGGGAGATGACTCTGGCCTTTTCTGAGATTTAGCATATCACCTTTTTGAAAACAAATTGGGCTTTGTAAGGGAGAGAGAGGAGGCACCAGCAACTGCATGTTAGTTGCAAATTCAGGCTAATTCAGGGTTCCTCAACCTTGGCCCTATTGCTATTTGAGGCCTAGTAATTCTTTGTTGGGGGAAGGGGGAACTATTTTGTGCTTTGGAGGATGTTGACCAGCATCCCTGGTCTCCACCTACTAGATACCTATTAACTCCCATCCCATGAGTCATGACAACCAAAAATGTCTCTAGATGCGGCCAAATGTCCCCTGGGGGCTAGTATTGCCCCAGTGAGAATCACTGGGGAGTGCAGTAGAGAACTGACCCCAGGATGGGCTGTGCCGTGAGAGCTGTCCCTCCACCTGCAGGGCAGGTGCCTCCCTGTGACCTGAGCCGCAGGTTTTGCATTTCCTCCTTGCCTGGCCCCACACGTGGGCATCTTCCTTCTTCCTGATTCCTCCCTCTTTCCAGAGCACTGTTTTTGCTGGTGGTGGGACTGTTGGCTGCTCTTGTCAGGGGTGTCCCCTTCGGAGCTTTCTCTGCATTGGAAGATTTCCAACCCGCTTTCTGACACATGGCCTCAGTTTTCAGCTGAGGCCACCTGGGCTTTGCAAAGTCTTCAGCATCTTAAAGTCCTTTTAAGCAGCAGGTGACTTCCTGTTTCTGTTGACTTCCTAATCTCTTCTTCTGGGGGTCGGAGGTGAGGTCTGCTGGATACAGGGACGTCCCTGGAGGGCCAGGATCAAGCCCCAAGGAGCTGTATCTCAGGCATCAAATTCAAGGGGCAAGTGGGAGGTTGGCAGGAGGAAGAATGAGGTCAAAGATCCGGGACTGGGCCATGGACAGTACAGAAATGCATCCACGCTATAATGGCAGGGTTGAGGATTTTGCAGCATGCTCGCAAAGCTGCAAATATTTACCTTACGGCTCTTTATAGCCAAAGTTTGCCGATCCCCGAGCTAGCTTTCCCAGCAGCAAGGAAGACCCAGGGAAGTGACTTACAGTAGCCAACAGATCAATGAACCCCTTACACATCTGACCTTGAACATGAGGGTTCCAACAGGGATTAATTTCCTGAAGGTCACTTTACAATCACAGAAGACTTTGTACAAATAGTTAGAGAGTAATATTACTATACTGAGCAGATACAATATCCCAAACACCAAGTCCTTTAAACAGATTTCCTCATTAATCTTCACAACTCTGTAAGATAGGCACTAGTATTCCCCCTTTCTACAGATGAGGAATCTGAGGCCCAGAGGAGTTAAGTTCTTGCCAAAGGTCACAGAGCAGGGTCTGAACTCAGAGCCTGAGCCCCTAATCACCAATCTACTGCCACATGACACCATTTAATTTTTTTTAACTTTTTTTTTTTTGATGTGGACCGTTTTTAAAGTTTTATTGAATTTGTTACAATGTTGCTTCTGTTTTATGTTTTGGTTTTTTGGTCACGAGGCATGTGGGATCTTAGCTCCCCAACCAGGGATCAACCCCGCACCCCCTGCAATGGAAGAGGAAGTCTTAACCACTGGAGCGCCAGAGAAGTCCCTATTTTTTGTTTAATAAAATTAACTTTTAATTCTTTTAGTTGTACCAAAGGCAAAATTTTATAGTTTAAAAGAAAATTAAATTACAGATACATGAAAACCAAAAGTTTAATATACCAAAGACACTCTGTTGTTTGACGTGCTTAATGTCAATATTTGGGGCAATTTTTAAGGTTTTCCCACCAAAAAAAGGCATTAATAATAGCTCTGTACAATAATATTTAGAATAATAGGAAGAAGGGCCTCCCTGGTGGCGCAGTGGTTAAGAGTCCGCCTGCCGATGCAGGGGATACGGGTTCGTGCCCCGGTCTGGGAGGATCCCATATGCCGCGGAGCGGCTGGGCCCGTGAGCCATGGCCGCTGGGCCTGCGCATCCGGAGCCTGTGCTCCGCAACGGGAGAGGCCGCAACAGTGAGAGGCCCGCATACCGCAAAAAGAAAAAAAAAAAGAATAATAGGAAGATGAAAACACTTTCATACCATATTTTTGCCAGCTGTTCTAAAGACAGCAAACACGTGCTCAGCTGGTTTTCCTTTGCTTTGAAATAAGCTACCGGAAATCCTAAACCAAGCAAAAATATATTGTTCCTGGATGGAATACAAGTGGTCATCCTTGCAAAAATGTTTTGCAATGAGTCCTTGGCTTCTATGAAAGCCCTAAAATAGTAAATGAGAGACTAGAGTTTATTTTCAGATTCTGTGACTGGCTTCCAATAATTTTTTTTTTTTTTTTTTTTTTGGCGGTACGCGGGCCTCTCACTGTTGTGGCCTCTCCTGTTGCGGAGCACAGGCTCCAGACACGCAGGCTCAGCGGCCATGGCTCACGGGCCCAGCTGCTACGCGGCATGTGGGATCTTCCTGGACCAGGGCACGAACCCACATCCCCTGCATCGGCAGGCGGACTCTCAACCACTGCGCCACCAGGGAAGCCCTCCAATAATCTTTTATCAGTAGACTTACAGGCAAAATACCAGGTACTAAGGATCAGATTCCATTCTTTGGTATAAGCATGAAACTGTTGTGGATTGCTGTCCGTGGTTAGCATAAACCAATGAATTACCACACGTAGAATGCAATGCAAGGCAGGCAGGAGGGATAACTTAAATGTTTTGTTTGTTACTTCAAAAAGACCAGACCTGGGACTTGTAAGTGGAATCTTTTGCTGTATTTTGGCATTATACCCTAACTTAGAGTATACAACTATCTATCTGAGGACTCTCCTAACCCTCCAGTGGGCAGCAGATCCCTTTTCTCCCCAAAATTTTTCATTTTATTTTTAAACTTTTTTTATTTTTCTTTTTTATTTTATTTTATTTTATTTTTTTGGCTGCGCTGGGTCTTCATTGCTGCATGCGGGGTTTCTCTAGTTGCAGTGAGCAGGGGCTACTCTTCGGTGCGGTGCGCGGGCTTCATTGCGGTGGCTTCTCTTGTTGTGGAGCACGGGCTCTAGAGCGTGTGGGCTTCCGTAGTTGTGGCTCGTGGGCTCTAGAGCGCAGGCTCAGTAGTTGTGGCGCTCGGGCTTAGTTGCTCCGTGGCATGTGGGATCTTCCCGGACCAGGGCTTGAACCCGTGTCCCCTGCATTGGCAGGCGGATTCTTAACCACTGCACCACCAGGGAAGTACTTTCATTTTAGATTTACAGAAAAGTGCAGAGAGAGCCCCCTTACATCATTCACCTAGCTTCCCCTCATGTTAATATCTTATATGACCACAATATGTTTGTCACAATTTAGGAACCAACATTGGTACCGTACTATTAACCAAACTCCAGACTTAATTCAGATTTCACCAGTTTTTTTTTTCCCATTAGTGTTCTCCTTCTGTTTCAGGATCCAATTCAGATACTACATTATCTTCAACCACCCTGTCTTCCCAGTCTCTCTGGTCTTTGAGGGTTTCTCCGTCTCTTCTTATTGTTCATGACCTTGACAGTCTTGAGAAATATTATCCAGGTGTCTTGTACAATGTCCTTTAATCTGGGTTTGTCTGAGGTTTTCTTATAATTAGAAAGGGGTTATGGGTTTGGGGAACCTTCCTGGCTCATCAGATCGGGGGGACATGCTATTGACATGACATCCGTGAAGATGTTAACCTTTAACACCTGGTTAAGGTAACATCTGCCAGGTTACTATTTTCCCATTTCCCTACTCTCTTTTTAGGAAGCAAGTCCCTCAATCCAGCCTACTCTCAGGATAGCAGGAGTCAAGTTCCACCTCCTGGAAGCATCATTTGACTTCCGGGACAACCCTTTGAGGTCAGGGAAGATTGGAGTTCGTGTCACAGAAATGATGTGGCTAGCACTCAGCGTGGCGCCTGGTACTTACAGGCGATGGTAGCACCTACTGACACCATCATTATTTCTTGTTGTTGAGGAGGCAAAGCTAGCATCTAAATCACAGACCCTAACCCTGGGCTCTGACCACAGCCCCACACCTGTCTAAGGAAGCACGTGAGGCCAGAACAGCTGTGTCTTGCTCCCAGCAGGCTGAGGGCAGGCACTGCCCAGGTATAACTCGTCACAAGCCTACCTCCCATCGCAGGTATTCAAAGCCAGATGTTACTGACTTAAGGAAACAGCCCCACAGTAAGTTAAACAGAACAGTGAATGAGTCACGCTCCAGGTAATTACAGAAGGTGCGTCTCCAGGGTAAAGCTGAGGTGCTTTCCTAGAGACCAGCCCCGCTGATGGAACACCATTCCAGACAGTCCTGTTCCTGGCCTTGACCTCTGAGGTCCCTCCGTGGTCTGACCCCACCTACCCCTCCACCCTTCTCTCCCACTACTCAGCCACCAGGATTGCCCGGCGCCGCCACCCTGAAGTCTTGTGGCTGCCTGTGCCCATCACCTGCGCCTTGCTCATTCAGCGCTGTTCCTGGAACTGCCTCTGCCACATAACTTACTCACTCTCTAAAACAAAGCGAAGGGCCACCTCCCCAGGAAGCCGGCATTAGGTGACTGTAAATTCTGAGCGTCTCTGAGGCCAACTGCTGTCAGCCAAGGGCCATTTTGTCCCCCCAAAGAATATTTGGCCATATCTGGAGACATTACTGGTAGTCAGGACTAGGAGTGCTACTTGCATCTAATGGGAAGAGACCACGGATGTTATTCAATATCCTCTGATGCACAGAAGCCCCTGACGACAGAGAATTATCCAGCCCCAATTGTCATTAGTACCAAGACTGGGAAATGCAGCTATAGACATATAGCTCCTTAGCTTTTAGCAGAGTCCCTGGCCCATGATAAGGACTCAATAAAATGCAGGAAATGGTTGGATGGATAAAAGGAAGACAAGAGATACCTCTCCTTCCTGACAGGCCCCTTGAAAAGGTTTTAGGGGAGAACTTTGTCAACCTGAAGGTTTCTATAACCAAGGGGGCTATAGAAATAAGGATCATGCCATTCTTCCTGCTTAGAATCTTCAATGGCTCCCCAGTGCCTTTGGGATAAAGTCCAAAAGTCATAGCAATTCAGAGAGTGAACATTTACAGATCCATCGAGACCTCAAAATACCTGTGTCTGGGCTTCTGACCTCAATTGGGGTGGGGTATCTGATGGCCTCAACTGGGGTGGGGTTCTTGCACTTCTGGACCCTCCAACTCCCTGGACATGCTCCCTCTCTTGATCATGAAGCCTAAACTTAAAGTGAAGGCAGGTCACTTGGGGACTTTGCCACCCAGTTTCTGAACTGAGCGCTCTCAACCACAGATTGTGTGTGTTTTGAGGTGAGTTTGGTTTGGGGCGACCTTGACCTGGTTGAACAACTTGGGCCTTAGGTGAAAGGTGCTTGGCTTCTCTCCTGGTTCCTGCCCACCCCCTCCACTTATGGGGGACCTGGGTTAGACAAGAAGCCTCAGGACCCGGATGGCTGATGGCACCTGAGGGGTGCTGACACTTGGAGAGACATCTGGCATGGCTATAGATGTCTAAAAACATCTGTGTGGGGGCGTCTGGCATGTGTTTCAGACTCTGAACACCTGTTTGGGGGTATCTGATAGCATCTGTGTTGGAGGGTGTCTGAAAGTGTCCATGTGGGGTCTCTGGTATGTTTCTGGGTGTCTGAAAGCCTGTTTGGGGGTATCTGATGGCTCCTGGATGAAGGTGTCCGGTACTTTTGAGATATTTGGTATGTTTTTCAGATTTTGAATAGTTTGGGGGCATTTAACAGACCTATGTGGGTGTCTGACCTATTTGCGGGTGCCTGAAAGCAAGTATCTGATGGCATCTGCCTGGGTGTCTGGTATGTGTTTGGGGTATCTGGTGGTACCTATGCTGGGGTGTCTGGGACCACCTGAGAGATATATGACTCATTTTTCCGAGACCCGTAATCTTCATTTCCTATAATCTATGCTGCCACTTCTTCACAGGAGACAGACCTGTTCTCTCCATTTCTTGTACCCTCCCCTCTCAAACTTCTCGCCCCCGGACTCATCCCCCGTAGATGTCCCCAGGCTTCCACTGTACCCCAACTCCCGCCTCCAGACACCCCCAATTCCCCAAGTCGCCCCCCCCCCAGCACCGCTATCTTCTCCCAGGAAACCCCTCTCGGTCCCGCTAATCACCCAGGCCCCCGTTGACCCCACAAAACGCCCCCCAACCCCGCTGATCTCTCCTTAGGATCCCCTCTAAGCGCCCCCCAGTCCCACAGATACCCCAGCGTCCCACTGACCCCCTCCCCCAAAAAGCCCCCCACCCCGCGGATTTCCCCTCAGGATCGCCCGTAGGCGCCCCCCTGCTCCACTAACCCGCCCCTCAAGGATCACTCTCACCCTCCTCGCAAATACTCTTCAGTCCCCTCGCCCCGCGTAAACCCGAGAGAACGACCCCTGCCTGAGACCCCAGGTTCAGCTTCAACCCAAGTCCTTAGTTACCGGGACCCACCGATCCTCGCGGCCACGCCCCCTTCCGGGCCCACACCCTCTAGTCCACCCTCCGGGGCGGAGCGGCGCGTGCGCACCTCGCCCGCGCGGCTTCCCGCTTCCGGCTCCGGGCTGAGGGCGGCAGTGGATCCCGGGAGGCCGGGCGGCAGGGGAGGCCGGGACACTGAGGAAGCTGCGGGCGGCGAGTGACCTGCGGGGGACCGAGGTGAGGCCGGCGGGGCGGGGCTGAGGAGAACGGGGCTCGGGCCCCGGGGAGGCGCCGTCGGGGCCCGGGGGCGGCCTCGGGCGCTGGACCCCCGGGACTGCCTGGGCTTCGGGCCCGGCCCCCATGGGCTCGTCCAAACTGGCGGGCGGGTCCTGCAGTGCCGGCTGCCCCTTTCGTGCATGTGGGCTGTGTTTGGCGAATGCAGAGTGCAGACGATGCCCGCCGGTTCTGTCCGAGCCCCGGCGCTTGGGCGGTGCAACCTCCGTGGTTCAGCCGGTAAAGGACACGGGTTCCAGGTTCTGGAGCTCCCCGGGGCAGGACCTGGGATGTGGCGATAACCATAACAATACCCAGCACCGGGGGACTTGAAGCCTCCGAGCGGCACTTATTCCGCGGAGCAGACGTCCTCCTGACAATTGATCGTTGGGGTAACAAAGACATACGAAGTGTGTGTGCTTTGGGTCTTTCTTAGTTCTCTCTCTAGTTTCTCTCTTGTGGGAGAATTTAGATGGTGCGGTGCAGGAATGAGAGGCCCTTGGTCCTTGCACGGTTTGTGGTAGCTGTCTTCTCCTTGTCTCCTCTACCTGGTGCTCCGTTGAGATCGAAGCGGTAGAAGAGATGGCTGGCCCAAGGGGTCAAAAGTGTTCGCGAAGTTTTACCACAGAAGGGAAGAACACAGCTTTTCCCCCTTTTGCCTCCGTTCGTGGGAGAGTGGAACTCCAGCCTGGAGCGAGGAAGGGCGGGTCCCTTCTTGTTGACTAGAGTTCAGGACAGGTGAACAGCCCTATGGCCAAGGGCGATCTGGGGATGATTTTGCAGGTATCCGGGTGAATGAGTAATTCTGGAGCTGTACGGAGAAGTGTCCAGAGCCCAGGCTTGAGTGTCAAATCAGATCTGGGTTCTGGTGCCAGTTTCCACCACTAAGGCTCAGTCTCCCCACCTTTAAACCGGGAATAAGGGTTGGTTGGGGATTTGATGGGATCATATGTGTAAGGTGCATGGCACAGCGCCTAGCATATGGTGAATGCTCAATAAATGTTATATACTCCGTGCATATGGTATGCCCCCAGGCCTGTATTTTAATTTTAATTGTTTTTGAAGTACAGTTGATTTACAAGGTTGTGTTAGTTTCAAGTGTACAGCAGAGTGATTCAGTTATATATATTCTTTTTCAGATTCTTTTCCATTATAGGTTATTACAAGATATTGAGTATAGTTCCCTGTGCTATACAGTAAGTCCTTGTTGTTTACCTGCTTTATATATAAACAGGTAAACAACAGGTGTGTATATGTTAATCCCAAATTCCTGGTTTATCCCCCACCCCCGCCATCCCCTTTGGTAACCATAAGTTTGTTTCCTATGTCTGTGAGTCTATTTCTGCTTCGTAGATAAGTTCATTTGTATCATTTTTTTTAGATTCCACATATAAGTGATATGTGATATTTGTCTTTTTTTATAGATAAGATTTTTTAATGTTTATTTTATTTATTATTTATTTTTGGCTGCGTTGGGTCTTCGTTGCTGCGCACGGGCTTTCTCTAGTTGCGGTGAGCGGGCGCTACTCTTCGTTGCAGTGCGCGGGCTTCATTGTGGTGGCTTCTCTTGTTGCAAAGCATGGACTCTAGGCGCGCGGGCTCAGTAGTTGTGGCGCACGGGCTTAGTTGCTCAGCGGCATGTGGGATCTTCCCGGACCAGGGCTCAAACCCGTGTCCCCTGCATTGGCAGGTGGATTCTTAACCACTGTGCCACCAGGGAAGCCCTGTCTTTCTCTTTCTGACTTACTTCGCTTAATATGATATTCTCTAGGTCCATCCATGTTGCTGCAAATGGCATTATTTCTTCCTTCCTTCCTTCCTTCCTTCCATCCCAGGCCTGTATTTTTAAGTTGACATTCCAAGTAATAAAGAGTCTGGAAAGTTTGAGCATCTCGGTTGTTTGGACTGGGTCAGAGTTTTATGTTTTACCAATAGCTTGCTAGTTCTATGGGTCAAGCCCTTTTGAGTGGGAAAGAAAGAAAAAAAAAGGTTGCTCTAAATCCAGTAAGAGCATACAGCCGGCGGGCATACTAAATTTAATTATTGTAAATGTAACTTGTTTGGGGTTTGTATCACTTATGTCCCTTTTCAATGGCATACCTGAGAGAAAGGAGAAAGGGATTCTTTGATTCCTTTCTTTCTCTTTTTTCCTTCAGTTGACTTGAGAATGCCCCCACGCTGAAAGTTGTGGTGGCACGTACGTTGTTCCTGGCAGAAACTGCGGTCTAATTTTCATTCTTGTCACACAGTAACGATTACAGCTGGCTGCAGGGCCCGTTGCCCATGTCACCAGCGCCCGGGACTAGGGCTGTGGTCACCAGCTGTGCCTCCCTGGGTGTTTACCTTCCACGTGTTTAGCATATTTCTGATCCTTGTGTCAAGGTCTCCTTCATTTTTCTTCACTCATCCTGGGTCCTGTTTCCATTTCCTCAAATTCCATCGATGACTTTTTAAACACTTTCATCTAAACATTTTCATCGGGGCACTCATAAGTCATTTTAAGCCCAGAGGTCTTTGTTACCTCCAGCCCAATCACTGTTTCTTTGTTATTTGTTAGTTAAACTTTACTTTTCCCCTGAAAGTGGCGAAGAGCCGCTCTGTTTTGAAAACCCTCTCTCCAGGTGCAAAACAATTCCAGTCACAGTTCTGGAGCGGCCGCTAGGAATTTTTTTGGAGGAGGAATGTGGCTGACGGGGGAAGGGCAGAGTAATTAAAATAATGTCCTTGTGGAGGTCTCAGGGAAAGGACCCCTGCAGCTATGCTCACTTTTTGTGTGGTTAAAATTGCCTTGGGTGTAAACTAAATTCAACTGGCGTTTCTTTGCTTTTGTTCTTAGGTAGATTCATAGTTTCCACCGAGGTTAAAGTAGTGTTTGCTTACGTTCAAAGTAGCAAATACACAGACGATTTGCCATCGCATCTTGAAAAAATAATATTCTAAAGGTTTAAGTTAGAGTATATACGGTTAACGCATTGTGGGTGGTTACATTTTATTTTATTTTGTTTTTATTTTTTTTAATGGCTGCCTTTGTTGCCCCGCGGGAGCTTTCTCTAGTTGCAGCGAGCAGAGGCTACTCATCGCGGTGGCTTCTCGTGTTGCGGATCACGGGCTCTAGGCGCACCGGCTTCAGTAGTTGCAGCACGCAGCCTCAGTAGTTGTGCTGCATGGGCTCAGTAGTTGTGGCGCATGGGCCTAGTTGCTCCGCGGCATGTGAGATTTTCCCAGAGCAGGGATCAAACCCGTGTCCCCTGCATTGACAGGCGGATTCTTAACCACTGTGCCACCAGGGAAACCCTTGACCTGTTTTAGACTTCGGACCTCCAGAACCGAAAGAGAATAGATTTGTGTTGTTCTCAGCCAGCGTTTGTGGTAGTTTGTTACAGAAGCAATAGGAAACTCGTGCACCTGGTTTTCCTTCTCATTTGACTTGGGAGCCTCCTATGCGCACCCCTGCGCCATCTCATTTCCCTTTCCGTCTGTCCTTCTACCACGGAAGCTTCTAACATTCCAGGCTTTTTAACATTCCCCAGCAAGCCGCTGTCACCCCACCTTCGCTGACCTGCCCTGCAGTCCCTTCTCTGCACACATAGCCGTGAGCACCGTGAACACAGAGGCGGCAGCAGGGAGCTCAGGTCTGCTTCCGTGATATTGGAGGTGCAGCTAAAACTCTCTAAACCTCAGCTTCCTGTCTATCAAATTAGAAACATAATACCACTCCTTATCTCCTAGGGTTGTCATTGCATGTGGAGTGCTCCTGCAGCGTTTGGGGGTGTTCGTTCATTCCTTCATTAATTCATTCAGCAGATTATTACCTGGCACCCTCTGTGAACCAGGTCCTAGGGTTACAACAGTGAACACAACTTTGCTTTTATTTTTTTTTAAATAACTTCTTTCAAAACAAATATATATCTACATACATATAGGTTTTTTCTTAAACGAAGTACAGCCACAGGGATCTACTCCAGAAATCCAAGGCCTAATTATAAGTCACACCTGGTAAATCAGTGCTTCTAAATTTGTCACCAGGTTCCCCCTGCACCCCCTCCCCGCTTATGATCAGGAAGCTAAAACCTTCCTTGTGGTGTTTCTCCCTCTTCTAGAATATTCCCAGAGCTCTGATCAAAGGAGAAGGCCCCCACCTTCCCCACCTGCTGGGGAGAGCTCTGCCATCCACAGGGTCAGCCATTCTGCTGCTGCTTTTTTAAATTGGGATATTATAATTCATATACCATAGCATTCACCCTTTTAAAGTATATGAATCAGTGGTTTTTAATATAGTCACAGAGTTGTGCAACCATCGCCACTAATTCCAGAACATTCTCATCACTGGAAAAGGAAATCTCCTACTCATTAGCAGTCACCCCCCATTTCCCTGTCCCCAGGCACAAATCTGTTTCCTGTCTCTATGGATTTTGCCTGGACAACTGATCTCTAGTCAAGAAGCAGAGAGAATTCTCTGGCAGTCCAGTGGTTAAGACTCCGCGCTTCCATTGCAGGGGGCTGCGGGTTCCATCCCGGGTCGGGAACTAAGATCCCACATGCCGCAAGGCAAGGCCAAAAGATAAACAAACAAACAAACAAAAAGCAGAAACGGAGTTAAGGTGAAATCTGAAGGCCTTCTAGATGGTAAAACTAAACACTGCCCCCAGAGATTTTTAAAAACTGGGGTTGCTTTCCGTTAGTCTAGAAGGTTCGCCTTGTAGATGGGCCTGGATATGGGGGCTTCTGGGACACTATTGTGTGTTTGGTTTTGACCACAATCATAATGAAAACTACCATTTTACACAGTGATGCCATAAGCATGCGCACACATGCACAGACACACACAGACACACAGACACAGACACAGACACAGACACACACACACGGGAACCAAAGTTTTACTCTGGTAGTTTCTATTCTATTTTATTATAAGCTGTCTTCCCAACTCATGAATGGGCCTGGTCCTCAACTGGTCCTCCATGTCAGAATGCCACGCCGGGGTCCCAGTGCACCAGACGGTAAAAGAATGTTTAGAAAAGGATGAAGCACTTGGTGACACAATAACTCTGACTTTTGAGGAACTGTATTAGTTTCCTAGGGTTACTGTAACAAATGACTACAAAATGGGTGGTTTAAAATGACAGAAATATATTCTTTCATGGTTCTGGAGGCCGGAAGTCTGAAATCAAGGTGTATGCAGGGCCTTTCTTCTTCAGAAGGCTTTAGGGAAGGATCCTTCCTTGTGATAGACTCTTTCAGCTTCTAGAGGTGGCCAGAGGCGATCTTTGGCTTTGGCCATCTTTTTTTTTTTTTTTTTTAATTTAAATATAGTTGATTTACAATGTTGTATTAATTTCTACTGTACAGGAAAGTGATTCAGTTATACACATATATACATTCTTTTTCATATTCTTTTCCATTATGGTTTATCACAGGATATTGAATATAGTTCCCTGTGCTCTACAGTAGGACCTTGTTGTTTATCCATCCTTCTGCCTCCATCTTTTTTTAAATAAATTTATTTTATTTATTTTTATTTGGGGCTGTGTTGGGTCTTCGATGCTGCGTGCGGTTTTTCTCTAGTTGCGGCTAGCAGGGGCTACTCTTCGTTGCGGTGCGCGGGTTTCTCATTGCAGTGGCTTCTCTTGTTGCAGAGCACAGGCTCTAGGCACATGGGCTCAGTAGTTGTGAAACGCAGGCTCAGTAGTTGTGGCATGTGGGCTCAGTAGTTGTGGCTCACAGGCTGTAGAGCACAGGCTCAGTAGTTGTGGCACCCGGACTTATTTGCTCCTCAGCATATGGAATCTTCCTGGACCAGGGCTCGAACCCGTGTCCCCTGCATTGGCAGGCGGATTCTTAACCACTGTGCCACCAGGGAAGCCCCTGCCTCCATCTTCACATGGCCTTCTCCTCTCTATGTGTCTGTCTGTCTCTGTATCGGTGTGTCTCTGCGTCCAAATCTCCCTCTTCTTTCCCTTATAAAGACACCATCCTTTGGATCTAGGAGGGCCCACCCTAAATCCAGGATGATCTCATCTTGAGATCATTGACTTGATTACATCTGCAAAGACCCCGTTTCCAAATAAGGCCACATTCTGAGGTTCCGGGTGGACATGAATCTGGGGGGGACCCTATTCCACCCCCCTCAGGAACTTTCTATTTCCAGTGACTTGTAAATGAGAACAAGTTTACAGGGGTTGTTAGTATTTCATTCTTACATTCTTTAGAACACATTGTAATTTTCAGGTATTTTAAAGCTAAGTGTTGAACTTCGGCTCACTCTCAGGAACCCAGTAAGTAAGAAGAGGAAAGAGGAGATCTTCAGGAAAACTAGTTCCTTGCTTGGAAGCTTCTAAATCGGAATCCGCTGCGAATATAATTTGCTACGAAGTATAAATAGGTGCCTAATATATTACAGTGGGTCAAAATGTTTGACTATTTGCCTGTACTCTGAATAATCTCCTCCTTCTCCGTGCGTTCAAATACCACCCTCATCAAATACACAACTCTTGTACCTTAGAGAGGGAAAAAAATGTTCCATCTGCCTAGCCCTGCACCTAGCTTACATAAGTACATGAAAGTGTTTTCTTCCTGACCTTGAGACATGAGATATATTAAAATATATTCAAGCTCACACCGTTGCAGCACTAAAAGGAATACTAATGAAGGTTTTGCAAGGTTCTGGAATTTTCCTAATATAGGAGCTGGTTAGAGCTGGCATTCTTATGACGGTGAGGATCTTGAGATGCTCAGAAACCCACCTCATACCTGTTTGCTGCCAGCATGGGCTATTTCAGGGCTCTGGATTCAGTAATGACTCCAAACAGTTAAGCCACTTTGCTGCTTCCTTTATTCCTTTCCCTTGTGTGTGTCGGGATTAAAAATGGGAGCTTCCCATGCCCCATGAGCCCTGCTGGGTGCATCTTGATTGTTAGGAATAGGCCCTCGTTTCCAAAACAAACCAATTAGATACAGTAGACCAGGGCTCAGCAGACTTTTTCTGTAAAGAGCCCGATAGTATATACTATAGTCTCTGCAGGTCACACAGCCTCGGTCACAGCTACCCGACTTGCTAAAGCAGCCCCAGACTACGCAGAAACAAGTGGGCATGGCTGGGAGTCAGTAAAACTTTATTTACAAAAACAGGTGGCTGGCCCACAGGCCAGAGTCTGCCACCCCCTACAATAGACTCATGACTTTTCCTGTTCTCTTTCTAGGCCCATGACTCTGATCTTGTAAATTTGATGAGGGACACAGGTGCAGGGGGGACAGGAGTTCCTCGCAGGTGTGAGTTTGCACTGGGAACTCCCCATGGAGGGTCTTGCTAAGCCTCACCTACCCCTCACACCATTTTGGTTGTCTTTTGACAGAAATGCAGCGCCCTTGAATAATTTCCCAGGCCATTGCAAGCAAACAGGTTTTGTTTTTTTTTTCCTGGCATTGTAGGTGCAAGTTTTTCTTTCCTCCCTTCCGCCTTTAACAGAATGCTTTTTATCTGCTGAAAGAGAAACCCACTGGCCTCTGTCAAGTGTTTGATTTCCTCTGCCCTCCTTCCAGCCACCTCTGCTAACATTTGCTCTGTGTTTCCTGCATTAAAGGTTTTTAAAATAGTAATAATATATAATAAGGCCAGTTGGGGTTTTCTGGAAGATTTCAGATGTGTAGTAGCTACACCTGAATTAATCTTTTCAAAATCATCTGTTTTCATTGAAATGTTTTTCAATCATGTCATTTTGATTTCTGGACAGTCAGTTGAATTAACATAATTGTTTAAAACACGCCAGTGACGAAAAGCCGGCTGCCCTTCCTGGCGGGGCCTAAGGGGGTGGAATGGTTTTGCTGGGGCCAGTACAAGCATCTGGCCTTGTACTCAGAGGGACGAGAAATACATACCCACCAGGCATATGCTTTCTTAGGGTCTGAACTCCCTGTGGATGAGACTGAAGGTGCCTCCTTCCTGACACCAGAAGGTAGTGTGAAATGGAGCAAAGGGGAGCGGATAAGCTCTGGGACAAGCCTGGACAGTGCAGGGGTGTCTTCCTCATGTTCTTTCCCAGCTGTGTTCATACCGAAGTGTCAAGGTCATACCTCTGTCCTTCCGACCAGATTTGCCCTTTTTCAACCTCATGTTGGAAGGCCATTTCCGTTGGTGGTCAATGTCATCCTTTAAGTGTGATTCTTACTAGTTTACTCTTTTTTTTAAAAAAAATCACTATAGAATTTCTTTTTAATTGAAGTATAGTTAATTTACAATATTGTGCTAGCTCCAGGTATACAGCAAAGTGATTCAGAAATGTGTGTGTGTGTGTGTGTGTGTGTGTGTGTATTCTTTTTCAGATTCTTTTCCATTATGTATTATTACAAGATATCGAGTATAGTTCCCAGTGCTATACAGTAGGTCCTTGTTGTTTACCTGGTTTACATATAGTAGTGTGTGTATGTTAATCCCAAACTCCTAATTTATCTCTCCTTGCCCCCCACTCTCCCTTTGGTTACCATAAGTTTGTTTTCTATGTCTGTGAGTCTATTTCTGTTTTGTAAATTAGATCACTTGTATCATTTTTTTAGATTCCACATATAAGTGATATCGTATGATATTTGTCTTCTCTGTCTGGCTTATTTCACTTAGTATGATAATCTCTAGGTCCATCCATGTTGCTGCAAATGGCATTATTTCATTCTTTTTTATGACTGAGTAATATTCTATTTCATATGTGTGTGTGTGTGTGTATATATATATCTCACATCTTCTTTATCCATTCATCTGTTGATGTGCACTTGGGTTGCTTCCATATCCTGGCTGTTTGTAAATAGTGCTGCTGTGAACATTGGGATGTATGTATCTTTTCAAATTAGACTTTTCTCTGGATCTGTGCCCAGGAGTGGGATTGCTGGATCATATGGTAACTACTAGTTTACTCTTGGTAAAAAGTTCCAGGGACACCCCCGCCTCCCCACTCCCCCCCATGCAGTGGTGAAACTTGTTCATCAGAATGACTCACAACAGTAAATGGAGCATTTTTTTCCCCCTTATTTCCATGAACCATCCTTGTCAAATGCTAAGGGAGCTCTGAGGAGTGAGCACCACAGGGCGCCTTCCAGGCCACTTACACTGTGGGGGTCCCTGGGTGTCAGAACCAGTTCCTCAACGAAGCTCTCAGGGTCCCATCCATCACGCAGGACAGCTGTCAGTAGAGAAGGATGAATGAGGTTCTTAAGTGCTGTTTGAGTCTGTCTTCTGCCCCGGAGACGTCAGGTTCATGGGAGGAAGTTGAAATCCACGATGGTTGAGCAGCAGATGCTCGCTCCGCAGGTCAAGTCTCCTACAGCTCTAGTTGTGCTTTCTTTTTTTTAAGAAAACATTTTAACCATTTTTAAGTATAGATTCACATTGCTGTACATCCATCCCCTCCGCCCATCTCCTGGACTTTCTCATCTTCCCAAATTCTGTCCCCATTAAACACTGACTCCCCAGCCCCCTGCCCCCCACCATTCTACTTTCTGCCTCTAAGAATTTGACTACACTAAGTCCCTCGTATACGTAAAATCATGCAGTATTTGTCCTTTTGTGACTGGCTTATTTCACGGAGCATGATGTCCTCACCCAGGTGTAGCAGGTGTGAGAATTTCCTTCCTTTTTAAGGCTGGATAATACTACATTTTACAGATATATCACATTTTGTTTATCCATTCATCTGTCAGTGGACACTTGGGTTGCTTCCACCTTTTGAGTATTGTGAATCATGCTGCTATGAACATGGGTGTGCAAATATCTGAGTCCCTGCTTTCAGTTCTTTTGGGTCCACAGCCAGAAGTGGAATTGTTGGATCAAATGGTAATTCTATGTTTGACTTTTCTGAGGAACTGCCACACTTTTCCATAGCATCCGCACCATTTTGCATTCCCACCAGCAACATATGAGGATTCTAGTTCCTCTACATCCTCACCAACCCTCGTTACTTTCCATTGGACCATCCTAGTGGGTGTGAAGCGGCATCTCATTGTGGTTTTGATTTGCATTTTCCTAGCAGTAAGGATGTTGAGCATCTTCTCACGTGCTTATTGGCCACGTCTGTATCTTCTTTAGAGAAATGTCTATTCACGCGCTTTGCCCATTTTTGAATCAGATTGTTTGTTTTTTAATCGTTAAATGGTAAGACTTCTCTACACTCATTGCATCTGACACCAGAGGGTTATAAGAACTTAAAAACAAGTCTTAGATACCCATGACCTCTGACATCTCCAGGCATTCCACCAGAAGACTGGTGTCTGGTAAGTATGGTCCCAGGCCTGGAAAGGAAGCAGAAGAATTGGCCCAGGGCAGTCTCCCAACTAGAGACCAGCCAACCCGCTGTCATCCCCCTGTCCCCCAGAAGAGTGGGTTATCAAAGCTGAAGTCATGAGCCTGAAAAGCCAGCATGAATCATTAGGAAGAAATGGTGTCACATCAGCCTCATTTCCTCTTCTGGCAGGTGACCGTCTAGTCAGTAGACCAGGAAAACGGGGTGGAACGTAGGGAGATGGGAAGCGTCAGCTCCAGGTCCTGGACATCATTCTTGGGGGCGGAAGTGAGAAGCACACAGAGATGTTAAGATAATTCTGAGCTAATCACCATTTAGCCAGGTTTATAACTAGTTGGATGAAAGTTCCCAAACGGCGTTAATTAGTGAGTTAATTAGAGGGAGGTCGTCCCCCCCCACCCCGAGTTCCATCCTCTGCTCTGTCCACCAGTCATTTACCATCTAATTTTTTTTTTAAATTTATGTTGGCTGTGTCTGGTCTTCATTGCGGCATGCGGGCTTTTAGTTCCCTGACCAGGGATCGAACCCACGTCCCCTGCATTAGGAGGCAGATTCTTTACCACTGGACCACCAGGGAAGTCCCTACCATGTCATTTAGAAAAGCAAAGATGTGGAAAATTTGCTTATCAAAGCTGGAGGGGTGGCCTCCATCTCTGTGTCGTAGAATCGGGGCCCCCAAATCTCAGCGACTGAAATAGTTAGCTGAAGCCAGCAAGGTGGGCTTCGGGGCAAGGAATGTTTCGATTCCCATGCCTGGATCTAACTCGGCATTTCCTGGCCTGGACGCCGTGGACATTTGGGGCCAGCTGATTCTCCGTGGTTGGGATGCCGAGCGGCATCCTTGGTGGTGACCCACTCAATGTCAGGAGCGCCCCCCCATAACCCCTGGTAGTAATGATCAAAAATGTGTCCAGGGCTTCCCTGGTGGCGCAGTGGTTGAGAGTCCGCCTGCTGATGCAGGGGACACGGGTTCGTGCCCCGGTCCGGGAAGATCCCATGTGCCGTGGAGCAGCTGGGCCCACGAGCCATGGCCGCTGGGCCTACGCTTCCAGAGCCTGTGCTCTGCAACGGGAGAGGCCACAACAGTGAGAGGCCCGCGTACCGCAAAAAAAAAAAAAAAATGTGTCTAGATGCTGCCAAATGTCTCCCAGGGATCTGAATCAACCACTGGTCTAAATAAGCAACTATGGAAATATAGGATGGGAAAATAGGACTGAATGGCAGCCTGTGAGGAAACAACCTAGAGATTTCAGTTGATAATAATAATAATAGTTTGAACCAGTGGTTCTGAGTTGAACTACTCCTCGCCCCCCTTTCCTGTTCCGGTACTACTTGCAACAAAGCAGGGCCCCTCAGGGCTGTCATTTCCGTGTCTTGTCCCATTCAGTCACCAGGCAGCTCTGCAAAGCAGTCTCCCTAGCCCTGGAATCTTGTAAACTCCTTGGCTTTGGGTACCGTCCTCTGCCCAAATCTCCATCCCTCTTCTAGACCTGTCTCCTGAGCGCCCCACTCCTGTGTCTAGCTGCCACCTGCCATCACCCCGAGTCCTCCCAAGCAGCTTGGGTCAAACCCGCCACCGCTCCCCCCAACCCCGGCCCCAAATCTGCCCTGCCTGTCCCCCCCGCCCAGGTCAGTGGTCCTGGCAGCCTCCACCCTCGGCCCCTTCCAGTCTGCTGCCTGGTTGCATCCGCTACTTCCAGAAGCAAATCTGAACTAATAACCTCATGCATAAACCTTTCTGTGGCTTCAGTTTCAAGGATAAAGTATAACCCCCAGGGGCCCCCTAAGGCCCACCACAGAACCGTTGCACACAAGGCATTCCCTTCCCCACTGCCCCTCCACCCCACTTTGTTTCTCCTAGTTTCTCCTCTTCTAAACCGCAGACCAAGCACCTCCCTTACTTCCCTGCCTCTCTCTCTCTCCCCTGAACAAATATTTATTGGGCATCCACCCTGCACCAGGCCCTGTGCCCATAACTGACAACACAGAGATCCCCACCTGCGTGGAGTTTCCTAAGTAAAACATGAAAATGCAGTACTCTCCTCATTAGTTGTGGATTCTGTATTCACGAATTCGCCTACTGGCTAAAGTTTATCTGTAATCCCCCAAGTCAGCGCTCACAGAGCTTTCTCCGCCATTCAACAGCGCGTTCCTGGCCCTAGCTGAGGTTGAACTGCACACTCCGCCTTCCCGCCTTCTCCTTCCCGCCTTCCCCTCCCGCCTTCCCCCTCTCAGCTTGTTCTGTAAACAAGCATCCTTTTTGTGGTGTATTTAGTGCCACATTTTCTGCATTCTTGTGCTTTCTGTTGGCAATTTTGCTGTTTTGAAAATGGCCCCCAAGCCTAGGGCTGAAGCGCTGTCTAGCCTCCTAAGCCCAGGGAGGCTGCAATGCTCCCTCTTGGGGAAAACACGTGTGTCCCACGAGCTCTGTGAGTTACAGAGCTGTTGGCCACGAGTTCAGTGTTCATGAGTCAGCGATATATATTCTGTAAGCCACCTTTCAACAGAAACACACATCACACAAGGTTCTGTATTAATGGGTTGATGAAAATATGACCAGAGGCTCTTGGAATCTGACCCCAGATTTGCCCTAGAAGCAACGGCTCGGTAACCACTAACTCAGTGTTCGCAACAACTTTATAGACGTAGCTAGTGCACGAGTAGGTGCAGAAACCTCCCAGATTGGGCCTCCTTGACCTTCCCCTTCACCTCTGCCCTGCAGGTATGTCTTCTCTCCAACCACGTTTGTCCCCTGCACCCCAGGGGCATCTGCAGCCTGGGATCCCCAGCCACTGTGCGGGGAACTCCTCATCCCAACCTGTCTCAGGAGCACACCCTTGCCCTGAATTGGAGGCCCTGCCATGCCTCGTGCAGGACAGGCATCTGTCTCCGAGTCTTACTCTCCCGACCCTTGCTCCTCCAAGCCCCTTTTCACTCAGGACTCCTCATTCCAAGGAACCACCCCAGCTTCTCCCCATGCTCCGGACAAGCCAGCTGTAGGAGGACAGGTTCTCGTGGGACATGAGTGAGTCACACGGGAGATCTGGGGCAGAGCCTGCCCTGGTGGTCCTTATCTTGTCCATATGGGTTTTCTGAACTCCACACACTGCATGATAGGTGACTGCCCGCGGGAGGATCGAGCCCAGCCCAAGGCCTCACCTCCAGCCTGTGAGCACTCAGAGATGATCAACTCATCACAAAAGGCCAGCATTTATTTTTAAAAGTCATATGCCTTCAGTAGTTAGCTTAAAGTAGATAAATGTACTTTTTTTGCCTGTCTTTTGGTGTAGATCCAACAGCCTTTCCACCGATGGAAATTTGTCATGTTTCTTGAAACCAGACCTATGGTAGAGACTCTGCTCTCTAATTTCCATTTAATCGGAAATTTAAAGAAACCTCCGGCCATCCAACTACTGAATCCTTTGAAATAATTTTAGATTTACGAAGGGTTAAAAAAAAAAAGATCATGCAGGTATTCCCTGGCAGTCCAGTGGTTGGGACTTGATGCTTTCACTGCTGGGAGCCAGGTTCGATCCCTGGTCAGGGAACTAGGATCCTGTAAGCCACGTGGCGCAGCCAAAAAGAAAAAAGATCGTGCAGAGAGTTCCCACATACCCTGCACCCAGCTTCCTAGCATTAACTTTTTTTTTTTAATTATAAATGTCATATGACCATTGCAGAAAATTTGGAAAATAGAAAAATGGGGGAAAACACCCAAAATCCCTTGCAACTACAGTTAGTTGTCATTTTGTTGTATCACCCCCCAGGATTTTCTTTCTTTACCCCTGTTTTCCTGCAGGGTTGTCCTTGTCGGTACAGTCATTTGAAAAAGCAGTTTGGTGATGCATATCTAAAATCATAAAGCATTTCTAACCTTTGCCTCCGCAATTCTGTCCCTTTGAGACGTGTGTGTGTGATTGTAATGCATACATCTGACATCTGACAACAGGGAAATGACTAAAGCAGTACTTACAAAGACCATAGCAGCATGCAAAACGTGGAACGTTGGTATATTCACCGTGATGACAACTGTCATCGTATACACCCAGGCAGATAAAGATCGGGGCACAGTGACATTTGTAAATGATGGCAAGAATATTGGCCGATTTTCATTTTCTTTTAATTTTTCCTTTAAAAATGTTTTTAAGTTCACTCCTGTACTATTGAGGGATCAAATTCAGGTAACAGTGACATAGGTGACATTTTTTCATGAGCCCTTACCAGTGTTTCATGAGGGCCGTTTCTTATCAGCCTAGAATCTTTGCAGGTGAAGAGTTCGTGCCACATTTGTTCTTCAGGACCATAATATGCAGCCGGCTGGATTTATGCCCAAGAATGTTCTGCTTTGTTCTTTTTTTTTTGCCCCTCAGATGACTCACCACTAGCAGTTTGCCTCAGTTAGTTCTTATCTTTATTAAAGAAGAATAAGTTTTTTTAAAAATGCCATCTTGGCATTAGATATTAATCAGAGATGTGCCTTATTTATCGATGGACTAATTAAGCCAGTGCCCGCCACCCCCCCCCCAAAAAAAACCTTTGAGGTTAAGGTTTATTAAGAACGCTCGCTAAGGGCTTCCCTGGTGGCACAGTGGTTGGGAGTCCGCCTGCCAGTGTGGGGGACATGGGTTCGAGCCCTGGTCCGGGAAGATCCCACATGCCACGGAGCAACTGAGCCCGTGCGCCACAGCTACTGAGCCTGCTCGCCTAGAGCCCGCGAGCCACAACTACTGAGCCTGCGCTCTACAGCCCTCAGGCCACAGCTACTGAGGCCCATGCGGCTGGAGCCCAAGCTCTGCAACGGGAGAGGCCACCGCAGTGAGAGGCCCATGCACCGCGGTGAGGAGTGGCCCCTGCTCGCCTCAGCTAGAGAAAGCCACATGCAGCAGCAAAGACCCAATGCAGCCAAAAATAAATAATAAATAAATAAATAAATTTATTTTTTAAAAAAAGAACATTCACTAAGAATTCACTCCTAGGCAGTACACCAGCTACTTAATTGACATCTAGTGATTTGGGCACTAAAACCTAGCTCTCTGCCTGACTGTCCCATGCCAACCTCATTTTTTCCCTTATGCAAAATCAGAGTAATATTTTTCTACACATCGTGTCACCGAAATTATGCTAGACTGCTTGAGGTATCATGGGGATGGATTGGCGCATTTCTGCCAGGATAAAGGTCTCACATGAATAGTTCCAGTTAGCGTATATTTTGTGCCATGAAGTGTCCCTGACTCTTAGATGTTCCGGAAGAAAAAGCAGCTTCAAACAGTTTTCATGGAGGGGTGCGGTTTCTCCCCACGCATCTGAGTTTTTCCTTAGTGTGCCATCAGAACTTTTTAATCAGAGGTCACCTCGCAGTGTGGAAAGGTTCTGAAGGGCCTTGTGCATCTCTCAGAATTCTGGGGCTGGAGGAGCCCGAGGGAGACCGGGTCCTGATCTGGGGGGTTAGAGATGAGACCACCCACGGCCCCGCCCTCATCTTTCCCCTGACAAGCTAGAGGCCACCTGACCCATCACCCCGCTTCCAGACGGGTAGTGGGGTTCCATCTGGCCTGCTTGCAGGCACAGAACTTTAAAACCTGCCAGGAGGGAATTCCCTGGCAGTCCAGTGGTTAGGACTCCGAGCTTTCACTGCCGAGGGCCCGGGGTTGATCCCTGGTCGGGGAACTAAGATCCCACAAGCCACACAGTGTGGCCTAAATAAATAAATAAAAATAAAAATAAATAAACTCTGCCAGGAAAGCCCACCCTCTGGGGCCAAGGGCAGTTGTGTCTGCCCAGTTCCCAAGGGTGGGAATGTCTCTGGGTGCAGTGCAGAGGAGGAGAGCTGTCCTCATTGAAGTCAGCCAGGGTAGCAAGAGGGCCACGGAGACCCCAGGAGAAGAGTGGGCTTGGGCAGGGGGAGGTCAGCTTTCAGGGGGCACAGGACGGGACAGGTCCTGTCGGGGTGATGCTGACTCAGTAAACGACAGGTCTGGGGGTGAGAAAGTGCATAAGGTCCTGGGGCGAGGGGCGCGGTGGGCAGGGAGTTCATCAAGAGAGGAGCCGTGAGGGTTGACAGACCCTCATTTCGTTCCCCCACCTTCCAGCAGAGCCCAGTCTGTTCCGTGGAGATTTTTTTTGTTTCTTAAGTGGAAAGGTGACAAGTTGTCTTTAAAGTGAAATAGCCAAGGACGGGCTCACACCCGACCCCTGTAGCCCTCACCCTTGGGTATCTGCCCTTGGCCTTCCTGGCAGGGACCAGGTCTTGCTGTGTACCTGTGCCATGAGCACAGAGATGGCCGGTGATGTCACTCAGAGATGAGTGACACCCGACCCTCACCCTGATGAGGTCAAGGTTTGATGGGGCCTGAGGCAATGAGATGAAAGCAGTGCGTGTAGGGGGGTGGGGGGCAGGTAACGGAAGCACACCGGAAGGCCTAGACCACGGGGGTGGGGAGCAGGGCAGGGCAACCCAAAGGGGCACCTGGGCCGGGGCTCCCAGGGACTCCAGGGCTCCCCAGTGCTGCATGACAGTACAGTTGGGGTACAGGGTGCAGTTGGTGGCAAGAGGTGAGGCCTGGGAGGGGCCCGAACCCTGGAGAGTCCAGCACAAGCAGGCCAGAGAGTTAGGACTTTATACCAAAGCCATGGGGACGCCGATCAGGTGTGTGGGAAGCCGCACAGGCAGCAGGTGGGGAGGGACCGGGGTGGCAAGCCTGGATGGGCAGTCAGCCAAGGAGGTCACAGCCTTGGCTCATCAGCCAGGACTTGTCCCGCTGGCACGGAGGGAGGGCCCTGCACAGAGGGGAGGAGGCTCCCTGAAGAGCACGGGGAGGGGCCCCGGGGACAATGCAGGGAGAGAATGAGTGTGGGCCGAGGGGAAGCCACCTCTCCTGGGAAGTGTGTCAAGTCCAAGTTCCCTGGTGGGGGGAGGCCGCGTGCTCCCAGCTTACCACAGTGCTCAGCAGAGCTCTTTTTTTTTTTTTAATTTTTAAATTTTTATTAGAGTAGAGTTGATTTACAGCATTGTGTTAGTTTCTGCTCTACAGCAAAGTGAGTCAGTTATACATATACCTATATTCACTCTTTTTTAGATTGTTTTCCCATATGGGTCATTACAGAGTACTGAGTAGAGTTCCCTGTGCTATACAGTAGGTCCTTATTAGCTTTCTATTTTATATATAGTAGTGTGTCTATGTCAATCCCAATCTCCCAATTTACCCCTTCCCCCTGCCCCCCGAAGAGCTTTTTTGAGTGGATCTAAAGTATCTGAGAATCCAGACCCTCGACCCTGCTTGCAGAGTGCGACCCACTAAGCTCCCCAGCAGCTGGGGATACAGTGCTCGACCA
The DNA here is from genome assembly GCF_025265405.1 of Mesoplodon densirostris. Lineage (NCBI taxonomy): Eukaryota > Metazoa > Chordata > Mammalia > Artiodactyla > Ziphiidae > Mesoplodon > Mesoplodon densirostris. Next base: position 147,608,689 of record NC_082663.1, on the reverse strand, counting down.
GACAGCGGCCTGCTCTCAGGAAGCTTCCAGATGGTCTGCGCTATGGTGGGGGAAGATGGACTATGGAAACAAGGGGTGGGGGACCCAACTGCTAAGAATTTATCCCAGGAGAGTATCCACTGCTGATGAAGTGTGTCACGCAGATGTCCATCACAGTTTAATTTACAACCACGGGAAACATTGGAAATACCCCCAAGAACACGAAGTTAGAGGAATGGTCGTGTTTAATAAGTGATTTTACAGCCATTGCAAAAGATTTCCATAGGAAAGCTGTTGTAAAAGCTTTACACAGTATATTTGACAGGCTGGCAGAATGTTTATGACACATCTTAAACAGAAAGGCAGGATGTAAAATTAAGTTTGGGCAGGAGCTCACCCATGTATTAGGTCAAACCGTGGGAAATGGTCATTTTTTGGAGGTCAGAAATGGTTGACGGTTGGCAACCGTGTGACCTCATTGAAATGAACAGAAATAAGAATGGAAAGGAATGTTAAAACAGGAGCAGTGGTTCTGTCTGGTTTGTGAAATCCCAGGCGGTTGCTATTTAATTATTATGGAAAACTAGAAATCCCACGTCTGCGTTAACATCACCTGTTACATAAGGGAGCCCCCCAGGAGAGCCCACTTCCGAGCCAGCTGTTCACGGGGACCGCCATCTTGGGCTTCCTGTCCTCCAAGCATCACCCCCATCCTTCGGCCCCTTCCTCTCAAGTCACGGCTGGGACCCCTCGGTAGTTCTATAAACTCTCCAGGGCATACCCCACTCAGCCCAAGTTGGCGCTCATGGGGGCCTCAGTCCACCTACATCCCACCCTCCATGGTACTTACTAGAACACAGCTTTCTAGGTGCCACTTCCGGCCAGTGAACTCACTGAACTTGGCCCAGGCCCTAGATAAACTCCAGGGCAGGCTTGGCCGGCCAGCAGTTTGGCCCTCCTAGCTCTGGTTATTGCACTGATACTGCTGTGACCTAAGATGACCCAGCCCTGTGTGCACCACACTGTTGGTTTATTGAGCCTGCCTGCAGGCACCAAAAACCCCTTTGGTTTTCTCACCTGTGCTGCTGCTACAGGTGGGAACCTCCCATGCCCCCCATCGTTGCTGAATCTCTTGATATTTCCTCCATAGTAGCCTATCAAGATGGTTTTGTGTTTGGGACTTCCCTGGCGGTCCGGTGGTTAGGACTCGGCACTTCCACCGCAGGGGGCCCAGGTTCAATCAGTGGTCGGGGATCCCGCATGCCACATGGGGCGGCCCCCCCCCAAAAAAAGCTTTGTGTTAATTCATCTCTCTGTCTTTATTTCCAAACAAAACCTGGGGCAGCTTCTCTGCTCCATGTCATCTGTGAATTTGATAAGCAAGCCTCCTATGGTCTCATCTCAGGCAAGACCGAGGACAGAGCCCTTTGGTATTCCACTAGAGACCCTCTTTCTACGTAAGATCGGTCCATTACCAAGCTTGAGTGTGGATGTCCAGTAAATTTTAAAGTCGCCCAACCTGCACTCATCAGTTCTTAATACCCCCTGGAATTTACAAGGGTGTCATGAGGGATTCAGCCAGCACCCAGCTGATACCCCAGGGGCCCGTATCCACTCTGTCTCCCCACTGTGTCCAGAGCCACGAGGATTAGCGACCCATTTGCTGTAGTGGCTGTAAACACCTTCTCTCTGTCTACTCTCCTGTAGGGCTGCAAAGCACACCTCTCAGAGTTTAGTCTTGATTTGTTCCAGGAAACAGGAAACCCAGGATTCACGGCCTATTTCCCATCCCCACAGCCCGTAAGCCATTTTTTGCCAGAGATCAACATCGAGTTTGTACGATTAACTTCCTTCCTCTTTTCCAATCAGGATCGCTTTGCCCTTCTGTTGTTTTCTGTCACTCTGCCCTCCCCGGCTCCCCAGAGGCACTCCACACAGGCTCAGCAAACTGTCTCTGTGTCTGACGCAAACGTTGTCCGATCTGGCGACTTTAGTTGGTGCCATCTGTGTCCCTGGACAGCCATGTGCCAGGTACTGAGGAGTTGAGGTCAGCTACACGTCCCTCGTCCTGCATTGAGCTTCGACGCCATTCTCAACGTGTTTTCTCTAATCTTTTCTGGTCCAAGTGCCATCTCACCAACAGAGGAGAAAAAAGGAAGCCACGGTTAAGGAGTCTCATTTTAGGGAGTTCCCTGGTGGCCTAGTGGTTAGGATCCCGGGCTTTCACTGCTGTGGCCCGGGTTCAATCCCTGAACTGAGATCCCACAAGCCACGCGGTGTGGCCCAAAAAAATGGGGGGGAGGGGGGAGTCTCATTTCTTCTCTGTCAGGTGGTATTATGTGGTATTATGTGCAAATATTTTCTCCCAGTTCCTAGGTTGTCTTTTCGTTTTCTTTATGGTTTCCTTTGCTGTGCAAAAGCTTTATCATCTTAACCATCGTAAGTGCACAGCCCGGTGGCATTAAGCACATTCACATTGTTGGGCAACCATCCCCACCATCATCTCCAGAACTTTCCCATCTTCCCAAACTGAAACTCTGTCCCCATGAAACACTGACTCCTCATACCCCACCCCCAGCCCCTGACACCCACCATCTACTTCCTGTCTCTGTGGATGTGACTCATTTAGGGACCTCACATGAGTGGAATCATACAGTATTTGTGCTTTTGTGTCTGACTTCATTCACTGAACATCATGTCCTCAAGGTTCATCCCTGTTGTAGCAGGTGTCAGACTCTCCTTCCTTTTTAGGGCTGAATAATATTCCAGTGTTAAAAAAGGACTACATTTTGTTTATCCATTCATCCATCGATGGACACTTGGGTTGCTTCCACCTCAGCATCATTGTGAATAATGCTGCTGTGAACATGGGTGTCCCTAAATGTTTTCGATTACTTGTCACTTCCCTCCTTCTGTCCCAAGAGGGGCCTGGCCCATTCCTGCCCTTTTGAAACATAACTCGGAGCACCTGCACACACATACCTTTTCAAATGTTATTCTTTTGTTTTTAACCAGGCTCAGTTCCTCCTGAACTTAACTTTTTATTTAAAATAAAGGAAACTTTCATTTGAGAATAGTTTTCAGTTTATAAAAAACTTGCAAAGAGAGTATGGAGTTTCCTTATACCCCCCCCACGTAGTTTCCCCTGATGTTCACATTACTGTTGACTAAACTCTGTACTTTATTCAGGTTTCACCAGGTTTTCTGTGCCAAGATCCAGCCCAGGAGCCCACATTGCGCTTAGTGGATTTCACTGTTGAGCTACTTCCCTGTGTTGTCACCCTTTGCAGTTAAGCATCATCAGTTCTAATAACCAGCCTTTGAAAATCTGAACTTGGTGGTCTTCCATGGCAGCCCCTCATCCTCCTCCTTCAGATCCTGCCCCCTTTCCTTACTCCTCATGATCCTTCATCAAATCGTTTTCCAAATTTTTTATTTTATCGAAGTATAGTTGACTGACAACGTTGTGTTAATTTTTGCTGTACCACAAAGTGACTCAGTTATCTATATATATTCTTTTTATATTCTTTTCTATTATGGTTTATTAGGATATTGAATATAGTTCCCTGTGCTACACAGTAGGACCTTGTTGTTTATCCATCCTGTATATACTAGTTTGCATCTGCTAATCCCAAACCCCCAATCCATCCCTCCCCCACCCCCACCCCCCAGTCTGTTCTCTATGTCTGGGAGTCTGTTTTTGTTTCATAGGTATGTTCATTTGTGTCGTATTTTAGATTCCACCTATAAGTGATATCATATGGTATTTGTCTTTCTCTGTCTGACTTACTTCACTTAGTATGATAATCTCTAGGTCCATCCATGTTGCTGCAAATGGCATTATGTCATTCTTTTTTTTATGGCTGAGTAATATTCCATGTGCCACATGTGGGACCATGTACCACATCTTCTTTATCCATTCCTCTGTCAGTGGACATATAGGTTGCTTCCATGTCTTGGCTGTTGTGAACAGTGCTGCTGCAAATATTGGGGTGCATGTATCTTTTTGAATTATAGTTTTGTCTGGGTTCATTTTCCAAATTTTTAAGACCCCCCTTCCCCCTTTAATCTCAGATATCAGGTCTTTGAAATAAACCCCTCTTTTCTTCTTCTTCTCAGAAGTAAACTCTTAACACAAAACCAAACAAAGGAGGAATTATCTATAATCACAATAGGCAGGCATCTACTCATTATAAAACATCACTGCAAAAAAAAAATCACTGCATTTTGGTACCAACATATTCATTGATGTCATTGGAGAAAAGGAAAATGCTATTCAGGTGATGAACCTCCAGGTTATCTGCCAACCAATCCACTTCAGAGAGAGGAGGCTTCTTGGCCATTCATTTTTGTTATTGTTTGTTTTTGTTTTAATTTTAAGGTACATATGCTTCCTAAGTTGCAGGCCCTGTTCGGTAACATAACATTCACAAATGTCAGGTGTACCCAGCGAAATGTCATTTCAGACCTGAGCTTTCCAAAAATCTTTTACTCAGATTAATTTTCAGCAAGATACATATGCATAAAAGATCACGCAGTTCCCTTTTCTCTAGACACAGGTAGACAGTGAGTTGGAAACAGTTCCTTAGCTAAGCAGACAAGGTACAGTTGCCCCCCCACCATGTCCACACGTTCCACATCCTTGATTCAGCCAACCAAGGTTCAAAAATACTCCAGAAACTTCCAGAAAGCAAAACTTGAACTTGCTGCGCTCGCAGCCAACTATTTACCTAGCATTTACATTGTATTAGGTATGATAAGTAACCTTGAGATGATTTAAAGTATACCTGAGGGTGTGCATAGGTTCTATGCAGATCCAGCTGACCCCTGAACAGTGTGAGGGGGTGGGGTAGGGGCGCTGACCCTCTGTGCAGTCGAAAATCTGAGTATAACTTTATAGTTGGCCTTTTATATCTGTGGCTCCACATCCTCAGATTCAATCAACCACGGATTGTATAGAACTATAGCACATATTTAGTGGGAAAAAAAATCCACTATAAGTGGACCTGCACAGTTCAAGCCCATGTTGTTCAAGAGTCAACTGTATTGATACTTTGCCATTTCATGTGAGGGACTTGAGCATCCTGGGATTTGGGATTTTGGCATCCTTAGAGGCCCTGGAACCAATCCCCTCCGGATACCGAAGGATGACGGTATTTAACATTCATGCTAATAACAAAGAATATTTTTCTTTTTTTACAAATTTTATTTATTTATTTATTTATTTATTTATTTATTTTTGGCTGCATTGGGTCTACGTTGCTGTGTGCGGGCTTTCTCTAGTTGAGGCGAGCAGGGGCTACTCTTCATTGCGGGGCACAGTTTTCTCATTATGGTGGCTTCTCTTGTTGCGGAGCACAGGCTCTAGGTGTGCGGACTTCAGTAGTTGTGGCGCGTGGGTGCAGTAGTTGTGGCTCGCGGGCTCAGTAGTTGTGGTTCGCAGGCTCTAGAGCACAGGCTCAGTAGTTATGGTGCACAGGCTTAGTTGCTCCACAGCATGTGGGAACTTCCCAGACCAGGGCTTGAACCCATGTCCCCTGCATTGGCAGGCGGATTCTTAACCACTGCGCCACCAGGGAAGTCCCCAAATAAATTTCTTTGTGCCTTGTGGTGATGTTGGGGATTTACTCATTAAGGGCAGATTCTCCCATGAGGTCGGGGACAGGCAGGGATGGCTGGCCTAGGGCCGTCTGGCAGCTCTCTCAGCCAGGTATCATTTCTTACCATCCACACCTTTGCGCATTTCTCTTTTACATGGTGGCCCCTGGCAGAGGCTTCTGCACGAAGTCCCCAGGTTTCTAGCCAGGACAAAGTCTTGCGTTCGGCCACTCTCAGTGGAGCAGCCCCACATCCCATTGGGTGGCTCTTTTTTTTGGGGGGGGGGTGCCGCACTGCAAAGCTTGTGGGATCTTAGTCCCCAACCAGGCATCAAACCCATGCCCCCTGCAGTGGAAGCACCGAGTCCTCACCGCTGGACCACCAGGGAAGTCCCTCTCATTACTTTTTATACTCTCACAGTCTCTTCTCCCAAATTATGGTGACTCTCCATGAGGTCCTCGGGCATTTCTCATTTTCATTGTAACCCTCTCTGAATGTCTCCAAGCCTGCTTTCTTATAAAGCACTATTCCCAGACCCTCCTCCTTGGCCATCAGAACTGCTCTCTGAGGTCTCAGTTGAGTGTCCATCACCGTCTGCAGGAATTCTTCTTAAGAGACTGTGCCTTTGGCCTTCCCTCTAAAAGATGAAGGGAGGGAAGAAAGAGGAAGGCTGCTTGTTCTTTCTGCTGAGGTGTCCAGTGAGTGATAAGAGAAGCTCTGGAATTAAATGAGTTCGCAGGAAACATGGCTTTATTCACTGTGTTCTGGTCTGAATTGTGTTCCCCCCAAATTCCCATGTTGCATCCCTAAGACCCCAGCATGATGGTAATAGGAGGTGGATCATCTTTGCAAGATGATTGGAGTAGATGAGGTCATGAGGGTGGGGCCCCCATGACGGGATTAGGCCCTTATAAGAAAAAACCCTAGATAGCTTGTGCTCACTCTCTCTACCATGTAAGGACCCAGCAAGAAGGTGGCCATCTGAAGCCAGGAAGCAAGCCCTCAGCAAAGGCCGAATCTACTGACACCTTAGTCTTGGACTTCCCAGCCTCCAGGACTATAAGGACATAAATTTCTATTGTTTAAACCACCCAATCTGTTTTTTTATTATGGCAGCCGGAGCTGTTTACGACTTTGGGCATGAGTGTTCTTTCTTTTTTTTTGTTGGTGGTGATGCTTTTATTTGTTTCACACTTTTTCTTTTGAAATCATTACAAATTCACGGGAAATTGCAAAGGTGGTACAGAGAGGTCACGTGTACCCCTCACGCAGTTTCCCCCACTGGTTACTTCTTTGTAACTACAATATAATAGGATGTCAAAATGAGGAAATTGTCATCTGGACAATATGTGAGTCTGGTCCAATGCCATTTTATTACATGTGTAGATTCCCACAGCCACCACTTCCCTCAAGATCCAGGACTGTTCCATCACCACAGGTGGCCCTTGAACTTCTGCGTTATATTCTCACCCACTCTTCACGCGCACCCCCCCCCCACTTAAACTCCAGCAACCACAAATCTTTTCTCTATCTCTATAATTTTGTCATTTCAAGAAAGCTACATAGGGAATTCCCTGGTGGTCCAGTGGTTAGGACTCCGCACTTCCCTTGTTGGGGGCCTGGATTTGATCCCTGGTTGGAGAACTAAGATCCCGCAACCCCTCAGTGCAGCCAAAAAAAAGAATGTTACATAAATGGAATCATACAGTGACCTTTTGAGATTGTCTTTCATCTCAGTATAACGCCCGTGAGATCTACCCAGGTTGCTGTGTGTTATCAACAGTTCCTTTTCCTTGCCGAGTAGTATTCCGTGGCATGGATGGACCGCAGTTTGTCTGACCGTTTACTCAGTGAAAGACATCTGTGTTGTTTCCTGTTTTGGCCTCAAAGCAGCTGCGAACAGTCATGTAAAGGTTTTTGTCTGGACCGGAGTTTTGCATTTCTCTGAGATAAATACACAAGAATGCAATTGTTTAGTTTTCTTTACAAACCACCCAACTGTTTTCCAGAGTGGCTGCACCCTTTTACATTCCCACCAGCAATGTATGAGTGATCCAGTTCTCCACATCCTCACCAGCATTTAGCATCATCACCGTTTTTTATTTTAGCCGCTCTGGTAGTGACGGCTCACGGTGGTTTTGCATTTCTCTGATGGCTAAATGATTTTGAACATCATTTCACATGCTTTTTTACCATCTGTATATCTTCTTCGGTGAAATGTAGTCTTCATCTCTTATGCTCATTTTCTGAATGGGTTGTTTGTATTTTTACTGTTGGATTTTGAGAGTGCGTCATATATTCTAAATGCTAGTCCTTCGTCAGATAGGCAGTTTGCAAAATATTTCCTCCCACTCTGTAGCCTGTCTTTTCATCCTTTTAACAGATCTTCCTCAAGCAAATGTTTTTAATTATGACAAAGTCAGTTTAAAGATATATTTTTCTTTTGTGGATCAGGCTTCTGGTGTCATAGCAAAGAACTCTTTCACCCATCCAAGCCCCAGTTCCTGAAGATTTTCTCCTATGTTAGCTCTGAAAAGTCTTACAGTTCTACATTTTCTGTTTAAATCTGTGGTCCATTTTGAGTTCTTGTTTGTGAAAAGCATGAAGTTTAAGTTGAGGTTCATTTTTATGCCCATGGACATGGCCATTGGTCCTTTCTGCATTAACTTCCGGAATTATCCATAGAGTAATACAAACTATTTTGTAGAATAGTGATTTGCAAGCATATCGCTTGATGGTATAACCCACATGTCCTGCATGATATTTACACCAAAAATATATATTTGCTACCATATTATCCTTTTGCTATACACGAGGGATTTTTCAACACAGATCTCTAGATCACGCATTATTAAACATTAATTCTCAACTTATAAATATTCATTCCAGAAGCAGTTAACTGTGGGTGGTGGCAGTACAGGTTATTTCTACTTTTATACTGTTTTGTGATTTTTAAGTCTTCTGCACACGCAGTCAAGAAGATCCCACAATTCGTTTTTAAGTGGTGTTTGCTGGGTTTGACGTAATTTGGGAGGTGGGGGGGGGCTTGTGTATTTTTTAAATTTCACGTTCACAAAGAGTATTCTTTCTGGCTCATACTTCTAAGCCCCAATATGCCTTTTTTTTTTTTTCCTTTTTTCTTTTTTTTTTTTTTCTCTCTTTGTCCTCTGAGGCATGGGGTTAAGGTTTGGGGGTGGGGGGGTTTCCCCCTCCTGTATTTTTCTTTTTTATGCTGTCTTGCTTTTGTAACATCCAACTGAAGCAGGGCAGAGAAATCAATGAGTTGTCTCGGCATTGATTTAGTCTATTCCCAGGTGGCTGCCAAGCCGGGAACTGTGAACTGAAAACTTCATTTGGTATCAGATTTTCTTAATTGTCTCTCGAACACTCGCCCACAGCCCGTGCTTGCTAGAACTCTCCAGAGACAGGTGGCACTCGCAGCCTGAGAGAAAAGTCTTCGAAGACACAAAGAATGGGGGCAGGGAGAGGGGCCTAGGACCTCACCAAATATGAGAAAATGGGCAGCTGTTTCGAAGCCAAGCCTTTGAAACTGCCGGGCGGCTGGTGGTTTTTTGGTTTGTTTTTTTGTTTTTAATATTTATTTATTTGTTTGTTTATTTTGGCTGCTCCGGCTCTTAGTTGCGGCATGCGGACTTGTTAGTTGTGGCATGCGGGATCTTTAGTTGCGGCATGTGGGATCTAGTTCCCCAACCAGGGATCGAACCCAGGCCACCTGCATTGGGAGCACGGAGTCTTACCCACTGGACCACCAGTGAAGTCCCCTGCATGGCCTTTTGCAGAAAACTGCAGGGACCTCTGTGCCCGGGCCCAGCTGCTTCCCAAAGATGTTTCCAGTTACTTTCCCATCAAGTAGCAGGAGGAATCTGCCATTTAGAATATAGAATTTTTTTTTTTTGCGGTACGCGGGCCTCTCACTGTTGTGGCCTCTCCCGTTGTGGAGCACAGGCTCCGGGCGCGCAGGCTCAGTGGCTATGGCTCACAGGCCTAGCCGCTCCGCAGCATGTGGGATCTTCCCGGACCGGGGCACGAACCCGTGTCCCCTGCATCGGCAGGCGGACTCTCAACCACTGCACCACCAGGGAAGCCTAGAATTCTTTTTTTTAAATTGAAGTATAGTTGATTGACAGTGTTGTGTTAGTTTCAGGTGTACAGCAAAGTGATTCAGTTATACATATATATATCTATATATTCTTTTTCAGATTTTTTTCCATTACTGGTTATTATAAGATATTGAGTATAGTTCCCTGTGCTATACAGTAGGTCCTTGTTGGTTAGAATATAAAATTCTTGCTTGGAAGTTGGTGTTTCTAGAAGCCAGTATGCTTCTAGATTATAAAGGACAGTTTAAGCCCAATTAAGATGGTCACTTGATATGTCATAATGAGTTTCCTTGAAAAATGACTTTCAACAGGTTCTTAACTGTCGAGTCTTGTTCATGGACTTCCCTCGAGGGTCCTTACGTTCCCCCAAGGGCTGATGGGGTTGTGCTTGTGTATCAGAGGATTTATAGACTGCAGGTCACTCGGGAGCCTAAGTACACTAGAAATGAGCCCCTATTAACCTGAACTTTGTGGCGTGGGGTCTGTTGTCCAAGTAAAATCCCAAAGTGGGATCATCGTAGCTGTCACACCAGCTTAGTCGTCTGATTTGCTCACAGAGACCACTCTTCAAGAAACCGAGGCAAAACAGGTTTAAAAAAAAAAAATCATGAGAACAGGCTGCTGTTTGTGGCTAAGAACGGGTGTGTTTTTTCCTCCGGGCCAAGAACTTATTCCATTTTCACCGTTCACTTCTCATTGTCATTCCTGGCTCTCCTCTGGGTCCCCTCTGTGGTGGACCGGTTGCCGCAGCAGGCCGGGAGCATGCCGATCGATGGCACCTCTCAGCGGTGGGCAGACGGTGCTAATTAAGCTCCGAATCAGGTTCGATGGCTGTGCCGACAGCACAGCCCAGATCCCAGTGACCCACCACCCGCTGTCTGCCTCACCATGGCTGTCTGGTTTAGGAAAACATGAGGGCAGGATGAATACAGATTCCTGTCTGTCTCAGAGCCAGGGGCAGCGTGACTAAGTCATACTGGGTGTGAAACCTACAAATCACTGGGCTTGTTCTGCAGAAAGGTAACCCTTCTTCGCAGGACTTTATCCGCTGAACAGCTTTAACTGAGATATAATTCACGTATCATACAATGCACCCATTTCAGTGTACAGTGCAGTGGCTTTTAGTGTATTCAGAGTCACTGCAATCAATTTATTTTATTTTGTTTTATTTTATTTTATTTATTTTTGGCCATGCTGCACAGCTTGGGGGATCTTAGTTCCCCAACCAGGGGTCGCACCCAGACCCTCAGCAGTGAGAGCGCCGAATCCTAACCACTGGACTGCCAGGGAATCCCCCCCTTTTTTTTTCCACAATCAATTTTAGAACCCCCAAGAGAAACCCCATACCCATTAGCTGTCACCCTCCAATGTCCCCAAGTCCTAGGCACCTACCTATTGATCTACTTTCCGTCATTGTGGATTTACCTATTCTGCATGTTTCCTATAGATGGAATCCTACACTGCGTGGTCTTGTGTGCCTGACCACTTTCACTCAGCAGGATATTTCCCGGGCCCATCCACATCGGAGCATGTTTCAGCATCTCATTTCTTCTTTAGATGAATGCTATTCCATTGTATGGATGCAGGATTCTGTCTTTGCAAATTCACCTACTGGCTAAAATGTATTTGTAACCCTCCAATCAGTACTTGTGGGGTGTTTTCACAGTCACATGCAGAGACACTTGCAGTGAAAAATGTGAGTCACTAAGACGCACGTTCCCAGCTGAGGTTGAACAGGCCGTGCCCCCTGCATTCTTGCTTCAGTTCATACTGCAAACACGTGTCTTTTTTTTTTTTTTTTTTTTTTTTTTGTGGTACACGGGCCTCTCACCACTGTGGCCTCTCCCGTTGCAGAGCACAGGCTCCGGACGTGCAGGCTCAGTGGCCATGGCTCACGGGCCCAGCCGCTCCGCGGCATGTGGGATCTTCCCGGACCGGGGCACGAACCCGTGTCCCCTGCATCGGCAGGCGGACTCTTAACCACTGCGCCACCAGGGAAACCCCAGAATTTCATTCTTTTTTATGGCTAAATAAAATCCCATGAAACAGTGAATTTCTTGGCACCTGTTTTGTGGGAGGCACTGTCCTCCATTCTACTGGGGAGACAGACAGTGATTAGAATAAGTAAATTATATCATACGTTTAGGGGGCTAATTCATCATTCTTTTAGCTGGAATTCTACCCCTTGTACCCTTTTGAGTCCAGTTGTACCTGAGGCCCCTGATCATGACCCCCAAGACACAAAAACCTCAAAGTGTCTTCTTAATCATCCAAGGAAGATCTAATTCCATTTATCGTAGATTTAGCATTACCGATCATTTTCTAAAACTTCTCTGGAGCCAGTGATTCTTAGAGGGTGTTTAGGGTGACTTTTCCTCCCGTGGGCTGTTTGATTAAAGCAGAATCCATCCGACTTCAGGCAGGACCTCGGATCACAGGAACAATCTGTCAGCCGCACCAGGACGCCGGGCAAAGTCTTCATTTTAGCATTTGTCCCATATTTGTACATCCAGATCATAGTTGCCTGGGTGGAGTTCACTGGACATAGAAATGCCAGGAAGTGCCTGCCCTGGACCGTGGAGGCCTCCATTTATGATTTTCACCATAGCAAACGAGTGTTGGTATGTGAACGAACAGCCTTGTCACCTTTGTCTACTATGATAATAGCCATTGTTAGCTATTTATGATCACGACATCAGGATGTTTGAAGTCACCGACCAAATGGCATCACGTAGTCTCCATGCTGCTCAGAACCAGAGTCTCAACTACTTTCCTTGTGTGACATAGAGAAACTGGTGGGTGGGTGCATTGGGGACCCAGGAGCCGTGTCAGGAAGGCCACTAGACAGATTTCTTCTTTTTTTCTTTTTTCTTTTTTTTTTGGCCATGCTGCTCAGCATACGGGATCTTAGTTCCCTGACCAGGGATGGAACCCATGTCCCCTGCATTGGGAGCGTGGAGTCTTAACCACTGGACCACCAGGGAAGTCCCCAGATTTCTTTTCAAGGCTGCTGTTTGTCTTAGAGCAAAGCTTTCAAATGTGGCTTTCACCCTGAGAATAAGTAAATTAGCCAAGCGGCCCGTCGCAACTAGGCTTGACTTAAATGGTCGACTTGTCAAATAGGAGGAGGAAAAGAAAAAACAGCTTCATTAATGACAGCCTGGCTTTCCAAGAGCTGCATCTTTCCATTGATAGGGAAGGATCAGTGGGTACAATACATCTGAACATTCCAACTCTTTTTTTTCTTTTCACTACATATTTTTTAATTTAAAAAGGTAAAAATTACATTCACATTCTTTAAACACTTATTCTAATATCACATTATTTTTTAAAATAATTTGACTCTTTGTCTCTTACTTGTGTTCAACATCCTTTCTATTCAATATCCAATCTGATGCTAGATTTCTGTTTTTGTTGTTGTTTGTTTTTGTTTTTGTTATGTGTGTGTATGTATGTGTTTGGGTGTATGTGTCCAAAATCCAGTACAAAAATCATGTACTTCAAGTATAATTATAATAGATCAGTACTTGTCTGTAGATTATGACCTTAATAGAACATACAAATTCTTGCTAGTACCGAGTATGAAAAAACTTGCAGATTTGAATCAGGGAGTCCTGTGAGTGAGGTCATGGGCTTTCATTTATCAAATATAAGTGGCACTGGACATTGTACATATCTTCTTAATTCTCACTGTCCTTATTTATCAAGGGGAAGATAAGATTGCATACCTTGATACTTATTGAGAGGATCGAATGAATTAACATAGAACATATGGGAAGAACATATTCAAGTATATGATCTACTGGAGGTAGTTGGCATCAACAGTAATATCCCAACTCTTAACGAGCAGATGAGGGCAGACAACCCTTCGGGGCCCCTGTTGTGTGTTAGGTTGGTTTACGATCGCCTTATAATATAGGATCAGGGCCTCTCATCAACCTTGGGAGTCAAATTCTATCAGAGCAATTACGAACAGTGGCGCGTGCGGCCAAACACCAGAGACCCCATGGTCTCTGCGTCTCAGCATCATCCTGACAGCCGGTCTCAGATTAATTACAATCGGAGATGTGTGTGATGTCGGCACAAGCTCCCAATCCGTGATCTTAAGACTCTTTGCGGTGGATGTAAACTGCTCTTTGCTTTTTATCCCCTACCAAGACGGAGGGATATGGGGTGGAGGAGTTGTCGTGTTGTTCTTATTTTCCCTGCGGAGAAAATACTGTGTAATTTCCACACTAAACGGTCACAGCGGGGACCAACTTCCTGCCCTCCATACCCAAGGCTTCAGCCAATACAGTAAGAGAAGCAGCTTTCCATTTCTAGAAGGATCACCCCCAGGGCTATAAAAACGGGCACAGCCCAGCCGGGTCTCAGCGCCCCCAGTGTGACCATGGGGAACACCCACTCCAAGAGCAGCAAGGGGGCCAGCTCGCTCCACGGCCGCCCCGAGCTCTCGTTCTACAGCTCTTTTCCCAGGAAGTGGAGCGAGAACGTCTTTCTGGATAACGAGCTGCTGACCTCCAAGATTCTGTCCGTGCTGCGGCCCCAGTCGGAGCGGGGCCTCCGGACGGGCCACCTCCGCTACCCTGCCCACTTCCTCAGCACCAGCTCTGTCTTTGCCTCCGTCGCAGCCTCCCTGAAGGAGCACCCGAGGGCCACCCTCCTGTCCGATGGCAGCCCGGGCCTGGCCAGGAATGTCGGCATGACGGTCTCGCAGAAGGGGGGTCCACAGCCAGCACCCAGCCCGGCGGGAACGGGGACGAGACTTGGGTGAGTCGGGTAGCCCCTCTGCCACAGGGGCTGGCGAAGGGAGGGAGCAGGGGTGGCATTCCTCAGGGACCCTGAGGGCAGCCTCTCCGGAAGGAGACCCTCGGTGGGGGCAGTAGGGGGGGTTGGGGAGAGCCCCACCAAGCGGCAAGATTGCTGTTAACACCTGCTTTGGAGATTCACTCCTTTTCCTTTTTCAAAAATGATGTGCTCTGGGGGTCCTCGGCCATTTGGAGCCAGTTTGCTTCCTGCTCTTGAAGGGCCCTTGGACAGGGCTCCTCTGTGTCCTCCAGACGAGGCTGGAAGCCCACTGAGGTTGCCGCGAAGTTTGTGTCCTGTTATTCATGCCTTAATCCGATTTTCCTAGGACTTTGAGGTGGTTCTTGTAATATTGCATTCAGCAGCGTTCAGGTAGAAAACCTCATGTAAAAAAAAAAAATGTCACTGCAGTGATCCTTGGATGAGTCGGTGGGGAAAGGAGCTGATTTTCTTTTTCCTCTAGAAAGGATTCTCCCTCCAATCTCAAGTGGGAGTGAGACTGTGTCCACCCTACTCTGGCCAGAAAGAATTCCAGGGGTTCCTGAGGGCTCCGGTGGCCAGGAAAGGCAGCATATAATGAATGCACCCTTAGAATGTACTTGAACATTAAACTGAAGTTAGTTTTGATGGCAGATATAGGGAACAAACTAGTGGTTGCCAGTGGGGAGAGGGAAGGGGAGAGGGGCAAGATAGGGGCAGGGGATTAAGAGGCACAAACTACTATGTATAAAATAGATAGGGCTTCCCTGGTGGTGGCGCAGTGGTTAAGAATCTGCCTGCCAGTGCAGGGGACATGGGACATGGGTTCGAGCCCTGGTCCGGGAAGATTCCTCATGCTGTGGAGCAACTGAGCCCGTGCACCACAACTACTGAGCCTAGAGCCCACGAGCCACAACTGCTGAGCCCGCGTGCCACAACTACTGAAGCCCGCATGTCTAGAGCCCGTGCTTCGCAACAGAGAAGCCACCACAATGAGAAGCCCAAGCACTGCAACAAAGAATAGCCCCCGCTTGCCGCAACTAGAGAAAGCCCGCGCGCAGCAACAGACTCAACGCAGCCATAAATAAATTTATTTTAAAAAATAAAATAAAATAAACAGGTATATTATACAACACAGGGAATATCGCCAGTGTTTTTTAATAAGTATAAATGGAGTATAACCTTTAAAAATTGTGAATCACTATGTTATACACCTGTAACTAATATATTGTACATCAACTGTATTCCCCCCCCAAAAAAGGCAGTTTTGATGGAAGAAGACCTGATGTCACATTGACAGATAGTCTCCTAATTTTCAAAATGTTCTGTGAGTTAAGACTTATGTTGATAGCCAGAAAGTTCTCAAATAGTATCTAATCAGATTGAGTAATAACGTGATTTGCCTTTGTAGAATGTGTGTGTGTGTGTGTGTGTGTGTGTGTAATGCAATTTTTTTAAATGACTGGTTTTATGATTTCCATTTAGACCAGTCACAGGAGAGATGGATGAAACCGACACAGTGTCTCTGAAGTTCAAGCAGGCAGCCGATGACTCTCTTTCACTTACATCTTTGAACACTGACTCCATCTTTATAGAAGGTACCGTCACCTCGATTCTTTCTCGGGTGTCAGGTGGTCTCCATTCACTGGGAGGCACTGGGACCCACATCCGGGCATCCAGGCGGCACGGACAGGGGCAGCCCCAAGCCTGCCAAGGCCCCGGGCCCCTGAGCAGCGGCCTCCTATCCTTCCCTCAGACCCCTACACTGCCTCGCTGAGGCGTGAGATCGAAGCAGATGCCCATGAGTTCGAGGCTGAGTCCTGGAGCCTCTCTGTGGACCCCGCATATGTGAAGAAACAGAAGAGGGAGGTGGTGAAAAGGCAGGATGTGCTCTATGGTAAGGAGGCCTGCCACGCCAGCCCTTCCATTCCTCCCCCTCCCCCTTCTTCTTTTTCTTTTTCTCCTCCCCCTCCCCCTCCCTCTTCTTCTTCTTGATTTTTTTTTTTTTTAATTTATTAATTCCATCTGGGAGCCAGGGCTCCACTGCTAACCCTCCCTGAGACTGTGTGGCCCACTCCACCTACTGCCCCAGGGTAGCCCTGCCTTCCGGGCCGGGAAGGAGGTGGCCGGACGGCGCTTTGTGAGAACCAGTCCCCAAGGACAGGAATGACCGAATGCCCAGTCCTGACTCGTCCTTACCTTGCTGGTGACCCCAGGAGAGAAGACCGCCTGGGCCCATCCCAGTCATCCCTGGTGACCACAGACAGTCCTGGGTGTGGTGGAAGTTTTGGAGGCAGGTCCCTCTCTGCATGTGACTGTAGCGCTGCTCCGGGGTGGGCGCACCTTCCCACCGGCTGTTGGAAAACCTGGCCGTGGGCAGCCGCTGTCCTTATATGGGATGTTGCAGTCGCTGTGGAAACCACATCTCCCAGGCACCGCTCATCCCTGGGCTGGGTGCCCCCCGTGGGCCCCTCCAGGCCCCCAACACTGCTCAGTGGTTTCCACTCACCAGTGGACACTCACTTCCTTCCACGTTTTGCACACTGAGCTCCCTGCCAGGGCCAGAGCAGGTTGGGGTGTGGGTGGGGAGGAGAGCCTGAGCCCGGCCAGGAGTCCTGCCTAGGGGGGGTGGGCAGTGCAGTCCGTCGCTTCCCTCTGGGCAGTCCTGTGTCACGCTGTCTCCGCTGCTGGGCAAGCGCAGAGTCCTTCCAAGCCCTGTGGCTGGCGACCCTGGCCCCGGCCAGCGCCACTGACTTCTGTTTCATCTCTAACAACTTCAAGGCCTTGACTTAAATGGCAGAGGAACTCCATCACAAAATCGAATCTTTCTTTGCCTTTAACAGTGAATTAAAGTCCTCCCTGGAGCTCCCCTTTCCCCATCAGTTATAGTCTGGGGCAGGTCTCTGACATGCAAGTTTCACATCCCAGGGAGGGGTGTTGGTCAGAACAGTCTTCTTGTTTCAAACAGCCTGGAAACATCTTCGGTTGACATTAGGCAGGAACCCCTCCTGTGCATCTGAGGTCCCAGCGCACATCCCGGTCCTGTCTTTCCTGATGTGCTTCCACCCCTCGCTGCCCCCATAAGCTGGGCCCCCAGCACTGCTGGGCCGGGGAAGACAGGAAGCCTGGCCCCTGGGCTGTCAGACCACCAGGGCGAGGGCTTCGCGGAAACCTGAGAAGCCAGCCTGGCCCGTCGCGGTACAAGGCAGGGCCAAGCCGGGGCGTTGGCCCCGCACCACTAAGTCCCGTGTCCCTGTCCGGGCAGAGCTGATGCAGACGGAGGCCCACCACGTGCGGACGCTCAAGATCATGCTGAAGGTCTACTCCAAGGCCCTGCGGGAGGAGCTGCAGTTCAGCCCCAAGGCCGTCAGCCTCCTCTTCCCGGGCGCAGACGACCTGCTGGAGGTGCACGGCCACTTCCTGTCTCGGCTGAAGGAGCGCCGTCAGGAGTCCCTGGAGGAGGGCAGTGACCGCAACTACATCGTCCAGAAGATCGGGGACCTCCTGGTACAGCAGGTAGGCGTGGCCAGGGCGGCTCCGGACCTGGACCAGCCCCTGCCCCGTCTCTTTCCTTCCAATGCAGAAAGAACATGCCCCCCATTGACTGAGAGCCCCAGCCCCCAAGGACTGAAGTCCCGGCTCCTTAACAGCCACGCATCGTGCCACCAGCCTAGAAACAGAGACCCAAATGGCAAACGCACTCGTCTAGACACTATCCAGTGGGTGTTCTGGGCTTTTGTTTGGTTGGCTGGCTTTTATTTTTTTTGGTCTTGACGGCTGTTTGGTTTTTGGACCAGAGCCATCCATGGTAGGGCCGTTGACCCTGATCTGACTCCTGAGTGGACTTCTGGGCCGAGACCGAGATTGACAAAGGGGACCCAGGACCCTTCGTCTGCCCTTGGAGTGCCCAGAGCATCCCAAGTCAGCTAACTAGGATTCATAGGAAGAAGATGCCGTTCGCTTTTGAATTTTTCTAACATTCTTCCACTTAAATTTATTTTTCCTTCTCGGATTTCAGGATGTTTTACAAGCACCTGTGACTTGTAGACATTTTCTCCTTTTCCCTTTCGGTACCTTGTGCTGAGACGCCACATACTAAAGCATTTCTCTGTTTGGGTGCCAGTGAGCCAGACAAGAAAGTGAAATCCCAAGTCAAGTCAATCTGCGTTTTAGCAGAGTCAGGCGAATGAGGTGAAACTATTCCCTGGCAGTTTTTGTGTTTCCTTTTAGTAACGCCTCCACGGCCTCTCTTCAGTTTTCAGGTGAAAATGGGGAGAGAATGAAAGAAAAATACGGTGTCTTTTGTAGCGGCCACAACGAAGCCGTCAGTCACTACAAGTTGCTGCTGCAGCAAAACAAGAAATTTCAAAACTTGATCAAGGTAAAAAAAAAAAAAGTATTTATTTTTAATTAAAAACATATCCTCAGGACTTCCCCGGCAGTCCAGTGGTTAAGAACCCACGCTTCCAATGCAGGTGGCACGGATTTGATCCCTGATCAGGGAACTGAGATCCCGCGTGCTGCACGGTGTGGCCAAAAATTTTTTTTTTTTTTTTTTTTTTTGCGGTACGCGGGCCTCTCACTGCTGTGGCCTCTCCCGTTAAGGAGCACAGGCTCCGGACGCGCAGGCTCAGCGGCCATGGCTCACGGGCCCAGCCGCTCCGCGGCATGTGGGATCTTCCCAGACCGGGGCACGAACCCACGTCCCCTGCATCGGCAGGCGGACTCCCAACCACTGCGCCACCAGGGAAGCCCCCAAAATTTTTTTAATTTAAAAAAATAAGAAGTAACCTCTTTGCAATAGGTTGTTCCCCGTCCCCTCCCCCGCCCCCAGAACTGTAGGCTTTTGGAGAGCTTGGGATTATAAACAACTTGTTATAAGGCAGTGATTTTTCAAGGTTCTGTCTCATTTTTAACCACAAACTCATTCAGAACACAGTGGTGAAAGCTCTGGAGAATCCCCGGGTGTAAAGCAAAGCAGGCCTAGGGTTTTGTTCCTGCCGCAGCAGGGTGGCCCCTGAGATGCCCCTCAATGGATGACCATGGGTCCTCAGACCGTTGAGGGGACATGAGTGTCCTCGCAAGGGGCCGCCCTGCCCCGGGAACCGGCCCTCCAGAGCCACCCGCTCTGCCTCGGATGCTCTGGCAGATGCAAGGCCTGCCTTCCTCTAAGCCTTTGTCCTTTCGTCACCTCCTCCCCTGTCTGGTCCCCATGCATCACCCGCGGCCCATGGAATGACCCACACCTGTCTTCTTTCTGCCCAGCAGTGTGCAAGTGCTCAGGGCCCAGGAGCTGAGTCAGTAGTCGGGCAAGACCCACCCCACCCCCCGCATCCTGGGAGGCACTCCTGGGTCAGGGCTGCTGGGCGCCTGGTCAGCATGTGCCCTGAGGCAGCCCCGGCCCACTGCACCCCACAACAGCTCCACATCTGCAGCCTGTACCCCAAGGACTCTACCCTGAAATGATATCCGGCAACTAAAGGTCTAGAGTTAAGGATGCAGGGTTGTTAAATTTCACCCCAGGGAACTTCCCTGGCGGTCCAGTGGTTAAGACCCCGTGCTTCCACTGCAGGGGGCACAGGTTTGATCCCTGGTCGGGGAACTAAGATCCTGCACGCCACGAGGTGTGGCCAAAAAAAAAAAAATTCTAAAAAACTTTCACTCCATTATCCTTGCAGTGGGTAGACGTGAAAAGGAGAGGGTCGTTTGGGGACCTGAGTCCAGTGGTTACGAACTTGGCACTTTCACTGCCGCGGGCCCAGGTTCAATCCCTGGTCAGGGAACTAAGATCCCGCAAGCCACATGATGTGGCTGGGAAACAAAGTGACTTCAGGTGACCACTTCTTAGGCTCGTAGCCAGAAGCGTGCACCAGCAGCAGCCAGGGAGCCAGTTCAGAGAGCACCGTCCCAGCCGCGTCTGGAGGGTCCCGACGGCCATCAGCAGGGTTAGGGTCTGCGCGTGTGCGTGTGCAGATGGACAGCTCTCCAGGCGATTCCCATAACCACCACCCCCCCACTCACTCCCCCACCCCCCGGCTGGTTTCTTCCTAATGGGTTCTGTGGGGGCCCACATCTTATAGCAGGTGAGGCTGCCTCTGCCTTTGTGGCCTTTCTGTATACAGCAGGCAGTCCCTGCTTTCAAGTACCTGCAAAGCGGCAAGGAAAAGGTCCCCATAAGCCGAAAAGGGACCGTGAACTGGATATCACTCGATATCCGACCATGAACTGATGTGGCGGGAGATTAGACACCCTCGCAGCATGGCTTTGTTTTCTCCGTTTCATAGAGAATCGGCAACTTCTCCATCGTGAGGCGGCTTGGCGTGCAGGAGTGTATCCTTCTGGTCACCCAGCGCATAACCAAGTACCCCGTGCTGGTGGAGCGTATTATTCAGAACACGGAAGGTACGGTAGCTCTCCTGTCTTGCCCTTAGGTGCTTGGTGGGGAGGAGGGTCTCTGTCTCCCCACCCCCTATTCTAATAGTGGGTTAGATAATCCACTCTGCCATCTGTCCCTGGTTCTCCAGATTCAGCTGGGCTCAGCAGTCACTAACTGAGCTGCCACCTTGCAGAATCCACTGTGCTGGGTGCTAGGGTTTCCAACCAGGGTGCCTGGTCTCGCCTGCCCTTACCCCCCTGAGTCCCCGCACAGTCTGGGCTGGAGCAGCCCTCAGTCAGTATTGGAGAGTGGATGAAAAGACACAGGTAGTGCCCTTGCTAAGGTCACCCCTGGGTGACCCTCACAGGCCCAGAGGTGACTTCTGTGTCACATACCTGGTGCCGTGGAGGGCAGAGAGGAAGGGCATGTAGCCCAGCCGGGGGTTCCCGGAGGCCAGGCCAGTGCTGACCGCACCTCCCTTATCTCCAGGGGATTTGGGTGGTGGGAGAATGCACAATGTTCCCCTGCCATGAAAGCAGAGCCCTTGGAGTGGGAGGAGCCAGCCCTTGGTAATGGCCGGAGGTGGAGGGAGTCTTTTATGGAGAGCTGGAGGGCAGGGGGGAGTCTGTTTACCGAGGAATGGCCAGCGGAGTTATGCAGGGGCTGTTTTTGCCGCTTAATTTGCACCTCAGCTTCTGCATTCGACAGAAGCTCTGTCTTGGTGAAAACCAAACACTGGGCTGTCACATTTACTTTGGAGAAGCGTTTACATCTCAGGAAATTCGAGTTGGAAGGTGATTCTCAAGGGTCCTCTGGGCAGTGGCCTCGGGACACACCTCCTCGACCCCGTAGCCTGTCCGCCTCCATCGTGTTCGTGGACGCAGACCAAGGAAAGCGCTAACTCTGCTGTGTGTGGCAGCTGACTCCGAGGACCACAAAGACCTGACCCAGGCCCTGAACCTCATCAAAGGCATCATCTCGCAAGTGGACGCCAGGGTCAGCGAGTGTGAGAAAGGCCAGCGCCTCAGGGAGATCGCGGGGAAGATGGACCTCAAGTCCTCCAGCAAGCTCAAGAACGGGCTGACCTTCCGCAAGGAGGACATGCTGCAGCGGCAGCTCCACCTGGAGGGCATGCTGTGCTGGAAGACCACGTCCGGGCGCCTAAAAGGTAAAGTCCCGCTCCAGTCACCTCTGCTGGATGCCATCCTGGGTTGATGGGCGCCATCTTGGATCAGTGGCACCATCTTGGAGTGATAGACACCATTTGGGATTAGTAGCACCACCTTGGAGTGGTGGACGCCGTCCTGGGCTGGTGGCACCATCTTGGAGTGGTGGGTGCCATCCTGGGTTGATGGCACCACCATGGAGTGGTGGATGCCATCTTGGATCAGTGGCACACCATCCTGGGTCAGTGGCACCACCTTGGAGTCTTGGGTACCTTCTTGGATGAGTGAGCACTATTTTGGATTGATGGGCACCAGCTGGCACAGAGCCCCTGCAGCCTGGCTGCTTCGCGGCTGAAGAGAGGTTACCTGCTGAGTCAGGTCAAGCGCAGAAGTAGAGCAGGAACGAGGTGGAGGTGGTCGTACCAGCACCCTGTGTGTCCGGTGGTTGAGATGGTGTGGTGCACACAGGGAAAGCCACCGGGTGAAGAGGGCACACCGAGTCATTGACTCCTGAACAGAAACCCGGGGTATCAGGACACCCCAGATTTAGCAGAGGCCCCAGGATTCTAAACAACAGTCACAGGCCCCAGTGGGGGTAGCGGATGCCACCTGGGCCATGGACCTCCGTGGCCCCCAGCATCCCACCTGCTGTTTGGGGTGAGCTCCACGCCCTACTTTCAAGATCCGTGGTGTGGTTCCAGACCAGAGAGCACCCGGGGCTCATCCCTGAGTTTCCTGTCCATTTCATGAGCCTCTAGAAACATCCTAACCTGTCCACTGGCATCAGCCTCTTTAAAGATCTTTGGTGGGTGTCGCAGGTAGCCAAATGACAGGATGTACTTGTTCTTAATTTGAGCAGGTGAGTAGCCAAAAGATACAGTTTACAGTTGAACACCCCCTGCATGCCAGGAGGCGGGTGGCAGAGGCCCCTGCCCACGTGGGGCTCCAGTCGGTGGGCAGAAGGAGAGAAGTAAACACAAAAACAGTGAAAAGCACAGTAAGTGCTTTAGAGGAACCCAGCAGGCTGCAGCGCGAGAGAGTTCCGTGAGGAGAGGGTGTCTCATTGGGATGGGTGTCTGAACAAGCTCCGCGAGGAGGCGGTATTTTCGTTTCCCGCAGCGCGAGCGCTCCTGTTGGAAACACAGCTCAGGATTTGCACCCACATGCACCAGCTCTGCTGGGTGGGTCACCACACCATGTCCCTACAGGGACAAGGCTCCGAGCCTGCCGCCACCAGGAAGCTCGGGCATGCGGGCACCAGAGTTTTGCTACGGCAGGAATCAGGACGCCAGCGTCCAGGGGCTTGGCGTTAAAAGCTGAAACCAGGAGGGTGATGGGGTGGGGTCAGGTTGAAGGGCGCCCGCGGGCTGTGGCACCGGCCTGGGATTCCACGTCTGCCTGGCGGGACCCTGTAAGATGTTTCCTTCTGCGTTCTCCCCTTAGATGTCCTTGCTGTCCTGTTGACGGACGTGCTTCTGCTGCTACAAGAAAAGGATCAAAAATACGTCTTTGCTTCCGTGGTACGTGTCCCGTCCCTTCGCAGAAAGGGCTGCTCGAAAGCTGCCTGCACAGGCCGGGGAAGGGGGTACTGAATGGGCTCCTGTCCAGTGGCCTGAGGCGGCTTCAGGGTCACACCAACATCTTGCCCAGTTCTGCCCGGGCTCTGTGCTTCCGTGGCCCTTCCCCTCACAGGCGCCCGGGCTCTCACAGGCCCGGGCAACCTCGCCGGGAGAGCCTGTGCCTCCTTCCCGGGGAGCTAGCGCATCGCTGAGGATGCACACTCAGGCAGCCACTGCCCTGGGAGCTATGACCACGTCGGCCCCACGGCATGCTGGTCCCAGCACAGCCGCGTCACGGGAGCCAAGCTGGCCGGGAGCTCCGTGCGCACGGAGGACTCGGGGTCAGGCTGGGATTCTGCCCATCCCACCTGGCCCACGTCCACCGGGGATGCGGCCTCCGCCCCTGCTCACCTGGGTGACCTGTGGGTGCCTGCCACGGAGGGGCTCAGCAAACCTGTTTGCCTCTGGGTTCACCTGGAGAGGAAGGTGGCCTTTGTCACTCAACTCCAGAGTCTC
Organism: Mesoplodon densirostris; assembly: GCF_025265405.1. Classification (NCBI taxonomy): domain Eukaryota; kingdom Metazoa; phylum Chordata; class Mammalia; order Artiodactyla; family Ziphiidae; genus Mesoplodon; species Mesoplodon densirostris. The sequence goes on along the minus strand of NC_082663.1, from coordinate 147,584,589 downwards.
GCCCCTTTCCCAGGGACTTAAACTAGCTTCTCAAGAAGTTTCCAGAAATAGGTCACGCTGTCTTGCCAAACGGTGGTCTCGCCCTGACGCCAGCCCACCTCGTGTGCGCTGTGTGTTCGCTCACAAGGGTGATGCGACATCTATGATGTGCTGTGCCGTCTGCTCCCCATGGCCTCCCCTGCTCGCCCTCTGTGTGTGTGTGTCTGTGTGTCTGTGTCCTGATTGCCTCTCCTCAGAAAGACACCAGTCCTGCTGGGTCAGGGCCCACCCTCCTCTTTAAAGACCCTGTCTCCAAATACCGTCACATTCTGAGGTTAGGACCTCGGCATCTGGATTTAGTGGGGAATGGGGGAAAATTCAGTATAGCCCATAACAACCAGTTAAAATTGCACATTTTACTGCTCGGTCAGAGCATTATCTCTTGTCGGACACACCACAGATTGGGAATACTGGCTGGCTCTAGGTGTTTGGGGCACAGGGTTGGGAGGAAGATTTATTTGTCATCACAGCCTGCCTGCTCTTGTATCTTCTGAGATTTATACAGTGTACATGCGTTAGCAATTATAAAACATTTTTTAAGCACGTTGAACAAGCACATGAAAAGGATGTGAGGATATCATCACGATAGTGTCCGTTTCCCCCAGGTGGCAAAATCTTTCTGCTTTGAATTGTTGGAGGATAAGCAGGGTGCACGCCTCCCCCGCTCCCCCCCAAGTCCCCCCCCCGCTGGCTCATGGCTCCATGGCTGTGGGGCAGGTACAGGGTGACCCTCCCCGCCCCACCTCTGCAGGACTCCAAGCGCCCCATCATCTCGCTGCAAAAGCTCATCGTGAGGGAGGTGGCCAACGAGGAGAAAGCCATGTTTCTGATCAGCGCCTCCCTGCGCGGGCCCGAGATGTACGAGATCTACACCAGCTCCAAGGAGGACAGGAACACCTGGATGGCTCACATCCGAAGGGCCGTGGAGAGGTGAGAGGGGCCCAGGTGGGCCTTCCCTCCACCGACGGCTGTGCCCCTGGCTTTGGTGGCTGGAAAATCAGCAGAGACCTTGGAGCACCTGCGAGGGTGCCAAGGGTCGCAGGCGGAAGACCCCTTCGCTTTTCCCCTCCCTGTCGTTCCACCTCGGTTCTCTGTCCGTCCCCTCATCTAAGGGCAGACAGGAGACGCCATTCAGCCCCTTCCGACAATGGCTAAAAAGGCCCAGATGTCTGTGGCTGGAGGATGCGGGGCCCGTAGCTCTGTATTAGTGGGCTGTCCCGCTGACACGGGGGGCTGTCCTTCCTCCTTGGGCCAGGGGACCCCTCAGGACCCCAGCCCTGTGGCTTTGAGTGATGCCTGGCTCCTGGTCCGCCGACAGACGGTGGTCCGGTCCCCATGCCCAGCCTGCTGCTCCCTCCCTTTATGCCCAGAAGCTTCTCAAAGCTTTCGTCTTCTTCGAGCCCCCTCAGTACTCGATGTCGGCTCTGCTGGCTTTGCGGCGTCGTGTCGCTCGGAGGTCCCCAGGGAAGGAACTGCTCCGTCTCCTCCTCCCCCCACCCACTGCAAGTTGGCCAGACATTTAAACCCTGTGGCCGGTTACGTCCTGACACTTTGAGACTGGATGCTTGCCGACGGCTGTGTTTCTGTCCTGCGCGGTTGACCACACCACTAACAAATGAAAACTCTCAGCACATCAGAGCTGCTCTTTGCAGCTGGGCCTGCAGGCAGACCTCAGTGCTGTTTCAGAGGCAGCCAGTCCGCCCATCTGTCCCCTCTCCCTGCAGCTGCCCAGACGAGGAGGAGGGCCCCTACAGCGAGGCCGAGGAGGAGAGGAAGGTGGTTGAGGCCCGCGCCATGAGGCTGAGGGACTTCCAAGGTAAGGGTGGGGTGGGGGGCATGGGGTCAGTGTGACCTCGTCTGGTGACTTGGCCCTGAGAGCCCTCCTGGGCCCGGCTGTGGCCTTTCTGTTCTATCCCATCAGAACTGGCCATGGAGCGAACCGCCGCCCAGGTGACCAGGAGTTTGGCTGTGGGCTGTCCCATGTCCTGCGGTTCTGTGGGCCGTTTGCCCTGGGGTAGCGCTCTTCCAGAGGGCGTGTGGGAAAGGGGGGTGGGGCGCTAGGGTTGCTCCCTCTCGGTCCTCGCGCAAGAAGGGCTCAATAATTCACATACCTTACCAGTCACCCATTTAAAGTGTGCCATGCAGTGGCTTTTAGTATATACCAAAAGGATGTGCAACCATCACAGTCAATTTTAGGCTGTTTTCATCACCCCAGAAAGAAACACCATCCCCATTAGCAGTCACTCCCGTTCTTTCCCCATCTCTAGCAGCTGGGAACTTCTGTCCTACTGTCTATCTGTCTATGAATTTACTTATTCCAGACACCTCGTATAAATGGGGATATTTGTCGCTTGGTGACTGGCTTATTTCACCAAGCATGATGTTTTCAAGGTTCATCCCTGCGGCAGAATCTCTTTCCTTTTTAAGGCTGAATAATATTCCATTGTATGGATGGACCACATCGTGCTTATTCAGCTCCCCGGTTTTAACAGATTCCTGTGAGATTTCAGCGAGGTCATTGCCAAGAATCCATCTCAGTACTTTGTGGTCTCAGTCAACTCCCCTCCTCTCTCTCACTCACTGTGATATTTATGTTTAACATAAGTAACATTTGAGCAGTAAGCGCATAAAATTAGGCAGTATGTATTTTATTTCTTTTTGTGGGGAGAGGTGCAAGTTTGAGGGTATTAAGGAATAAAAATGTCCAAAAGAAATCAGGGAGAGAAATCCCACCGACCCCTGAAAGTATAATGTTAACATAGTATTCATTTCATCCTGTTCTAAATTTTTTTTTAACATCTTCATTGGAGTATAATTGCTTTACAATGTTGTGTTAGTTTCTGCTGTACAACAAAGTGAATCAGCTCTATGTATACATATATCCCCATATCCCCTCCCTCTTGTGTCTCCCTCCCACCCTCCCTATCCCACCCCTCTAGGGGGTCACAAAGCACCGAGCTGATCTCCCTGTGCTATGCACCTGCTTCCTACTAGCTATCCATTTTATATTTGGTAGTTTTATATATGTCAATGCCATTCTCTCACTTCGTCCCAGCTTACCCTTCCCCCTCCCCATGTCCTCAAGTCCATTCTCTACATCTGCGTCTTTATTCCTGTCCTGCCCCTAGGTTCATCAGAACCCTTTTTTTTTTTTTTTTAGATTCCATATGTATGTGTTAGCATACGGTATTTGTTTTCCTCTTTCTGACTTACTTCACTCTGTACGACAGACTCTAGGTCCATCCACCTAACTACAAATAACTCAATTTCGTTTCTTTTTATGGCTGAGAAATATTCCATTGTATATATGTGCCACATCTTCTTCATCCATTCATCTGTCGATGGACACTTAGGTTGCTTCCATGTCCTGGCTATTGTAAATAGAGCTGCAATGAACATTGGGGTACATGACTCTTTGTGAACTATGGTTTTCTCAGGGTATATGCCCAGTAGTGGGATTGCTGGGTCGTATGGTAGTTCTATTTTTAGCTTTTTAAGGAACCTCCATACTGTTCTCCATAGTGGCTGTATCAATTTACATTCCCACCAACAGTGCAAGAGGGTTCCCTTTTCTCCACACCCTCTCCAGCATTTATTGTTTGTAGATTTTTTGATGTTGGCCATTCTGACCGGTGTGAGGTGATACCTCATTGTAGTTTCGATTTGCATTTCTTTAATGATGAGTGATGTTGAGCATCCTTTCATGTATTTGTTGGCAATCTGTATATCTTCTTTGGAGAAATGTCTGTTTAAGTCTTCTGCCCATTTTTGGATTGGGTTGTTTGGGTTTTTTTGATATTGAGCTGCACAACCTGCTTGTATATTTTGGAGATTAATCCTTTGTCAGTTGCTTCGTTTGCAAATATTTTCTTCCATTCTGAGGGTTGTCTTTTCGTCTTGTTTATGGTTTCCTTTGCTGTGCAAAAGCTTTTAAGTTTCATTAGGTCCCATTTGTTTATTTTTGTTTTTGTTTCCATTACTCTAGGAGGTGGGTCAAAAAGGATCTTGCTGTGATTTATGTCATAGAGTGTTCTGCTTATGTTTTCCTCTAAGAGTTTTATAGTGTCTGGCCTTACATTTAGGTCTGTAATCCATTTTGTGTTTATTTTTGTATATGGTGTTAGGAAGTGTTCTAATTTCATTCTTTTACATGTAGCTGTCCAGTTTTCCCAGCACCACTTATTGAAAAGGCTGTCTTTTCTCCACTGTATATTCTTGCCTCCTTTATCAAAAATAAGGTGACCATTTGTGTGTGGGTTTATCTCTGGGCTTTCTATCCTGTTCCATTGACCTATAGTTCTGTTTTTGTGCCAGTACCATACTGTATTGATTACTGTAACTTTGTAGTATAGTCTGAAGTCAGGGAGCCTGATTCCTCTAGCTCCGTTTTTCTTTCTCAAGATTACTTTGGCTATTCGGGGTCTTTTGTGTTTCCATACAAATTGTGAAATTTTTTGTTCTAGTTCTGTGAAAAATGCCATTGGTAGTTTGATAGGGATTGCATTGAATCTGTAGATTGCTTTGGGTAGTATAGTCATTTTCACAATGTTGATTCTTCCAGTCCAAGAACATGGTGTGTCTCTCCATCTGTTTGTGTCGTCTTTAATGTCTTTCATCAGTGTCTTATAGTTTTCTGCATACAGGCCTTTTGTCTCCTTAGGTAGGTTTATTCCTAGGTATTTTATTCTGTTTGCTGCAATGGTAAATGGGAGTGTTTCCTTAATTTCTCTTTCGGATTTTTCATCATTAGTGTATAGGAATGCAAGAGATTTCTGTGCATTAATTTTGTACCCTGCTACTTTACCAAATTCATTGGTTAGCTCTAGTAGTTTTCTGGTAGCATCTTTAGGATTCTCTATGTATAGTATCATGTCAGCGGCAAACAGTGACAGTTTTACTTCTTTTCCGATTTGGATTCTTTTTATTTCTTTTTCTTTGATTGCTGTGGCTAAAACTTCCAAAACTACATTGAATAATAGTCATGAAAGTGGGCAACCTTGTCTTGTTCCTGATCTTAGTGGAAATGGTTTCAGTTTTTCACCATTGAGAACGATGTTGGCTGTGGGTTTGTCATATATGGCCTTTATTATTTTGAGGTAGGTTCCCTCTGTGCCTACTTTATGGAGAGTTTTTTTCATAAATGGGTACTGAATTTTGTTGAAAGCTTTTTCTGCATCTATTGAGATGATCATATGATTTTTATCCTTCAGTTTGTTAATCTGGTATATCACAATGATTGTTTTGCATATATTGAAGAATTCTTGCATTCCTGGGATAAATCCCACTTGATCATGATTTAATGTGCTGTTGGATTCTGTTTGCTAGTATTTTGTTGAGGGTTTTTGCGTCTATGTTCATCAGTGATATTGGCCTGTAGTTTTCTTTTTTTTGTGACATCTTTGTCTGGTTTTGGTATCAGGGTGATGGTGGCCTCGTAGAATGAGTTTGGGAGTGTTCCTCCCTCTGCTGTATTTTGGAAGAGTTTGAGAAGGACAGGCGTTAGCTCTTCTCTAAATGTTTGATAGAATCTGCCTGTGAAGCCATCTGGTCCTGGGCTCTTTTTTTGTTGGAAGATTTTTAATCACAGTTTCAATTTCAGTGCTTGTGATTAGTCTGTTTATATTTTCTATTTCTTCCTGGTTCAGTCTGGAGGGTTGTGCTTTTCTAAGAATTTGTCCGTTTCTTCCAGGTTGTGCATTTTATTTGCATATAGTTGCTTGTAGTAATCTCTCATGATCCTTTGTATTTCTGCAGTGTCAGTTGTTACTTGTCCTTTTTCATTTCTAATTCTATTGATTTGAGTCTTCTTTTTTTTCTTGATGAATCTGGCTAATGGTTTGTCAATTTTGTTTATCTTCTCAAAGAACCAGCTTTTAGTTTTATTGATCTTTGTTATTGTTTCCTTAATTTCTTTTTCATTTATTTCCTATCTGATCTTTATGATTTCTTTCCTTCTGCTAACTTTGGGGTTTTTTGTTCTTCTTTCTCTAATTGCTTTAGGTGTAAGGTTAGGTTGTTTATTTGAGATTTTTCTTGTTTCTTGAGGTAGGGTTGTATTGCTATAAACTTCCCTCTTAGAACTGCTTTTGCTGTGTCCCACAGGTTTTGGGTCGTCGTGTTTTCATTGTCATTTGTTTCTAGGTATTTTTTTATTTCCTCTTTGATTTCTTCAGTGATCTCTTGGTTATTTAGTAGTGTATTGTTTAGCCTCCATGTGTTTGTATTTTTTTAGAGTTTTTTTCCTGTAATTGATATCTAGTCTCATAGCGTTGTGGTTGGAAAAGATACCTGATACAATTTAATTTTCTTAAATTCAGCAAGGCTTGATTTGTGACCCAAGATATGATCTGTCCTGGAGAATGTTCCATAGGCACTTGAGAAGAAAGTGTATTCTGTTGTTTTTGGATGGAATGTCCTATAAATATCAATTAAGTCCATCTTGTCTAATGTGTCATTATTAAAACATCTTGTGTTTCCTTATTTATTTTCATTTTGGATGATCTGTCCATTGGTAAAAGTGGGATGTTAAAGTCCCCTACTATTATTGTGTTACTGTCAATTTCCCTTTTTATGGCTGTTAGTATTTGCCTTATGTATTGACGTGCTCCTATGTTGGGTGCCTAAATATTTACAGTTGTTATATTTTCTTCTTGGATTCATCCCTTGATCATTATGTAGTGTCCTTCTTTGTCTCTTGTAATAGTCCTTATTTTAAAGTCTATTTTGTTTGACATGAGAATTGCTACTCCAGCTTTCTTTTGGTTTCCATTTGCATGGAATATCTTTTTCCATCCCCTCATTTTCAGTCTGTATGTGTCCCTAGGTCTGAAGTGGGTCTCTTGTAGACAGCATATATACAGGTCTTGTTTTTGTATCCATTCAGCCAGTCTGTGTCTTTTGGTTGGCACATTTAATCCATTCACATTTAAGGTAATTATCGATATGTATCTTCCTATTACCATTTTCTTAATTGTTTTGGGTTTGTTTTTGTAGGTCTTTTCCTTCTCTTATGTTTCCTGCCTAGAGAAGTTCCTTTAGCATTTGTTGTAAAGCTGGTTTGGTGGTGCTGAATTCTCTTAACTTTTGCTTGTCTGTAAAGGTTTTAATTTCTCCGTCGAATCTGAATGATATCCTTGCTGGGTAGAGTAATCTTGGTTGTAGGTTTTTCCCTTTCATCACTTTAAATATGTCCTGCCACTCCCTTCTGGCTTGCAGAGTTTCTGCTGAAAGATCAGCTGTTAACCTTATGGGGATTCCCTTGTATGTTGTTGCTTTTCCCTTGCTGCTTTTAATATTTTTTCTTTGTATTTAATTTTTGATAGTTTGATTAATATGTGTCTTGGCATGTTTCTCCTTGGATTTATCCTGTATGGGACTCTCTGTGCTTCCTGGACTTGATTGACTATTTCCTTTCCCATGTTAGGGAAGTTTTGAACTATAATCTCTTCAAATATTTTCTCGGTCCCTTTTTTTCTCTTCTTCTTCTGGGACCCCTATAATTCGAATGTTGTTGTGTTTAATGTTGTCCCAGAGGTGTCTCAGATTGTCCTCAATTCTTTTCATTCTTTTTTGTTTATTCTGCTCTGTGGTAGTTATTTCCACTATTTTATCTTCCAGGTCATTTATCCTTTCTTCTGCCTCAGTTATTCTGCTATTGATTCCTTCTAGAGTATTTTTAATTTCATTTATTGTGTTGTTCATCATTGTTTGTTTGCTCTTTAGTCCTTCTAGGTCCTTGTTAAACTTTTGTTGTATTTTCTTCATTCTGTTTCCAAGATTTTGGATCATCTTTACTATCATTACTCCGAATTCTTTTTCAGGTAGACTGCCTATTTCCTCTTCATTTGTTTGGTCTGGTGGGTTTTTATCTTGCTCCTTCATCTGCTGTGTGTTTCTCTGTCTTCTCATTTTGCTTAACTTAATGTGTTTGGGGTCTCCTTCTCACAGGCTGCAGGTTCGTAGTTCCCGTTGTTTTTGGTGTCTGCCCCCAGTGGGTGAGGTTGTTTCACTGGCTTGTTTAGGCTTCCTGGTGGAGGGGACTGGTGCCTGTGTTCTGGTGGGTGGGGCTGGATCTTGTCTCTCTGGTGGGCAGGGCCGCATCTGGTGGCGTGTGTTGGGGTGTCTGTCAACTTAGTATGATTTTTGAACAGCCTCTCTGCTAATGGGTGGGGTTGTGTTCCTGTCTTGCTAGTTGTTTGGCATGGGGCGTCCAGCACTGGAGCTTGCTGGCCATTGGGTGGAGCTGGGTCTTAGCGTTGAGACGGAGATCTCTGGGAGAGCTCTTGCCAATTGTAATTACGTGGAGGTCTCTGGTGGACGAATGTCCTGAACTCGGCTCTCCCACCTCGGAGGCTCAGGCCTGACACCAGGCTGGAGCACCAAGACCCTGTCAGCCACACGGCAAATAGTGGTAGGAGGCCAACATCTAGAAAGTAGGGGCCCATCCACTCAGCCTCAGGGCTGTTCCAATGTTGTCAGGGCTCCGCCGGTCCCTCGGGGCTGGTTCACCTCTTCCCCAGTGTGTCCTGTTCTAACTCTTATTTCTGCCGGAGGGTAATAAAATACATGCGCTGCACAGATGCATCTCCGTGGATACCACAGAATCATACAGGAACGTCTCCTCATCACCCTTTCCTGACAAGAGTCTTAGTGAATTAGAAATAGATGTTTCCTTCACCAAGATCTCCTTTATTGTCTTGGACCAAAAGCCAATCTCATCCTTCACACTGGGCCATCAGGGACACTCCCATCAAAATCAGGAGCGAGGCAGGGCCCCCCGCCCCCCACCCCCCACTCTCACCATTAGTATCTTACTCCTGGTCGTTCCAGCCAGGGTAGTAAGGGAAGAAGCGGAAGTAAGAGATCACAACTGGTAGGGAGGTGGCAGAATTATTTTTTGCAGGTGACATGATTATCTGCCTAGGAAATCCTGTAGAATCAACTGGAAAACTATTTGAAATGTAAGAGAGCTCAATAATTTAGCCAAACGGGATGTGTATATTTATACTAGCAATCACCAGTGAGAAAGTCTAATAAAATAAGTCGTAGTCATGGCAGCAAAAAAAAGGTATAGGGACTTCCCTGGTGGTCCAGTGGTTAAGACTCCACGCTTCCATTGCAGGTGGTCCGGGTTCAACCCCTGGTCAGGGAACTAAGATCCCGCATGCCTCGTGGTGCGGCCAAAAAAAAAAAAAGTATAAAACCCAGAGACTTGTAAGAAGATTAGAAAACTAAGTCTTATAAGGCTCTCAATTTGTCCCAAACTAATAAAAATCAGCCCGTTATGGTCCTCCCCCATACCCCCCCACCGTGTTTGATTTTTATAATTGAGGGAAACAAGCTGGAGACAGGGCCACACCCTTGCCTGCTTGTTGGGAATGTTGGACAAAGGGAGAGGTCCAGCTCCAGACAGGGCGTGGATCAGCAGGGTTCCCAGAGGCCCACCTGGCCCTGTGAGGCATCCTTACACCGGCTCCTGGGGGAAACTACCCCGGAGGAGGCCGACCGCCACGCCCATTGCCACTTTGCAGAGCGACTTAACATTAAAGACCAGCAGATTGCCCAGAGCCTCAGCGAGAAGCAGCACATCTACCTGGAGATGGCTGAGATGAGCGGCCTTGAGGACCTCGCCCCTGCTCGGCTCCTCTTCCGGGGAGGGTACCCCCCCGAGAACCTGCAGGGGGAGCTGCTTCTCAAGTCGGCCATGAGTGAGAGTAAGTAGACACCAGCCCTCGCTGAGCACCGGCCCGCCCTCCCTGTGCTGCCTGGTGGGCTCCTGGGAGACCCCAGGCTGGGCACACAGCCCCGTGGGGCCCACAGGCCACCCTATCTGGGCACGATTCTGTCTGCTTCTATTCTGCTTAGAGCTGGAAGATCCTTGGACCCAGTTGGGTGCAGACCCCTCACTGCAGATTTAAAGTACCATCTCCTATTCACTCAACAAACACTCCCAGTGCTGGACCTGGGGGTCTCAAATTGACTGAGACGGTTCCTCTTTTCTGATGAGTGGGTCACTGATGCTGTCCCCAGAAAAATACACACATATACATTTGGTGGGTCATTTCAGGGGCTCCTGGCCACACAGCCACGGGAGGGCGTTGGCCGGTAAGCGGCCCGCTTCCGGAGCTGATAGGGTCCTTGCGGAGCTCCTAGAAACTTCCACGCAGCTGCTGAGCCCCATGCTAGGCCAGGACATGTGCTCCTGCTGGGCAGTCAGGCAGGAGGGCCAGCACTGTTCTTTCAACGGCAGGCGAGACAGACACAGCCCTGCCCTCCAGAATTTTCCATCAGAGTGAAAAGGCCAGAGGGGTCCCGCTTGGACTGTGCTCCTGCTCAGCCTTGCTCCCTCCGGCCATGCCTCCCATGTCTCCAGTCACCACTGTCCTTGGGCTCCCGAGACCCTCTCATGTCCTGTGCCTTGGCCTAGAATAGTCTCCCCACCTCCTCACCTGACCAAAGCCCGTCTGTCCTCGAGCACCTTGTATGACCAGCCCTGCTCCCCCAAGGCCACCTCCCATGGCCCCTGACCTTCTGTATGACTGTCAGCACACAGACAGTGGCCACACCGAGTTCCCTCCTAGGCCCAGGGCCTGGAGCGCCCCGAGGTCCGGCCTCGTGTAGATACAGATTGGCACATCCTGGGTGCAGTACCTGTGTAGGGGGTGCACAGAGTCAGAGGGGGTGACCGGACACCCTGCGAGGCCGTGGCCCAGGTCCCTGCACCCTGCTCTGATGCCCACGACAGGGCCGCAGGGTGACTTGGTTCCCCTCCATCTCCTCCCACAGTCGAGGACATCCAGAGCCTGATCTGCAGGCAGCTGGGCAGCGCCAACGGCCAGGTGGATGACGGGGGCGGATCCTCGTCCTCAGCTCGGAGGGTGGAGGCCTCCGGGGGCTACGACAGTGCCGGCAGCCCCGGCAAGAGTGAGTGGCGCCGCCTCCTCTCGGGGCTGGGGCTTCTCGGGACCCCAGGAGGTCGGCGGGTGCGGGAGAATGTGCAGTTTCTTGAAATGTTCCCTTCACAAAGCATCCTTGGCAAAGCCCAGGCGTTTGCTGTTCAGCATCTCTGCTGCTGATTCCCCTCAACCTTCTATAAACTCTCTGGGGTCAGGGTTCTGGAACTTTCCAGGGGTGGTGAGTCACGTTCTGACAGCAGCACCCAGGCCAGTTCCTGCTGCTGGTCTCTGTGCCCCAGATGCCACCCTTTCTGCCCAGGTCGGAAGGCAGCAGCCTGGTCACGATTCCTACCCAGGCTGGGGGCAGGGTGGGGAACAGGGCATGCAGACCCCTCGGGACCCGCAGCATCTCATGCACCTGGCTTGGGGTTTCAGATGGCAGTTTTCAGAAGAACGTCTGCAGCAGCAACCCCAGCCTCCGAGACTGGCAGGGCGCCGCGGGCAGCCCGGACTCGAGGCTCGGCGACACCCCAGGGGCCTCTGAGGAAGCATCGCAAGCGGTACGCTTCCTCCTTGGGATGTTCCCGAGCTCCATACAGAGGGCCCCAGTGCTTTTAATTATCGTCAGTGAGGGTGAACAGCCTGTGCTTGGCTTGTCTGGTTTTTCCGTCTCAGGGCAAATAGTGAGCAGCGTCGTCCCGGTTGACCGTGACTAGTAGTTAATGTGCAGATTGACATGTGGCCAGGGGACCCTCCTGGTTCCTCCTGCAGGCCCAGGCAAGGGCGGGGTGGGAGGCAGGGGAGGGGCGGGCTCAGGGCGGCGGCCTCAGCAACAGGTGAGAGCCACCATGCGGGGACCACGAGCTTTCAGTCTGCACAGGTGTCCTGCCCCGCCCCGCCAGCCGGATGCCAAGGTCACTGGCTATTCCCTCCTCTTTGACTCAGAAGTCCCACACTTGCCAAGCGCTGGGGTCAGAGTTGGAGGCCGGCTGCCTCTGGCCACCTCTGAGGCCTGAGGCCTGAGGCCTGAGGCTCCTCCGACAACCACCCCCGCGGCCAGGCTCAGAGCCTCCCACACAGCGGGCCCAGCCCGCCCGCCGCCCTCGCACCTCCCGGAGGCCACCCTGCACCCACCCTGCGCCCTCAGTTTCCAGACACCAAGGCTGGCACACGTCAGACAAGCAGGCGGGGGGCCTGTCCCATGCTAAGGGGATGCCTTAGTGATAATACGCGGGTCCCGCTCGAGCTGGATTGGCCCTTAGAAGCTCTCTGAGCTGTGATGCCATGTTTCCACAGGCGGAGGCACCAGGTGCTGAACCTAGCCCCCGGCTGCCCGCCCTCCTGGAGTCGGAGGTAAGCGCGGGCTTGTGCGTTCCCCTCCCCGGGGCCGCCACGGACGCCCGGCGGGGCTTCCTGCAGAGCGCCAACGTCCCTCTCCCTCTCTCAGCAGCTCGTCCGGCGGATCCAGACACTGTCCCAGCTGCTCCTCAACCTCCAGGTACGTGGCTTTCGGGGAGCGTGGCAGGCCGCACGTGCCCTTCTCCGGGTTGAGGCTGTGGTCTGGGGGAAGGCCGGGCTCTTCCTGAAGCCGGCCGCTCACCGGCCCTCTCCTCCCCAAGGTGGTCATCGCCCAGCAGGACAGCTACGTGGAGACGCAGAGGGCGGCCCTCCAGGAGCGCGAGAAGCAGTTCCGGCTGCAGTCGACGCGCGGGAACCTGCTGCTGGAGCAGGAGCGGCAGCGCAACTTCGAGAAGCAGCGGGAGGAGCTGGCGGGCGTGCAGAAGCTGCAGGGCCAGCTGCGGCTGGAGCAGCAGCGCTGGGAGCGCGAGCGGGAGCGCGAGCGCCAGGAGCTGGGCCTGGCCTCAGCACGGCTGCGGCAGCGCGAGAGCGAGGCGCTGCGGCTGCAGGAGCAGCTGAGCCAGGAGCGCGAGGAGCTGGAGCGCCAGCGCCAGGCCTACCAGCACGACCTGGAGCGGCTGCGCGAAGCCCAGCGCGCCGTGGAGCGGGAACGCGAGCGGCTGGAGCTGCTGCGCAGAGTGAAGAAGCAGAACACGGTGCCCGGGGCAGCCGGGGCGCTGCCGCCCGAGGTGCTTGCGGAGGTGAGTGCCGGGGGTGCGTCCTGGGCCCGCGCGGGCGCGTCTGTGGGTTGTGAGTGCATGAGCACATGCGTGAGTGTGTATGTGTTTTGGGGACAGGCGGTAAATGGCAGCTCCGTCGGGCCAGCATCAGCCTCTGCCCAGATCTGACCCTCCCAGCTAAGAAGCTTCCGTTAAGCCACCCCTGACACGGGAGCTGGGCGGGCAGGCAGGCAGGCCAGGTCCATCAATCTCCAAAAACCCCGCCCTACCCGGTAGCCGCGGCGCCATGCAAATGTGCGGGGCGTGGCCCCTTGTCGGGACACGGAAGGGCTGCCCGCAGGAGCCAGCGTTGGTGTCTTCTGTCGCTCTTTCAGGCCCAGCCCCCCAGCCACACTCCCAGCTTCAACGGGGAAGGGCTGGAAGGGCCCGCGGCCCTGACTAAAGCGCCACGGCCCCGGGTGAGCTCGCTGCTGTCTGGTGCGGGGCCTGAGTACGCAGAGCGCCCCGAGGTGACCCGCAGGGACAGCACCCCGGCTGAGGGTCGGCCAGCCAAGAGCGATGTGCCCATCCAGCTGCTCAGCGCCACTAACCAGATCCAGAGGCAGGCGGCCGTGCAGCAGCAGATCCCCACCAAGCTGGCCGCCTCCACCAAGGGTGGCAAGGACAAGGGCGCCAAGAGCCGGGGCTCCCACCGCTCGGAGAGCTCAGGTGAGTCGGGGCCTCTTGGCAGACCCCTCCCTACCTTGCCCAGGGCGTGCCTGGCCCCTCGCCTTTGGAGGGGGCATTGGGAGGAAACCCCAAGGCACAGCTGGTGAGGCAACTGAGGCTGCCCCCTGCCCCCCCACCACGTGGAGGTCTTTTCATCTCAAAGAGCAAAAAAATGGAAACATCAAACCTCAGCTCTGTTCCCTCCTTGGCCCTCAAACTGGGATCAGGGACAAGGGAACATGCTGGTGATTCAGAAACGAGCCTTGGAAACCTTTGCGCAGTTAGTCGCCCCGGGCGGGAAGTCGGGCAGGAGGTTGCACAGTGATCGCTGCTACCGCTCCCCCACCGAGCCCCGCCCTGCGCCGGTCCAGGTGCTGCCAGCTCTGCTGATGTCCTTGCTCCGCCGATGGCACACGCAGCCCTTGCACCAGAGCACCCTGCAGCCAGTTGGCCCTGGTAGGGAAGGCCCATGGGGAGAGTCCCTGGGACATTCCTGGGGAGCAGGGCCAGTGTCCCAGGACCACTGGGCAGCCAGGGTCACAGGGCCTCTCATCCAAAGGTTGAATGACTCCAGGGCCTTCTGTGGTCGGGCAGGGGTGTCTGCCCTGGATTTTGTCACTGAATTTGGGGCCTAATGTCTGAGTGGGGTCTATCCCTGGGAACGGTCGCTGGGGAAAGTGTGGGCGAGAAGTGGGATGAGGCCCTGGCCCAGGTCCGCAGAGCGCTCCTGTGCCTGGAGCGAGGCTGAGCACCCCAGCCGGCACCTTCCTCCCGCTTCCAGCCTCATTTGACCTGAAGCAGCCGCTGCTCCTCAACAAGTTCATGGGCAAAGAGGAGAACGCCTCTCGGAGCCGCCGCTCGCTGAGTCCCGTCCTGCTCAGCTCCACACCCCCCCCAGGTGAGCCGGCCTGCACCCCACCCCCTGGCACCCACGGTGCCTGGCAGCTGCTGACACCCACAACCCCCTCTCCTCTTCCAGACTCCTGCCTCCCAGCCCCAACCCCAGTCCCGGCTGATGTCCCCAACGAGTACTTCGCCCTCAAGGCCTGGGGGGCATCCTTCCCACCCATGGCCCTGTTCTCCACACCACTCGACAAGGAAGAAGCCAGCAAGGAAGATGTCATCTTCTTCTAGGGGGCGTGGCTCGGGGTGCAGACCCTTCCCTGTGCCGCCACCGTCCGTGCTCTCTGGGGACGTGCCCCCCGGCCCTCTCCCCTTCCCAAGTAGGCCTCTGCCAACCACCACCAGGCCGGGCAGCGCTGGCCTGCCATCTTGAGGCTCTCTGTAGGATTAGCAGTGGTGCCTGGGCAACTTTGTAAACTTATTTTTTCTAATACAAAAAGGAGAGTTTTTAATGGAAGGTTGAACCAAAGCTAACCCACGGAGCTGTCATCATAGCGCCCCATTTGGGTAGAGGAGAGACCAGCTCCAGGCTGTGTTTGCAAGGTAGTGACCAACTGTTGTGGTTCCACCTAGAGCATGACAACAGGCCAGACCCTGGCCTGAGGAGATGCTGGCCCAGGCTGGGCTCCATGGCCACCAGGAGACCCTGGAGCGAGTCATTATGGCACCAGAAGGGGCCCAGTGGTGTTGGCTCTGTCCACAGAATCACGCAGAATTGACTTCCATGAATGGGTTCATGGGGAACCTCCAGGCCAAGACGTGAGCCCAGCCAGGGGTGGCACACAGCTCTCCCGGGACAGGGCCACAGGGCTAGGCAGCCAGAGAGGTTGGCTGATGGCTTGCCTGGCGGGTCCTACAGGTGCAGAAACTCGTGCTGAAAGGGGCTGACCTGGAAGGGACTGACCGTAGCTCATTTTAATATGGTGGAGGTTTTTAAAACCTGCTCTTGTCAAACTCGGTGCTTTCCCAAGGCGCCTCACCAAGGCAGCGTGGTTCTGTGGGCCTCTCGAACACCAGGCGCCCAGGAAGCCAAGTCCAGAGCTTCAGCCAGGGCTGGCACACACCTGAGGGTCCCAGCTGCAGGTGGAGGGTCCTCCACCCCCATGAGATGGGCCAGTTGTTCCAGGGCTGCCAGGGAGTAGCCCCTAGGGCTGGTGTCCCGAGCCGATGGGCAGATGCTGGGACAAAGGGCAGTGGGGCGGAACGCTGGAGGGACCCATGTGGCCTGGGTGGTGACTGTTGCCAGCAAGCGCACAGACGGCCGCCTCGCGGGCACCTCACGTCCAGTGAGCTGTCGCAGCTTATTGTCAACAAACACCCAGGAGGAGGGAGAGGGCCACCGGTCCAGCCTCGAGGCGAGGCTCTAGGTGTCGGGGATGGCGTCGCATGTCCATGAACAGTCCCAGGGTGGTAACTGGGTCAGACCCACGTTCCAGCTCTGGCCAAGTGCAGGCTTGGGCATTCCAGCCTTTTCCTGCACCCCAGCCTCCCCAGTGGAACCCACAGCCCAGTACCTCCCGAAGCATTGGCGGGAAGACTGAGTCCTGGTGGAACAGGCGCCCAGGCACCCGGGGTGAGGTGACACAGCAGTGACAAGGAACTGACAGTGGTTCCGGACCGCTCCTGAGCTGTTTCCTGCCCCTCTGGGGACCTCCCCCACCTCGCCCTTGCCCAAGGGCCTGCGGCATCAGCGAGCATCGGCCTCCCTGCCCCAGGACACGTGCCACGTCTGTAATCAGTGTTTGTGTTTTGTACTGAGACGCATCAGAGCACTTTAGAAAAGTTGACTTTTAAGTTCCTGTCCTGTTGTGAAGAGGACATTGCTGGGCCGCGAGCCCCACCCACAGATCCGCTGTGACCCTCCCAGAGGATTCCTTGGGCGGTCAGCAGCTCGAGGCCACGTGGATATCAGCAGCCGAGGAGATTTCTGGGTGGTGCCAGCAGCGGGGGCAGCACCGTGGGCACATCTCACCAGGACCCCGAGGTCACTCCCAGGTAGAGTCCAGTCTTACTTGTAAAGTTAGGGGTCGAGCAGATGTTCCTATTTCTGTGGGATCTGTGCCCGTTAATCGTGACCATGACCTCAGTCCACCCGACAGTTATTTTTACAATGACGGCAGCATTTTCTCACTGTGATGTATGTCAGAACCGCCCTAGAACTTAAGACCTGATTCTAGCAATAAACGTGTCTGAGATGAGCTGAGCGGAGTGGTGGTTCTTTGGAGTTTTGTTTTAGGATCACCTGCCCAAAGGTCGGTGCTGCAGTGTGCTTTCGGGGGGGGGGGGGGGCGGGGAGGAGCGGAGCCTCGGACCCTCTGCTGCACTAGGCCTGAACACCAGGCCCAGGGCCTGCCTGTGATGCCCTGTCCCTCCCATGTGGGCCCCGGACGCCACAGCAGTGCTCTCTGCCGCTGTCACCTCTCCTGCTGGGTGCACTGCTCCCCGTGCCCCGAGGCTGGGGTGGGGAATGTAGGGAGGCGGGGACACCTCCCAAGCAAGTGACAGCACCTTCCCCCCGCTGGGCACCAGCTCAGACCAGTGGTTGGATGGACTGCACAGACAGCCCAGGCCAGGTAGCCTTCTCTGTTCCCGGTGAGGAAGCCCCAGACAGTGATTCCATCTGGACAAAGTTGGAGGCAGTGCCAGTGCCAAGGTGGCTACGGTGGCCCCCAGGGGGAGCGCTGACGAAGCCAGGGTGCAGAGAATGCCGCCAGGTCCTCCCGCCCTGGCCGGTCCCCTCCCACTTAGGCCGCCCCTGTGGTCCTGGGGCGTCAGCCTCCTCGACAAGGTGGGGCCCCTCAGCCTCCCTGCTCCCTGACAGAGCACGCGCTCCCCGAGTCCCGCCCCGGGGCCGGTCCCCTGGAATTGTCTTGCTTCACCCCAACCTGCAGCCGAGCTGCCAGCCCAGGGAAGGGCACGGGCAGGGGGTGTGGCCACATGACAGTTGGAGCCGCTCCTCGTCGTCAGCCCGCCCAGCTGTGCCTGAGGCCGTGCAGCTGTGTCTCCGCCCCGCTGCCCAGGCTGCCCAGGCCCGGGGGGACGCCAGCCTCCTGGGGCACCTGTGACCTGCCGTGTTACACATCCAGGTGTTCACGCGGTCCCCTGACAAACACGCTGCCTTCCAGGTGTTAACTCACCGAGTCCCGACAGGAAGGCAGGTGCTGCTCTGACCCCCACCCTAATGTCGCTGGTGTCTCTGGGTGCTGGGAAGGCAGAGCGTGCCCCCCTTTACCAGAGGGAAGAGGGACCCCCTCCCTCCTCTTCTCCCTTCCCCTAGCCCAGAGGGAGCGCCCCCGTTGGATGGGGCCAGGTGGGGTCCCTGCACCCACCCCAGCTCTTCCTGGCCATGTACCTTTGTAAAAGAACAAAATGTGGTTGAAAGCACATGAGGCTTTAGGGACTGTAAACACCGCCGGTCCCCGGTGCTTCTGAGTTGTGAGGGAGAGCGCCATTCCCTCCGCTTTCCCGCCAGGACTCAGATGTGGAGGGTCACAGGCAAGAGCCAGGGGCAGATGTGGGCCGCCCGCCGCCCACCGAGGCCACCCGAGGCCACATGCCTGTGGCCTCTCAAACGTCAGACTGGAAAACAAGCTCGTCCTGTCCTGCCTGCCGTGCTTTCCATGAGCTGGGAGACAGGAGCCTCGGGCGTCTCCAGAGATGCTCAGAGCCCACGGAATGCTCAGACCAGCCCTGAACGGACAACGGCAGCTCTGGGTCCAAGGGATGGCTGTGAGATGCTTCGGCCATGACAGGCACCCCGCGACACCCAGGAGCATGAGACCCGGGCACAGCCTGGTGGAGGCAGCATCCACGGCCGGGGTGCCCGAGCCCGCGGGGAGGGAGGGCCGCCCTCCATGGCTGAGGGCCACTCAGGGTCAGCGGGCTGCACTTGGCAGCGTCGGAGGGGACCACCGGCCAAGGATGCTCCAGAAGGCGGGCGGGGAAGTGTGGTTTCCCACTGCAGCTCCAGCCCGTGGGAGGCTGAACCCAGGCCCACAGGGGCACCTGCACACCCTCCCTAAAATAAGGCCCAGGGGCACCTCCGCCCGCCTGGGAGAGAGGGCGTGTGAGTGAGCAGACAGGAGGGACCGTGGCGTTAGGAATAAGCTCTCACACCTGGCCTGGCACCAGCACCACCGCCTTTAATTGATTCTCATTTCACTTTCTTTAGGCCCACCTGGTGCTCGCCATCCCAACCCGGCTCCCCCGCTCGCCTTTTGGATACAGGACTCCAGCCTGCAGGTGCCTGTTCCACTGCACCGAGTCTCCGGGTCTACCCACTCCGCCCACACACACCCGCCCCTTTGGGGGCTCATGCCCCAGGCTGCTCTGCGCATCCTCTGGCCGCGCCCCACCACACCTGGCCTTGATCTGCTCAATTAAAGACCTGGCCCCTCCTGGGCGATCGCTGCTCTGTGGGAAGGGCCGCCATCAGGGTTCCGGCTCCCCGGTCCGTCGGGGGCGGCGTAGGCCTGGCCGCCGGCCCCGACTGCCTGGTACATGCTGAGGAGCGAGGAGATGGTGCCCAGGAGGCCCACCAGCCACGGGGGGAAGCGGCCGGCCCACAGGATGCCCGGAGGCAGCCAGTGCACCGCGTTGGCCAGGTCAGCCAGGTTGCTCAGGAGGGTCAGCGCCTCCAACCGGATCTGGGCCTCCACGGCCCTCCGCTTGCCCTGGGGCAGCCGGCTGTGGGAGCAGAGTTGGGGGGGCGCTCAGGGAAGGCCCGGGCGCCCCCTGCCCACCCGCAGGGGCAGGGCAAGGAGTGCCGGGGAGGGAGGAGGACTGGCAGGGCTGCGTCCAGGTCACACTCGCCAGAGGTTGCCCACGGCGGGAGCAAGAGTCTCAGGTCCACACCTCCGTCCTCCTGAACCCGTGGAACTGGGCAGGGATGTGGGCAGCTTCTGGGCCTGTGCTGGGCGTGGCCCTACCCCGTGTTCTCTCCCAGGATGAGATAGTGACTGACCTTGGTCCTCAGCAAACGGACTCCATCTCCCATCATCCTCCCTGATGGGGGCACGGCCGTGAAGGCTCAGCCCTGGAGTCCTGGCTCTGCCATTTCCTGCCTAGGGGGCCTCCAGCTAGCCTCAGTTTCCCCATCTGTAAAAGTGCTACGTCCACCCGGAGGCAGCAGCGAGGCCCCTCAGCGTGGCACACATCATGCCCCCCCCAACAACGGGGCCTGCACAGGGCGGGGCTGATCGCTGGTGACTCAGCACCTCCCTGGCTTGGGGAGACCCTCTGGGGTACCCAGCCTGCAGGAAGAAGTTGGCCTGTCTCCTGGGCGAAACCCCGGACGTTGTACCTGGTGAGGGCTGCCCGGGGGCTCCTCAGCCTCTGTCTCAGCTTCAGGACCATCCAGAGGGACCTGCAACACCACAGAGGATAGGGTTGGAGAAGCCGGGTGGGGTGCACAGGGGCCTGAGAGGAGGCTCCCGCCCGCCACTGTGGCCACAGGTTCCCTGTAAAGTTTGCCAGCCTCACCAGTGGGTGGCTTCATCTGTCCTGCGCCCTTCTGGAGCCCCAGAGCAGCCGTGCCTCGGAAGCTCCTGGGGACTCATCCCTGAGGCAGGCCCCCCACCTATTTGGGTTGCAGGTTTGGGAGCGTCCAGGGCTTCTGACCTGGCCAGTCAGGCTCCAGCCCAGCCTCTGTGAACCATTGGCCCCAGGACCACAGCTCAAAAGAACATTGTGCCACGTGCAGGGTTGATGGCCCAGCCGGGATCCACCCCTCTGTGGATGAGAACACCGAGGCTGGCCCACAGCTGGCCTGGGAAAGCTGTTCCCTCCCTGCGCCTTGGCTGGCTCACCAGGGAAATGGGGTCCAGATGGGTGCCAGGCCTGTCCCCTCCCCACACACACGCACCCTGGACACTGGCCAGACCTGTCTGAGGTGAAACTAGATGACCTTCTGGGCCCCGAGGGCTGGCGTCTGCAGACTGAGGAAGCGGCCATCAGATGGGCATCCTCTAGTGCTCCCTGGGGACTCTGGGGCCCTTGTGGTGTCCAACCAGGCTGCTCTGCACAGCCCTTGCACCCTGCAGCCTGGGCTGTGGGCCGTGCAGGGACGTGAATGTGCCGACTCCCACAAGTTGGAAGGCTGACCTCAGCCAGACTTCCTGACTCAGAGGTCTGTCCAGGGCCTGATCACATCTTCCCAGCCACTGTGTACCCATCCAGGTGACATGTCCCCTGAGGGGACGGGACAGAGGGCAGCACCTGCAGTGAGGTCAGTGGCTCTGCATCAGAGCCACCAGGGGGGACTCAGGCAAAATGATGCTTCTTGGGCCCCCAGACCTGAAGAATCAGAACCTCTGGGAGCCTGGACCAGGCACCTACATTTCAACAACCTCCCACATGACTCTCCGGCACCCTGGGGTCTTAGGAACCCCTGGTCATGATGAGCACCCACTAAATGCTTCCCAAGCCCCACACCCTTGCTCACATCACATACAGAGAAATGAGGGGAAAACTAGAAGCTCTAAAAATGAATGGAATAACAGGCAGAGCATATTCACCCTAAAAATGGGATTTTTAGGGCAGTGAAAATGTTCTGTGTGATACTTCATTGGTGGACACATGTCATTATACATTTGTCCAATCTCATAGAGCAGGCAACACAGGGAGTGAACCCTGATGTAAGCCATGGACGTGGGGTGATTATGCTGTGCCAGCGTCGGTTCATCGATTGTAACAAATGTTGTGCTCTGGTGCCGTGTGGATGGTAGGGGAGGCTGTGTGTGTGTAGGGGGTACGTACATGGGAACTCTCTACTGCCGGCTCCGTTTTGCTGTGAACCTAAAACTGCCCCCAAGAAAAAGTCTAGTAAAAACAAGGGAACCAAGGCTGCCCCTTAAGCAAGAATAGGAAGTCTCTTGGGGCAGGAGGTCACAAGACGCCCTGAGGAGACGCTGCAGCCTCAGAGCAGCCATAGCCCAGCCCAGGCAGCCCAATCACGCGGGGAAGGCCAATGCACAGATAGACGGGCCAGCTCCACGACAGCCACTGTGGCTGCGAGGGGAGCTTACATCAAAAAGGAGCTGCAGGCTTCCCTGGTGGCGCAGTGGTTAAGAATCCACCTGCCAATGCAGGGGGCACGGGTTCAAGCCCTGGTCCGGGAAGATCCCACAGGCCCCGAGGCAACTAAGCCTGTGTGCCACAACTGCTGAGCCTGTGCTCTAGAGCCCGCGAGCCACAACTACTGAAGCCTGCACGCCTAGAGCCCGAGCTCTGCAACAAGAGAAGCCACCACAATGAGAAGCCCATGCACCGCAACGAAGAGTAGGCCCCGCTCGCCACAACTAGAGAAAGCCCGCGCACAGCAACAAAGACCCAACGCAGCCACATACGTACATACATACATACATACATACATACATACATACATACATACATAAAATTTTTAAAAATCAAAAAACAAAATGCAGATAGAGGATGGGGCCATGAGCCGAGGACTGCAGGCAGCCTCTAGAAGCTGGAAAAGGCCAGGAAACAGGTTCCCCCCTGGAGCCTCCAGAAAGGAACTCAGCCCTGCCCACACCTTGATTTTAGCCCAGTGAGACCCATTTTGGACTTCCGACCTCCAGAACTGTTAAGATGATCAATTTGTGTTGCTTAAAGCCGCCAAGTTTGTGGAAATCTGTTTCAGCAGCAACAGGGGACGGATACAGTGAGGTGGTGAGGAGGAAAAGCAGAGGAGGCAAAGACCCCCACGCCTCCAGCCTGTCTTCCCGTCAGCCTGGGGATCTCAGGTGTTCCCTTCCAGCCCCCTGGCAGGCGGCAGCGCTGCTTACCTGGCAATCCCCAGGAGCAGGGAGAGGCCCCAGAGGGCTGTGCTCAGTGTCCACCACGGCGCAGACTCCACGTGGAGGATTTTGGCGTCGGCAGCCCAGGCGACGTGCTCACAGGGGTAGTAGAGCTGGTCAGCCAGGTTGCCCAGGACAGACACGCAGCGGACAAAGATGGCCTTGTCCTGCGGGACCGGGAGAGATGGGGGGATGGGCCTGGGATCAGACCTACCCACTGCCCACGTTAGGCGCCCAGGCCATGCCAGGTGGCAGTCACAGGGCAATGTCCAGGCCTGGCAGGCTGGCCTGTAGCTAGCACTGCAGGAAAAGAAAGGCCTGATTTCTCAGCAGTGTGGTCAACATTGCCCAGTGGAGTGGCGAGTCTCAAGTCAGCCGCTCAGTGGAATCCCCCAGGGAGTTTCAAAAACGCCACACCCAGCCCCCAGCCCCATGGATTCTGCCTCACCGAGGAATTTTTTTTAAGTCCCCGGGTGATTCCCGTGTAGGACAACTTGGGACACCCTGCATCAGAGCCTTCCTAGCTCCTGTGTGTGGGTGTCTGGTACAGGACCCTGAGAGGGGAGCAGGGGAGGCAGCCCCACAGGGAACCCTGAGCAGGCAGATCAGGGTAGCCAGGTGGGCTGCCACACACCCGGTGCCAACTTCCAGCAGGCACTACGCTGCAAGGCTTGGGTCACCTCCCCCAAAGCAGAAAGGGGTCACCACCCCTGCAAACAGGCAAACTGAGGCTCTTAGAGGAAGCTGCCAGGTGCCCCATCTCATACAGGGATGGGCCTCAGGCTGTTGAGTT
This sequence comes from Mesoplodon densirostris, assembly GCF_025265405.1. Classification (NCBI taxonomy): domain Eukaryota; kingdom Metazoa; phylum Chordata; class Mammalia; order Artiodactyla; family Ziphiidae; genus Mesoplodon; species Mesoplodon densirostris. The sequence continues at coordinate 147,561,371 of NC_082663.1, read as the reverse complement.
GCAAATCCCATGCCCTCCAACCCTGGGTCCTGAGCCCCTGCCTGCACCCAGCGAGGCAGGGCCAGTTGAGGCTGCCAGAGCCTCTACCCTGGGCTCCGCCCCTCAGGGTCCGGCCCCCTCAAGGCCTCCAAGCTGGTCGGGTCGCCAGCCAAGTCCTTCACTTCTCTACCTTTAACCTCGTCATCCTCACTGCCTGCCATACCCTCTGCCTCTTCTCTGTCGTCCCAGGAACCCCGCCCTTCGGGCCAAGGCCCCACCAATGCTCGCTGCCCGCCTCCTTCCTACTGGCCAGCTGTGATCCTGCCTCCCTCTGGGTTCTTAATCCCACTCCAGCTCCGCCATCCTGTCTGGGGCCTTCTGGGGTGTTCTGGCACACTTCACCCCTCCGTGAGGACGGGGCCTCCCACCCCCACCCCAACGTGCTCATTCCGCTGGTGTTTCCTGAGAAGCAGCAAGGTCTGGGCCCTATGCTGGGGAGGAGATTCTCACCGGGGCAGGAGGTAGGAGTTGGGGAGGACCAACAAAAGAGGTTCTTGTTCTGGCCAAGGGACATAGGAGGTGCAGGGAGCCCCCCACCCCTTGCCTAGGGACTCAGGGGAGTCCTCACAGAGGAGATGGGGGGATGCACAGGAAGCTGAAGAGATGGGTGTCAAAGCAGGAGGAAAGTCCAGGGAAACACTTGAGATTGGGGATGATCAGGCCACTGGCACTGGGGCAGAATGGGGGAGCATCTGAGTAAGTGAGTCAGAGAGGAGACCCTTGGAGAGCAGTGAGGAGGGGCAGGGCAGCCCAGGAAGGGGGCATGACTCAGCCAGGCTGGCCCAGGGCAGCTTCTCAGCCCATCCCCTGGGGGGCACAAGATCATACCACCACCCAGGCCGGATGAGGAACACTGCTCTAGACCCACTGGTGAAATGATGAGGTTCTGTTGTAACAGCAAGATGTAACTGATCCCCTGTCCAACAGGGGATCAGTTAAATAAATCACCATCTGGCTATATATGTGTACTATGTGGCCATAACGAAGGAAGAAGCTTCTTTTGTTTTTGGTTTTTTGTTTTTGTTTTTGACTGCACCATGGGGCTTGCTAGGATCTCAGTTCCCCGACCAGGGATGGAACCTGGGCCCTCAGCAGTGGAAGCATGGAGTCCTAACCACTGGAATGCCAGGGAATTCCTGGAAGGAGCTTCTTTTGGATTGATATGGAATGACCTCCAAGTTGTACTGTTACGTGAAAAAAGCAAGTGGCAGAAGAGTGTAAATGGCATGCAACTATTTATGTAAGCAATGTGCATTTGCCTGTGCAGGTGCAGGAGATCTCATAAAGGAAACACAAGAAGCTGAAAACAGTGGCTGCCTCTGAGGAGGAAAATTGGCGGCCAGAGGGTCAGGAAGGAGAGAGACTTTTTAATTATGTAGTCTTTAGGGATGTGCAAACGTATGAGCTAATTTTTTTAATTAAAATTGAAATGAGCACATCTGATTGTCTCCAAAAGAAGTAAAATTGGGGACTTCCCTGGCGGTCCAGTGGTCAAGACTCCACACTTCCAATGCAGGGGGCGCAGGTTCCATCCCTGGTCAGGGAGCTAAGATCCCACATGCTGTGCAGTGTGGCCAAAAAAAGTAAAATTGAGAAAAGTAATAAACTGCCCACATGATTGCCTTTATAAAGACCAGTCCATAAGACGCTGACTTCCCGGGATCCACGCCCCCTCCCTTCAGCCCAATGCGCCCTGTTACCTCTGCCCCAAGGCCGTACTGCTTAGTGTAGACAAACATGGCCACGTCATCAAAGAGTCGCAGGACGGTCCTGCAGTGGCTGAGTTGGGAGGACAGTGCCAGCAGGCGTGTCCCCACTTCTGATCTGGCAGGACATTGTTCCACCAGGACCCCGCCCACCAGCTGGCAGCAGTACCCCAGCGTTCGGATCTGTGGGAAACCAGAAGCAGTCAGCATGGCCCTGCTGCAGGACTGAGCTGGATCCCCCTGACCTGGCCGTGGACCCCATAAGATCAAGTGGGAGGACGAGTCTCAATCAACAAACTTCCAGTAAAAGCCAAAAGTTGAAAAGGAAACTTGTAGGTGGGATAAATGGAGACACATGATGTCATTGTCCTAAAGGCCCTGGGAAATTAACAGAGTATTGTCACTGAATGGCACAGTCTTTGGAGACATATGTGATGGGGACAAGAAGAAGAAACCTCCATTTCCCACCTCCTGGATCCTCCTTTTCCCAGCATGTAGGAGGGCTAGGTGGAAATGTATCGAATATATTTGCATCTACCTGGCTGCACCAAATTCTGTGGCTGGGCTGTGGATTGGGAAGGTGACCAGGCCTCAACCCAGTGGACAAAAGGATAATTTGTTTTTATTACTTTAGTGAGAAAGAACCCAGTGGCGATTTGGGGCATGGTGAACTCGGTCTGCATCACCACCCTTATATCTTTATTTCATCTGCTTTTCAGAAGATACTTTTTCCTGTTGTTTTATGTATTATTTTGACTTGTAATTCCTTTTCAGCACCTTTGTAATGGCAAAAACGCTGCAATTTAAATGTCCAGCTTGGGGGCATTTGTTAAAACCTGAACACCCAATCATATGGGATTTGGTTGGAACCTGAATGCCCAGCTACTGGTACACTCCCTAGTACAACCTGAATGCCTACCTGTAAGAGACTGATTGGGACAAGCTCAGAATCTGACCTCAGGGGCCTGGAAGGAACAATCTAAATACCCAACCAGAGGGGATGTGGTCAGATCCTAAACATCCAGCCATAGGGAAAGCCCTGCAAAATCTTAAATCCCCATATGAGATTGTTTGGGACAACTCAGGGACCAACTACAGTGGCCTAGTCCGATCCTACATGTCCAGACATGGATTCGTTTGGCATGGAAATGTCCAGCCAGGTTGAATTGGCCAGAACAACCTAAGTGCCCAACTATAGGGGATTTTTCAGGATCCAAATGTCCTGCCAGAGGGGACCCTGCAACATCCTAAATCCTCATACGATATTGTTTGGGACACAAGGACCAGCTACAGTGATCCGGCCGGATCCCAATGTGCAAACGTGAGGATCTGGTTGGTACTGTAAATGTCCAGTCACGAGGGGGTGGCCGGAACAACCTACATGTCCACTACTCGGGGGCAGGGCCTCTGCCGTGGGGGATCGTGAGTGACCCCGCTCCCTCTCTGGGCTCAGTGTCCGGGTCTCGGGGCTTTGGCCCGATTCCGAGACCTCTGGCCGCGCTCCACCCCAGCCTCACCAGGCGGTCGCGGCCCCTATAGGACTCCAGCTCCGACGCCAGACCGCTCATGGCCTCCATGGCGACTCCGCCGTAACGTCTCCGTGATGTCAGCGCGCCGCGCCAGGGGGCGGGCCCGGCACCAGGCTGTGCGCTCCCGGGAACGTTCTGCGCAGGCGCGGCCGCAACTGTTTGTCGGCTCCCTGACCGTTTGTCTGCTGCTGGGAGGGAGAGAGTTTGCAGCCTTGGGGCCGCCACGTGTGCGCTCCCCAGGGCCTGTGCACCCAGGTGGACCCTCGGAGTTAGCTACCCGTGTTTTCAAAGGTAACCAACTGCCCCCCCACACAAAAATATTCCAAGCAAAAGCACCAACCTGTTTGCCGTGGTCCAAGAAGGGAGTTCTCTAATTTTCCTGCTTCACCCTTTCTGTATTGTCTACTTGTCTGTAGGGAGCATGGATGGCTGTTGTCATATCATGTAAGGCATTTTTAGAAAGTCAAGGAAACTTTGGGGAATTCCCTGGCGGTCCAGTGGTTAGGACGCTGTGCTTCCACTGCAGGGGGCGAAGGTTCAGTCCCTGGGACTAAGATCATGCATGCATGCATGCATAGTCTTAACCACGGTGCCACCAGGGAAGTCACTGAATTGTATATCTTAAAATGGTGAACTTTTTGTTATGTGAATTTCACCTCAATTAAAAAAAAAAAAAAAAGGAAACAGGCTATGCCAACTTTTTGAGAAAATGTCTTTTATTTTTTTGACCGGCTAGTCCATGCAGACTGAACAAAATTCAAAAACTACAAAACAGTGCAAAGGTGAACATTTTAATCTCTTCCCAATGACAACCAAAGAATGTTGCTCACTGTCTGGCTCTACAAGGACTGAGTCATTGGCAACTGCAGTCACTGACCTTCATCACACCGACAGGAGTTCAGGGCCGAAGATCAGGAATGAGGCTCTTTCTGCTCGGGGGAAACTGGCAGGACTTCAGATAGATATTTTCAGGACAAATTTTTTATGAGCCTGGATTCTTGCATCTTTCCAAACTAAGAAAAGCACTAAAATCATTAACTGTGGTATTTGTTCCTTGTGACCAGAAGCCACCTTCTCCTGAGATGTGTGATTACCCATACCCTTCTCCAAAATCACACCTATACTGACCTTCCCCCCACCTTTTCCTCAGAGCTGTCTGAGGCTGTGTCTAGGGCTACAGTCCTCAGTAAATCCCTCAATAAAACGGAAACTTGGGCTTCCCTGGTGGCGCAGTGGTTAAGAATCCGCCTGCCAATGCAGGGGACACGGGTTCGAGCCCTGGTCCCGGAAGATCCCACATGCTGCGGAGCAACTAAGCCCGTGCGCCACAACTACTGAGCCTGCGCTTTAGAGCCCGCAAGCCGCAACTACTGAAGCCCGTGCGCCTAGAGCCTGTGCTCTGCAACAAGAGAAGCCACCACAATGAGAAGCCTGCGCACAACAAAGAGTAGCCCCGGCTCTCAGCAACTAGAGAAAACCCGCGTGAAGCAGCAAAGACCCAGTGCAGCCAAAAATTAAATAAATGAATAAATAAATAAATTTATTTTTTAAAAAAAAGACTCCACACTCCCAATGCAGGGGGCCCAGTTTCAATCCCTGGTCAGGGAACTAGATCCCATATGCATGCTGCAACTAAGAGTTCACATGCCACAACTAAGGAGCCTGCAAGCCGCAACCAAGGAGCCCGCCTGCTGCAACTAAGACCCAGAGCCACCAAATAAAAATAAATAAATAAATATTTTTTAAAAAAAGATGTACAGGGCCTCCCTGGTGGCGCAGTGGTTAAGAGTCCGCCTGCCGATGCAGGGGATACGGGTTCGTGCCCCGGTCTGGGAGGATCCCATATGCCGCGGAGCGGCTGGGCCCGTGAGCCATGGCCGCTGGGCCTGTGCATCCGGAGCCTGTGCTCCGCAACGGGAGAGGCCACAACAGTGAGAGGCCCGCATACCGCAAAAAGAAAAAAAGAAAAAAAGAAAAAAGAAATAAAAAAAGATGTACAATTCAGTGGCATTTAGTACACTCGCGTGTTGTACAGACATCCCACCTTTAGAGTTTTAAAATGTTTTCATCACCCTCAAAGGAAACTCTGTCACTCTTTCGAGCAGTCACTCTATTCCTCCCCTCCTTAACCCCTAGCAACCACCATCTGCTTTCTGTGTCTATGGACTTACCTATTCTGGATATTTCATATAAATAGAATCATACCATATGTGAACATTTGTGTCTGGCTTCTTTCACTGACCCTGTTTTCGAGGTTCATCCACGTTGTGCATGTCTCAGTACTTCATTCCTTTTGTGGCTGAATAATATTCCATGCTCTGGCTCTGTCACATTTTGTTTATCTGCTCATCGGTTGATGGACACTTGGGTTGTTTCTACCTTTTGACTCTTGTGAATAGTGCTGCTATGAACGTGGTGTACGTGTACTCGTTCTAGTTCCTGCTTTCGATTCCTTTGGGCATATACCTAAGAGCAGAATTGCTGGATTATACGGTAACAATGTTTGACTTTTTGAGAAGCCACCAGACTGTTTTCCACAGTGGCTCCACCATTTTACATTCCCACCAGCAATGCATAAGTGTTCCAATTTCTCCACATTCATGCCAACACTTGGACTATTCATTTTAATAATACATTTTAACCCAGCATATCCAAAAATATTGTCATGCCAGCATGGGATCAGTCCGGACTAACGTACGTACGTTTTACCACCTACTCCCCCCACCTCCATCCTCTTCTCATAGTGCATCAGCTTTCTTCTTCCTCTTCTCAGTCAGCTGAGGAAATGCCTCTACGTACTTTCCTCCTTTGAAAGATTGCGTCTGCTCTCCTATTTTTCCTGAGCCTAAAATAATCAGTAGAGTTCAGGGAAAGATAAGCTGGCTTACCAGTAAGGAGATACAGATGGTACATCTCCTACTAGCTGGGAAGTGGTATCTCACTGTGGTTTTGCTTTGCATGTCCCTGATCACTAATGATGTTGACTGATTTCCTTTAAAATAACAAAAATTTCCTCTTGATTTCAACTCCTATTACTCTCCCAGCCTCATTCACTCCTATCCAACCACATTGCCCTCCTCCTGTTCCTTGAAGTTGCAGCCCATACCTGACTCAGGACCTCTGCATGGGCTGTTTGCTCTGCCTGGAAGGCTCTCCCTCCAGATACCCACATGGCTCCCTCCCTCACCTCCTCCTCACGTTTACTCAAATGTCATCCTCTCATGGGACCTCCCCTGCACACCCTCTTGGGCACTTCCTGCCCACATTTCTTGCTGCCTTATTTTTCTTCTTAGTTGGTAACACTACCTGACATAACTGTCTACGTTGCTACTTAATCTAGTCATTTAGTTATTTGTCTGGTTGTCTAGTTATTTTTCTCTCCTCAACAGAATGTGAACTCCACCAGGGCAGGGCTTTGGATGTGTCTTGGTCACAGCTAGATCCCCACAGCGTGGCACAAAATAGGTTCTCAGTAAGCGCTGTTGCCTGTGGGGCTCAACGGCCTGTCAAAAGCTCACTGTTTCTGCTCCATCCACACTGTCCTGGGAGATCCTATCCACTCCCACGATTTCCCTAGCCACCTCTTTGCTGGCCTCTCCCCCCATCTCTCTCCAATCCTGCCCTGTCTACTGCTCCCACCTGCCCCCTGGACAGTTCCTCTGCAAATCCTACAAGCCCCCTCACACTCAGCTACTCCCAGACTGACATCAGACTGACATCAGCATCATCTTGCTCTTCTGTAGTCCCATCTCGAGGCTCCCCTGCCCATCACCCAGGCACAGACCTGGATATCACTCTCACCTCTTTACCTCAGTACGCCCCTCCCATGTCCCAACAGCCACCAAAATATCCCTGGAATCCATCCACTTTTTCCCAGCCCACAGCTTCCTCCATAGGCAGCCCCCATTCTCTCTCACCTGGACCCCAAGCCCCAGCCTCCTCCCGAGGGCCTGACTTCCCCAAGACATCCAAGAGACTCTTTAATCCTCACATTCGACCACAGCCCTCCTTGCTTAAGCCTTGGGTGCAGGGGTCTGTATGCTCCCCAACCCCCTAACTGGGGACACTGCTCCATCAGCAGAAAAAATCCAGGGACTTCCCTGGTGGTCCAGTGGTTAGGACTCCACACTTCCACTGCAGGGGGCCCAGGTTCGATCCCTGGTCGAGGAACTAAGATCCCGCAAGTCACATGGTACAGCCAAAAAAAATTAAAACAAAAACAAAAACTATATACACACACACAAAAAAAGAAAAAGTCCAAGCCAAGCCCAAGGCCCACAGAGGGAAGGGGGCCCTTGGGCTGTGGAGCGGCTCCATGAGTGACTGGATCCCTTCTCTTGAGCCTGTACTGTCCCCATTGACCTTGTAAAAACACAAGGCATTTCTCTGATGCCTACTGTGCACCAGGCTCCATTCTAGGCACCAAGGAGACAGCGGTGAGTCTTGTGGGCAGGGCCCCACCCTCCCAGTGTCTGCCACCATTGGGTTGGGGCTGAGCTTGACCTTTGGGGAAGAGACAGGAACTGGCCTGGCATTCACAGCTGGCCTTGTGGTTGCTAGGGCCTGGCCGGGTGATCACAGCTAGGCGCTGGTGTTCTCCTGCTGGACACAAATAATTTCACAGAACGCCCACATTGGACAAGGCCACTCTGTGACCGTGGTGGAACAAGACAAAACAAGCCCACTTCATCATGATGTCTGAACACAGACAAAACATGAACATTGTCAGATCACAACAGTGACCAGACATTTCCTGGCTAATCTAAATGACTTCTGTGTCTTTGCCAATCGCTGCTTTAATCTTAACTTCATTCCTTAGGCTTCGTGATCAAAATTATTGTTTCTCTGTAAGAGTGTTACCTCTCCCCCTTGCTTCCTGACAGCATCCAGGATCTACACCCTCCTGGGCCCTCCTTTTCCCAGCAGGCAGGGAAAATGTATATTTGCATCAACCTGGCTGGGCCAAAGCCCTCAGCAGAGCCCTGGGCTAGGGAGCAGGTAATGGGACCTCGACCCAGTGGACAAAACAACATTTTGCTTGAATTTAGTGAAAAGGAACCCACTGAGTACATAAGTCCTGGAGCTCAAATTCAAAGTACAGGGACGACAGACCAGAAGACTCTATTATAAACATTAAACCCGCCAAGAGATCAGATGTTAATTGTTTCAGACCTAGAAAAAAGTGATAGTTATGTGACACCATAGAGGTGTTGGCTAAGGCTACAATAGCAACCATGTTGCAATAGAAATGTATCAAAAATCGGTATGTTGTATACCTTAAACTCACACAGTGTTATGTCAACTATATGGAAAGGAAAGAAGAGAGAGAGGGAGAGAGGAAGGAAGGAGGGAGGGAGGGAGGAAAGAAGGGAGGGGAGAGGGATGGTGGGAGGGAGGGAAGGAGGGAGGAAGGAGGGGAAGATCCCATTCAGTAGGTGATTTAGGGCACCATGAACTGGGACAGGTTCACCACTCTTACGTTTTTATTTCATCTGTTTGTTAGTTGTTGTTTTTTTCTTTAAGAAACTGCTTTCTCCTTTTTTTTTTTTTTTTTTTTTTTTTTGCGGTATGAGGGCCTCTCACTGTTGTGGCCTCTCCCGTTGCAGAGCACAGGCTCCGGACGCGCAGGCTCAGCGGCCATGGCTCACGGGCCCAGCCGCTCCGCGGCATGTGGGATCTTCCCAGACTGCGGCACGAACCCGTGTCCCCTGCATCGGCAGGCGGACTCTCAACCACTGCGCCACCAGGGAAGCCCTGCTTTCTCCTTTAAAATTTTTTTTTTGTATTGTGGTAAAATATACATAAAACTGACCATTTTAAACATCTTTAAGTGCTCAGTGGCATTAAGCACATTCACACTGTCGGGCAACCATCCCCACCATCGTCTCCAGAACTCTCTCATCTTCCCAAACTGAAACTCTGTCCCCATTAAGCATCAGCTTCTCATCTCCCCACCCCCACTTCCCTGTCCTGATGTTTTTATATATTATCTTTATTTGTCGGAACATCTCAAAAAAAGGAAGTCAAATTTCCGACCGGTAAAAGCATCCAACACAGAGCAAAGCCCCGCTTACTGAAACCTCCCAGGAAGCACCTAAGACAAGCCCAAGTCTGATAGGTCCATAGAGTATGCCCTCCCCGCTGCAACAAGTAACAAGCCCTATGTGTTCAAATACATGTGTGTCCCTGGTGGTCTTGGGGCTGGAGGTGGAGAGCACAGATGTCTCTAAGGCTACATGGCAGGTATATGAGCCCTGGAGTGGCATTAAGCGGTACAGTGACTCAAACAGTTTGGCCTATCCTGTGCAGAAGAGTGTTAGAAAGCAGACAAGGAGGAAAACCTGGGGAAATGGGGATAATGGACATCAGTGGCCTCTGACATCAAATCCTCCACGCTGAAGTGGTTGCCGTTCCCAGCCCCGTTTTCCAGATGATAAAACTGAGTCTTCGAGAAGTCAAGTCACTGGCCAGGCTCCCTTGAGCTCTCAGGAGGCAAGATCCTCTGGCCTCACTCCTGATTTTCCTCCCGTTGCGCCCCCCCAGAGTTTCTGGGGGGCCACTGTGATAGCGTTGTCCCAGGCAGCTTATTGGGTCACAGTGGGCAGGGCTGGACCACATTTGGATGCAGACTCAGATGGAACATCTGAGTATCCTCTGGGAGACCAGGGACAGAGGGAGTCTCAAGGGTCAGGCCCATGCCAAGCGCATCTTCTAAGACTCATTAGCCCCCATGCCCCCCCCCCCCGCGAGGTAAGTACAGTCTCCTCATCCCTGATCAGGAAACAAAGTGAAGCTCACAGGAGCCCAGTTACTTATTCCAAGGTGACCCAGCTAGTCATTTCAGTTGTCAGATTCTCCCACAGATTATCTGAAATCTTCTTGACCCTCAAGTATTTTATTTTAGGTGGTGAAATGATAGAAAAAAGAAAAAAAAACACTGTGGTTTCGTTAAAACCTTTGATATGTGTTTTCTAAAGAGATTGACATGAGCAAATAGCTGTGGGCTGAAGTGATCCAGGAGGGCCTCCCACAGGAGGTGAGGATGAGCCAGGGGTGCTGGTGGCATCCAAGGGTCTGGTCTCTAAGGTGCAGAGAGGAGGGTGAGGGAGACACCTCAGCTCTGAGCAAAGACCAGAAAGTCGCAGTCGGCTAAGTGGGGTGCTGGGAGCCTGGAGCTAAAAGCCCAGAGAAATGAGTAGGAGGTGTGTAAACCTCAAACAGCTTGAGGACAGAAAGAATAGTCGGGACCTGGGACAACCGCAGAGGGCAGGAACACCAGTGAGGGGGTGCGCGGCAGAGATGGGACAGTGGCCAGTGTTGGGCAGAGAGACAGAAGTGGGTTCCCAGACATGAAGGAGCGGAGAGCCATGGCCTTGAAAACTGACTGAGAGTGAGGAGAATGGATTCCGGCAGCAAACTGTCAAATGCAGTGGTTAATTCTACAGCTCTTCCTGTTTCTCTGCACCAGCCTCAGGGCCTTTGCACCTGCTGTTTCTTCTGCCCAGAATGCTCTTACCCCCAGATACCCAAATGCCCCGTTGCCCCTCTTTCCAGTTCTTTGCTCAACTATCATCTCAGTGAAGCCTTCCCTGACTATTTAAAACTACAACCCTTCCACCCGAAACCCCATCCTTCTACCCTGTGTGACATTTTTTCCCCACAGCACTTATCAGCTTGTAACTGACTCCGCAAGTGATGTGATTAAATTTATACATTACTGTTTGTCCCCTCTGGGCCCCATTACCATCTCCACAAGAGCAAGGCTCTTGGTCTGTTAATGATGGACCCCCTCTAGGGGCCTAGAACCGTGCCTGGCACACTATAAGTGCCATATGAGTGATGACTTATAGCTCTGCTTTCCCTGGGGGCAGGCAGAGGGGCTACACCTGTTTCTTTTTTTTTCTTTTTTCCTTTTTTTGGCCATGCCAACCGGCTTCCGAGATCTCAGTTTCCTGACCAGGGATTGAACCCGAGCCCCACAGTGAAAGCCCGGAGTGCTAACCACTAGGCCAGCAGGGAACCCCCTACACCTGTTTCTTATGATGTCCAGTGCCTGGCACAGAGAAAGGAGTAAAAGGCAGCACTGACCCCGCGGGCACCTGCTCAGTCCCTTCTCCGCGCCCTCACAGGTGGCGCTGCGTCCCGCGATGGCCGCGGGACCCCTCCTGCCGTGCCCAATGTCCTGGCTGGAATTCCTCAAGGCCTCGCACTTTGCGCTGGGGCCCGACCCACGGCTGCACGTGGACGCCAAGCAGTCCACGTCGCACCGGGACTTTCCCGCCTACCGGAACGTTACCCGTGGGCCGCTGTGCCAGCCGCCGCCCCGCGCGTCCCTCTCCCAACAGGACGCGCGCTGGGCCGGCCAGGAGCTCCTGTCGGAGACGCACTGCGCATATGCGCCCGCGTCACCGCTGCTGTCAAGGGAGCGGGAGCGGGAACTGGCACGGGAGCGCACGCTCGCCATGCAGGCCAGCAACCTGCACTCGCACGCGGACTCCCGCGCCCGCACCGGCCTCTCCACCGCGCGCGCCCACTTCGGCAGGCCGGCGCTTCCAGAGCGTGCCAGCGAGCAGATCCGCGGCGCGCGCCTCATCTTCGACCGCGACTCGGTGCCATCCCGCGACGGAACCAAGCTGCCCATCCCGCCCAGCGCGCACCAGGATTTCTTCTCGCTCCACGACATTTGCCCGAAGCTCCGCGAGCCCTCCTGCCACTTCGGTGAGCGCGCGCCCGGGCACCCTAGGCAATTTACCCAACACCATGGTTCTCATGGCGAGCGGGGATTCTGTGCCCACCCCAGCGGACATTTGGCAATGCCTGGGGATCATATTTTGGTCTTCACGACTGGATGTGGGGGTGGGGGGAGAAGGTGGTACCGTCAGGGAGCGGCTGGAGGCCAGGGATGCTGCTAAACATCCTACCACGCACAGGAGAGCTTCCCACAGTAAAGAATTATCCAGCCCCAAATGTCAATAGTGCAGAGGCTGAGACACACTGGAAGCTCCTTGAGCCTCAGTTTCTGCATCCACACAATGGGCATGTCTCCCGAATCTCTCCAGGGTGCTGTGCGGTGGCCCGAAGTCATGAAAGCTGGTTTGGGGTCAGACAAATCTGCTAAGTGTCCCCCACCACCACCCCAGCTCTGTGACCTTAGTAGTTGTGTGACTCTGAGCAAGTCGACCTCTCCCAGCCTCAGTTCACTCACCTGCAAAGTGGGTGCAACAACAGGGCCCCACTTTATAGTTACTGGTGAAGCCGAAAGAGCCCCGAGTGCAGAATATGCCTGTCAAATACTGAGCACTCAACAAAGGGTCGCTATCATTCATATGATTTTCCAATTCTGTGATACAGAGGACCTTCTGGTAGACATCACTAGTCAGAGACCCTCCAAGCTGGGTTCACGGATTGTCAGTTGGCTTTGACTCCAGGTGGTTCTGAATTTCTATTATTTCTGGCAGGTTATTTGACCTCTCCGAGCTTCAAGGAGGCTTCAGGTGGCGGGGGATAATATCGGCCCCCCAAATGAGGTGCAAACCACTTAACCTAGGTACTGGGCTCAAAACTTGGTAGCTATTCTTGTTGTCATTATTATTATTGTTATTGGCCACACTGCACGGCTTGTGGGATCTCAGTTCCCCGACCAGGGATTGAACCCGGGTCACAGCAGTGAAAGCCCAGAACCCTAACCACTTGGCCACAAAGGAACGCCCTTGTTCTCATTATTTTTTATTATTTTTGGAGTGGGAGCACAGGAGACAGGATGACAGCACCTCCTACCAGAGACAGTTCCAGGCCCTTCCAGGCCCACCTGCCTTGACATGTAAGAGGGTAAATTGAGGCTGGGCTGGTGCTGCTGGCGGTGGGGGGGAGGAGCAGAGGTGGGCGCTGGGTGGTCTTGCCCTTCCCACCCCTGTCCTCCCACAGGCTTCCTCCAGCACAGAACTAGGAGACTTCAAGATTGGCTATGGGCCCATGTGTGCAGAGCAGAAACAAGCCTACAGGCCCCAGGTTTTGCCCCCAGACAGGTATGAAGGGACCATGGCCTACTACTAAGATGGGGCAAACGGCTCTCAACGACATGTGGGATGTGTCACCTAAGGCTCTAGGGCCAATGCTGTGCCTTTGAATTCTCCATCACCCACAGGCAAGACCCATTATTATGCCACACTTCCCACGATTAGCACCCCACAGCTCGGCCATTAGAAAGCCTGTCCCTCTCTCCTTTTTCCTGGGAGTTGCAAGGGCCCAGATCAGATGGGTCCTCCTCCCACCTCCTTATCTGCAGGTATGACAAGGCCCAGGCCTCAGCCCACATCCACGGTGTGAATATTCGACCTGGAGATGGCCTCTTCCACGGCAGGACCACCAAGGGTGAACACTTCTATGCCCGGGAGCCAGGTGAGAGCCTGCTGCCTGCCCCGCCCCTCGCTCCCACAGCAGCCTCTCAGAGCTGCTCAGGACCTACTCTGCCACTGGCAGAGCCTTTTGTTCTTCACCACGACCAGACTCCAGAGTCGCACATCCTGGAAGGAAATGGGTGCCCTGATCCGGGCAGCCTCACCACCTCCATGCACTTCTTCCACGGCCAGGTCAGCAAAAAGGGGAAGAAGGCAGCAGGGCTCATCAGAGAAAAGGGCTTCCCAAGCAGAGTGAATAATAGCAAGTGCAAAGGCCCTGAGGTGGGAGGGAGCTTGACATGTGTGCGGGGATCTCCTGGATCTGTTTGCGTGACATACGGTGAGTCGCTTAACCACTCCAGACCTCAGTGGTTCTGCCTGTAAACTGAGATAACAGCACCAACTCCCAGCGCCATCACGTGGGACCCAGAGAGAGTGTGAGCCGTCCAAGGTCACACAGCGCCCACTTCTGCCCTCCGTCCTGGCCATGGGACATCCCTGACACCGGGAGCTTCCCAGATGCCATGTGGTCCTACAGCCGCTGCCCGCGACCAAGCCACCCAGCCGCCACGTGCCTCATGAGAAATTGCAGAGTCACATAACCCTAGGGGAGCCGTCGCTGCTCGGACAGTTCTTCCAGACCTCCACGGGCACAGACTATTTACCCCCTGGGATGCAGAAGCCGCCGAAAGCGCTCAACGTCCACTTGCTGCAGAGCAACCTGCCCCAGGGCACAGGCGATGAGCGAGGCTCCACCTCGGAAGCCCCGCCCTTGCCACAGCTGTGGTCCCGCCCCCGGCCAATCCCGCCCCGCTCCCTGCCCGAGTCTGGCTCCGCCTCCTGAAGGGCTAGATCCCACCCCATGAGCCAAGATTACCAACTGTGACCCTGAACAACCCCACTCCCTCGTGATCGTGACTCCCAACGCCCCCCCCACCCCGTCATGGCCCCACCGCTACATGACTCCGCCCTCTGGTCTGGCCCCGCCCATCTCCATATCCGCCCTCTCCTGACTCTTACCCCTCCTCTTCTGCGACACTCTGGCTCCGCCCCCTGACCAGCTAGACTATTCTTCCTGCCCACCCCTCCCCCCGCCAGCCCCCGACCCTCGCTAGTCTACCCTTGCCCCGCCCCTGGCGTCCTCAGCCCTGCCCTGGCTGCCTCGTCCTCCCTGCCTCATATCCATCCTCCTCCCCTGATAACTTCAGCACTAGCCCAGGCGTCGCCCTTGAACCCTTACCCCATCCTTAGTCTCTCATGTCCCTTCCCCCTGGGCCCTGCCTTTCCTCCCTCAGCCCCTCAGCTCAGCCACCCCTCCCATATCTCCAGAAACAGATTTTTTAACCATGAACCAGAAGGTGCTGAAGCCACACAGAATAGCTCCAGCCTCTATGACTGAGGAGATGCTACAGTGGGTGAGGGAGGGGGAAGGGGTATCTCTCTAACCAGGTAACCCCCGAAATCAGTGTAGAGTTATCTCAGGAAAATTATAACATCAAGTCAGACTCAGAGTTAGTGTCAAGTCCACTCAGGGTCACTCTAGGGTCACCCCAGGCTCAGGGTCATCTTAATGTCATCCCAGCCCCAGGTCATCTCTAGCTCAGCCCCAGGGTCATGTCAGGGTCAGCTTCGTATCACCAGCCACAGTTATACTCCAAGCCAAGGGTTAGCTCAGAGTCACCTAGGGTCAACCCAGCCCTGGGGTCATTCCAGGGGCCCACCTGCTTTCTCTCCAGCTTCTCATCCAGCTCCTGGGTCAGCCCAACCTGGGGTTCCCTTTTGCCCACCTCCCCAGGACCCAATCATCAGCCAAACTGCGCTGAGCCCTTCCCCACTCTTTGATGTTCCCAAGGTGGTGCGGAAACTACAGGGTGGCCAGGGTGGGCCAGCCATCCTCCAGGCTGCCCTGCCAGGCTCCCCACCCTGACTCCACAGTGCAAGTATAGCCACTTGGAGCCCCCGCTGGGTAGACAGCGCTTCTTCTCAACCCTAAACAAGGATGAGTTTGCTTTCAAGTACCAGGGCCCAGCAGTGCTGAGATGGGACGACCTCCAGGAGAGTCATGTGTCCCTGGGCTCCCCTCGCCAGTGGGGCTGTGGGGCTGGGAAGGTGGACCCTCGGGCCCCCCAGACCCCTACCTACCCATGCTGCAGCATGGGTACACCAGCAATAAACACCACTTTGGCAACATCCCACCACTTTCCATCAGTCAGCCATGAAAGAGGATAGGGTGCCTGTGGGGTTGGTGAGAGAATGTATGGCAGAGAATGACTCCATGGAGAAGCCCTGAACTTCTGCAGACCCTGGGTGTCATCCCACTCTGGGCAGGGAGGCCACCTCAGTTTGTGCAAAACCTTGGTGGTCCGACGCTTGTAACGTGTTCAGGTGATACCACAAGTTCTTTTTTCTTTCTTTCTTTCTTTCTTTCTTTTTTTTTTTTTTTTTTTGGCTGTGCCACAGGGCTTGTGGGATCTTACTTCCTCAACCAGGGATTGAACCCAGGTCCACGTCAGTGAAAGCGCCGAGTCTTAACCACTGGACCGCCAGGGAATTCTCGCTGCCAAAATTTCTGAATGGTGTGGGAGGATGGAGTTACACTGTTGAACGGAGGCAGTGTGGTGAGAGGTTGAGAATGTAGGCTCCTGGGGCTGAATGGACAGAGTGCAAATCCTGACTCCTCCATGTCCTGGAAAGTAGTCTTGGGCAAGTCATTTGACCCCTCTGAGCCTCTATTTGCTCATCTGTAAAATGGAAATAAATAATAGCTCTCTCTCATTAGATTGTTATAAATGAGAAATGTACACACTGGTTAGTGTGTGTGGCTGGGGGTCAAGAAGGGAGAGCTTCCTTTCCAAGGATGAAGGTAAGGAGGGTGTAGGATGGAGCTCAATCATTGAGAGACTGGGTGAGGCCCAGAGGGGGCACGAAAGGGTGGACATGCTGAGAATGGCCCAGCAATGTCCCCTATTGTGAGCAGAGCCTGGAAGCTGAATGGTGCACTGGCTGGCTGGGCAGCTGGCCCCCCAGATCACAGCCGGGTCCAGGGGCAAATCAACAAAAGTCATCAGGATGTGATCAGGCCCAAGGGGGTAGGTGTTCAGCCAGAGACAGAATGAAAAGGGTGGAAAGGAGGAGTATGGGGTGGAGACTTGAAGCTGGTAAGTATGTCAAGGACATCAAGTATGTCAAGGACTAGTACCTTGGACAGCACCCCACCTTGAACTCTTGGGGTCTGATGAATCAGCACCAAGAAGCCAGATCTGTCTGGGATGATAAGATGGGCCTTGGTGGCCATGCCTGGGCCCTGCCTCTGCAGGCTGTTGAGAATCTGGTTTCAGGGCATGAACACGGCTCCCTGACCCTGTAGACAGACCTTTAAAGAGCAAGGCCCCCAATCCAGTGGGCCACTAATAGCCAACCTCAAGCCTGGCCAGGAGCCCTTTCCCCATGGGCAGCAAATCTGTGAGACCAGCTTGTCGTTTCCACAGGAAGGAGAGGAGTCCAGTTTTGGGTCCCACGGGGACAAGATGGACCTTTTGGCTGCAGTCATGGTATCCATGTTTTGACCATGAGAGGGTCTGCTAGAGGCAGAACACCTCTTCTGCTTGCTTCCACTAATGATGTAGATGACACTCATCTTCCACCAGTGATGCAGATGACACTCATCTGAATTACCGCATGATAAAACAAGCTTTCTCAATCTCGGCACTATTGACATTCTGGGTAGGATCATTCTTTGCGGTTGGAGGCTGTCTTGTGCATTGTAGGATGCTTGGCATCATCCCTGACCTCTACCCACTACCTGCCAGTAGCACATTCCTTCTCCCCCGCCCAGTTGTGACAACCAAAATTGTCTCCAGACATTGCCAAATGTCCCTTGGGGGGAAAAGTTGCCCCTGGTTGAGAACCACTGCAATAAACCCATCCTACAATGATTCCTAGGATCAAATTAGTCTCTCCTGGTAAAGCCAGTCTGCTTGTTGACCAGACTACGTGTACAAAAAGCTTTTCCTTTTTGCCTTGCCTGCCAGGAAGCTCAGAAAGGTTGCTTTGATTCCATGTAGCTCCAGTTGCAGGATTATGTGTACTCCTGCCTGGTTCTAGGAATGGTTCAAACAACTGAGAGATCAGATGAGAAATAATGGGTAGGAGTTACAAGGAAACAGATTTCAGCACAACTTGAAGCATTTTCTAACAATGGAACTGACCAGCCCCAGGATGCGTTGCCAGGAAAAAACAGAAACTTTACTCAAGATGTCTTCAGTACAGAAAGACACTACATTATGATGATTCTGGATGTATTCTATGGATTTATGTCTATCCCTCCTATATCTCACTTACCCCCCCAGAAAAGGCATTTCATATGAACGACAAAAACTAAAAAGACTTATGAAATAAGGTGAGTAAAATAGGATTGAACACGGGAAAACAGATTAATTTTTAAAGGAAAACATTTTATCAATGGTAATCATTGCTAAGCAGCAGACTTGTCTTTTTCTGTCCCTAGGCAAATGATTTCATGCTCTGACCCTCACTTTCCTCATCTGTAAAATGGGGATGGCAACAGTTCCTCCTTCATGGGGTGGTTACAAGGAGTAAATAAAATGTGCGTGTACCATTCTTTTATATATATATAAATTTATTTATTTATGTTATTTTGGCTGCATTGGGTCTTTGTTGCGCGCAGGCTTTCTCTAGTTGCAGCAAGCGGGGGCTACTCTTCATTGCAGTGTGCAGGCTTCTCATTGCGGTGGCTTCTCTTGTGGAGCACGGGCTCTAGGCGCGTGGGCTTCAGTAGTTGTGGCACGCGGACTCAGTAGTTGTGGCTCGCGGGCTCTAGAGCACAGGCTCAGTAGTTGTGGCGCATAGGCTTAGTTGCTCCACAGCATGTGGGATCTTCCTGGACCAGGGCTCAAACCCGTGTCCCCTGCATTGGCAGGCGAATTCTTTTCTTTCTTTCTTTCTTTCTTTTTTTTTTTTTTTTGCGGTACACGGGCCTCTCACTGTTGTGGCCTCTCCCGTTGCGGAGCACAGGCTCCGGACGCGCAGGCTCAGCGGCCATGGCTCACGGGCCCAGCCACTCCGTGGCATGTGGGATCCTCCCGGACCGGGGCACGAACCCGTGTCTCCTGCATCGATCGGCAGGCGGACTCTCAACCACTGCGCCACCAGGGAAGCCCGCATATACCATTCTTAAAACAGGGCCTCGCACTTGGCTGCAGCTCAATAAACAGTGCCTAAGTTTTGTTAATGTCTTGGGTATTTTTGTTGCAAGTGTCAGAAACCCAGCTGTATCTGCTCAAGCAGAAAGGGATTTTATTGACTTAGAAACAAGAAAAGTCTGTAATTAGGTCTAACATCAAGCCTGCTAATTCCTCATTAGGCATGCTCTCTCCCTTGCCACCTCTCAGTTCAAACAGTGGCAAAAAACAAAAGCAAAAACAATACAAAACAAAACCCAAATCCTAATGATTAAAGCCCCAAAGGAAGGGGTGGAGGTCTTCCCTGCAACTCCTCACGTTAGAATTTAACAACCCTCCAACTGGCCCATTTGAGTCACATGGCCAGCTGTGAACCAATCACTGTGCCCAGAGGGATGGAATGCTGTGATTGGATGCCTGGGTGATTTGGTTCCCCAGACCTCACCAGGATCTTGGAGTCTGGAGCCCAATCTTGCTGGATCCTGTCTCCTAGCAACAGACCTGTGCCTGCCCAGCCCCATAGCATCTATCTTGCCCCAGGTTACAATCTAGAGGGCAGAAAGACTCAGCCAATAGGCTCTTCCCAATGAGGGTAATTGTGCCTAACAGACAGGCAGTGTTCAGTGTCCAATGCTTGAAAGGCTGAGGCATTAAGAGACCACCAGATCTCTGATAATCCCAATCTTATCTCCCCATCTCAGTACTAACTTCCTCTTTTAGCTTGGGGCAGAGAATTCAGCCCTAGCAATCTCACAAAATTGAGCAGGTGCTAGACTCTGCTTTAAGAAGGTGCTCATAGGGACTTCCCTGGTGGCACAGTGGTTAAGAAGCCGCCTGCCAATGCAGGGGACACGGGTTTGAGCCCTGGTCCAGGAAGATCCCACATGCTGTGGAGCAACTAAGCCCATGCGCCACAATTACTGAGCCTGTGCTCTAGAGCCCGCGAGCCACAACTACTGAGTCCGCAAGCCACAACTACTGAAGCCTGCACATCTAGAGCTCATGCTCCGCAACAAGAGAAGCCACCGCAACAAGAGAAGCCACTGCAGTGAGAAGCCCATGCACCGTGACAAAGAGTACTGCCCATGTGCAGCAGTAAAGACCCAGTGCAGCCAAATAAATAAATGTATTAAAAAAAGGAGCACATAGAGGTAGCTTGTGTCTACCTTATAAGACCTTGCCAAAGACTTCATGAAAGCTCCCACATATTCCAACATCCTGATATTTTCCTCCAAAACCGCTCGAGCCACAGTCTCAGGTGACACACAGAGTGCGAAGATAAAATGGGCAACAATTTAATCGGCTATTTTTCTTCAACATAACAGATTTCTGGTTTCCTGAGCAAGGCCCTTCTACAGGGCTGCCACATATATCTGGGGAGGCTGTGCACTGCACAAGTCTTGAAGCCCTATTCACTTCATAATGAATATATATGTCAAGGTGGCCCCGGCCCTCCACTTCACCTTTGTTCAGCCAATTTCACATATTAAGTTATTTCCTTCAATACCCTTCCCTTTTCTAGAAATCATGTCTAAATTAGTCAAGACTGTCATGACTGCAAGAGACAGAAACCCACTAAACTAGCTCAAATACCCAGGAAATTTGTTGGCTCGTGATACTGTGGGCTTCCGGCTTCGGGTATGGCTATGTCCAAGAGCTCAACCAACATAGCTAGAGCCGTCTCTCTGTCTCTCACCTCTACATCCTGGTATAGATTGGCTTCAATCTGCAGACTGTTCTTCCAGACAACTGAGGAATGTGGGTGCAGGCAGAATGAAGCCTATAAACAGCTCATGATCCCAAAGGAAGAAAGAGATTCTCCAACTTCATGGCTTCATCCCAGACCTCACTGTGGCCAGGGGGTGGGGTTCTTGGATTGGTAAATTTAGATCGCATGGTATGGGGGGGCACGAGTTAGACACGGTTCCAGCTGGAGTAGTGGAGGGGGCTCCACAAAGGGAAAGCAAGGTGCTGAGAGACATAGTGGGCAGACTGAAGTGACAGCTGTCATTACAAGTATTATTTGTAATGGGATCATCCAGCAGGATGAAGAACAAGCAACATAATCCAATTGCAGTCTCAAGTCTCTCAGATCTGCTGCTGGCTTCTCCACAGAGAGCTGGAAAGCAGGTCTCAGGCCACAAGTTCAGCCCAGATCTAGAAGGTCCTGGAAGGAAGAGCGAAGTCTCCTGGAGGCCTGATTTGCATGCAAGGGTAGGTGTTGTCCAAATTCACCAGTCAAAGACCATCAGAAGCACACCTGTAGTCAAAAAAATTTTTTTAGCTTGTGCAACAAGGAAGATCCCATAGCGGGGAACCATGGGGCATCTCCAGAAGAGTTGGGGGACAGGAGGGCATCTTATAGGATTCAGGCTTGTGCTGGGTAATTTTAAGAAGAGGAGAGTAGAAGCAGTTCTAGCCTGGTGCTGTCAGCAAGCAGGGAGCAGATCGGCGACTGGGACTGGGTATTTTAGTGATTCTTATCTCAGAAGTGGGAGGATGGACATGCGGCAGTCATTGGGAAGAAGCGGCGGTCATCTGAGTTAGTTGGCGGGGGAGAGAAGGGGGTGTGTATTCATTTTTGTGGTTGTAGAGTGGCCTTGTGTCTATCTCCGCTCAGACGCGGTCACAGAGCGGCCTTGTGTGATCATTGTTTATATTCTGGGATCGTTGTTTATGTTCAGGGAAGAACATCACACAGCCCAGCTGCCAGCTGCCGGGGCTGTATTTCACTCCCTTCTCACAGGGATCTGTGTCTCCAGGTAAAGTCTGCCCAGAGTGCTTCCCAGATCTGGTCTAGGCTTCAGAGCATCAGGCACGGGGAGTCCACCAGTGACAGCGGTGCGTGACCAGGGAGGAGGAGGAGGAAACACTCAGTATCCCCAACTCTTTTCCTTGGAGGAGGAGTCTTAGAGGGAAATGCTGGACTGAGCAAAGATACACAAGTTTGTAAATTCTCAGCGTCTTGACTATGCTGATGTGCGTTGCCAGTCTGCAAGACAGAGAGAGAATGTTCGGTGTTTCTTGAAACCAGAGAGAGTCAGAGACCTGGGCAGGAGGCAGAGACAGGGAGAGAGAAGAGGATAGAGACACAGAGGGACAGAGGCAGAAAAAGTGAGGGCAAGAGAGGCAAAGAGATTGAAATGGAGAGAGACATAGAAATAGAGGGACAGAGCGACAGAGAAGGAACAGAGAGAGACAGGAAGAGGCGGAGAGGGATCGAGAGCGGCTGAGAGAGACGCAGAAGAGGAGAGGCCGCGGCGGGGACAGCGCGGGCGGGGCGCGGCACAGACAAAGGCGCGGCCGCGCGGCCGGGTGGCCGGGCCGGGACAAAGGCTGGCCCGGGGGGAGGCGGGGGCAGCGATGGCGACGGCCGAGGCGGACGCGGGCGAACTACAAGTCCCAGCAGCTCCCGCTGCGGCCCTCGGCCGGCCCCTCTCGCTCCCTGGGAGCGCTTGGCGGGGCCGCAGGGCCGAGGGGGCCGCCGGCGGGGCTGGCGGGCGGGGGGCTTCCTGCGGGCCCTGGGGGCGCCGGCGGGCGCGGCGGGCCGGGCTGGGGCGAGGGGCGCCGGGTGAGTGTCCCCGTGAGCTGGTCGGGCGGGCGGTGGCCGCGATGGGGCGGGGGTGAGGGGGGCGGGCGGGCGGGGGGCCCCGACGCGGGGCGCGGCCCTGGGCGACCTCTGTCCACCCCCCTCCGTAGCCTCGCGCGCCGCCAGCCCCGGCCCGGGAGAGCAGAGACGCCGGCGCGATGGGAGGGGGCCGCGCGACCCGCGGGCCTAGCGCGCCGGTTCCGCCGCTGCGGCCCCGGGGGAGGGCCCGGCCCGAGCTGGGCGCCGTCAATCGGGAGGTAGGGGGGTGGGGGGAGAACCCCTCAGTTGGGGTGGGGGCGGGAGTCCAGGACGCCCGCCTCCCCTGGAGGCGATCCAGACCCCCCACCCCAGGAACCCAGAAGTGGCCCCAGGTATTGTTCTCCTCACCCTTCAGCCTGGGGTAGGGAGTTCAGGAGGCCCATCCTCAAGAGGGGGATCCAGGGGTTCCCTCCCTCCCCCAGGACCCCAGTTATTGTTCCCTTCACTCTCCAGTCTTGGGGTCCAGAGTTCTGGAAGCCCCTTCCGCAGGAGGTGATCCAGGGTTCCACCTGCCCCCAGGAACTCAGAGAAGGATCCCAGTTATTTCTCCTCCCAGCGTGCAGTTCAGAGATGGGAATTCAGGAGCGAATCTAAGGGTCCCCCTGCCCCCTGGGAATCCAGGAGGGGACTCAGCACTGTCCCCTGACCCTCCATCGTGGAATTTAAGGAGGTGAACTGGGAACTCAGCCCTCTCTGTTTGAGTACCCACTCCCAGCTCTGGGGTTGTGGCTCTGGAGGTCCCCCTCCCCAGAAGGAGAGCCAGAGGTCCTCCCCTGTCTCCCAGGAATAGATCTATTTGTTGTTTTCTCCCCAAGGCCTAGCCATGTGGTGGGCATCACCTCCCCTTCAGGTAATCCTGAGTTCCTCCTGCTCCCCTGAAGGGATCCCAGCTTGTTTCTCTGCCCACCTCCCTACCTCTAGCCATGGAGCTAGAATTCAGGATCTTTCTTCCAAGAGGGGACCAGAGTTCCTGACGCCCATTCCCGTGCGTCGGTCGTGGGGTCAGTCACTCAGGAATCTCTCCTTCCTAGGAGATGGCCTAGGGTCCCTCCAGTAACCCAAGAGGAGCCCCAGGTATTATTTTGCCCACCCCAGCTAGGGGGTAGAATTCAGGATCTTCTATCTACTTGGGCAAACAGGTATACCGACACCTGTCCCTACCCTCCTGGCTAATGGATCCATGGTCTCCCTGCTCCCTCCAGGGGTCCCACATATTATATCCCCACACTCACTCTAGCTTTAGAAATCTGCATTCAGGATCTTCTATCTAAGATAGAATACAGGTGTTTTGACTCAGTCCTACCCCAGAATTGTGAGGTTTGGAATTCACGTTGTCTCTTCCCCAGGAAGCAAGCCAGGGGTCTTTCTGCGCTCCCCCAGTGAGGAGTCCCAGTTGTTGTTTGCCCCCGCCCCACTCTTCCCCCAGATAGAGGCTTCAGAGGTCAGGATGCTTCTTCTCTAGGAGGTGAGCCAGGGGTCGCCCTCCCTACTAGGAACCCCCAAACGTGCCACCCCCAACTATGGGACTGGAATTCAGGCCATGTACTTAGCAGAAAGCACAGGAACCCAGACACACCCCCCTTCCCCATGAAGGGGCCATGGTCAAGGGGATAGGTATCTAGACTCTCTCTCCTCCACAGGACCCAAGCTGCCCACGAGAGGAGGAGCCCAGGATGGAGAGAGGGGCAGAGCTATGGAGCTGGGTACTAGAGACCTCTAGTGCTGGGTCCCACGACTTCTATCCAGGTGTGGGGCTGAGAAGGGAGTCCCCCCACCCTCCCCGTGTCCCACCAGGGTCCCTCTTCTCCCTGCCCTGGCGGGGGCGAGTGCAAAATCTCCCTGCAGTACAAGAGAATGATCCATGTGTGTGCCCCGGAGTGGGATCTGGGGCATGGTCTGGCCCCCTCTCCCTTCCCTGCTCAGGTTCCAAAAGAGACCCCCGGTTCCCCAGAACCTACCTGCACTCACCTTCTGCCCTCACCCTGTAGATCCTGCTCCGGAAGCAGCCAGCACTTCCACACCCAGGATGCGGCGTTCGGTCTTAGTCAGGAACCCAGGCCACAAAGGCCCGAGGCCCAATTATGAAGAGCTTGACTCCGACTCAGAAGACCTAGACCCCAAGAGGGAAGAGCTGGACCCAGTTTTTGAAAACCCAGAGCCTGAGCCGGAAGACCTCAACACTGTCTCTGAAGATGTGGACCCCAGCTATGAAGATCTGGAGCCTGTCTCCGAGGATCTGGATCCCGATGTGGAAGCTCCGAGCTCCATCTCGGGGCTCCGTGACTCGGATCCCCAAGATCTCGACCCCATGTCTTCAAGTTTTGACGACCCAGACGTCATCGGCCCCGTCCCCCTGGTTCTCGACCCTAACAGCGACACCCTCAGTCCCGCTGCCACCCCAGACCTGGACCCCCTCTCGTCCGACCTCACTGCCACCCCCGAGGTCCTGGCTGCCGGCCCCGCGGTGCTCCCTGCACCTGCCAGCCCGCCCCGGCCCTTCTCCTGCCCGGATTGCGGGCGAGCCTTCCGCCGCAGCTCGGGTCTGAGCCAGCACCGCCGCACCCACAGCGGCGAGAAGCCTTACCGCTGCCCCGACTGCGGCAAGTCGTTCAGCCACGGCGCCACGCTGGCTCAGCACCGCGGCATCCACACAGGCGCGCGGCCCTACCAGTGCGCGGCGTGCGGCAAGGCCTTTGGCTGGCGCTCCACGCTGCTCAAGCACCGCAGCAGCCACAGCGGCGAGAAGCCGCACCACTGCCCCGTGTGCGGCAAAGCCTTCGGGCACGGTTCGCTGCTGGCGCAGCACCTGCGCACGCACGGCGGCCCGCGGCCGCACAAGTGCCCGGTGTGTGCCAAGGGCTTCGGGCAGGGCTCGGCGCTGCTTAAGCACCTGCGCACGCACACGGGTGAGCGGCCGTACCCGTGCCCGCAGTGCGGCAAGGCCTTCGGCCAGAGCTCCGCGCTGCTGCAGCACCAGCGCACACACACGGCCGAGCGCCCCTACCGCTGCCCCCACTGCGGCAAGGCCTTCGGCCAGAGTTCCAACCTGCAGCATCACCTGCGCATCCACACAGGCGAGCGGCCCTACGCCTGTCCCCACTGCTCCAAGGCCTTTGGGCAGAGTTCGGCGCTGCTGCAACACCTGCACGTGCATTCGGGCGAGCGCCCCTACCGCTGCCAGCTCTGCGGCAAGGCCTTCGGCCAAGCCTCCAGCCTCACCAAGCATAAGCGGGTGCATGAGGGTGCAGCCGCTGCAGCTGCTGCGGCTGCCGCCGGTTTGGGCCTCAGCCCCGCTTCGATGTTGAGGCCGGGGCAGATCTCCCTTCTGGGTCCTGATGCTGTCTCTGTGCTGGGTTCAGGCCTGGGCCTCAGCCCCGGCCCCAGCTCTAGCCTTGACCCTGACCCTGGCTCTGCGCTGGGCTCCCCCCCCAATCCCAGCCCCAAAGCCATCCCTGGCTCTGGATCTACCCCCACCCCTGATTCTGTCAAATCTTCTGACCCTGAGCCTGGGCACAATGCCAATTCCGACCTTGGGGCCAGCCCTGATCACAGATCTGGTCCCAGCCCCGACCCGGATCCTGTGCCCAGCCCTGACCCCAGCTCTGAGTCCCACCCTGACCCTGGCTCTCCCACCCATGACACTGTCAGCCCAGTCCTCCCTACCGGCGAGAGTCCCGAGTGGGTGCAGGAGCAAGGGGCACTGCTGGGGCCTGATGGCTGAAGGGCATGCTGGCACCCACAGGGGCCTGGGAAAGTTGTGTGTTGTGCAGTTAGTAAAATCTTCCCACTGCCTCTTGGCTCTGTGTTGTGGTTCTCCTGTTGCTGTTTTTTCTCTAATGCACAGCCTCTTCTTCTGGAGATGGGAGGGTATGGCCAGAGCCAAACATACAAATAGAACGTCACTGTCCTGGCTCCCCCCACAATATCCTCCAGGCTTCCTAGCTTCCCCCACAAGGTCTCACACTGGTCCATCCCAGCAGTTGCCACTCTCTGCTCCCCCAGACCTGGCCACCCCAGTCAGGGGCAGACTTATCCTCTGGGTGGTCTAACTCCCTTCCTTTTGGAGTTGGCTTTCCCAGGAATGGTGGGATTTCTGGCATGTTGACCATCTAGCAGACTGATAGTGGAGGCTGATATGAAACCATGTGGGCGGCCCTGCCCCGTCTGCTCCCCTAACTTACCCCTTGCCCTTCAAAGCCCACATTGCAGGTACACCATGGGACAAAGGAGGTCACTCATTTATGCATTCAACAAACATCTGTTGATTGCTTGGGTCTCAGCAGGGAGCGAGATAAGCATGGCCTTGGCCCTCACAGAGCTCAGACACCAAGTTTAGAAACATTTAAAAAGTAATTACAGAGTATGGTACATTCAACAAGAAGCATAACAAGACTTCTGATTTAGATGGCAGACAGCCTTCCCAAGGAAGGACTTTATAATCCCAATAACCTCTAATTTAATCATCAGTACTGTTTGCCCAGGCTTGTGCTATGCTCTAGCATTTTCTCATTTAATTCTCTTAGCAGCTCCATGAGGCAGGTAACTATGAGTATTCCCATTTTGCAAATAAGGACACTGAGGCACATGGAGTTTAAGGGACTTTTTGGAAGACCCAGAAGTGGTGGTTGGGAGCACCTAGATTTAAACCCAAATTGTCTGCCCTCCAGAGCCTAAGTTCTTAACCTTTATGCTCTAGGGCAAGATTGTGCAAAGGCCCTGGGGCCGTTGAGAGATGAGCTAGGGGAGGAGTTAGGCGGGGCCAGAACAGAAGGCCTTGGTAGACTGAAGTGGGGAGTTTGCTTGTCATCCCAGAGAAATGGGAAGCTACCAGCGGGTTCTGACTGATATGAATTATTTTTTGAAGATGCTTCTGGCTACTGGATGGCGAGTGGAATGGAGGGGATCCGGAATGGGAGCCTAAGATCAGGGAGGTTGTTGCAGTGGTCCAGGCCATAGGGAATGTTGGGGGACTCTGGGTTTATAGCCATAGGAGTGGGGAAAAGTGGTCCTATTTGCGATGTAATTAGGAAATGAAGTAGGATTTCATGACAGTTCGGATGAGAGGGAGTTGAGAGTAACGCAGAGTTTCTGGGAGGATGGAGCGGGGCAGCCTTGAGATAGGATCATCATCTGACACCGCGGAGGGAAAGGGGTCAAACACTGGACATGGAAATCAAGAGGTTAGCCCTGGACAGGGGCATGACAGGGAGCCAGGACGGAGCCAGCAGCCAGCCCATCCCCCAGCACATTTCCGCCCGTCGGCACTAGGACCTCGGGACCGCCTAAGGGCAAGTCGCCAGCTGAGGCACGCATGCGTGCTGCTCCGGCAGGGGTCGTCGTGGCGCAGGGGGAGGGACCGGATCCAGTCACCTGCCTCCAGGGCCGCGCTGGTCACGTGACTGGGGCTCGAGTCAGCTGACGCGGGAGGGTTTGAAGCTGCACCGCGAGGGAGCGAGGCCGCAGTGACAGCAGCGGGTGTTCAGACGCCGGTTGCACCGCTGCGCCCGCCGGCGTTCGGCGCTCCCCCCGCGGCATGGCAGTGCCCGTAGGCCCGCGCGGCTCAGGTGAGGGCGCGGGCGGCCCCGCAAGTCCCAGAACGCGTGCGGCGGACGGACGGGCGGCTTCTCCGACCTGGGGCGGCGGAGCTCTCGGTTTCCCTTTCCTCAATTCCGGTGCTGACCTCTCAGCGTCCCCTTGGCGTAGATATGGGCAGACGGCTCCTTGAACCTGGGCGGCGGGTGGGCATCAGCTTCTCCGACCTCGGAGTGGCGGGATTCCGACCGCCCTTCCTGAACCCAGGCTCTGCTCTGAGCACCTCAACTCAGGCAGCTGGCGGATCGTCAGCTTTTCCGACTCAGGCGGCGAGGGTCCCAGGATTTGCATTCTGAGCCTAGATTCGGATTGCTCAGCTTTGCTGGAACTCCGACAGCGGGCCCCAGCTTCTCCAACCCGCACGTCAGACTCCCAGGCTTTCCTTCCACAAACCAGGAGGCAAATGTTCAGCTTCTCTAAACTTAGGCAAGAGTGCTGGGGGCGGGGTTGCCACCTTAAGCGCAGGCGCCTAACTCAATTTCAGATCTCCAGACACAAGGAAGCTCAGTCGTCTCTCACACGGCAGCATGGAGGAATGCCCTTTGTGTTGATCTTCCCTTCTTAAGCTAGCTGCAGACACCTGAAAGATGTCCTGGCTGGTAGAGTCTGGGATGGATTAGCTGTGATCCCAGCCAGGGAGGCAGCCTCCCCTCTGGCTTCGCATCCAACTATCTTGTAAACAACCACGACAGCATCTGAGCTCCAAAGGGACCAGGGGCTGGCCCTCCCTGCTGGACAGGTTCTGACAGTGCCTACATTTCATCCTGGTGGCCATGCCAGGCAGGGGGCCAGCCAGACCCTGGAAGGAAGCGGGGTTCTCCCAGTGGGGATGGTGGGTTGTGTCAGGAACAGTTCTGGGCTGCTGTGACCAGCTATGACCCGAGCCGTTGCTGAAAACTTGGGCTTTCCTCTTGGACTGGTCAGGATTGAAAGGAATAAGTGGTCCTTAGAGTAGCCTCTATTCAGGAGTTCCCTGGGGGTCCAGTGGTTAGGACTCAGCGCTTTCACTGTTGTGGCCCGGTTCAATCCCTGGTCGGGGAACTAAGACCCCACATGCCACATGGCACAGCCAAAAAAACCCAAAAACAAACCAAAAAAAATAGAATAGGCTCTATTCATTGAGGAATTATTGAGACTCAGAGACTGAATGCTTTGTAAGTGTCAAATCCTTAGCTTCTTGGTGAGAGATTTTATTGCCCCATTTTGCAGACGAGGTAGCTGAGGCTCAGGGAACCTGAGTGCCCTGGAGCAGGGGCAGGAATCAACTCAGGCCCTTTTGAGTGACTTGAAACCGCTGAGCCAGCACTGCTGCATATATCCCTAAAGTGTTACGGAGTTTCTGGTTTTCCTTAGATCTCTCAGAGTTCTTTCTTGGCTGGAGCTTGGGACCTGCCTCCCCTATTGGCAGGTGAACCTGCCTAGGCCTGGTCCCCACTGCCCTCTCCCATCCCACAGAGACTGAGCGCCTCCTGACACCCAAACCTGGGTATGGGACCCGGGTGGGGCCTTCCCCAGCCCCTTCAACCCCTCCAGAAGAGGAAGATCTCCGCCGTCGTCTCAAGTACTTCTTCATGAGTCCCTGTGATAAATTTCGGGCCAAGGGCCGTAAGCCCTTCAAGCTCATGCTGCAGGTGGTGAAGATCCTGGTGGTCACAGTGCAGGTGAGACCTTCAGGGCCCCCCCCCCACACACAGAATGCCACCTGTGGTTGCTATTTTCCTCGAAGGAGAATCTTGGAGTCAGAGCTTAGTCCTGACCCCACAGCCCCATATCATGATAGTGACATTGGCACTAATCCGTCAGGAAGCCCTCTCGGATCTGCACGGGAGCAGCTCCTTTAAGCTTCATAAATGCCCTCTGAGGTCCTAGCCACTGCTCTTGCCCTTTTCTATAGATAGGACAGCTGAGGCTCAGAGAGGTTAAGGGACTTGTCCAAAGTCACATAGCAGCTGAGCCTTGGAAGGTGGCACTCGGACCCTGGCAGTCTGATGCTGTGCTGACTCTCGAACGTTCATCCGGTAAACATTTCATGAACGTTAGTTGTTGCCACGAGTTCTATGAGTGGCCACTCTGTGCTGCGCCTTGGGGACGTATGGTGGTCACGCCCTCATGGGGTGGGCCTTCTCTTTTCTCTGCCTCCACTCATGCGCCGTGGGAGACCCCATGCCGGCAGTGCCAATCCTCCCCGTCCCTCCCGCCAGCTCATCCTGTTTGGGCTCAGCAACCAGCTGGCAGTGACATTCCGGGAGGAGAACACCATCGCCTTCCGGCACCTCTTCCTGCTGGGCTACTCGGACGGGGCGGATGACACCTTTGCGGCCTACACCCGGGAGCAGCTGTACCAGGCCATCTTCTATGCCATGGACCAGGTGTGGGCGACCAGGGGCAGGTGGGCAGGTGGGCCCGCCCGGGAGAATGGGCAGGGCTGACTGACCCTCCCCTCGTCTGCCCACAGTACCTGATGCTCCCCGACGTGTCCCTGGGTCGGTATGCTTACGTGCGGGGCGGGGGCGGGCCCTGGGCCAATGGCTCGGCCCTGGCTCTCTGCCAGTGCTACTACCACCGGGGCCACGTGGACCCAGCCAATGACACCTTTGACATCGACCCGATGGTCATCACTGGTGAGTGGGCCGGGCAGGGCTAAGCCGTCGGGATTTAAAAAAAAAAAAAAAAAAAAAATCCCACTTTAGGGACTTCCCCGGTGGTCCAGTGGTTAAGACTTTGCCTTCCAATGCAGGGGGTGTGGTTTCGATCGCTGGTGAGGGAGCTAAGATCCCACATGCCTGGCAGCCGGAAAACAAACAAACAAACAAACAAACGTAGAAGCAATATTGTAACAAATTGAAGAAAGACTTGAAAAATGGTCCACATAAAAAAAACAATCTTTAAAATCCACTTTGCCTCCCGCTCATCCAGGAAATGGGGTGGTCACGATCGTTAATAATTTGATGATTAGCAGAATGCTTGGCACGCGGGAAGAGCTGAGTGTTATGTTTCACTATCATTCACTCCCTAAACATTTGGGGGCCCACTGAGCGCCAGGCACTAGGGTCTGTGTAGGGACTGAGACAGACCAGGCCTGACCCTGGGGGAAGACAGCAGGAACAAACGACAAATGTCGAAGTACGGAGGGGGAAGGAAAGCAGGGAAGGGGTCTGTCGGGGACTCTGGGGAGACCTGCCTGTGCCTCCCCTGTCCCCAGTGTCCCTTCCCCGACTCCCTGTCTTCAGACTGTATCCGGGTGGACCCTCCCGAGAGACCCCCTGTGCCCCCCAGTGATGAGCTCTCCCTCTTGGATGGCAGCACCAGTTACAAGAACCTCACGCTCAAATTCCACAAGTACTGCCCCATCAAGGGGGCCGAGGAGGGGGGAGGCAGGACTCCAGGCATCTTCAGGGGTGGGGGTGGGGGGAGGGGCAGCCGCTTCCCCACAGGCGGGGGCAGGGGCGGGCCATGCCGATGCTGCCATGTGAGCACTTCCTCTGCCAGCTGCAGAGTCAGCGTGGGGCAGGAGTGCTGGCAGTCCGGGGCAGGAGGGATGGGCAGAGCCCCCTCCCCCTCACCCAAGCCTCCCCCTCCCAGGCTGATCAACGTCACCATCCACTTCCAGCTGAAGACCATCAACCTCCAGAGCCTGATCAACAATGAAATCCCAGACTGCTACACCTTCAGCATCCTGGTGAGCCCGCAACGCCTGGGGTGTGGGCCGAGGGACCGGCCAGTGATGGGGTAGCATGGGGGGTGTGGGACTTCGGAGTCGTGGAGCTGGGGACCCTCGGCCAAGGGCAGCGTGCGGGTGATGGGGGAGGCTGGGGCTGGAGAGACCATCCGTCCTGTGCCTCTGGGAGCCTAGGTCTGCTGAGGTTTACTCTGTCCCGTCCCGCCACACCCCTGCAGATCACATTTGACAATAAGGCACACAGTGGGCGTATCCCCATCAGCCTGGAGACCCAGGCCCACATCCAGGAGTGTAAGCACCCCAGCGTCTTCGGCCATGGTGAGCCCCCAAGCCCCCGACCAGCACTGACCAGGGGCCCCAACCTGCCCAGGAATTCCCCAAGCCCCAGACCAGCACGGACCAAACTCCCGACATACCCAGAGAAACCCATGGGCCTGATGACCAACCCAAACCAGCCCTGAAGCCCCCTCGGCCTGGCCCAGCTGCCTCACTCCTGGCCCTGCCTTTGGCCCCCTCCCCACAGGAGACAACAGCTTCCGGCTTCTCTTTGACGTGGTCGTGATCCTCACTTGTGCCTTCTCCTTCCTGCTGTGCGCCCGCTCGCTGCTGCGAGGCTTCCTGCTGCAGAGCGTGAGAGCTGCCCCCAGCCTTCCCCAGCTCTGGGACCATCAAGGCCGGGGTGGTAAGCCTCCCTCGTCCGGACCGGCCCTCACCCCGCCCACCTCCCCCTGCAGGAGTTTGTCAGGTTCATGCGGCGGCAGCGGGGACAGGTCATCAGCCTGTGGGAGCGGCTGGAATTTGTCAATGGCTGGTACATCCTGCTGGTCACCAGCGACGTGCTCACCATCTCAGGCACCATCATGAAGATCGGCATCGAAGCCAAGGTGGGTCCTGCCCACGCCCTGCCCCCGAGCCCCGGGGTCTCCTTCGGGACCCTGGCCCCCTCTCCCACCCCTGCTGATGCCTGCCCGGGGCCCCATCCCCAGGGAAGGGCCAGGCTGGATGGGGTTGACGCTGCTCCTGCCCCTAGAACCTGGCAAGCTATGATGTCTGCAGCATCCTCCTGGGCACCTCGACGCTGCTCGTCTGGGTCGGTGTTATCCGCTACCTGACCTTCTTCCACAAGTACAACGTAAGCCTCCGACATGCAGGCGAGGCCCTCCCAGGGGCGGCCACGTGTCCTTTAATTCCTACCCCCACCCCCAGATAAATTCGTACACATATTGCCATCACCAGCCCCTGCAGATGACCCGCCAGGAGCCTCTTCCCCATACCTGCCCACACCAGGCACACCTGTCACTCCACCTGGGCAGGGGTCACGTGAGCCTGCTCTTTCATACTCCTCCCCCGAGCTGAGTCCAGCCAGGCGGTGCCCTCGGGCCTACTCAGCACTACCCTGCCTTGTCGATGGTCATCCTAGTTTCTGTGGTCACCCCATCATGCCCTTGGGCAGGCTTCACCCCATCTGCAGGCTCACAGCCCACCTGGCTTGTGGTCCTGCCCCCATTGCTGACACCCCCCCACCCTCCCCCAACCCCAACCCCCGCCCCTCCGCAGATCCTCATCGCCACGCTGCGGGTGGCCCTGCCCAGCGTCATGCGCTTCTGCTGCTGTGTGGCCGTCATCTACCTGGGCTATTGCTTCTGCGGCTGGATTGTGTTGGGGCCCTACCATGTGAAGGTAGGGGCTGGCCGGGACCTGTGGGTGGCGCTCGTGACCCACAGATGAGGGATCCCTGGCTCCCCATCTTACTTCCCGAGCCCCCTGACTCCTGGTCTATCTATTGTTGACTCGGTGACACTGAATGACCCACCTTGACCCCTGGTTCCTTACCAGCAAGTTTGCAGCAGTTCTACCCACTGTCCCCTCTGATCCCTGGTGACCCTAGCCTTGACCCTATGACCTTGTCATTATTCAGTGACCCCCCCACCAAGTGGCTCTATTGTGACTACTGGTACTCTACGCTGTCCCCTCTGACCCCACAAAGCCCCCAACCCCGGCCCCCAGCCGTGCCCACAACTCCCTCTGACCCCTGACCCCCCCTGCCCGCCGGCAGTTCCGCTCGCTGTCCATGGTGTCCGAGTGCCTTTTCTCGCTCATCAACGGGGATGACATGTTCGTGACGTTCGCGGCGATGCAGGCGCAGCAGGGCCGCAGCAGCCTGGTCTGGCTGTTCTCCCAGCTCTACCTGTACTCCTTCATCAGCCTGTTTATCTACATGGTGCTCAGCCTCTTCATCGCGCTCATCACTGGTGCCTACGACACCATCAAGGTCAGCTGCCTGCCCACCCGCCCCCTCCCCAGCCTGCCTTCCCCCGCCTCCCCGTGGGGCTGTGCATGAATGCTTGCATGCATGCGTGCATGCACGGCCCCAGACTCGGGCTCTGAGTCCCTCGTGGTTGGCCACGGCAGGGTGCAGAGAGGAGGACCCAGGGAGAGAATGCGGGGGACGCTACAAGGCCAAAGGAGAGGGTGGCTCGGAATAGGGGGGCCCAGGAGGGACCCATACCGTCCCAGTCACAGCTGCCACACTCTCAGTTTTATCAAGGTGTGGGGCTTGGGCCAGGTAGGGTTCCTGCGTCTGCTTTCACCGACAGGGAAACCAAGCCATAGAATTTCAGTGACTCGCCCAAGGTCAGCTACCAAGCACGTGGTGGAACACGGCTCAACCTATGACTGTCTCATTCTGGAAGCCCTGCTCCCAACCCCTCTGTCCTGTGGGTCCGGGAAGGGTGGTTGTCCTGCAGGCTGCGAGGGTCAGAGCAGAACATGGGCGTGGCAGGTAGACAGGATCTTTTAGCAAACACGTGTGACAGACTACTGTGTGCCAAGCCTGGTGCTGGGTGCCAGGCATCTGAGGAAACATACATGGTCTGTCCAAGACTCGTGGGCAGGATGAATGATGCACAAACGGGAGTATAACAGCCAACTGATGAGAGGTGTAAAGGAAGTATGGAAGGTTACAGAGAGGCCCCTGCTTTAGACTCGTATCGGGCTGAGTCCAGGAAAGTTTCTAGAATGTGCTGTCCAATAGTAGTCTCTAGTATGAAAATGAAATACAATTCCAAATTCAGTTCCTCACTCACACCATCCACAGAGCAAGCGCCCAAAAGCCAATGTGGCTAGTAGCTACCAGATTTGGACAGCATAGATATCACACCTTTCCATCATCTCAGGAAGTTCTGGATTGATGAGACAGGAGCCCAAGAGAGAGAGCACCAGGGAGAAGGAACGGCCAAAGCAAAGACCTAGAACCAGAAAGGACTTGGAGAGGAGGTATTGGCCCTGTGAGGTTGGGAGAGATGAAGACAAGGCTAAAAGCCAGAACATTCACTGCTGCTGGGAATGCAGATGTTTGCACCCCGCCCGCCCCCCCCCCCACAAGTGGGTGGTTGTCAAGCACCCAGATTGGGTCAGGCACAGCTCGAGGCGCTGGAGCCACAGCGGAGGGCACCAACTGACCAAGATTCAAGGTGTGCACACATTCAGTGGTCAGGGAATGTCTCCGGGTGAAGCAAACCACGAGGAACAGCAGGTGGAGGGCACAGCACGGTGCAGAGGCCCAGAGGTGGGAGCCTGGTTGGTCCACGAGGACCGGTGAGAAGATCCAGATGACTGGAGAGAGGGGGGGGGAGGGGAGGGCGCATCTCAAGGGCCTCGGAAGTCAGAGGCCACTTTCATGCGGGGCCGCCGGGCATCTCTCCCCAGCACCCGGGCGGAGCGGGCGGAGAGGAGAGCCAGCTCCAGGCCTACATCGCGCAGTGCCAGGACAGCCCCACCTCCGGCAAATTCCGCCGTGGGAGCGGCTCCGCCTGCAGCCTCCTCTGCTGCTGCGGCAGGTTGGAGGCCGGGTTGGCTTGGGTTTGGGATTGGCTGGGGGGAAGGGAAGCGGGCCTGAGGGAACTGATGCCTTCCGCCTCCGCTGACACCGACCCTCCTCCAGGGACGCTTCGGAGGAGCATTCGTTGCTGGTGAATTGACTCGGACCCGGACCGTCATAGGACATTAACCCCCGGACTGCGGAGACCCCTGCTTATTTATTTTAGCCGTTGCTTTTTAAGGACCGGCTCTTGTCGCGCCCTGTGAGGGCCTGGGCTAGTCGGGTCGGACATTGGAGTGGGACGGGGAGGGTTAGAGCGGGTGTTAAATAAACGGGAAAATTAACTTGCTCTCATTTCTAGCGGGAGGGGTATTCCCTGCGCCAACTGGTCTCCGCTCCCTTTAAAGCGTCGCCACACTCGGTGTGGCTGGCTCCGCGCGACCTTCCAAGCATGGCGGGGGGGCGGGGCTGTGGCGCACCCCGAGTTGAATAATTTAAAGGGGCCGCGCCTGCGGCGCTGGGCAGAACGCTAAAGGAGTTGGCGCAGAGTGGACCCCGGCTGCGGCCCTTTGGGTGAGTCCGGGTTTTCTTCGCCCCGTCCCTTTGCGGGTTGTTAGCGAGCCCTCGGCTTTCCCAAGGTGTGTCCTCCACCGATTCCCGGTAGCTCTTGACTTTCTGACTCCCATCCCCCCACCCCCCAGCTTCCGGCAGGTGTTTTCGCACCGGTAGCCAGGTGCACCCTAGGGTGGAAGGGCACTAGTCCCCCGTGAATTTTACAGGTAATGTCTCAAGGACCCAGTGACTCCCCCAAATTTCCATTAATACTCGAATGGCGCCAGAAACAGCCTTAGCCTCCCAGAAAAGTCTCAGTAATATTCCAGCATTCCTCAGTATCATGCTCGAACGACTCCAGGGACGTGCCCAACCAGCTCCCGGTTTTCCCAGTAATAGTCCTATAGTCCTCAGAATCTCTCGGCAACTTCCTAGTGACCCCCCACCCACCCACCCGTAATTCCAGCGTCCCTGGTTACGTCTCCCAGCAATGGCGCCAGCATCGTTCCTGGAGTCCCAGTGATGCTCCGCACCATTAGAGACCCCATAACTTTACTATTACGTGACAGTAAATCTCTAGCATCACCCAGTAATACTTTGCGAGCCCACCCCACTCCGAGCGTCCCAGGATGCTACTGAGACCTCGGCATTGCACCACGACCCCTTGTGAAGGAGCTCCCGGCTGCGCTCCCGCGTGCCCCAGCCTCTGTCTCCCCGGGGCCAGGCTTGGGCCGGGAGCCAGGCATCTCCCCGGCCCCATGACTCGGGCCCAGTTTTCGCGGGGTGCGGGCATCCAGTCTTCGCAGGGGGTGCTGGGGTGCGATCTAGGGACCGGTGGATCAGGATTGATCAATCCTGCAGAGACTGGGGAGGGGGCCACTTGCTGGAGAGAGCCGTGCCCCTTCAGGGACTTGTTCGCTGGCTGCTAACAGTGGATGCCCGGCCGGCTGCCCTTTGGCCCCAGGGTGGGTCTGGATAAGTAGGTAAGGGGGGCCTGGTGGGGACCCGGGGACCCACCTTACTCCCTAGCTCGGGCCCCGAGGTCAATTTGCCCCACCCCTCTGCTCCGCAGCGCCCCTTCAGTCGCCCACAGGCCTGCGGAGAAGCCGCCCCGACCGTGGGTACGAAGGGGGCAGGGCTTGCAGCAGGGGAGGGGCGGGCCCAGAGTGATGACTTGCCCGGGTTCGTCCTGCGTCTTACTCCCCAGGAGTCTGAACTACCAGACCTGCCGCCCAGCCTGAAACAACTGATGGAGGCGCCGCTGCAAACCGGAATGGTAAGGGTTGGGGGTTTGTGTGGCGCTGCGGGGACTACAATTCCCGACGTGCTCAGCGCGCATCATCGCGGTCCCGCGAGAACCAGTCTGCTTCTGTTCAGGCGGAACTACGTTTCCCGGTGTGCACTGTGGGCCGCCGAGCCTCCAGAAAGCGTTGCTCCCCAGGGGAGGGGGCAGCGCTGACCCATTTTGCAGATGGGGACGTCGAGGCCCGGGCCGACTGCGATCTCGAGTGCGGCCTTGGCCCGGTGCGATGAGGTCCCGGGCGTCCCGGCCCCCGGGGAAGGCTTGGCGGAGCGGGTATGCGATGCGCAGCCAGTGCCGTTCGTCCCGCAGGTGCTGGGCGTGATGATCGGGGCTGGAGTCGCGGTGCTGGTCACGGCCGTGCTCATCCTCCTGCTGGTGCGGAGGCTTCGAGTGCCGAGTGAGGACCCGGAGGGCCTTCTGGGAGTGCTGAGGGATGGGAAGCTGAAATTATCCGGGCCCCTGAGGCAGTAGAGATGGGATTTGCTGGAGCCTGCCGCGGCGTCCCCATCTCTGGCCGTGCGGAGTGTGCGTAGAGCTCAGAATGCCCCTCTCCGCACTTATCCCCAGAAACCCCAGCCCCGGATGGCCCGCGGTATCGATTCCGGAAGAGAGATAAAGTGCTTTTCTATGGCCGGAAGATTATGCGGAAGGTGAGTCTGGGACCCCCTGGGGCTCCCACTGGCCGCACAGAGATCCTGCCCTTTCCCTAGTTATACTTCTTAGTAAGCCGGCCGCCCTCCTTGATCAAGGGCCTCTGGATCTGCCCCCCTCTTCCCTAGGGTCTGAACTGGCAGTTGACGCATTCCTCCCACCCCTCACCTTAATCCTCCCAGGTATCACAATCCACTTCTTCGCTGGTGGACGCCTCCGTCTCCACCACTTCCCGGCCACGCATGAAGAAGAAACTTAAGATGCTCAACATTGCTAAGAAGTAAGGCTGTGCTAGGTGTACGTGGGGCTGTCCAGGGCTTTTTGAGTGATCATCCCACACCGAAGGGTGTATCTCAGGTTTCTTTGAACCCCACGGACTGTCTTAGGAGTCTTTCCATGCCAGTGGGACTATTTCAGAGCTCTCCCCCACCAGACAGGCTGTCTGTATCACCTGAGGGCTCTCTCAGTGATGTTCCCTGCCACAGGGGCATCCGTGAGTTATTTAATCCCCAGGCACTATCTCGGATGTCTTGTCATACCCTTAGGGGTCAAGTCTGGGGTCTCCCCACACGAGAGGGTTTATTCCAGAGTCTCACTGGAGTTATCGCAGGTCTTACTGGGACCTGCAGGAGGGGCTATCTCTGGCTTTTGTTCCCTAAGGGTTATCTCAGCAATCTCTCTGCATCAGAAAACATCTCTCTATGTCACCTCCCTTGGATTTTTCCCAAACTACACGGAGGCTGTGTTAGGGGGTTCTGTTCCCTAGAAGTCATCTCAAGAATCTTTCGGCACTAGAGACACGGGAAGGGCATGTCAGGGCATGTCATCAGCAAAGGGCTCCCTCAGGGTCTCTGAGGAAGGCTCTCTCAGGGGTCTTTCCAAGTTGGGAGCTGGCTCTGGGGTCTCCTGACATCACAGAGTCTATTTTGAGGGTCTGTCTCAAGTGTTTCTTCACACTGAGGGGCCATTCCATGGCTGTCCATGGTCAACAGGTGTGCTATCCCATGGCTTTCTAGGACTTGAGTAGAAGGGCTATCTCTAGATCTTCCACAATTAATTGAGGGTCTGTCCACCCCCTGGGAGCAGTTTCAGTGTCTGCACACCCTTGAGGAGCTACCGTGATGTTGCCTGACCTTGAGAGAGCTATCTCAGCTCTCTGTGACCTCGGCAAGGGCTAGCCCAAGGATCTTCCTGATCAGAAGAGGAGTTGTCCCTGGATTTCTCTGTAATGTGGAGTTTAACTCAGTTTAAGCTCATTCTAGAGGGTCTATCTTGAGCATTTTGTGACTAGTGGAAGGACTGTCTTCAGTAGCAACTGTGACTTCCAGGGAGGAGCTCTCCTAGGTCCATGGTTAGCAGAGGGGCTGTATCTGGATTCTCTGCACGTAACCAGGGCTATCTCAAGAGTCTCTGTGACCATCAGAGAGGCTATCTCAGGATTGTCTGAGACTGAGGAGGAAGGGTTATCTCAGGGATTTTTACAAGGATTAGAGAGGCTGTATCTGGGGTCTCCTGATATAACGGAAGCTACCCCAAGGCTCTGCCTACATGACGGAGGCTACATGATGGAGGCGTGCAATATGTGGGGTCCCATGGTGAACAGAGGTGCTTTTCTGGGGTCTGCCCATATCTTGGAAGCTGCGTCAGGGGTCTGCTTAATGAGAGGGTCCATCTAGAGAGCCTGTGACTAGTGAAGGTTGACCTCAGGGTTTTATTTCAGGGGTCAGCAACTTTTTTCTTTTTTGGGCCACATCTGGGGCTTTGCAGGCTGCACGCAACGCTGCTGCAAGAACTCAACTCTGCTGTTGTAGCATTAAAGCAGCCTCAGATAATATGTAAATGAATGAATGTATTAATAGCTCGTGCCAATAAAACTTTATTTACAAAAGGAGGTGGCTGGCCTAATTTGGCCAGTGGGCCAGAGTTTGCTGAGCCCTGCTCTGGTGACCCCAGGGGAGGGCTCTGTGGGGGGGATCTCAGGTCTTCCTGAGCCCCCTCCCTGCTTTTCACCCCCCACCCCCTCGCTCCCCTCTCCTCCCACCAGGATCCTGCGCATCCAGAAAGAGGCGCCAACGCTGCAGCGGAAGGAGCCCCCGCCTGCGGTGCTGGAGGCTGACCTGACGGAGGGCGACCTGGCCAACTCCCACCTGCCCTCCGAGGTGCTCTACATGCTCAAGAACGTCCGGTCAGTGTCAGGGTGCAGGCAGGGGGCTGCAGAGCTGGGGCTGACCTGACCTCCTGCATCTCTCCATTCCCCGGTCCCTATCCAACAGGGTGCTGGGCCACTTTGAGAAGCCGCTCTTCCTGGAGCTGTGCCGGCACATGGTCTTCCAGCGGCTCAGCCAGGGTGACTACGTCTTCCGGCCAGGCCAGCCCGATGCCAGCATCTACGTGGTGCAGGATGGGCTGCTGGAGCTCTGTCTGCCGGCTCCTGTGAGTGGGCTCCCGCTCCGGGGGGCACCACAGTGAGATGGGTGGCAGGGATGAGCAGTGGTACAGCGGTCACTGGGGACAGGCAGTGCTTTTGGTCAGCAGGGTTGGTGGGCTTCTTTTTTTTTTTAATTTTGGCAACGCCGCGAGGCGCAGCTTGTGGGATCTTAGTTCCCCCACCAGGGATTGATCCCAGGCCACGGCAGTGAAAGCGCCAAATCCTAACCACTAGACCACCAGGGAACTCCCAGGGTTGGTGGTCTTATGAGATGTGCAGGCAGGAGTTGGGAACGGGTGTGCAAGGGCATCTGGGGTGGTCTGCACAGTCACCGGTTATGGTTAGTGTTGCTGGTCGGAAGGTTCAGTGGGGTCCGGGTGTCAGTGATCACCGAGGGAGAATGAGGACCAGGGGCGTGGTCAGGGGGCGGGACGTGGGCTGGCAGCAGGGGCAGCACTGGTCAGTGACCCCTCTCCCACCCCGTGTCTCAGGATGGGAAGGAGTGTGTGGTGAAGGAAGTGGTTCCTGGAGACAGTGTCAACAGCCTTCTGAGCATCCTAGATGTCATCACCGTGAGTGACCAGTACGGAGGGGGCTGGGGAGGCTGGGTGGGAGGCCACACCCACCAGGCTGGGGTGGAGAGGGTCACCCCCAGGACCCCCATCTCTGATGCGTCCCTGATGTTGCCAGTGGTCCCTCAAGGAAGTGGCATCAGGTGGGGTCGGGGGGGAGCAGGAAGGGGGGCTCTCACAGCCCCTGACCTTGATTCTCCTTGTGCCCCCCGCACCTCCAGGGTCACCAGCACCCCCAGCGTACTGTGTCCGCTCGGGCGGCCCGAGACTCCACGGTGCTGCGGCTTCCAGTCGAGGCCTTCTCAGCCGTCTTCACCAAGTATCCCGAGAGCTTGGTGCGGGTAGTGCAGGTCAGCGGGCCATCCACTTCCTTCCATAACCCCCCACCCATCACAGGCTCCTGGGGGCTGGGACCCAGCAGCCAACAGGCACTGAAGCTGTGCTTATCGGCCCTGAGCAGCCGGACCTCCCTCACTCCTCCCACGAGCTGCCTCCACCCCATGTCCCCAGGTTTCTGCCGCCTGATTGTCGGTTTCTCCCTGGCTCCTAGGGCCCTGCCCAGCCCCTTCCTGCTCCAACCTTGATCTTCTGACCTTAGCTCCATCTCCACCTCCCCATCCATGGCCCCGCCCCCTTATTGCTAAGTGCTGGGGCTCACCCTCTTTCTCCTTGGCCCCCTCCTCTGACGACCATGCCCCCAAAGATCATCATGGTGAGGCTGCAGCGGGTCACTTTCCTGGCACTTCACAACTACCTGGGTCTGACCAATGAGCTCTTCAGCCATGTGAGTTACGTGGAGAGCACCAGGGGCCGGAGGGGTGTGTGGCGTGGGCCTCCCCGGACACGCCACAGGATCCCCTCTGCCCCCAGGAGATCCAGCCCCTGCGCCTCTTCCCCAGCCCAGGCCTCCCAGCCCGCACCAGCCCTGTGCGTGGCTCCAAGCGGATCGTCAGCACCTCTGCTACTGAGGAGGCGAGGGAGACGCCTGGCCGGCCGCCTGACCCCACCGGGGCCCCACTGCCTGGAACTGCAGGTACCCAAGATGACCACTGCCTGACCCCCAGGAACCGTAGGCTGGCCCAGCCCACTCCCAAGAAGCCCAGGCTCTGCCCCTCAATGCCTGTCTCAGTTCCTCAGATACTCCCACCTGACCTGCCCAGCCCCCTAGGGACCCGCTTAGCTAGGTACCCAGGTCTGACTCCCCCAGGACCCCTGGCCTCAGTCCCCTGGGCCCACTGGAATCACTTTTCCTAGTCCCCCAGTCCCCAGGGACTCTGAGCTGACCCCTCCCCAGGCCACCTGCAGCTCCCCACCCCCAGTCCTGGGCGCTCTGAGGGGCAGGAGCCTGAACACGCATCTCCCCCAGGGGACCCAGTGAAGCCCACATCCCTGGAAGCCCCCTCGGCCCCCTTGCTGAGTCGCTGCATCTCGATGCCAGTGGACATCTCAGGTTTGGGGCGCCAAGTGGAGTGGGGGGAGGCCATGGAATTTCTGGGTTGGATGCAGGCTTGCCAGTCTTGATTTTTCTCATCCGTGAAATGGGAATATTGGCAGCACTTACTCGTGTCTTTTTTTTTTTTTTTTTTTTTTTTTTTTGTGGTACACGGGCCTCTAACCGTTGTGGCCTCTCCCGTTGCGGAGCACAGGCTCCGGATGCGCAGACTCAGCGGCCATGGCTCATGGGCTCAGCCGCTCCACGGCATGTGGGATCTTCCCGGACCGGGGCACGAACCCGTGTCCCCTACATCGGCAGGTGGACTCTCAACCACTGCACCACCAGGGAAGCCCATACTCATGTCTTTTTTTTGTGGGTAGTCGTGGAGATGGTGCCCTCCCAACTGTGGTGAGAAGGGTTGCGAGGGCTAGAGCGGTGATCGATTAGTCACGCCTGTGTAGCCGTGGCCTCGGGTACATAGGTAGTGCTTGCCTAGACTCCAGCTATGGTCACTCTCATCTTTATTGCATTTATTGCCCCCTGCCCACTGCAGGCTTGCAGGGCGGCCCTCGCTCGGACTTTGACATGGCATATGAGCGGGGCCGGATCTCCGTGTCCCTGCAGGAAGAGGCCTCATGGGGGCCCCAGGCAGCCCCGGCTCGGGTAAGGCCCTGCCGTCTTCCTCCACCCAACCCCAGTCCCCTCCTGGGACCCTGGTCTGGCCACAGGTGGAGTCCCCCGAGGAGGAAGGTC
The DNA here is from genome assembly GCF_025265405.1 of Mesoplodon densirostris. Taxonomy (NCBI): domain Eukaryota; kingdom Metazoa; phylum Chordata; class Mammalia; order Artiodactyla; family Ziphiidae; genus Mesoplodon; species Mesoplodon densirostris. The sequence goes on along the minus strand of NC_082663.1, from coordinate 147,518,086 downwards.
GGGTGGGAGCAGGAAGATCACAGGCCTTGCCCCACACAGACCCCTACTCAGGAGCCCCGGGAGCAGCCAGCCGGCGCCTGTGAATACAGCTACTGTGAGGATGAGTCGGCCACTGGCGGGTGCCCCTTCGGGCCCTACCAGGGCCGCCAGACGAGCAGCATCTTTGAGGCGGCAAAGCGAGAGCTGGCCAAGCTGATGCGGATCGAGGTGGGCAGCTGAGGGTGTCTGGGGGACCAGGTTGGGGGTGGAAGGCCTGGCTGGGCCAGTCTCAACCCTCTTTCCTTCCTCCCCAGGACCCCTCCCTTTTGAATAGCCGAGTCTTGCTGCATCACACCAAAGCCGGCACCATCATTGCCCGCCAGGGGGACCAGGTGAGGCTGAGCCCTGAACTCTGATCATGCGGCCCTGACCCAAGACCTCTGTCTCTGATCTCTGATCCTTGCCTTTTCACCTTAGATGTAGACCTCCCAGTATATGATTTCCAACCCCTGACCTTTGGATCCTATGACTCTGACTCACAGCCCTCCCTCCCCATGTCCTCTGGACATATTGACCTTTCTCCTCTAACCCCTGAACCTTTTACACTAGGACCCCCACCCCTAGATTTCTCTTCCCTGTCCATTTTCTGACCTTTCAACTCTACAACATACTCTGATGCTCTGTCTGCTTCTCATTCCTGGGTCCCTGCTGGAATGGGGGCACTCAGTAAATGGGTGCAGGTCAGAATCTGGACCTGGAGGCTGGGAACTAGCGCCACGAGCTGGATTTCAGTGCCTCCTGGCGACACACAGGTGTGGGAAACTGTGCATCCCACTAATCCGTCCATTCTCCAGGCGGGGAAACTGAGACCCGTTGTGACATCACAGCCCAGGAGCACAGAGGAGGAGGGTTAGGGAGGAAGCCAAAGGTGAAATCCAGACTCTGCCCTGACTCCCTGTGTGACCTTGGGTGAATCATCTAGAAACTTGTCATCTTCCTCGCCTGCGGAATGAGTGTCGTAACTATCTGCTAGAATTGTTGTGAGGATGAAACAGGAAATACGGAATGAGTGTCGTAACTATCTGCTAGAATTGTTGTGAGGATGAAACAGGAAATACTCAGTTCGCAGCTACTAGGGTTTGCAAGGGTGACAGGCCGGGGGAGGGTTGGAGCAGCAGCTCCCAGTCGTGGGGGGGATGGGGTGGGGGTGACAGTAGGGGTGACGTGACTTAGGCGTTGAGACCACAGCACCGCCCCAGGCTCAGGGGAGGAGCCCTGGGCTTGGGGGAGGGGCTGGGGGTGGCCCAGCTATTAGCTGACTGGGTGGTTATTGTTTTTAATTTTTATTGGCATATGATTGATTTAAGGGTGGTTGTTCTATCACGTGATCAGTTGAGTGGCCACGTCAAGTTGCTCATGGCAGGGTGGGCTCCTTTCTGCAGGGGAAGTTTTGTGCCAGCTGTTTGAGGTACTTGGGGGACTGGCTAAGGAAGTGTGGTCACACCATGGCCCTTGCAGGGGCCCCGGGCCCCTGCTTATCTGGGAGCCTCTGCTGGGCTCAACCCAGCCCGGCCCCAGCCCCAGCCCAGCCTGCTAACACACCAGGCTCCTCGGGGTCTTCAGGACTTTCTTAGGGACAGAGCTGGTCTGCTGTGCCCCCCTCTGAAACTTTACACCAATCGTTTTCACCATCACTGTCAACGACGTTTGGCAACGTCAAGACATTTTTGATTGACTTGGGAGGGTGCTACTGTCATCTAATGGGTTAGAGACCAGGGATGCAAGACTGCGTGGACCAGTCCCCCTACGACAGAATTATCCAGTCCAAAATGTCAGTGTTGCCAAGGTTGAGAAACCCCGCTTTCCACAAACATTTCCCAAAGTGTATTTCATGGAGCAGCCATATCACAAGGGGTCTGCATGCAACATGTTGGAGAAACACAGGTTGTTTTACCCCTTCTTGGCAGCTCCCAGTGGGCATTATTAGCATATTCAAGGCTCTGAGAAGTCCTACAGTGAAAAAAAACATGCTTCCCAATCTGAGGACAAATGGCAGCCTACTATTAGTCACTCCCATTTATATCCCAAGCCCAGTCTGGGAATTCTATCTTGGAAGGTTCCAGCATGTGTCTATGTCTCCTGGGCCTGTGCCTCTCCCAGGGATCCTTGCAGTGTTTTGGCACTCATTTGGGGCTTTGTGGTGTGTCAGACAGGTTTGTGTAATGAATGAGGAAGGAATCTTTCTGCCTCTGGGCAGTTTCAGTTCCTTATTTGAAAGGGTGGGACAGAGAGGCGTCCAGCTGGGCAGGCTAACCAGAGGGGAGAGGGACGTTTGCTGTGTCCCAGGGTTGTTGCAGAGGCAAGAAACACCAGTGGGGCCCCCTGCCTTTGGGAAGCTCACAGTTCTGACAGACATTACAGTCAAAGGATTACACAAATTGTTGCTAAATCATATGTGCTTAGTGCTACAAAGGAAATGTTCTCAGCTCCACAACGTCTGGTTTAGTCAGGGCAGTGTCTCTGTGGAAGTGACCTCCAGAGAAGGAGGAAGGATGAGGATGAATTAACTAGGTGCAAGGGAAAGGAAAGAGCATTCTATGCAGAGGGGACAGTTTGTGCAAATGTCCTGTGGTAGAGCTATTCCATCTGTAGGAAACAAAAGGAAGTCAACAGGGATGGAGTGGAACAAGGGAACTGGGAGCAAAGGGGATTTTTTTTTTTTTTTTTTTTGGATGCACTGCATGGCTTGCAGGATCTCAGTTCCCTGACCAGGGACTGAAGCCAGGCTCCAGGCTCCAGCAGTGAAAGTGGCGAATCCTTACCTCTAGATCACCAGGGAACTTCCCAAAGGGGATTTTTTTTGGTGATAGTTTTAGAGACGTAATTCATGCATTATACGATTCACCCATTTAAAGAGTACAATTCAGTGGTTTTTAGTATATTCACATAGTTGTGCAACCATCACCACTGTGCATTTTAGAGCATCACCTTAAAAAGAAACACCATACCCTTTAGCCATCAGTCTCCTACCTCCTAAACAGCCCCAGCCTTAAACAACTACTAATCTTATGTTTCTATAGATTTGCCCATTCTGGACATTTCATATAAATGGAATCATACAATATGTGGCCCCTTGTGTCTGGGCTTCTTTCACTTAGTATGCTGTTTTCAAGGTTCATGCATGTTGTGGCATGTGTCATTGCTTCATTCTATTATGGCTGACTACTGTTCCATTGTATGAATGGACCACATTTTGCTTCTTAATTCATCAGTTGATGGACATTGAGTTATTTCTACCTTTTGGCTAGTAGGCATAATGTGACTATGAACGTTTATGTGCAGATATCTTTGTGGACACGTTTTCATTTCTGTTGGGTAGATACCTAGGAGTTGGGTTGCTGGGTCATATAGCAACTCTATTTTTTTTCTTTTTCTTTTTGGCTGCGTTGGGTCTTTGTTGCTGCATGCAGGCTTTCTCTAGTTCCGGTGAGTGGGGGCGACTCTTTGTTGTGGTGCACGGGCTTCTTATTGCAGTGGCTTCTCTTGTTGTGGAGCACAGGCTTTAGGCACACGGGCTTCATTAGTTGCGGCGTGTGGGCTCAGTAGCTGTGGCTTGCGGGCTCTAGAGCACGCTCAGTAGTTGTGGTGCACGGGCTTAGTTGCTCCATGGCATATGGGGTCTTCCCAGACCAGGGATCGAACCTGTGTCCCCTGCACTGGCAGGTGGATTCTCAATCACTGTGCCACCAGAGAAGTCCCGGCAACTCTATTTTTAATTCTTTGAGGACTTTTAAATTTTTTGCCAGATTGTTTCCCAGTGGCTGTACCATTTTACAGTCCCACCAGCAGTGTGTAAGCATTCCAGTTTCTTACATCCTCGGTAACACTTTTTGATTCAAGCCATCTTAGTGGGTGTGAAGTGGCATCTCATTGTGGTTTTGATTTGCATTTTCCTAATGATTCATGATGTTGAGCATCTTTTCATGGGCTTACTGGCCATTCATATATCTTCTTTGGAGAAATGTCTATTCAGAGCCTTTGCCCATTTTTTAAAATTTTATTTTATTTATTTATTTTTGGCTGCAGTGGGTCTTCGTTGCTGCACGCAGGCTTTCTCTAGTTGTGGAGAGCAGGGACTACTCTTCATTGCAGTGTGTGGGCTTCTCATTGCAGTGGCTTCTCTTGTTGTGGAGCATTGGCTCTAGGCGCAGGCTTCAGTAGCTGTAGCACACGGGCTCAGTAGTTGGGGCTCGCAGGCTCTAGAGCGCAGGCTCAGTAGGTGTGGTGCACGGGCTTAGTAGCTCCGCGGCATGTGGGATCTTCCCGGACCAGGGCTCGAACCCGTGTCACCTGCATTGGCAGGTGGATTCTTAACCACTGCACCACCAGGGAAGCCCTTGCCCATTTTTTAATTGAGTTATTTGTCTTTTTAGTACTGAGTAGTAAGAATTCTTTACATATTCTGGATACCAGACCCTTAGCAGATATACGATTGGCAAATATTTTCTCCCATACGGTGTGTTGTCCTTTCACTTCCTTGATAGTGCCCTTTGAAACTCAAAAGTTTTAAATTTTGTTGAAGTCCAGTTTATCTATTTTTCATTTTGTTGCTTGGGCTTTTAGTATCATATCCAAGATTCTGTTGCCAAATTCAGTGTGACCATAATTGACCCCTATATTTTCTTCTAAGAGTTTTATGTATGTATGTATGTATGTATGTATTTGGCTGTGTTGGGTCTTCGTTGCTGCGCATGGGCTTTCTCTAGCTGTGGTGAGTGGGGGCTACTCTTCGTTGTGATGCGCCGGCTTCTCATTGTGGTGGCTTCTCTTGTTGCGGAGCACAGGCTCTAGGTGCGCGGGCTTCAGTAGTTGTGGCATGCAGGCTCAGTAGTTGTGGTGCGTGGACTTTGTTGCTCAGCGGCATGTGGGCTCTTACCAGACCAGGGCTCGAACCCGTGTCCCCTGCATTGGCAGGCGGATTTTTAACCACTGCGCCACCAGGGAAGTCCCATCTTCTAAGAGTTTTATAATTTAAGCTCTCAGATTCATGTCCTTGATCCATTTTAATATGGCATAAGGTGAGAATCCAACTTTATTCTTTTCCATGTAGCTATGCAGTTGCCCAGCACAAGCAAAGAGGCTCTAAGCTCAGCCATGCTCCTGTGTAGCCAGTCTTCGTTGGCTCTTGCTGGCTGTGTTGAAAAGAATTCATGGGCCTTAATCTGGGCTGAGTTGGGTGATCCATTAGCAATGTCTGCTCTGGGTGCTGAGTGGTAATATAGATACATATGCTGCTCAGCTCAGTGCTATGGAAAGCCTTCACTCTCTCCAACTTTTCATTCCTTAACCTTTCCTCTGGAGTGCACTGACCTGAGTTGTGGGTGAGGTGGTGCCCCTGTGCCCATCTCCTGGCCCTTGCCCTACAGGATGTGAGCCTACACTTCGTGCTCTGGGGCTGCCTGCACGTCTACCAGCGCATGATCGACAAGGCCGAAGATGTGTGCCTGTTCGTGGTGCAGCCTGGGGAGCTGGTGGGACAGCTGGCCGTGCTTACCGGCGAGCCCCTCATCTTCACACTGCGAGCCCAGCGTGATTGCACCTTCCTGCGGATCTCCAAGTCCGACTTCTATGAGTATGACTGGGCCCCATATTGGGGTGGGGGTGACGCTCAGGCAGCCCCGACCAACTCTATTCTGCCCTGCATGAGGCCGCCCCTCTGAACAGCCAACAGTTTTCCAAGGAAGCTTTGAGCTCTTCTTGTCCCACCTCCAGGCCATCACCCACCCTCTCCACTCCCTAAGGGCTCAAACCCGTGTCACCTGCGTTGTCACCCGTGTCACCGGCGCCCCCGGCCCATGCCCCCCTGCCCTTCGCCTACAGGATCATGCGTGCACAGCCCAGTGTAGTGCTGAGTGCCGCGCAGACCGTGGCCGCGAGGATGTCGCCCTTCGTGCGCCAGATGGACTTCGCCATCGACTGGACAGCGGTGGAGGCAGGACGCGCACTGTACAGGTGCAGGCCCCGCCCCCACCCCTCCCCTCAGGCCCTGCCTACGAGGACCCCTACCCTGTCTGACCCGCCCCTCCCACCCCCACCCCAGGCAGGGCGACCGCTCCGACTGCACCTACATCGTGCTTAATGGGCGGCTGCGAAGTGTCATCCAGCGTGGCAACGGCAAGAAGGAGCTGGTGGGCGAGTACGGCCGTGGGGATCTCATAGGAGTGGTGAGCTCGGCCCCACCCACTGACCTCTAACCTCTCCCAGTCCAGTTTCCCCCCACGCCCAACATACACTTCATCCCGGGTAACCTGTTGGGGGTGGAGAACGCTCCCTCCCCAACCTATGACCTCGTGCAATCCACTTTCCCCAGCTCCTTTCCATGGGGCGGGGCCATGGGGGCAACCTCATCAGGGTGGTGCGTCTGATCTGAATCAGTCTCCAGACCTCTCTACATCAGAAGAGGGGACCCCCGCTGGTGTGGATCCCTGTTCTCCTGTCCTCTCCCTTTCCTCAGAGCCCCGAGATGGGTAGTGAGGCTTGGTTCTTTTCACCCCCATCTGGGGGTTGGGGTGGGGTGGGGGGGACTCAGTAGGGCCTCCTCTCTGCACCCACAGTCGTCCTCCCCCTTACCTATCAAGCTCCTGGCTCACGCAGCCCTGGTCAGGCACGCTGTCCCCTAGGTGGAGGCGCTGACCAGGCAGCCACGTGCCACGACGGTACACGCGGTGCGCGACACAGAGCTGGCCAAACTCCCCGAGGGCACCCTGGGCCACATCAAACGTCGATACCCGCAGGTGCAGCTCGCTGGGTTGTGGGCTGTTCTCCTAACAGGGGCTGGACAGATGGGAGTGGGGGCGGGTACCCAGAGAAGGCATGGCCTAATGTGTGGAGAGGGGGGTTAGATGGGGGTGGAGCCCTAGGAAGGAGGTGAAGCCTCCAAGTGAGGGCGGGGCTCATGGGGTGGGGCTCAGGTAATAGGGACCCAGTCACCCTGGTAGAGGAGGAAAAGGTGGTGCAGAATTGCGCCTCCAGTCTCACTGGACCGCCGGCCTCCAACGCCCCAGGTCGTGACCCGCCTCATCCACCTGCTGAGCCAGAAAATTCTGGGGAATTTGCAGCAGCTGCAAGGACCCTTCCCAGGTGAGAGCTGGCCAGCGCCCGGGAATGCTAAGGGATCTAGTCCAACGCCCAGAACGAGCTAGGAGAGGGAGCCATGAACCCAGGGCATGCTGGGAAGTGGAGTCCTGCGTATAACCTGCTCGGGGCGGGGCTTCAAGCGGGAAGTGGGAATCCGAGTTCCGGTGCATGCTGTGGGCTGCAGTTTGGGTTCTTGGGCATGCTGGGAAACGGAGTCCTGGACCCAGGGCCGGCTTATTGATGGAATCTGAAGTATCAGTGGTGCTGAGAGGAGGAGTCTTTAGGGCAAGCTTGGTTCTGGGTGTCAGGGTTGGCTGGAGGATGGAGTCCACATACTAGGAAGGGGAAACCTAGACTAAAGTGTGCTGGTAAATGTAGTCTATGGGGTGGTGTTTGGGGCCCAGGGCATGTTGGAAAGTGGCTTCATAGGTTACCAGCCTGGTGGGAGATGTGGTTCCTGGTCCCGGTGAATGCTGGGAGATAGCCCCTGTCCCAGTGCATGCTGGGGGTGGGGGTGGGGTGGTTCCCTTCCCAGGGCATGCTGGGAGATGTGGTTTCCGTCAGCTAGGATACATTGGGAAATTGAGTCAGATTCGAGATGTGCAGAAATATGGACCTGAGGTTCTATGTTATGGTGACCTGACCCTGGACCAGCCTGGCAACCTCTACTCTCCTTTTCTCCCCAGGGGCTTCTGCCCCATCAGCCCTGACACCTGGATCCTGAGGGTAGGGGCGGGGGTGAGCCGTGGCCAAGAACTGCCCCCATGCCCAGGGGCTTCCCCGATACACGTTTCCCCCAGTCTTGCACCAAGCACACAAATACATGTTCTCTCCCACCCGGCTGCCAGGACCACCCTTGGTGTGATTCTGGGGCAGAGACTTTAAAATCTCAGACCTCTGGGAACCTGGAGAATGCACAAGACAGACAAAGCCCCTAGAAGGGTTTACAGCTTCAGAAGCAAGATACAGTTTTTAAAATACAAAGAAAGAGTAGAATGTCGGATAATGTACTGTGAAGAAAACAAAATAGGGTCTTGATGGGGTATGACTAGAGGAGGGAGGGAGGCTTTTCTGAGGACAATGAGCTGAGACTTGATAAATGAAATGGGGCCAGACGCTGACAGAACTCTGAAGGCTCTGCACACAGGGTTTGGTGGTGTTGAAACACTTCAAGGAGGAAAGTGAGTGAGGGGGAGGAATGGGGGGGCAAGTCATGCAGGGACTGGGAGCCGTCGAAAGGCATTTGAACTTGTTCAGACTGTTATAGGAAGAACTGGAGGAGAGAAGGCAGGGAGAAGTCCGGTCAAGAGATGGGGGTTGATGGCTTGGTCTAAAGTGTAAGTAGAGAAGCTGAGAAGCAATCAGTGTGTCAAAAATATATTTATTTCCGTCTAGTTTTGTGTTCAAGTCCCTTTAGTGGACAGAGGCCCCAAGGCCAGAATGGGGTAGGGGCACAGATCAGTCCACACAGGTGGAGTGGAAAACAGAAATGGTTATACAGTTGTGTAATGGATGCCACTGAGGAGATTGGGCCAAAACTGAAGGTCAGATAGCCAGGTCTTATCAAGGACAGTGGTTGAGGCTGTGAAGCTAGGATTGAGGCCATGACCTTCACTACGGCATCACTAAGCCTCAGCTGAGGAACAAGGAACAGGGATTTCTGAGAAGGCAGGGGAGAGTTGACCTTTCCAGACACAGGACTGCACAGCAAATACCATCCTTTGGGGTCTCAGCAGGTTCGGGCCTAGGTGTTCCCCCTCACTCGGAGCTCACCAACCCAGCCAGCAACCTGGCAACGGTGGCAGTGCTGCCCGTGTGTGCCGAGGTGCCCATGGTGGCCTTCATGCTGGAGCTGCAGCATGCTTTGCAAGCCATTGGTCAGTCGTGGGCAAGGGCAGGCTTTCCGTCTACATGGGGCAAGGTGCATGTGGGTGGGGGCATTGGCCAATGAATGGAGACGCCTGGGTGGGTCAGGGGTGGGGCTGGGGGGCTGGAACAGGGCTGTGGGAGCGGAGTGGGTGGTATTGTCTTATAGGAGGGTCCTCCAGCTCCGTTGACCTGGGTTCCTAAACACCCTTCCTCACCCATCCCCAGGCCCCACACTTCTCCTCAACAGTGACATCATCCGGGCACGCCTGGGGGCCTCTGCGCTGGACAGGTGTGTGTTGCGGGTGCAGGAGGTTAGGGTGGGGCGCGAGGGATAAGCTCAAAGCGTAGGATTCTTCCAGCTCTCATTTGAGATCTAGGCTGTGAAACAAGGAACATGTGCCCCCCCCATCCCTCTGGTCACTGGAGACAGTGTAGTGAATCCGCCCCTGGAGGATGCAGACGTGTGGGGCTTGGATGTCCAGGTCCCCCTCCCCAGAGCAATGGAGCTACATGGTAGCTGAGGGCAGGGACCCCTGACCAGCCCCAGGATGACGCTCCCCCGCCCCCATCCTAGCATCCAAGAATTCCGGCTGTCAGGGTGGCTGGCCCAGCAGGAGGACACGCACCGCATCGTGCTCTACCAGACAGACGCATCGCTGACGCCCTGGACCCTGCGCTGCCTGCGCCAGGCCGACTGCATCCTCATCGTGGGCCTTGGCGACCAGGAGCCCACGCTTGGCCAGGTCCGGAGACCATTCACAGTGACCCCATCCCTGCCCTCCGGTGCCTGCGCCGGGCCACGTGCACACCCTCACCGGTGGGGCTAGGTGACCAGGAACTACGGGGCCAGGTGTGGGAGGGGCAGGGAGGAAACCACTGGTGAGAGTGACTTCCGTGCTTCCCCCTTCTCCCCCGACCCCAAAGCTGGAGCAGATGCTGGAGAACACGGCGGTGCGCGCCCTCAAGCAGCTGGTCCTGCTGCACCGCGAGGAGGGCCCGGGCCCCACGCGCACAGTGGAGTGGCTCAACATGCGCAGCTGGTGCTCGGGGCACCTGCATCTGCGCTGTCCGCGTCGCCTCTTCTCGCGCCGCAGCCCCGCCAAGCTGGTGAGGGGCTCTCAGGACCTTTCAGGGGCGTGGCTACTGGAGGGGCGTGGCCTGGAGACCAGCGGGGCCAGGGCAGTGTCTTGGAGGTCCAGACGCCGCCTCCTACACCCGCATCCTCATGGGCCGCGTCTTTTTCCATTCACACCAGCACGAGCTCTACGAGAAGGTTTTCTCGAGGCGCGCTGACCGGCACAGCGACTTCTCCCGCCTGGCGCGGGTGCTCACAGGCAACACCATCGCCTTGGTGCTGGGCGGGGGCGGGGCCAGGTGAGGGGCGGGGTCAGCGCTGACAGGGGCGGGGCCAGGGGCCCTGAGGGGTAGAGCTGATTCCCTGGGCGGATCCCATAGGGGCGGGCCGGCACCACCTTCCTAGCAGGTGAGGGAGAAGGGATAAGATATCCTGGGCGTGGGGCTTAGGGGATCTCCAGAGGGTCACTGGGTCTCCACCTTGCAGGGGCTGCTCACACATCGGGGTGCTGAAGGCATTAGAGGAGGCGGGGGTCCCTGTCGACCTGGTGGGCGGCACGTCCATCGGCTCCTTCATTGGGGCCTTGTACGCCGAGGAGCGGAGCGCCAGCCGCACTAAACAGCGGGCCCGGGAGTGGGCCAAGGTGTGTGTTGCGGGGAGGGGGTCCCCCCACCCCAGGAGCACCCTGAAACCTCACCCTAGACGGGCTTCTGGGTTTCTCCTGACCCTCCCGTCTTAACCTGTGGACCCCACCTGGATCCTTTATAGAGATACCTCCAGGGCCTTGGATGACCGCCCCCCCCGTGACTTCCTGGCTAGTGACCCTAGTCTCCAGCTCCCACCTGGAGAAGTCAGGCCCCTTAGGGACTGCCTAGTCAGTGACCCCCAAGTGACTCCTGTTTGATCCCCCGCTGGCCCATTGCCCCTAGAGCATGACTTCAGTTCTGGAGCCCGTGCTGGACCTCACCTACCCCGTCACCTCCATGTTCACGGGGTCGGCCTTCAACCGCAGCATCCACCGTGTCTTCCAGGACAAGCAGATCGAGGTGCACTCTTTCCCCATGCCTGCCCCTCCCCTGCCCCTCCCCACAGGAGTCCCCACTCCTCCTGGACTGCAGTCTCTGTCCCTGTAGGACCTGTGGCTGCCGTACTTCAACGTGACCACGGACATCACCGCCTCGGCCATGCGTGTCCACAAAGATGGTGGGTACCCTAGCCAGCCCCACCAAAACCACTGTAGCCATGTGGGGAATGGGTGCGGGGGAGGGGCAGCTGAGCATCTGGGACATTATTAACATGAGTGACCATCCCTCCTGGCCTGAGTGCTGAGCACTAATCGTCACCCACTAATGCCCCAGAGGCCCCAGGTATGTCTGTCCTCGCGGGCAGGAGGCCAAGAGACTCGTTGGGCGCCTCACCCCCTCACACCGGTCCCCTCGGGCTAAGTATGGCGCTACATCCGGGCCAGTGCCTCCCACTGCCCCTACCTGCCCCCGTCTTGCGACCCCAGGGACCGGCACCTGCTGGTGGACAGGTGCTACGTCAACGTGCCGGGTCAGCGAGCCCACCGGGCTGGCCGGACCTCCAAGTGTGTCTGTGCATGTCTGTGTCTGTGTCCTGCCGGGCAGGCTCCCTGTGGCGATACGTGCGTGCCAGCATGACACTCTCGGGATACCTGCCGCCACTGTGTGACCCCAAGGACGGGCATCTCCTCATGGACGGTGGCTACATCAACAACCTGCCAGGCAAGTAGCCACCTGCTTGTCCCCATGCACAGACACGCGGGCAAGCTCATGGCAGGCATGTGTGTGTGCAGGTGAAGGATGCGCCCATGTGCTGTATTTGACACGCGCACACACAGGGCAAGCATGGAAACACGCAGGTGGGTGGGGCACCTCCACGATGAGCTTTCTTTCACACCCACTCACTTGAAGCATGCAGATGAGAGGCAGGGAGGTGCAACTTAAAATTCCACACACCCAGTGGCGTGCAAACACGAGTAGACACCTACGCTCTCTACTCAGGCGCTTGAGGTCCCATAGATCAGGGATCTGCACACTGCACCCCACAAGCCAAATCTGGCCCCCTGCCTGATTTTGTAAATAAAATTTTATTGGCACACAGCCACACCTAATCGTTTATCCTTTGTCTGTGGCTATGTCTGTGCAGCAGAGTTGAGTAGTTGCAACAGAGACCATATGGCCTGCAAAGCCAAGATTATTTTTTCTCTGGCCTTTTACAGACCGCTTGCCAACTCCTGCATAGGCATTCTGTACAGATACTTGCACTCACACAACCTCATGCGCGTGAGCAAGTGTGTACAGACTCACAGGTGGATGGGCACAATTGGACGCACAAAGAAACATATTTAGACACGGGAAAGGAATACAAACAGTCCTGGGTGTCTGTACAGAGGCATAGCACACCCAGAGGTGGTTGTGTTCACAGACATACAGACGGGACATGCACATACCTGATAGGGGTGCGTACAGCACACACAGAGACACAGACAAGCTTGTGAGGGACACGGGCAAAGTCTGATGGAGACTTAGGTGTCTTTGGGGACTGGACCTGGCTACAGGACCCTGTCCATGTCCCCCCAGGCACCCCCAGACCCACTCAGGGGCCCTCAGTGGGGCACACAGACCCACGGCTATAGCACCCTCCTCACCGCGCCATCACCCCACCCTTCACCCCATCCGTCCCGCTGCCTGAATCGCCTTGATCCGGCTCTTTGCTCTGTGTCCCTTGTCTCAGCCTCAAGATCCCTCTTTCCACCCGGATTCTCTTTCCTTCCTTATCTCTGGCCCCTGATATCTCTCTCTCCCACGAATCTCTGTTGCCGTCTCTGGTCCCCTGCATTTCTCTCCCCGCGGCTCTGTCTCCCAATGTCTTTATTCCCACATCTCCCTGCATCTCTGACCCTCCGTCTGTTTCCATGACTCTGATCCCTTCATCTCTGCCTCCTGGTGTCCTTACTATAATCTGTCTCTCCGTGTTACTCTCCTTCCATATCTCTGTCCTCCATGTGTCTGACCTTGTGTCTCTTTCCCCAGTGACTTTATCCCTCTGCCTCCATCTTCTCCTCTGGCCCTGGTTCCCCAGACCTAAAAGCTCCAACACCTGTCCCCTCCTCCACATCATCGGCCTCTACAGCCATACCCTTTGCACGCCTGCATGTTGTTCACATGTTGTGGGTTTTTTTTTTTGCGTGACCACGTGCATGTTGGTGTTTGTGGGGCTGGGTTGAACTTCCCTGCCTCAGTCCTGGTGGAGAACAGCCCCCTGACCCCCTGACCCACAGCGGACATTGCTCGCAGCATGGGTGCCAAGACGGTTATCGCCATCGACGTGGGAAGCCAGGATGAGACAGACCTCAGCACCTATGGGGACAGCCTCTCTGGCTGGTGGCTGCTGTGGAAGCGGCTGAACCCCTGGGCAGACAAGATCAAGGTTCCAGACATGGCCGAGATCCAGTCTCGCCTGGCCTATGTGTCCTGCGTGCGGCAGCTGGAGGTCGTGAAGTCCAGCTCGTACTGCGAGTACCTGCGCCCACCCATCGACTGCTTCAAGACCATGGACTTCGGGAAGTTCGACCAGATCTATGTGAGCGGGTGGGAGCCACTTGGTGCCAGTGTGGTGGGCCAGCAGAGCTTTAATACTGAAAGCCCAGAACAACATGAAGGGAAGGATTCTAGGGCTGCATTTGGGATCTGTGGGGAATAGAACGGTAATCAATCAGTGATCTCTGCAGTGAGTGTGGTAAGGGGATGTACGTGTGTGTGTGCGAACTAAGTTTTTTAATATGTGCCAGCGGCGCTGCCTGAAGCACACTATAGAGATTTCTAATGCCGTTTCTGTGTAGGTGGGAATGAGAACCATGAAAATTAGTAACGTCCAATGCCAAGTCTGGGATACACTGGATGGAGCGAGCACTGTATAATGTGCCACTGACCTAGAAAAATGTCATAGCCCATGCCGACTGAAAATGATCAGTAGCTGGGACTTCCCTGGTGGTCCGGTGGTTAGGACTCCATGCTTCCACTGCAGGGGGCACGGGTTCGATCCCTGGTCAGGGAACTAAGATCCTGCATGCCGCACGGCGTGGCCAAAAAAAGAGAAAGAAAGAAAGAAAAGAATATGATCAGTAGCTGCTGCCCAGAGCCCTGAGTAAAAATGTCTGATTCCCTTTCTGGGCTCACTGGGAAGGCATGCCATGCTGGATTAGTGATGTCTGTTATGGGCATGGGAGATGATGATATTTACGGGTATACCGCATATTTGCAGACCTTGAAATAAGCCTGCACGCCGCCATCTCGAATCATTTGGTACTTGGCACACTGCATGGGGCTGAGTGGGAAAGAATGTGCAAAGAGTGACTGGTAATGTCTGGCAGGGGCACGGGATAGGGGACATGGGGGTGAGTGTGCTACATATGGCCAACTCTGAAATCAGTGTAGTCTCAAATGCCAGCTCCGCCAGAGCATCAGGCTTTTGAGGGGCCAGGGCAGGGGCAGGCAGGGTGGGGATAAGCAGAGAAGATGAGGCAGAGAAGAACACCCCCGGGGATTGCAGACATGGCCCCAGCCCCCCTCATTTCCTGCAGGATGTGGGCTACCAGTACGGGAAGGCCGTGTTTGGGGGCTGGAGCCGGGGCGACATCATTGAAAAGATGCTCACGGACCGACGGTCTGCAGATCTTAATGAGAGCCGCCGTGCAGACGTAAGCCTGCGCCCTCCTTCTCCGGCGGGGCCACTCTGACAATACATCCCCCACCCCCAGTCCCCTCTGGGTCTCCCCCAGACCTCAGACGACCCCGAGAGCCTCACCCACGCCTCCCCGCAGGTGCTTGCCTTCCCCAGCTCCGGCTTCACCGACTTGGCGGAGATCGTGTCCCGGATCGAGCCCCCCACGAGCTATGTTTCTGTTTCCGACGGCTGCGCAGATGGTGAGGGCGCTGAGGGCATCCCCAGGAGCCCGGGGTCGGTGTACTGGTGGCTGGAGAGGTCAGCCCCGCCCCAGCGCCCTCAACTTCACCCACTGCCATTCCAGGGGAGGAGTCGGACTGCCTGACTGAGTACGAGGAGGACGTGGGGCCAGACTGCTCGCGGGACGAAGGGGGCTCTCCAGAGGGCGCGAGCCCCAGCACTGCCTCCGAGATGGTGAGAGTGGGCGGTTTGGGCCCCCCACAAGGTGGGGAGACCCGGCTGACTGCGCCGGTGTCCCGGGCTGTGTGTCATGTGCGGGGTCGCCCCTATCCCTGCAGGAGGAGGGGAAGTCGATCCTCCGGCACCGGAGCTGTGCGCCGCAGGATGTCCCCAGATCTGCGGATGCCTGAGGACCTCGAGAGGGGTCCCCCCTTGGGCTGGACTAGGGGTGGGCCCTCTGGGGGCGGCTCACTGCCCCTCTGCCTACTGCTATGCCTGTGACCCCCCGGGGTCCCCCTTGACCCCCAGTCCCCAGGGTCCACACACTGGACTGGCTTGTCCCCCGGGAAAGGGGCAGCACCGCACTGATGACCCTTGATCAGTCACACCAATAAACCTTCCTCTCTCGGAAGCAGCCGTATGTCATCTTTGGGTTCAGGGGGCACCTCGCCCCACCTTCCATGCTCAGGATGGCCAGGGCTGGGGCCGGAAACAGCCTTGAGCTTGTCACCATGACCTGTGCTCCCAGCCTCGGGCTGAGCTTCCCCCACTGGGAGTGGCCATCCCCAAATTCACCTGTAGGCCCACACACATATGTATGTATATATATGGCATAAAATGTATCATTTTACCCATTTTTTAAGTGTACAGTTCAGTGGCACCAAACAGATTCACACTGTACAACCATCCATCCCAAGAAGTGTCTCACCTTCCCAAACTGAAACTCTGTCCCCATAAAACACTCCCTACTCCCCGCCCCCAGCCCCCGGCCCCCACCACTCTACTTTCTGTCCCTAGGAATTTGACTTGTCTGTGGACTTCACGTGAGTGGAATCATACATTTTTTGTCCTTTTGTGTCTGGCTTATTTCACTGAGCATAATGTCCTCAAGGTTTCTCTGTGTTGTAGCAGGTGTCAGAATTTCCTTCCTTTTTATTTTTATTTTTTATTTTTTTATTTTTTTTTTGCGGTACGTGGGCCTCTCACTGTTGTGGCCTCTCCCGTTGTGGAGCACAGGCTCCGGATGCGCAGGCTCAGCAGCCATAGCTCACGGGCCCAGCCGCTCTGCGGCATGTGGGATCCTCCGGGACCGGGGCACGAACCCGCGTCCCCTGCATCGGCAGGCGGACTCTCAACCACTGCGCCACCAGGGAAGCCCCTCCTTCCTTTTTAAAGGCTACATAGTATTCCCTTGTATGGATGGACCACATTGTGTTTATCCATTTACCCATCAATGGACGCTTGGGTTGCTTCCACTTTGGGGCTGTTGTGAATCGTGCTGCTATGAAAACAGGTGTACAAATATCCCCGCTTTCCAATCCTTTAGGTAGATACCGAGAAGTGGATTTGCTGGACATATGGTAATTCTATGTTCAACTTTTTGAGGAAGTGCTAAACTCTTTTCCACAGCAGCTACACCACTTTATGTTCCCACCTGCAATGCACGTGGGTAGTTTTTAAGCAAAGAAGAGAACGGTCAGATCTGTTTCTGGAAGTGGATGGATTGGAGGAGGCGGAGGCAGGGGGCCAGAGACCAGGGAGAGATGACAGGCCGAAATTAGGACAGTGGACACAGAGATGGTGGGGAGGGGACAACACCCAAGAAATGTGTACAAGAAATTTTGGCAGAACTTAGAGATTAATGCTCAGTGAGAGCTCGGGGCAGGGGATGCCAAGGAGGATGAAGGGACTTTGGCATAGGTGACCAGGGAGGGGCATCTTTTTTTAAAAATTTACATTTATTTATGTTCAATTTAAAAAAAATATTTTTGGCCACGCCTCACGGCTTGTGGTATCTTAGTTCCCCAACCAGGGATCGAACCCACACCCCTGCAGTGAAAGCACGGAGTCCTAACCACTGAACCGCCAGGGAATTCCCTTTTCTTTTTTTTTTTAAAGTGAAGTATAGTTGGTTTACAATGTTGTGTTATTTTCAGGTGTACAGCAAAGTGATTCAGTTATACACACACATACATACACACACACACACACACACACACATATATGTATATACATATATTCTTTTTCAGATTCTTTTTCCTTATAGATTACTACAAGATATTGAGTAGATTTCCTTGTGCTATACAGTAGCTCCTTGTTCACTATTTTTTTTGACCATGTATTTTATATATAACAGTGTATATGTTAATCCCAACCTCCTAATTTATCCCTCCCCACCTTTCCCCTTTGGTAACCATAAATTTCTTTTCTCTGTCCGTGGAGTCTGTTTCTGTTTTGTAAATAAGTTCATTTGTATCATTTTTTTAGATTCCACATATAAGTGATATCATATGATATTTGTCTTTCTCTGTCTGCCTTACTTCACTTAGTATGATAATCTCTAGGTCCATCCATGTTACTGCAAATGGCTTTATTTCATTATTTTCTATGGCTGAGTAATATTCCATTGTGTATATATATCACATCTTCTTTATCCATTCATCTGTCAATGGACATTTAGGTTGTTTCCACGTCTTGGCTATTGTAAATAGTGCTGCTGTGAACATTGGGTGCATGTATCTTTTCGAATTACGGTTTTCTCCAGATATGCCCAAGAGTGGGATTGCTGGATCATATGGTAGTTCTATTTTTAGTTTTTTAAGGAATCTCCGTACCATTCTCCATGGTGGGTGCACCAATTCACATTCCCACCAGCAGTATAAGGGGTTCCTTTTTCCACAGGGAAGGGCATCTTGACTGAGATGAGGGTGAGGGGAAAGGACCAGGAGAAGGGGACACTGATGCTGGGCTCTTTTTTGACCATGTTGAGTTTGGGGAGCCAGGGGAACAATCCAGGGGAGACAGCAGGGGCTCTGGACATTTGGGATGGGGACTGAAGAGAGATTTGTGCCGGGAACATGTCTGGAGGTGTCAGGGCAGCGGTGGAGACTGGTGCCGTGTGGATGGGTGAAGTGGTCCAGAGAGGGTGTGACAGTCAAGCACAGCCCTGTGGCCCATGTATGTCCTGACTCTAGATGGTCCTCTGAAGTCCCCTTCTCACCTCGAATTAGCTCATGATTTGAACCAGCTGGGATGGATCTAGCATCCTAATTCTGGTGCCTCTGTGGATTTGGGCGGTGCTACTCTTCAGGGGGGCTTAGGTTAGGCCAGAGATGGGGTGCAGCTTCCCAGAGTCCCCAGGTATGTTGCTTTGCTGGGGCTGCCGTAACAAAGTACCCCAGACTGATGGGCTTAAACAACAGACATTTCTCACAGTTTTGGAGAATTAGAAGTCAGAGACCAAGGTGTCAGCAGGGTTGGTTCCTTCTGAGCCCTCTCTCCTTGGCTTATAGATGACTGTCTTCTCCCTGTGTCCTCACATGGTCCCCCTCTGTGTGCATCTGTGTCCTGATCTCTTCTTATAGGGACACCAGTCACTTGAATTAGGGCCCACCCCACTGACCTCATTTTAACTGAATTGCCTCTTTAAAGGTCCTTTCTCTAAAAACACTCACATTCTGAGTTACTGGGGTGTCTTAGTCCATTCAAGCTGCTATAACAAAGTACCATAGGAATTTCCCTGGCGGTCCAGTGGTAAAGAATCCGCCTTCCGGTGTAGGGGATGAGGGTTCGATCCCTGGTCGGGGAACTAAGATCCCACATGCCGCGGGGCAACTAAGCCCGTTCCACAGCTAGAGAGAGAAGACCCGCATGCCACAACTAGAGAGAAGCCCACGCACCACAGTGAAGAGCCCGTGCGCCGCAATGAAAAATCCCGCATGCCACAATGAAGACCCAATGCAGCCAAAAAAAAAAAAGTCTAAGGTTGTACAACCATCAGTGCAATCAAGTTTTAGAACATTTTCATCACCCCCCAAATTCCCTCAAGCTCATTGCAGCCGCTTGTCTCTCCCCCAACCCTGCCACTCCTGCCACCTACCCTGCTTTCCTCTACAAATTTGTCTTTTGCGGGGGTATTTCATATAAGCAGAATCCTATAAAATATAATCTTTTATATCTGGCTTCTGTCACTTAGCAACTTGTTTTTGATGTTCATCCATATTGCAACATGGATCAGTACCTTGTTCCTTCTGACTGTAAAGTAATATAAACAACGGAAATTTGTTTCTTGCACTTCTGCAGGCCAGAAGTCCAAGATCAGGGTTCTGGAGAAGGCCCTTTTCTGGGTTACAGACTGCTGACTTGGTGGAAAGGGGACAGGAGAGCCCTCTGGGGTCTCTCTTATAAGGGCACTAATCCCATTCATGAGGGCTCCACTGTCATGACCTAATTCCCTTCCAAAGGCCCCATCTGATACCATCACATTAGGGGTTACAATTTCAGTGTATGAACTGGATTGGGGGGGGCACAAACCTTCAGTTCACCGCATGGGGATTAGAACTTCAACATACGAATTTGGAAGGGAGGGGGCCACAGTTCAATCCATAACACCTGGGAAGATATTGTCAGCATGGTGGGGCAGTGAAGGACATAGGCCTGGAGTCAGACCACCTGGTTCGAATTCCCATTCCTTCCAATTCCTAGATTTTGAGAGGAAAAGACCTGGCTTTTCCAAACTTTGGCCCCTTCATGAGTCCCCTACTGCTTCTGTAACTGATTACCATAAACTTGGTGGCTTAAACCAACACACATTTATTATCTTACAATTCTGGAGGTCAGAAATCTGAAATGGGTTCCACTGGGCTGAAACCAAGGTGTCAGCTGGGCTGAGTTCCCTTCTGGAGGCTCTGAGGGAGAACCTGTTTCCTGGCGTTTTCCAGCTTCGAGAGGCCACTTGCATTTCTTGGTTCATGGCCCCTTCCTCCACCTTCAAAGCCAGCAATGGCTGGCTGAATCTTTCTCATCCTGCATCACTCTGACCTCTGCTTCCATTACCCCATCTCCCTCTCTGACTCTGACCTTCCTGCTTCCATCATATAAGGATCTCGTGACAGCATTGGGTCCCCCTGGGTAATCCAGGATCATCTCCCATCTCAAGATCATATCTGCAAAGCCCCTTTTCTATGATTAGGTTGTTTGTGGATATTGAGCTGTATGAGCTGTTTGTATATTTTGGAGATCAATCCCTTGTCGGTTGCATCGTTTGCAAGTATTTTCTCCCATTCTGTAGGTTGTCTTTTCATTTTGTTTATGGTTTCCTTTGCTGTGCAAAAGCTTTTAAGTTTAGTTAGGTCCCATTTCCTTATTTTCATTTTTATTTCCATTATCCTAGGAGACTGGTCCAAAAAGACATTGCTGTGATTTATGTCAGAGAGTGTCCTCCCTATGTTTTCCTCTAGGAATTTTATAGTATCCAGTCTTACATTTAGGTCTTTAATCCATTGTGAGTTTATTTTTGTGTATGGTGTTATGTGAGTTTATTTTTGTGTATGGTGTTATGGAATGTTCTAATTTCATTCTTTTACATGTAGCTGTTCAGTTTTCCCAGCACCACTTACTGAAGAGACTGTCTTTTCTCCATTGTATATTCTCGCCTCCTTTGTCATAGATTAATTGACCATAGGTGCGTGGGTTAAAGCCCATTTTCTATGTAAGGTGACACATTCACAGGTTCCAGGGATTAGTACACATACCTATTTGGAGGGGAGTAGACATTATTTTGCCAATCACAGCTCCCTCCCAAGTTCAGGGGCTGAGCCAGTAGGAGACTCTCCATGAATTAACGGTTGTTACTAGGATGATCAGCTGGTCATTACTGATGTTCTGACTATCTGTACCTGGAACTTCAGCACCTCGAGGGTAGGTCTCCATTGTTGAATCAATGGCGTCTTCCTTCTGGAGAAACAGGTCTCAGGATGTCAGCACCACGGACAGCGAGGGCGCTATCCAAGGTGCTGCTTAAGCCCACCCCTCTCTACCTCCCCCTCCGAGCCCACGACATCCCTGCCCCTTCCAGATTCTGGGGGGCACATTAAGCTGAAAATTCAGCCCAAGTGTACCCCCTGTTGACGTCTCCACCCTAACTGCCTCCCACTGCACCCTCACTTGCCCCTCAATTCCATTAGCATTTCTTCTGTTACTCAACTCTCCATAGATTCCTGCCTTGGAGCCCTTTGCTCTTCATTCTGTGTAGCTGAAATGTTTGTTCTCAAATATCCCGCCTTCAGATTGTCTGAAGCTACTGTTTAAAGCATTTTCCCCACTCCCACTGCCCCGTTTTCTTGCCTTTTATTTTTTATTATTTTTTTAAATTTTTATTTATTTATTTTTGGCTGCTTTGGGTCTTCGTTGCTGCGTGCAGGCTTTCTCTAGTTGTGGTGAGTGGGGGCTACTCTTCGTTGTGGTGCCTGGGTTTCTCATTGCGGTGGCTTCTCTTGCTGCAGAGCACGGGCTCTAGGCACGCGGGCTTCAGTAGTTGTAGCACACAGGCTCAGTAGTTGTAGTTTGTGGACTCTAGAGCACAGGCTCAGTAGTTGTGGCTCACGGGCTTCGTTGCTCCACAGCATGTGGTATCTTCCTGGACCAGGGCTCAAACCCGTGTCCCCTGCATTGGCAGGCGGGTTCTTAACCACTGTGCTACCAGGGAAGTCCCTTTCTTGCCTTTTAATCATGCTCACTAACCACAGTTGCTTCACTTGTTTATCATCTGTCTCTTTGAGACATGACTGAATATAAGTTCCAGCACTGGAAGAACCTTGTGTAGAAGAGCTTCTGGCCCATAGTAGGTGCTCCGTAATGTTTGTCAAATGAGGTCAAGCTCTGAAGGTAAAGCAAAGATACCTGTGATGTCTCCCACTCTCTAGGAATCTCGAGACCCCCCGTCCTGAAGCCACATAATGTCCTCTTTCCCTTAAACACATATAAGCTCCACCAGCAGCAATAACAATAATAATTCATTTTTGGAGAGATTGCCATATATCAGGCCTCATGCTGATGCATGCATATTCTCTCTCTGAATTCTCACAATAGCTCTATGGAGGACATATTATTATTATCCCATTTCACAGAAGAGATAACTGAGGGTCAAAGAGGGGGTTAAGTTACACAGTGGCTAAGAGATGCAGCCAGGATTCATATTCATTAGCTTACCCACCACCCTATGCTATCTCCCTGGGAAGTGGATTTATTGAGGTTTCCATGCTAGGCTGCATTCCTGTGGACAGCACTTGATCCTCAGGAAAGAAGTCTTCCATGGATCTAGAAGGAGCCCCCTGGTCACACAGCATCAATGTCTCCTACCTTCTCTCACTGATGCTTGGAAGGCTGGGACCCCTGGCACCTTGGAGTTGGAATGGAGCTTGTTATGGGCTGAATTGCATCCCCCCAAATTCATATATTGAAACCCTCATCCCCAATACCTCAGAATGGGACTTTATTGGGAGATAGGGTCTCTAAGAGATAATAAAGTTAAAAGGAGGTAATTCAGATGGGTCCTCATCCACAATGACTGGTGTCCTTATAAAAGGGGGAATTTGAATCCAGACAAACATAGAGGGACAACGATGTGGAGACACAGGGAGAACATCATCTACAAAGCCAAGGAACACCCGAGACTTTAAGAAGCTAGGAGAGAGGCACAGAGCAGATTCTCCCTCACAGCCCTCAGAAGGCACCAACCCTGTTAACACTTTGATCTTGGACTTCTAGCCTCCAGAACTTCTAGCCTCCAGAGACAATAAAAGTTGTTGTTTAAACTACCCAGTCTGTGGTCCTTTGCTATGACAGCCCTTTTAAACTAATAGAGAGCCCTTGGCTGGACCCAGGTACCATGATGTAGATGGGTTGGTGTATCAGTCAGGATAATTTAGATTATGCTAACCTGTGGGCCTAAAACAATACAAAATTAATTTCTCACTCCCAGGACATATCCATCACAGGTCACCTGGGGATTCTTTCCCATGTGCCACACTCCATGACCCAGGTGATGAAGCAGCAACTATCTGGAATGTTGCAGGTCACCATAGCTGAGGAAACTCTCTGGCGGGCCTCGCACCAGCAGTTAAATACTCTGGCCCAGGAATGACACAGCATTTCTGCTCACTCCTTATTGGTCAGAACGAGTCACATGGTCCTACCCAACCAAGAGGGGGCAGGACAGAACAGCCCTACCATGTTCTCTCAGAAGAGAGAGCACTGGAAACATTTGGTGAACATTCATGACTAACAGAGTTAGTTGGGCTTTCAATGGAACTTCAGACTACTTCTCTCTGAGACTTAGCTAATGCTAAGAAATCTTGGGGTTCCAGTGAGGGCCTGGGCTCTGGGTTGAGGGTCTGCTCTGCAGCCCACAGGAGCTGGACAAGAGTGGAGTCAGAGGAAGCTGATGAAACCAGGCTCACAAGAGGGGTGTGTGTGTGTGTGTGTGTGTGTGGCCAGGTCTCTGGAAATGGCCATATAGAGATCAGACAGGGAAGTGACAACAATGTTGGACCCCAAGACATCTGCAAAGCTGAGTTAAAAGACCTCTTATACATAGAGTTAAAATATGACCCAGGGCTCCCCTGGTGGCACAGTGGTTGAGAGTCCGCCTGCCAGTGCAGGGGACGCAGGTTCATGCCCCGGTCCAAGAGGATCCCACATGCCGTGGAGTGGCTGGGCCCGTGAGCCATGGCCGCTAAGCCTGTGCATCCGGAGCCTGTGCTCCACAACGGGAGAGGCCACAGCAGTGAGAGACCCGCGTACCGCAAAAAAAAAAAAATATATATATATATATATACGACCCAGCAATACCACTCCTATGAAAATATATGTCCACCAAAATTTTGTACATGAAATTTCATAACAACACTCTTCCTAACAGCCAGTCAGATGTCCATCAACTGATGAGTAGATGAACAGATTGTGGCATATCCATACAATGGGACATTATTTGGACCTAAAAATAATGAAGTACTGATACATGTTACAATGTGGATGAAACTTGAAAACATTATGCTAAATGAAAGAAGCCAGATACAAAAGGCCACATGCTGTATTATCCCATTTGTGTGACTGCTTCCATTAATATGAAATATCTAGAACAGGCAAATCCCTAGAGAAAGACAGATTAGTGGTTGTCAGGGGCTGGTGGGAGGGGGAAATGTGGAATGATTGCTAAGGAGCACAGGGTTTCTTTCTGGGGTAATGGAAATGTTCTCTTTTTATCGAGGTATAATTGACAAAATTGTAAGATATTTAAAGTGTCCAGTGTGGTGATTTGATAATGGACACAGTGGGAAAGGATGCCTCCCCAACTAGTTCATTAACACATCCATCACCTCACATGCTTACCTTTCCCTGTCTCTCTTTCTCTCCCTCTCTCTCTGTGAGAACACTTAAATTCTACTCTCTTAGTCAATTTCAATTATGCAATACAGTGTGATTAACTGTAGTCACCATGTTATACATTAAATCCTCAGACCTTATTTGTCTTCTAACTGAAAGTTTGTACTCTTTACCAACCTCTCCCTATTTCTCCCACCCCCAGCCTTTGGCAACCTCTTTTCTTCTCTCAGTTTCTATGAGTTCTACCTTCTTTTTTTTTTTAATGCTTTGTGACTATTTTATTTATTTATTTGGCTGTGTTGGGTCTTCGTTTCTGTGCGAGGGCTTTCTCTAGTTGTGGCAAGCGGGGGCCACTCTTCATCGCAGTGCGCGGGCCTCTCACTGTCACGGCCTCTCTTGTTGTGGAGCACAGGCTCCAGATGCGCAGGCTCAGTAGTTGTGGCTCACGGGCCCAGTTGCTCCACGGCATGTGGGATCCTCCCAGACCAGGGCTCGAACCCGTGTCCCCTGCATTGGCAGGCAGACTCTCAACCTCTGCGCCACCAGGGAAGCCCTATGAGTTCTACTTTTTTCTTTTAGATTCCACGTACAAGTGATTGCAATATTTGTCTTTCTCTGGCTTATTTCACTTAGCAGAATGCCCTCCAGCTTCATCCATGTTGTTGCAAATGACAGAATTTCATTCTTGGGACTTCCCTGGTGGTCCAGTGGTTAAGAATCTGCCTTCCAATTCAGGGGACACGGGTTCGATCCTTGGTCGGGGAACTAAGATCACACATGCTTCGGGGCAACTAAGCAACTTCTGAACCTTCACACTCCGGAGCCCACACGCCAAAACTAGAGAGAAGCCCACGTGCCGCAACTAAGACCCGATGCAGCCAAATAAAAAATATATATATTATTATATATTTAATTTTTTTCATTCTTTTTATTTTTTAATTTTTTTAAGATTTTTTTTTTGATGTGGACCATTTTTTAAAGTCTTTACTGAATTTATTACATTATTGCTTCTGTTTTATGTTTTGGTTTTCTGGCCCCAAGGCACGTGGGATCTTAGTTCCCTGACCAGGGATCGAGCCCACACCCCCTGCATTGGAAGGCGAAGTCTGAACCAGTGGACCGCCAGAGAAGTTCCCTCATTCTTTTTTTTTTTTTCTCGGTACGCGGGCCTCTCACTGTTGTGGCCCCTCCCGTTGCGGAGCACAGGCTCCGGACGCGCAGGCTCAGCAGCCATGGCTCATGGGCCCAGCTGCTCCACAGCATGTGGGATCTTCCCGGACCGGGGCACGCACCCACGTCCCCTGCATCGGCAGGCGGACTCTCAACCACTGAGACACCAGGGAAGCCCTCCCTCATTCTGGTTTTTTTTTTTTTTTTTTTTGGCGGTACGCGGGCCTCTCACTGTTGTGGCCTCTCCCGTTGCGGAGCACAGGCTCCAGACGCGCAGGCTCAGCGGCCATGGCTCATGGGCCCAGCTGCTCGGCGGCATGTGGGATCTTCCCGGACCGGGGCACGAACCCGCATCCCCTGCATCGGCAGGCGGACTCTCAACCACTGCGCCACCAGGGAAGCCCCTCCCTCATTCTTTTTAAAGGCTGATAATATTCCATCACATATACAGTGGAATGAGTATATATATGTATCTCACAGTTTCTTTATCCATTCATCCATCAAGGAACACTTAGGTTGTCTTCATACCTTGGCTATTGTGAATAATGCTGCTACGAAATAGGAGTGCAAATATCTCTTCTAGATAAGGATTTCATTTCCTTTGGATGTATATCCAGAAGTGGGATCACTGGACCATATGATAGTTCTGTTTTTAATTTCTTGTGGAAATTTTATACTGTTTTCCATAGTGGCTGTACCGATTTACATTCGCACCAACAGTGCACAAGGTTTCCCATTTCTCTGTATTCTGTGATGGAAATGTTTTCAGATTGACAGTACGATGGTTGCACAACTCTGGGAATACACTAAAACCCACTGAATTGTACACTTTCAATTGGTGAATTGTATGGTATGTGAATTAGATCCACAGACAGGGCAGGGACCCTTTGGGAGCAGAGGACTTGGTGGTTAAAAACAGGGGCCTGGGCTTCCCTGGTGGCGCAGTGGTTGAGAGTCTGCCTGCCGGTGCAGGGGACACAGGTTCGTGCCCCGGTCGGGGAAGATCCCACATGCTGCGGAGCGGCTGGGCCCGTGAGCCATGGCCGCTGAGCCTGCGCGTCCGGAGCCTGTGCTCCGCAACGGGAGGGGCCACAACAGTGAGAGGCCCGCGTACCGCAAAAAAAAAAAAAAAAAAAACAAAACAGGGGCCTGGGGGGAATTCCCTGGTGGTCCAGTGGTTAGGACTCTGCGCTTCCACTGTAGGGGGCACGGATTCGATCCCTGTTTAGGGAATCAAGATCCCACAAGCCATGTGGTGCGACCAAAAATCAAAACAAACACACAAAAAACAGGGACCTGGACATTTCTCCAAGTGCGGTGGGGAGCTGCCCCTTGCCAGCTGGGTGACTCAGATTTCTCACCTGTGTCTTTTACATAATTTTAGTCCCCAACTCAAAGGGTTGCTTTGTGATTTAAGTTGAATGGAACAGAGCTCATTACAGGAGGATGCGCCTGTGTACACACACACACACACACACACACACACACACACACACACACACACACACACACACACACACCCCTCTTGGATCAACTCATCTCTTTGCCACGAGGGGGCGGTCCTGCTATAATGTTTGGCCGTCTGGTCCCAGGACTGGAGCCCTCAGGGGTGGAGCTTTCCTCTGGTGGCTATTGGTGGGGTTAAGTGTGGAGTCCCAAGCTAACTGCCTCCTTTTTTGTTTTGTCCTTTAAGGTAAACAACATTTATTGGGCAGGGGCAGGGGTGTGCTTTTTCTCACTATAAAATGATTACCAGTGTGCTTAGTATAAAATTTTAAAACAGATAAAGCATAAAAATAAAGGTAATATGTGTTCATTTAGAAATATATACTCATGATATATGCTCATTAGAACATTCAGAAAACATGGTGTATAAAAAAGGAGCATAAGTCATCTGAATTCTATCACCCAGAGGTGAA
The DNA here is from genome assembly GCF_025265405.1 of Mesoplodon densirostris. Classification (NCBI taxonomy): domain Eukaryota; kingdom Metazoa; phylum Chordata; class Mammalia; order Artiodactyla; family Ziphiidae; genus Mesoplodon; species Mesoplodon densirostris. The sequence goes on along the minus strand of NC_082663.1, from coordinate 147,490,624 downwards.
TACTGCTAATATTTTCTTCTCTTTTCCCAGTTTCTTACTCTATGTTCAATTTAAATGTCCCAGTTTTGCTTTTATTGAAACTCAGAGCCATGAATGAAAAGACAGACAGATTTGATGATATGGAAACACGCTGAACAAAGACAAAAGGGCCAACAAAGCAGCAGCCTGGAAGGAAATACTTGCAACATAAATGATAGGCAAAAGGGCAATAATTGCTAATGTTTTATTAACTGCTCACTGCATACTGGATACTGTTCTAGGTGCTTTATATATACAAAGTAATTTAATCCTCAACCCTGTGAGATGGATACTATTATTATCTCTATTTCACAGATAAGAAACAGAGAGGTTAAGTAACTTGCCCAAGGTCACACAGCCAGTAAACAGCTGAGCTTGATTCAAAGCAGCTAGGCTGTGGGGTCCATACTCCTAACCCCTACATCATCTGGACTGTGTAAGCAGGCTAGAAATATAAATAGCAGAAAAAAGAAAAAGAAGACAGCAACATGCTCTGTGTCACTAGTAATCAGACAAATTTTAGTCCTCATTCTTTAACTTGGCCAACATTAAAAATATTGCAAGCATCAAGTCTTATGGAGAATTGGATGAATAATAATCATTGCCACACTGTCAGGAGAGGGAAATGTAAATTATTGCAAATTTTTTGGAAGGGAATTTGACTGTGGTCGAACAGAATATTTAAAGCACATCACCTTTGTTCTGGCCACTCTACAGCCAACAACTGATCCCATGAATATACGTTCCCAAAGATGTGTGCTCATCGAAGACTTGCTTGCAATGATGTCATTGCTCGTAAAAGCAAAACATGGAAAACAGTCTTGATGACTGACAATAGGGGCATAGTTAGACAAATCAGGGCACAGCAGACTGTGGGAACACAGCACAGCCATTAAAAAGAATGAGACAGACCTATATTACTGACATGGAAAAATCCCTGTGTATATTACTGGTATATTGCTCAGTGGGGAAAAAAAAACACATAACATTGTATACAGTCTGATTGCATTTATATTAAAGAACACAAATGATACACAAGTATGTACATGCATAAGATGCCCTGGGAATCTATTCCAAATAATTGACAGTGGTTCCCTCTTTGGAAGAAGTGGCAGGGTGACAGTTAAAGGGGGAACTTCTGTATCTTCACTTTTTGTATTGTTTGACCCTTTTTACAATGAGATTGTACTATTTCGATAATTTTTAAAGCCCCCAGAAGATAACTTGTTAAATATTCCTCTAAAACGGGACTCCTCCTCCTCTCCCCTGCCACCATGGCTGCAAAATTATTTAACCAGTTCTTTCCTGCTGGGCATTTAAGTTGGTTCTAACTTTTCACTGTTATAAATGAAATTGGGATGAATATCCTTGTATGTTCATATTTCTTTGCTTCTGTGATGATTTCTTTATGCTACTCCTGATTCATTAGTGAAGAAATAAATAGGCAACACATATTCATTGTTTCTTTGCTTATGCTCTTAGGGAAAATAATCCCAGATGTGGAAATACTGGATTCAAAGTAAGTGGTTGGGGAATTCCCTGGCAGTCCAGTGGTTAGGACTCCACGCTTTCACTGCTGAGGGTACAGGTTCAATCCTGGTCAGGCAAACTAAGATCCCACAACCTGTGCTGCGCAGCCAAAAAAATAAAGAAAAAATTTAAAAATAATAAAAATAAGTGGTTTTGTTAAAGTTCTTGATGCATTTTGCCAAGTGGCCTTGGAAAAAATGATCCTCACCACCAGCAGAGGAGGAAAAATCTCACTCTGTAGAACACTTGAAGACATAGGACAGGATCACAATTTTAAAATATCTAATGATGCAATTGAAAACCGAATAGCTCACATCCATGTAGTGTGCCAGGATCTGTTTTAAGCCTTTCATAAATCACTTTTTTTTTTTTTGTGGTACACGGGCCTCTCACTGCTGTGGCCTCTCCCGTTGTGGAGCACAGGCTCCGGACCGGCAGGCTCAGCAGCCATGGCTCATGGGCCCAGCCGCTCTGCAGCATGTGGGATCTTCCTGGACCGGAGCACGAACCCGTGTCCCCTGAATCGGCAGGCGGACTCTCAACCACTGCGCCACCAGGGAAGCCCCATAAATCACTTTTTGATTTATTCCTTGCAACAATCTGACTTTGCCCCTTACTTTAAACTGAGGCAACAGGAGGATGGAGTGACTTGGTCAGCGGTCTGAGTTTTTGAGTAAGAAGCCCAGAGTTGAAAGTTGAACCTCTAACCAGAATGGCTTAAGGTTCTGTGTTCATGCCTTTTCTAATATCAATGCAATCTTAACTTTTTTTGCAAATGGTAAGTTAGTAACGATTTTCAGCTTTACAGACCATAGTTTACGTCATGACTACTCCACTCTGCCCTTGTAACTCGAAAGCAATAAGACAAGATGTCTATGAGTGGACGTGGCTAGGCTGCGATAGAACTTATTTGTGGACACATGAAATTTGAATTTCCTATAATGTTCAGGTATTGTCAAATAGTCTTCTTTTGATTTTTTTTTTTTTTTTTTGGCAGTACGCGGGCCTCTCACTGTTGTGGCCTCTCCCGTTGCGGAGCACAGGCTCCAGACGCGCAGGCTCAGCGGCCATGGCTCATGGGCCCAGCTGCTCGGCGGCATGTGGGATCTTCCCGGACCGGGGCACGAACCCGTGTCCCCTGCATCGGCAGGTGGGCTCTCAACCACTGCGCCACCAGGGAAGCCCCTTCTTTTGATTTTTAAAAAACCATTTTAAAATGTCAAAATCATTCTGAGCCTGCAGGCCATACAAACACATGCAGTGGGCCAGTTCTGGCAAGTGAGCCATAGTTTGCCCAACCCTGTTTTATTTATTTATTTATTTTTATTGATTTATTTTTTGAACGGCGGCGCACCCTGCAGGGTCTTAGTTGCCTGACCGAGGATCGAACCCAGGCCCAGAGAAGTGAAAGCACGGATTCCTAACCACTGGACCACCAGGGAGTTCCCAATGCCTACCCCTGTTTTAGATGTTCACATAAACCGAAGATATCAACCCATTGTAATTAATGTTGCAAATATTTTATACCAACTTATTTTATGGCTTTTTTTTTTTTTGCCATGACACACAGCATGTGGGATCTTAATTCCCAGACCAGGGATCGAACCCGCACCCCCTGCAGTGGAAGTGCAGACTCTTAACCACTGGACCACCAGGGAAGTCCCTTATGGCTTCATTTTTTAACTCTTAATTCTTATATTGATCTGAAATTCATTTTGTCGCATGATGTATGGTAAGGTTTGAACTAAATTTCTTTCCTAAATGGTAAACCAGTTGTCTAAGTTACATCTATCGAATATTCCATCCTTTCCCCACCAATCTGAAATGCCATCTTTATTATGAATTATTATTGAATATTTTTAAAATAAATTATGCTACATTTAAAAAAATTTATTTAATTAATTAATTTATTTATTTTTGGGGCTGCGTTTGGTCTTCGTTGCTGCGCGTGGGCTTTCTCTAGTTGTCACAAGCAGGGGCTACTCTTTGTTGCGGTGCGCAAGCTTCTCATTGTGGTGGCTTCTCGTTGTGGAGCACAGGCTCTAGGCGCGTGAGCTTCAGTAGCTGTGACACGCGAGCTCTAGAGCTCAGGCTCAGTAGTGGTGGCGCACGGGCTTAGCTGCTCCGCGGCATGTGGGATCTTCCCGGACCAGGGCTCGAACCCATGTCTCCTGCATTGGCAGGCGGATTCTTAACCACTGCACCACCAGAGAAGCCCTATGCAACATTTTGTAGATAAGAAGAGAGATATATAGACAGTTGAAAACTAGAGTCTATTCTTTTCTGTTAATGTTTATTTATTCTTATAATAGTACCACACTATTTACATTGTTGTCATTTTATAGTAGGTTTCATTCTTCTTTTCCAAAATTTTATTGTGATATTCTTGCCTATTTATTCTCCCAGATATATTCTAGGTCAGTCTTCAAGGTCTTTTCCCAAGTGGCTTCCCCCAAGCCCACTGGAATGTTTATTTGTAAGTTTTTTAAACCTATAAGTCAATGCAGAGAATGTCAGCAACCTTATAACATCAAGTTCCCCATTCAGGAATAGGTTTTAGTTCTCCATTTAATTCAAGCCCTCTTGAGTTATATCTCACTTGTCCTGCACATTTCTTGTTGGTTTTATCTTAATTTTTATTATTATTGTGAATGAATGTATATTTTTATAAGTTGATCATCTCTGGCATTTAGGAAAGCTATTGAAGGGAGGAGATATGGGGCTATATGTATATGTATAGCTGATTCACTTTGTTATAAAGCAGAAACTAATACACCATTGTAAAGCAATTACACTCCAATAAAGATGTTAAAAAAAAAAACAAACACAGGCACTTGGGTGATGTAATAACGAACTCCCAATCTGCTCACATTAATCCCTTGGAATAAATTATGGGGAAATCTGGATGACAGTCTTTCTAAAGTGTATTACATGGAGTTAACTTTAATACATTTATATAGTATTAATCCAGGTATGCCTGGAAGGCATTTAAAAAATTTTTTTTAATTAAAAAAAGAAAAGCTATTGTTTCCTATTTTTATTTTGTAACTGGCCACTTTCATTAGTTCTAATAATTTTCAGTTAGTTGTCTAAGTAGACAATCATGTCAATGATGGATTGTCTCTGTTTCCTATTAATTGCATGTCATTTCTGATTCCTGCCTTGTTGCATTGGCTAGCACTGTTAGAAATAAAGCTGAACAATACCGGTGATATTGGCCATCTTCATTTCTTTTAAATTTTTGTGAGAACTCACCTTGAACATGGTGTTGACTTTGATTTCAGAGTTTTTATCAGGAAAGAGTGTTAAATTGACCGACCCTCTGTAATGTGCATTGACAGGTATGGTAGGTAAGCTGGGCTATTGAGATGATGATTGCCATATGATTTTTCCTTTTTAATTTCTTGATATGACATATTACATTGATTTTCTAATGCCAAACCAGCCTTGCATTGCTGAGATAAACCCCACTTGATCATGATGTGTTTTCTTTTTAATATATTGCTGGACTCTATTCGCTAATATTTTTTTAAAGTTGTCTGTGTCCATATTCATGAAAGATATTGGTCTGTAGGATTTTTTTTTCTTGTAATATCCGTATCTGGTTATGGTATCAGGATAATGCTACCCTCATAGAATTAACTGGGAAGCATTCCCTCCTCTTCTTTTTCTGTAAGAGTTTGTTTAAAATCAGTATTATTTCTTTCTTTCACTTTTGTAGAATTCACTGGTTAAGCAATCTGGACATGAAGTTTTCTTTATGGGAAGGTATTTAATCACAAATTCTATTTTTTAATAGACACAGACCTATTTAGGTTATCTATTTCTTCTTTTTTTAATATACGCACATGTATATACATGTACATGAAATATTTTTATGTTGTTAGTTTTACAAAAACAGGGTCATATTAGTCACACTTTTCTGCATACTGCTTTTCTTTTCTTTTTTGAATTTTATTTTATTTATTTTTTTATACAGCAGGTTCTTATTAGTCATCCATTTTATACACATCAGTGTATACATGTCAATCCCAATCTCCCAATTCATCACACCCCCACCCCCACCCCCTGCTGCTTCCCCCCTTGGTGTCCATACGTTTGTTCTCTACATCTGTGTCTCTATTTCTGCCCTGCAAACTGGTTCATCTGTACCATTTTTCTAGGTTCCATATATATGCGTTAATATATGATATTTTTCTCTTTCTGACTTACTTCACCCTGTATAACAGTCTCTAGATTCATCCACGTCTCCACGAATGACCCAATTTCATTCCTTTTTATGGCTGAGTAATATTCCATTGTATATATGTGCCACATCTTCTTTATCCATTTGTCTGTCGATGGGCATTTAGGTTGCTTCTATGACCTGGCTATTGTAAATAGTGCAGCAATGAACATTGGGGTGCATGTGTCTTTTTGAATTATGGTTTTCTCTGGGTATATGCCCAGTAGAGGGATTGCTGGGTCATATGGTAATTCTATTTTTAGTTCTTTAAGGAACCTCCATACTGTTCTCCATAGTGGCTGTATCAATTTACATTCCCACCAACAGTGCAGGAGGGTTCCCTTTTCTCCACACCCTCTCCAACATTTGTTGTTTGTAGATTTTCTGATGATGCCCATTCTGACTGGTGTGAGGGTCCTTTCTCTCTCTCTTCTCCTTCTGGGATCCCTATAATGCGAATGTTGTTGTGTTTAATGTTGTCTCAGTGTTCTCTTAGGCTGTCTTCATTTCTTTTCATTCTTTTTCCTTTATTCTGTTCTGCAGCAGTGAATTCCACCATTCTGTCTTTCAGGTCACTTATCCATTTTTCTGCCTCAGTTATTCTGCTATTGATTCCTTCTAGTGTAGTTTTCATTTCAGTTATTGTATTGTTCATCTCTGTTTGTTCTTTAATTCTTCTAGATCTTTGTTAAACATTTCTTGCATCTTCTCGATCTTTGCCTCCGTTCTTTTTCTGAGGTCCTGGATCATCTTCACTATCGTTATTCTGAATTCTTTTTCTGGAAGGTTGCCTATCTCCACTTCATTTAGCTGCTTTTCTGGCGTTTTATCTTGTTCCTTCATCTGGTACATAGCCTTCTGCCTTTTCATCTTGTCTATCTTTCTGCGAATGTGGTTTTTGTTCCACAGGCTGCAGGATTGTAGTTCTTCTTGCTTCTGCTGTCTGCCCTCTGGTGGATGAGACTATCTAAGAGGCTTGTGGAAGTTTCCTGATGGGAGGGACTGGTGGTGTGTAGAGCTGGCTGTTGCTCTAGTGGGCAGAGCTCAGTAAAACTTTAATCCGCTTGTCTGCTCATGGGTGGGGCTGGGTTCCCTCCCTGTTGGTTGTTTGGCCTGAGGCGACCCAACACTGGAGCCTACCTGGGCTCTTTGGTGGGGCTAATGGCGGACTCTGGGAGGGCTCACGCCAAGGAGTACTTCCCAGAACTTCTGCTGCCAGTGTCCTTGTCCGTTGGTGGGCCACAGCCACCCCCCACCTCTGCAGGAAACCCTCCAACACTAGCAGGTAGGTCTGGTTCAGTCTCCTGTGGGGTCACTGCTCCTTCCCCTGGGTCCCGATGCACACACTACTTTGTGTGTGCCCTCCAAGAGTGGAGTCTCTGTTTCCCCCAGTCCTGTAGAGGTCCTGAAATCAAATCCCGCTAGCCTTCAAAGTCTGATTCTCTAGGAATTCCTCCCCCCATTGCCGGACGCCCAGGTTTGGAAGCCTGATGTGGGGCTCAGAACCTTCACTCCAGTGGGTGGACTTCTGTGGTATAAGTGTTCTCCAGTTTGTGGGTCACCCACCCAGCAGTTATGGGATTTGATTTTATTGTGATTGCGCCCCTCCTACCGTCTCATTGTGGCTTCCGCTTTGTCTTTGGATGTGGCGTATCTTTTTTGGTGAGTTCCAGTGTCTTCCTGTCGACGACTGTTCAGCAGTTAGTTGTGATTCTGGTGTTCTCACAAGAGGGAGTGAGGGCACGTCCTTCTACTCCGCCAATCTCCCTATGTATTTCTTCTTAAGTAAGCTTTGGTAGTTTTGCATTTCAAGGAATTTGTTTATGCCATGTAAACTGTCAAATTTATCAACATAAATCTGTTCATAAAAATCCCCTCATTATCCTTTTAGTGTCTGAAGGGCCTATAGTGATATCCCACCCCCCACCCCACTTTTTTTTTTTTTTTCAGTATGCGGGCCTCTCACTGCTACGGCCTCTCCCGTTGCAGAGCACAGGCTCCGGACGCACAGGCTCAGCGGCCGTGGCTCACGGGCCCAGCCGCTCCGCGGCATGTGGGATCTTCCCGGACCGGGGCACGAACCTGTGTCGCCTGCATCGGCAGGCGGACTCTCAACCACTGTGCCACCAGGGAAGCCCCAGGACTTATTCTCTTAATAACTCTCATATGTAACATACAGCAGTGGTAATTACATTTCTCATGTTGTACATTACATGAGGTACAGAATTTTGCACCTCTTCGGTTTCTAATAGTCTACAGTTCTGCTGCAGGGATTAAGTTTGGGGAATGATAGGAAGTGGAAAAGGAGTACAAGGGAGGACGCTAGGAGGAGGAAGGATGGAACTGTGGGGGGAGAACAGCTTTGGGGAGAGCAGAGCATAGGCATGGATGGTGGCTGCAGAATTCTAGGTGAAGTTTCCACTCTCTCTCATCTCGCTTCATCTGACTCCCTCCCTTGGGCCTCCTCACACAGATACCCTTGAGACCACTTTCCCCAAGGTCACCATTGATTGCTACGTCCTTGTATCTCCTTGTGACTGCTCACTCCTTCTCCCGTGGACCCTCCAAGCCAGCCCTGAACACTGGGGATCCCTCTCACCTTCCAGAAGCTCTCACCTGCTTTGTCCTCAGGCTGTGTCTCAGTTTCTTTGGGGCTTCAATTTCTCTGACTCCACAGGGTATCCCCAGCCCTGACCATGACTCTTGAGCAGCTCGCACGCCATGGGATCATACAGATGGGGCCATCACAAGACCCCAAAGTTTGTGTGATTTGCTTTCTCCAGTGTGTCCCTTAGCTGTGCCCTTAGAGTTGAAAAGGGTGGGTGGGCACAGCAGTGAATTCAGAGGATGATAACAGAACCTTCATTTGTGTCGAATCCCCACAGGCTTCACCAATGTCCAAAGAGCAATCAGAGCCCCCTTCTCTCTCCCCCTCTTCCTCCTTCCCCTACGATCACCTTAGACTTTGCTTTTCTAACCTGCAAAGTCACTTCCTCCCTTCTGTCTGCCCACAGACCTCCTCCTACCAGAGGAGGGAAAGAGAGAAAGGAATGAAGTGGATAGAAAATTTCTTCTCATCAAGGACATGCAGGGGACAGAAGGCACACTTGAGATAATCTCTTTCCCTTGACCTACATCAGTAACGAGTATGTGCATGAGTGTGTGTGTGTGTGTGTGTGTGTGCATGTACAGATACTTGCCTTCATGAGTGTGATCATGTGGGTATTATTGAGTATTTTTTAAAATTTTATTGGAGTATAGTTGATTTACAGTGTTGTGTTAGTTTCAGTTTACAACATAGTGATTCAATTATACATATACATACATTCATTCTTTTTCAGATTCTTTCCCCGTATAGGTTATTACAGATTTTTTTTTTTTTGGCTGCACTGCATGGGCATGTGGAATCTTAGTTCCCCAACCAGGGATCAAACCCGCAACCGCTGCATTGGAAGCACAGAGTTGTAACCACTGAACCACCAGGGAATTCCCTATTACAGAATATTGAGTAGAGTTCCCTGTCGGTTATCTATTTTATATATAGTAGTGTGTGTATGTTGATCCCAAGCTCCTGATTTATCCTCCCCTCCCCGCATGTTTCCCATTAGGTATATTTTAAATGTCCAAGTATGTATTTATGGATATTTATTTAGTATTTATATATGTGTCCCATTGCATGTGTTTATTATAGACTAATTTTTAGAGCAGTTTAAGTTCACAGCAAAATTGAGCATAAAATACAGAATTCCCATACACCCCCTCCCACTCCCATGCACAGCCTTCCCCGTTATCAACATAGGCCTCCAGATGGTACATTTGCTACAACTGACGAACCTACACTAACACGTCAACATCACCCAGAGTCCATAGTTGACATTAGGGTTCACTCTTGGTGTTGTACATTCTATGGGTTTGGACAAATGTATAATGACATGTATCTGTCATTATAATATCACACAGGGTGCTTTCACTGCCCTAAAAATCCTCTGTGCTCCACCTATTCATCCCTCCTTCCCCCACAACCCCTGGCAACCACTGATCCTTTTACTGTCTCCATAGCTTTGCTTTTTCCAAACTGTCCTCAAGTTGGAATCATACAGTCTGTATCATACAGCCTTTTCAGATTGGCTTCTTTCACTTAGTCATGTGCATTTTTCAAAGTTCCTCCATCTCTTTCATGACCTGATAGCTCATTTCTTTTTAGCACCAAATAACATTCCATTGTCTGAATGTCCCACAGTTTATTTATCCTGCTGAAGAGCATTTTAGTGACTTTCAAACCCTGTTGTGGGACTTCCCTGGTGGTGGAGTGGTTAAGACTCCACGGTCCCAATGCAGGGGGCACCAGGTTTGATCCCTGGTCAGGAAACTAGATCCTACATGCATGCCGCAACTAAGGAGCATGGCTGTTGCAACCAAATTAAAAAAAAAAAAAGCTCTGCTGTGTTTTTGTGTGAGGGACAAAACGGGCCAAATTATCCCTTTGAGACTATTTTACATTCGTGGAAGCACAGGGGGCATCACCCATCTTGATCTGTAAACGATTATGAACTCTGCCTTCCTTACATCCCCCTGGGACCTGAAACTCAACCTGTCCAAGATGAAACTCATCATCCTCCCCTCCCTCACCCAACCCGGCCTCTCATCCCATGTCCCCATCTCAGCCCATGACTCCACTGTCTACCCAGTTGTGAAAGAGAGAGATCTGGGCATCTTCCAAAACTCCCCCACCCCACCCCGCCGCCACCAATCAATCAGCAAGTCCTGTCAATTCTCTCTCTCTTTTTTTTTTTTTTGGCCTGGCCTCATGCAGGATCTTAGTTTCCGACTAGGGATTGAACCCGGGCCCTCGGCAGTGAAAGCACCAAGTCCTAACCACTGGACCACCAGGGAATTCCCCAATTCTTTCTCTTAAACACATTGTGAATCCTTGCTTTCTCTCTAGTCCCAAATCCACACCCTAGGATTGGCCTCCTAAGCCATGCACGCTTCTGTGGTCCACCTGGCATGGGTAGGATTGTTTTGGAGATCCCAAGCCCCTCAAAGGCAGCCTTGAGTCTCGCAGACATGCCTACATCTTTCTGGACTAAGTTTCCAGATTTGACCTCATCACCTGCACACCTGCATGGTTTTCAATGGGAGAGTGATTAATTCAGGCTGCTGGGGACATTTGACAATGTCTGGAGACATTTCTGGTTGTCATAATTGGAGGGTGGCTGCTACTGGCATCTAGTGTGTAGAGGTCAGGGATGCTGCTAAACATCCTACAATGCACAGCATGGCTTCCCACAGCAAAGAATGATCTGTCCCGAAATGTCAATAGAGCCGAGGGTGAGAAACACTGTCCTAGAACCACTCAGATCAATCCATAGACCAGTGCTGGTCCCATCCAGCTGATTACCCATCCAGATAAGAGAGTACAGAAAATAATAAGCGTTTAGAAACTTTCTAGTAACTTGGTCTCGTCATTTATGGACTATTGGGCTTGTGATTTGCATGTTTTATAAATTCCTTTTTTTAACCATTTTTTATGTTTTTAAGATTTTTTTTATGTGGACCATTTTTTTTTACAAGTCTTTACTAAATTTTGTTACAATATTGCTTCTGTTTTATGTTTTGGTTTTTTGGCCGTGAACCATGTGGGATCTTAGCTTCCCGACCAGGGATTAAACCCTCACCCCCTGCATTGGAAGGTGAAGTCTTAACCACTGGACCTCCAGGGAAGTCCCCTTTAACCATTTTTTAAATTGAAGTATATTTAATTTACAATGTTGTGTTAGTTTCATGTGTGTATATATGTATATTCTTTTTCAGATTTCTTTTCCATGTAAATTCTTTTTTTAATTAATAGACTTTTCTAGAACAAATTTAAATTTACAGAAAAATTGAGCAAATAGTACAGTTTCCATATAGCCTCTCCCCCAACACACACACATACAGTTTCCCCTATTAGTAACATCTTACACTAGTCTGGGACTAGTGAACCAATATTAATACATTATTATTAACTAAAGTTCACACGTTATTCATATTCCTTCGATTTTCCCCGAATGTCCTCTTTCTGGTACAGGATCGCACGTGACATTTAGTTGACACGTCTCCTTAGGTTTCTCTTGGCTGGAACAGTTTCTTGAGCTTCCCTTGTCTTTGATGACCTTGAGAGTTTTGAGGGTTATGGTCAGGTATACAGGAGGATATCTCTCAACTGGATTTTTTTTTTTTGATATTTCCCTCATGTTTAGACTAGGGTTATGGGTTTGGGGGGAGAAAGATCACAGAGGTAAAGTGCCATTTTCATCACAACATCTCAAGAGTACATATTCTCAACCTAATTATGACTTTGGTGTTGACCTTAATCACCCAGCCAGGTGATGTAGTGTGTTTGGCAGTTTTCTCCACTGAAAAATTATTCTTCCCCCCACATCCCGCCCTCTTTACTCACTGTTTCTTTTGGAAGGAAATCATTGTGTGCAGTTCTAACCATCCCTCAGGGTGAAGCACCTCCATAAATTATCTGGAAACCTTCCATACCTGTCCTTCATTTGTTAATGTATTCAATCATTTCTTTGTATCAGTGCAAACTCATGGACATTTATTTTATTCCTGGAGTTATAATCCAATACTGTATTAATTTTTTTGTTCACATGGCTCTGGCTTTGGCCATCGGTAACTTTCAGTTGGCTCTTGTGGACCCACAATATATCCCCATCCTTGATCCTTGTCAGTTGTTCCTTGGTTTCTGGCACTATGCATGTCTTTTTCTTATTTGGCCTCACTGCGCCGCTTGCAGGATCTTAGTTCCCCGACCAGGGATTGAACACATGCCCTCTGCAGTGGAAGCGTGGAGTCCTAATTACTGGACCACCAGGGAAGTCCCATGCATGCCTTTTTCAATCTTATTTTCCTATTGAAATTCATTTTTATTGCATTTTAGGGATTGGGGGAAAAAATTGGTCTGCACTGGCAAGAATTTGAGAAGCACTCCAAAACCTTCCAGCATCTTCCTCTATATCCTTCACTCAACCCAGCTACAATGACCCATCCGAGCACCAAGCTTGTGCCTGCCCCAGAGCCTTTGCCCTGGCAGCTCTCTCTGCCTGGAATGCTCTCCCTCCAACTGTTCCAGGTCATCATTCCTGTCTCTGCCCATCTCCCTCTCCTCAAAGAAGCCTCCTTGTTCCAAACTAAAGCAGCCCCGCCCTGGTTATCTCCAGTACACTCACTTTGTTTTGTTACGATCCCAATAGTTTGTCCCTTTCTGAAATGATGTCTTTGAGGTATTTGTTTATTGCCTCTAAATGGGAGTGTCATGAGGACAGGGACACCCCTGGGCATGCACAATAGTGTTTTCGTTTTTAAAAACATTATTTCGAAATATTTTAGAAATGTTTCCCTGAGGTCCCTGGGGGTCTGATAATAATCTCCCTCTACTCTGGCCAACCTTCAGAAGGGCCACCATGCGACACTGTCAGGGTGAGGAGGACAGAAACAGTGGCCATACCTGAATCCCATCACCACAGCTTGCTTTGGGCTAGAGGCACAGAGAGGGGACCCCAACCCTCCTCCTCTGCTCTGAGATCCCCACAACTACAGGCCTCACCCAACCCCATCTGAAGGTCATAGATATTTAGAGAAGGTGTGCCAGCCTCGGGATGGAAGTTTCAGCTGGTGGAACTTGGATCCAGGTGACTTGGGCTCAAAGCCTCCTTCCATTCTCCTTGCCATGTGACTTCCGGGCTCTTGGCTTCAGTTCTTCTGTCTATAAAATGGGTATAATACTCACTATGCTGGGGGGTGGTGAGGATTAGATGAGATTGTGCTGGGCATATAATACTCTCGAAAATTGTTACCTGTTGGCATGATCCGTGAAGTGCACACATGTGCAGAATTTTGCAGGTGACTTTTTTGGGGTTCATACAGTTCCCTAAACCTAGTCCTGAACACTTGACCTATAAAGCCTCTAAGTCATCCCCACCCCCAGCTTAATAAAACCAGGGCCCATCGAATGAGTTAGGAGGCTTGAGAGCCAGGCCCCGGGTGAGCGAGGAGGCTGGAAGCAAAGATGCCGGGAGGACGAAAGGGGACGGCGGGGAGGGGGCCACCCGGTGCACACAGGGGAGCCAGTGTGTCCGGAGCAGCCTGGGCCCCAGGAACAGGCCCCCGGGGAGAGGTGGGACCTCGATTCCAGCAGGCATGGGTGGGGCGGTCCAGCCTAGCAAGGCATTCCAGTCCGGCTGGTGTGGGGCTGGGCTCCAGGAGCCCCCCCCCCCCCCCCCCCCCCGGCTCCTGCTCTGACGCCGCCGGAAGCCCCCATGGCTCTCGCCTCCGAGGACGCCTGAGTGCCTGCAGGGCGCCTCCCAAGGCGGGAAAACCTTTGCCTGCGTGCTCACAGCGCGTCCCCCAGCAGAGTGTGCCAGCAAGCGGCAGGCACCGTCTTCACCCATGTTTGCCCTTGGGGTCCACAAAGGTCACGAGAATCTCCCCAGGGAAAGCAAACACACGTGTGCGCCGGCAGGACACTCCACGCTCCCAGGAGGGGATGGGCACGAAGTCATGCCCTTCCCCGCCAGGTCGCCTCCCCATGCCCTGAGCCCCAGATCCCCCGACAGAGCCGCAGCTGGGGACACAGAAGCCCAGTGCGAAAAGGACTTTCCAGGTCTTTCGCGGGGGGCGCTGGGACACGGGCCAGGGCACACGCACAACGCACATCCCACACGTGCGCTCAAACACATCTACACTGGCCCCGTGGTGTGTGCGCCCACACCTGCTCCTGCACGGGCACATCCAGACAGGAGGGCCCACACCCCAGCTCCCCTCCTTTAGGCACACCCACCCACTGCCCCGCACCATGACACCCACGCCTCAAACACGCCTGTGCAATGCATGTTAAGGGGATGGGGAATTTCTACAAAGGCTGGGGCTCAGGGACCACCATGGGTGGCGGGGGAGGCACTCAGGAGCCTGACTTGCTGTAGTGATTTCTCATCTCATAAAAAAAATTTTTTTTCATTTACTTTCTTTCTTAAATTATTTATTTATTTTTGGCTGCGTTGGGTCTTCGTTGCTGCGCGTGGGCTTTCTCTAGTTGTGGCGAGCGGGGGCTGCTCTTTGTTGCGGTGCACAGGCTTCTCATTGCGGTGGCTTCTCTTGTTGCAGAGCACGGGCTCTAGGCGCGTGGGATTCAGTAGTTGTGGCTCGCAGGCTTGATTGCTTCATGGCACGTGGGATCTTCCTGGACCAGGGCTCGAACCCGTGTGCCCTGCATTGGCAGGCAGATTCTTAACCACTGCGCCACCAGGGAAGCCCTCCTCTCATAGAATTTTATACAGTCAAGAAAACACTGTTTTTTGTGTGTGTGTATAGATTGAAACCCCTGCCGTAGTTGTAAAAATTCACCCACCTGGTCTCACTTATATATGACAAACAAGTGCATCTAGATGCACACAAATACCCTTACACACCCACAAAGCCATTCAAAACACAACTCCTTACACATGTACACCTACTCACACACTACAGCCATATGTTCACAACCAGGCACCCATAAATGCACTTACACATAAAGAGATACATTCAGATACTCAGTTTACATTCAGAAACCAGATACACACACTCATACATGTGCACCTCGTCAAACTCACACTCACAGATCCGTGCAAATATTCACAAATCCACACAGATGTAAACACCAGCTTCACACACACAAATACACAAAATACACTCAGCGATACATGTCAACAAATAAACAGATAACATATAAACCCAAACACATACGTACACTTATTATACACATGAAACTACACTCAGGTATACACATCGGGACATACACAAAGACCTACACTCACAAACACTTGTGCATTCACAATTACACACAGTTAAGAGGCACACAGTAGATATCTTGACAAAAAAACACCATGGAACACACAAGCAAATATTGAATATCCACAAATAGAGGCTCAGACATTTACAAGTATACCAGGTAACATCCACACAGTTGTATCATGTACACAAATATCTGCGTTCACACACACACAAATATATTCTCTCTCACACACATACCCCTCATACTGACGTACACAATCAAGCTCATACCACACATAGATTTGCTCACACAAATATGCAGTTCCTAGAGAAATAGGCACACTTGCACTCTCATAAATGCATCCAGAAATGGACATTCTTCCACAATTATACCCACTTCCACTGTTTACACACCCTGTCATACCACCTTAGCTCACACCATATACCCAAACACAGTCACCCACAAATACACTCACATGTAAATACACATATATGTGCAAAACACATTCCACAATTGCTACCCCCATACACACACCCCTGTGCACACAATCATACTCATAAACTCATATACAAATGCACTTAGATACAAATACATCACCCTCATTTACACACAATTGGAGCCCGGCCCCCCCAAAATTCTGTTGATACCACAAATGCACACACAGACATTTGCAAATATACCCAGTAACAGCCATTCAGCCACACTCACATATACAAGCAGTCACACTCCTGCATAATTACACACACTCTCCATTTGTCGCACATACTCCTTCACTGACATTCATCACACCCTGACACAAAAGAGTACATTTAGATGCTCACAAATAGGCAAACTCACAAATGCACTGACAAAACACAAATACACACACACTCCTGAATCCTCAGGACACCAACACCTACACAGCACAGATCCTTGTACACACAACACACATGAAAAACAAGGACACACAAACTCGCACGTTGTCACATTCGCACAGATACGGACACGCAGACACCCTCAAACACACTCAACACCCTCCTTTCACCACCCAAACACATCCAGAGATCCACACACTGATACGAATAGAGACACACGTTCTTGGACGCTCACAAGACACAATGAGAAACAGGTGCACACACGCGCGCGCTGCCTCCAGGCCGGGAATGACAAGCTCACGCTCACAGCTAAGGAAACACACTTGGGCAGGCACACGCACCCGCAAGCAGAGGGTCCCTCGTCCTCCCCGGCGCGCGCGCGCACACAGGCGCGCGCGCGCACACACACTCCTCCGCAGCCTCCCCCGCCACCACCGCAGTCTGGGCCCGCCCCACCCTGCGGCGGCGAGGGGCCGGGAGAGGCGAGGGGACAGGGTCGGGGGCCAGGCCCGGGGGCGGGGCGCACCTGGGCTCCGCCCCGGGGCGGGGCCGACGCAGCGACGTGAGCGCGAGCGGCCGCACCTGGCTCGCCTGCGGCCGCGGCGGTGACGGTGGTGGTGACGGCGGGCCCGGCCCGGGTGCTAGCGCGGCGCAGCCCAGCCCAGCTCAGCCCGAGCGAGCGAGCGCGGAGCCGGTGCCCGCAGCCCCGGCGCCGCCATGGTGGAGGCGGCGCCCCCCGGGCCCGGGCCGCTGCGGAGGACCTTCCTTGTACCCGAGATCAAATCGCTGGACCAGTACGATTTCTCGCGGGCCAAGGCGGCGGCCAGCCTGGCGTGGGTGCTGCGGGCCGCGTTCGGGGGCGCAGGTACCAGGCCGGGGGAGAGGGCTCGGCAGGTGCGGGGGGCGGGGCGCCGCGCCGGGGAGGCCGGGGCCGTGGGAACAATAGCGCCGGTCGCCGGGGGTCCCCGGGCCCGGGCCCCTGCGCGCCGGGCCTCTGGGCTTCCTGCTCGGCCCAGGCGGTGGACTTTGCCCGGCCGGCTGCGGGAGCGCGGTGGGGGTGGGGCCGGCGGCCCAGCTCCGCGCCGGGACCCGGGCGTCCCGGCCCCCAGGTGACCCGGGCAGGGTCTGCGGGCCGAGTGTTGTCTCCTACTGCGGGCCTCGCCTGGCTGCCCTCCCCCCCTTTACACACTCACATCGTGCGCCCGCGAGGACCCCCGCCCCCGTCCAGTCCGGACGCACACCCCGCGTCGGCCCTGCCTGCTCTGCGGGCGGTGAGGGGAGCGGGAAGCCCCTGTTTCGCCTCCACGGCCCCGGCCGGCGGCTGGCAGCTGTGACTTATTGCCCCATTTTGCTTAGGAGGAGGCCGAGCCCAGCAGAAGGGAAATGGCTTATCCAAGATCGCCGGGGGTGGGGGCCCAGGTGCAGGGCTTCTCCCACTTCCTCCCCCCGGTTCACGTGTGTGAAGAACTCAGGCCACCCCACCGGGGAGGATGCGAATGGGTCCCTAGGATTTGCGGCCCAGGGAAGGCTCAGTAATGGCCCCATGCCAGAGCTGAGAGTCAGGGCCTGGCCGTGGGGAAGACGAGTTAATTAAGGTCTGGGCCTTCTGGGGGGACGCCCTGCCCTCCCACTGGTCCTGCCCACTGGTCTTGGCACCAGCTGAGCACAGCCCATCATACCTTCAGTGGCCTTCCCAGATCAACCTGTTCTGGGTGTGGGTCTTGGTGACAGCTGTCCAGTCTCCTGGTTCCGCCTGAGCCTGTCTTTCTCCCAGTCTCTTTCTCTGCACCCTCCCAAGCAGGGCCCACTCTGGGGCTCACCACCCACAGGGATCTGCTTGAGAAAGGGCGTGGGGGGTGGGGGGATGGTTGGCGGGGAGAGACCCAGGTCTGCCCCAGCCCCTCGCATCCCAGGTTGTGAGGCCACAGAGGACTCAACTTTGGGAATCAGAACTGGCTTTGAGTCCCACAGTCCACCAGAATGTGAACGAATTAACCCAATTCTCTAAGCTTCTGTTTAGTCCTCTATAAAAGAAGGCATTTGTTCACTTTGTTATCCATTTCACAAATGTCTGCGGGGCACCCACTAAGTGCCAGGGCAGTGCTGGGGTGACTGGGGTCCCAGTTCCTCCTTTCACAAGGTGAGAGAGACTGACCACTGGATTATTCTGTTTCTGGCGCACAGTACACACTAAGTGGATGTTGCTATTCCTGCTACCGTGACCAGTGGTATTTTTATTAATGATAATATTATTCATCATCTGGCCAGGGACAGCAGAGAAATTACTGTTCCATTTCCCAGAAAGAAAAGTCAGGTCCCTGGGGGACGCCCTGACTCACCCGGTTCTGTTCTCACTGACCCAGCTCCCCTGTGTTGTGTGACATCCTCCCCGAAGGTCACGTTGAATCTGCCCCCCACCCACGTTCTCTAAACAGAGGGGGACTGAGGAAGGTGGGACCCCAGGCTCTGAACGGGAAGTGGGGAGCAGAGCCCTGCTTGGTTCATGAACTCTGGGGCTCTTTACTGATGCCTGTTGGGTGCCAGGCCAGTGCTGGGTGCTCAGGATGGAGAGAGGGGGATGAGACTTGAAACCAGATCATTGCCGCTTAGAGTGATAAAGAGTGAAGAGTGTAGAGTGAAGTCCAGTTAATGTCGAGGCGTGCTGCGGGCCTTCCAGCGAGCAGGCTGGGGGAGGAAATCCCTGGAATCTTCCAGGGAGGGGAGGAGAAAGGAAGGCTCCCAAGAGGAGGGGGCATTTGAACCTTGAAGGATGTGTAGGAGTTTGCCAGGGGGAGGAGACCAACAGCGAGTTCTCCGAGAAGACTGTACAGGTCCCAGTGGTGGCCAGGAGTGGCCAGGGAGATGAGGGAGTCTGGTGCAAGTGATGAGGGCCTCTCAGGCCATGGATGGGGAATCTGAGGGCCCTGGGGAGCCATGGAAGGTGTTTGGGGACTGACCAGATGAGATCAGATATGCAGTTGCCCCGGGGGAATAACGGCTGGGGGAAGGGGTAGTTCTGATGGCCCCAGGGTACCGGCGTGAAGAGGCTGGGCAGGAATGCAGGCTAGTGGGCTCCACAGAACTCAAGCTCAGAGATAAGGAAGGGTGGCATCTTTATGCAAGTTTGGGAAACACCACATGCAGTCCCTTAGGCCGCCAGAACCTCCAGGTGATGCTTAGGGAACTAGGGTCCCATTGGCTCTGCCCTTTACTAGCTCTGTGATCTTGGCCAAGTCATCTTAGCTCTCTGGGCCTCGGTTTTCTTATCTGTACAACAGATAAAAATAAGTCTCGGAATAATGCAATGAGCAAATGCACACGAGGAGGCGATGGTGGTCCAAGGGCTAGCTGCGCTTTAGCTGTACTGTCCAGGGTGGTAGCCACGAGCAGCATGTGGCCGGTCTGAATTGTGCTGTAAATGTAAAATACACAGTGGCTTTGGAAGACTTCGTACCAAAAAAAAAAAAAAAAAAAGTAAAATATCTCGTTAATTATGTTTTTATATTGATGACGTGTTGACGTGATAATATTGTGGATATATATATTGGGTGAAATATATTACTAAGTTAATGTTACTTGTTGCTACTTTTTTTTTTTTTTTTTTTGCGGTACACGGGCCTCTCACTGCTGTGGCCTCTCCCATTGCGGAGCACAGGCTCCGGACGCGCAGTCCCAGTGGCCACGGCTCACGGGCCCAGCCGCTTCGCGGCATGCGGGATCTTCCCGGACCGGGACACGAACCTGTGTCCCCTGCATGGTCAGGCGGACTCTCAACCACCGCGCCACCAGGGAAGCCCCGCTACTTTTTTAATGTAGCGACTAGGAAATTTTAAACTTCCTGTGTGGCTCACATTCTATTCCTATCAGACAGGACTGCTCTACAGTAAATGCTCAATAGAACACTTTATATATAGTATAGAGCGGTGGTTCTCAACCAAAGATGAGTTTGTCACTTAAGGGACATTTGGCAGTGTCTGCAGACATTTCTGGCTGTTGCTACTTGAGAGGACAGTGCTCTTGGCATCCAGTGAGGCAAGACCAGGGATTCTGCTAAACATCTTAACAATGCACAGCACAGCACCCCCTGCCCCAGTTCCCCACGCCTCAGCCCCACTAAACACAAAATCATCCAGCCCCAAATGCCAGTGGTGCCGAGGTGGAGACAGACTGGTGTAAAGTAAGGACATGATAAACATTAGCTATCGGTAGCTCTAGCTCAAGTTGTCATCTTCAAGGCCCTGACAAGCCCTGCAGGAAAGAAACTTTAATTTTGCTGATGGGAGCAGGAAGCAACCGGGCGCTGGAGAGAGCGGGAGGAGGGTTTGGCTTCAGGGGATGCCAGGAGCTGAAACCAGATGACTGATTGGATGTTGAGCGGGGAGAGAGAAGGAGAGATGGTGATCTCTCACTGTGATGGGGACAGAGAGAGGGAGCACGTTTGGAGTAAGACGCTGAGCATGATGGGCGCTGCCTGGGCTGCAGCAGGTGGCAGTGCTCAGATGGCCATGAAAGCCATCATAGTAGCGGGGGAAGTCCGTTGACAGGGCTGCTCAGACAGAGCTACTGGGAGCCCAGCATCAAAGAGGCATGTCAGGAGGTGGCCTGGCTTGAGTGGTGGGAGAGAGAGAAAAAGATGCCAGGGGGAGGAAGTTTTCCCGAAGAAGGAGGTAGTCGGCAGAGAGCCCAGGCAAGATAGTGGGCGTTGGAAGGCCACTGCTGGCCTTGGGGAGGCCAGGAGCTAGGAGGGCAAGGGCAGATCAGGGAGGTTGGGACAGGGGAAGGCTGGAAGGAACGAAAACCTGGAGAACTCTTTTTTTTTTTTTTTAATTGAAATGTAGTTAATTTACAATGTGTTAGTTTCAAGGGTACAGCAAAGTGATTCAGTTATACATATATATATTCTTTTTCAGATTCTTTTCCAGTATAGGTTATTACAAGATAATGAGTATAGTTCCCTGTGCTATACAGTAGGTCCTTGTTGTTTACCTGTTTTATATATGGTAGTGTGTATATGTTAACCCAAACTCCTAATTTATCTCCCCCGCCTATCATTTTTGGTAACCCTAAGTTTGTTTTCTATGTCTGTGGGTCTATTTCTGTTTTGTAAATAAGTTCATTTGTATCATTTCTTTTAGATTCCACATATAAGTGATATCATATGATATTTGTCCTTGACTGACTTCACATAATATGATAATCTCTAGGTCTGGAGAACTCTTCGTTCAAGGGGCAGAGAGATGGCCCAACTCTACACAGGGTTTGGGTATTAAGTAGGAAGGTCAAGTGTGAGTTTAGGGGGTGGGGAAAGAGTGGGGGGGGCAGGGAGGGGCTGAAAGCCAGGGTGCCTGGGTCCTTGTAGGTGAGGGTAGGGGCCTCTGGAGAGCATCGCTGTGAATTCAGGCACCTGAGGAAGGCCTGGTACGACACGTTCAAATGTTTTTAAGCAATAGAATCTTGCCCCCTCCCATCCTTTCAAACACGCAGAAGCCCAGTATACAAAGCATCAGCTCTGATTGGGATGAGTTGGGGCCTCCCTGGAAGACCCATAAGGGCACATCCAACCGCGTTGGCCTCGGTTGCCTCCTGTCTACCTCCCAGATCTTCCTGGCGGCTTATTCTGATCTTTCTCCTCCCCACCCTTGGGTCCCACTTGGTTGGGGCTCTGCCACCCCTCCTCCCTCCACATGCGGCTTCCTCAAGCCTCTTCCTACCCTGCCCCTCTCTTTCAGGGTTTTTGTGGCTGCCTTTAAGCTCCAGCCCCTCCTGTACCCCCATCTCAGCCACCACCCTCTTTCTCTTGCCTTCCGCCTCTCTCTGTCTCTCTTCCCCCTCACTCCCAATGGGGCCCTGGGTGCCTCTCCCCTCCTCCCCTTCAGTCACCAAGTTCAGGCCATTCACCCCCCCCACAAAGTGTTTGCAGTCTGTCCCCCTCCCCCATTGCATGCCCTGCCAGCCAGCCCCCCACTCCACAGCTCATCCCACCCCCTGCTTAAGGCCTGGGTTTGAATCCCAGTCCAGAGCTGTGTGGCCTTCTTGGTGCCTAGGTTTCCTCATCTGTAAAGCGGAGTTACCACGTGTGCCCTGGCTGCTTCTTCCTAGGGTTGTCTTAAGGCAAAGCGAGTCCCGTGGGGTGGTGTAGGGCACCCAGGGAGATCGATTAAGTCACATTGTCCTGCAGTCCTTAGGTGAGGGCGAGAGGGGTGGCTACAAGACCCCGCCCATCTGGCCTCCGCCCCCTCTCCTCCGGGTCCAAGAGCCCGCCATCTCCCCTGGCACGTGCTCTCTCCCACCTCCTCGCCTTTGTATGCAGACCCCCTACCTGGAACACCGTCACCCCTTCCTCTGGCAAACTCCCCCACACCTGCGCCTCGTGTCTCAGCCCAGGTGCCCTATTTTCCCGTCCCGGTGCCATCCTCCCTGGTCCAGACCCGCAACGACCCCCCCTCTTTAATTGGGTCCATGTAATTGTATGTATGCGGAGGGGTTATGTCCGGTGGCCCTGACCCGCCATGATCCACTCCCCCCTCCTCGCCCCGGCAGAGCATGTGCCCTCGGAGCTGTGGGAGCCCTTCTACACCGACCAGTATGCGCAGGAGCACGTGAAGCCCCCGGTGACGCGGCTGCTGCTCTCGGCTGAGCTCTACTGCCGGGCCTGGCGCCAGGCGCTGCCACAGCTCGAGACGCCCCCCAACCCCTCTGCGCTACTGGCCCTGCTGGCGCGGAAGGGCATGGTGCCCGCGCTGCCCGAGCGCCCGGTGCAGGAGGCCGACCTGAGGCACCAGCCTATCCTCATGGTAGGCCACGCCCCTACCTCGTTAGGTCCCGCCCACCAGGCCTGGCTCCTCCCCTCATGGCTGCTCCCACCAGGCCAGGCTCCTCCTACCAAGCCTAGCGCCTCCCAAAAGGCGCTAACTCTGGCTCCTGAGGACTTGCCTACCCGGCCCACCAGATCCCTAAGGCCTAGTTTGTGACCTCAAAGCTTGGACTGCCTCCCAAGCCCCTCCCACTTCGAGCCCCTCCCACCTCCAGGTTCTTCCTCTTTCTTCTCCCTGGGAGGCGCTCTGGTCTCACCCTTCAGCTCTTGCCTCCATAGGGAGCCCACCTAGCTGTCATTGATGCCCTCATGGTTGCCTTCGCCTTTGAGTGGACAAAGACACTGCCTGGTCCCTTGGCCCTGGCCAGCTTGGAGCACAAGCTTCTTTTCTGGGTGGACACGGTAGGTGGGGCTTGGGCTAAGGTGGGCTGGCGGGGGCCAGGATCACCCAGTGACTGGAGCACTGACCTCTCCCTGCTCCCCAGACCATCCGGCGGCTGCAGGAGAAGACGGAGCAGGAAGCTGCCCAGAGAGCATCTCCCGCGGCCCCTGCCGATGGGGTGGCCCCAGCGCAGGCTTCGGTGAGCCTGGGGCGATGGATGGAAGGGAGGAAGGAAGGGCGGCCCCTCGAGGGCTGGGTGGGCAGGTTGGAGCTGTGCCTCGAGGCCATTCCTGCACTGGGGGGGGCTGGAGGTGACTCTCTCTCTCTCTGCCCTCTCCCCTCTGCCGCCCCTGCCACTCTCCTCTCTGCCTCTCTGGCATCAGTGTCCCACACGCTGGTACTGGAAGCTGGTTCCTGTAAGTGGGGCTGTCTCTCTGCCCCGTCTGCCTGCCCTGCTTGTCGCTGTCTGTGTGTCTGTTTCTGCCTGCCTGTCCTGCTCCCTCTCCTGTCTCTCCCCAGATATGAGCAAAGGAAGTAGGACCCCAGCCCTGGGGGGACAGAGAGAAACCCTTTGGGAACCAAGGGAAGGGGGGAATCTCTGCTGTTCCTGAAAGGACAGACTTCTCCCCGGTACATGACTCACCTCCCAGTAATCAAGAGGCTTGTCCACTTGAGCCAAGGTGGGGAGAGGGAGGACCCCAGCCCATCAGACACATGGATCCTGACCCCAACAGGCAGGGCACATGGAGAAGACCCCTCTAGCCAAGAGAAAGATCCTCAAACCCAAAGAGGGTAGAAGAACCTTCCTAACTGAGACTCCAGCTTCCCTAAGGACAGCTCCCTGGTCTCAGTTTTGGGGGCAGTGGGGTGTCCATCCCTGAAGTACAAGGGGAAAGTGACCACTACAGGTGGCGGGGGGAGGTTTTGGGCTGAAGTCCCTGCCTTTGCTCACTTCAGGGTCTCCTTCCCCCAACACTAGGGCCTGGGTTGGGGGTTCCTCTCCTGCCTTCCTGCTTCCTCTGCATCCCCTCCCCCAGCTGGGACCTGGGTCTTTTGTTGGGGGGAGAGGATTCCCTGCATGAGTGGCTGCTCTGTGGGGTCCCTCCTGGCTGGGAGGAGCTGGGGTCCCCAAAGCCGGCCAGGGCGCAGTCAGGGAGCTGGATGGCCAGGGCTCAGGACAGGGGTCAGGGCTGTCTCCTCCCCCGCCGGAGGTGTGCTTGGGGGCCCAGCAAGTCAGCACCCCTCCCGCCCCGCTGACAGCTGCTCCTCTCCCCCCAGCACGCAATTGCCTTCTGTTTGAAGGAGTCGGGGAGCAAACCCCCCATGGTAACGTATCCCCCACCCCAGGGTCCCAGGAGTCCCTGTCCCCAGCCCCCGCTGCTGGCCTGGCTGCTCGCAGACACCTCCTCTGCCTCTTGCTGCTGCCCTTCCCCTGCTCCAGGCTGGCCCCCCCACCACTCTGGCTCTGGGACCCCCGGCTTCACGCCCCCTCGTGGCGGAAACCCCAGGCCTCCCCGCCCAGCCTGCATGACTGCTGACCTCGGAGGGGGCCAGCTTGACCTCTGACCTGACCCGGCTCCCACCCACAGATCCGATATCGCAAGGACCGCGCCGTGGCCCGACGTGCCCCCTGCTTTCCGACCGTGACCAGCCTCCAGGACCTGGCAAGTGGGGCTGCGCTGGCCGCCACGATCCACTGCTATTGTCCCCAGCTCTTGCGACTCGAGGGTGAGTGAATGTGCCTGAGCCAGACCCCATCCTTGCAAGCCTGGCACCCAGGCATTGGCGTCTGTCCCCAGAGTAGTGCAGCGATTATAAGTGCAGCTCCCAGAATTGGCAGACCTGGGTTTGAACCTCTCTCTTCCCGTAATGAGCTGCGTGACCTTGCACAAGTGTCTAAACCTCTCTGCGCTTTATACAATTCACTCCTGCAGCAAATACTGATAGAGTACAAACTGCCAGATCCTGTTTTAGGTGCCAGAGATCCAGCCAGAACAATACAGACACGTTCCTGACCTCAGGCGGCTCACATCCTAGTTGGGAGAGAAAGACAATAAGTTCATCGAGAGGAATGTTCCAGATGCTAGGTGCTCTGAAGGGCACTGGGTAGTCAGGATAAGCTTTCTGAGTTGAGTTCTTGGGGGACTAGCACTCCAGGGGGTGGGAACAGCAGATGCAAAGGCCTGAGGAACAGCCTGTCACGGTACACACCTTGTGAAGGGGGCCTAGCCTGGCTCGTCAGAGGTCCTCCGTGCATGTTGGCTGCTGGGCCCCCGCTTCCCCGGGGCCCCATCCTCCTTCCCTTAGAGCTGGGGATGCAGGCATCCTGTCCTTACAGAGGTGTGCCTCAAGGACCCCATGTCTGTGGCGGACAGCCTGTACAACCTTCAGCTGGTGCAGGATTTCTGCGCCTCCCGCCTTCCTCGGGGCTGCCCGCTCTCTCTTGAGGACCTGCTTTATGTCCCACCGCCCCTCAAGGTAAGGCCATCTCGGGGCCTTGTGGGCAGAGGGGGGGTGTCGGGGGCCGTGCGCCTGGTTGGCTGACCCTGCTTTCCACCTCCAGATCAACCTGATGGTGCTGCTAGCGGAGTTGTTCATGTGCTTTGAGGTGCTGAAACCCGACTTCGTGCAGGTCAAGGATCTGCCTGATGGTCACGGTGAGGCCCGACCCTGGGTCCGGGGGGCAGGGGGGCGGGGGAGGCCGAGCCCTGCCTAACCCTGCGCTCTGTGCTGCAGCCGCCTCCCACAGGGCCACGGAGGCCTCCCCATCTCAGAACAACAGCGGCAGCAGGTACCACTCCCCTGTTGGGTTGAGACTACACAGCCACAATGGGCTCCTCCTCCTGCGGGGACGGGGAAGGGAGATGATCTGGTCTCTACTCCCGGGAGGGGCGAGGGAGGGGGAGAGGGGGCCCCTTGGCTGATGCGCATCTCTTGGCAGTTCTCCTGTCTTCAACTTCCGCCATCCACTCCTGTCACCCGGCGGCCCCCAGTCCCCACTCCGAGGATCCACAGGTGAGGGCAGGGAGATGGCTTCTCACTGGAGGCCCCCATCCAAAGACCACCCCAGCTGACCTCATGTTGTCCCTCTAGATCCCTCCATTGGGTCCCTCTGGCACCCGAGTGACTCCTTGGTGACACTCATTGTTCCCCCAGTGACCTCCCCAGTGGCTCAACAGGACCCCGTAGTGACACCACCCACCATCCACATAATGACCCATCAGTGACTCACCCACTGACAACCCGTGGAGGGTCCCCAGTGGCCCCCAGAGTGAGCACTGAGTGACCACTCACTGCCCCTCCCCAGGCTCACTGAAGTCCTCCCCATCCATGTCCCACGTGGAGGCCCTCGGCAAAGCCTGGAACCGTCAGCTCAGGTGAGCGCATCGCAAGGGCCCGGGCAGTGGAGCGGGTGGGGCACAGGCTTGTCCCAGGGGCTGACCCCTCCCTCCGGCCGCCCAGCCGTCCCCTTTCCCAGGCCGTGTCGTTCAGCACTCCCTTTGGCCTGGACAGCGATGTGGATGTTGTCATGGGAGACCCCGTCCTACTCCGCTCCGTCAGCTCAGACAGCCTGGGTCCCCCGCGCTCTGTGCCAGCCCGGACCCCCACCCAACCAGCCCCGGAGACTGGCGACCTGCCTACCATCGAGGAGGCCCTGCAGATCATCCACAGTGCCGAGCCCCGGCTGCTCCCGGATGGGGCTGCCGACGGCAGCTTCTACCTCCACTCTCCCGAGGGGTCCTCCAAACTGCCACTGGCTTCCCCCTACCCACCCGAGGGGGCCTCAAAACCACTGCCCGACGGGCCCACCAAAGCACCCACCTACTCGCCCCTCCCCGAGGGCCTCTCAAAACCGTGTCCCTGCCCAGCGGGGGAGGTATCGAAACCGCCAGCCCTGTCTGAGGGCTCCCCGAAGGCGGCGGCTTCGTCCCCAGTGGCCAACAACTCTGAAGTGAAGATGACCAGCTTTGCTGAACGCAAGAAGCAGCTGGTGAAGGCCGAGGCTGAGGCAGGGTCCCCGGCAGCCACCCCAGTGGTACCAGAGGCCCTGAGCTCAGAGATGAGTGAGCTTGGAGCCCGACTAGAGGAGAAACGCCGGGCCATAGAGGCTCAGAAGCGACGTATCGAGGCCATCTTTGCCAAGCACCGCCAGCGACTGGGCAAGAGCGCATTCCTGCAGGTGCAGCCGCGGGAGGCCGGCGGGGAAGCAGAGGTGGAGGCAGGCCTGGCCCCTGGTGGGGAGCGGCCGGCAGGCGAGGGCCAGGGTGAGCCATCGCCACGGCCGAAGGCAGTGACCTTCTCGCCGGAACTGGGCCCGGTGCCCCCCGAAGGGCTGGGGGACTATAACCGGGCGGTCAGCAAGCTGAGTGCAGCGCTGAACTCGCTGCAACGGGACATGCAGAGGCTCACGGACCAGCAGCAGCGGCTCCTGGCCCCGCCAGAGCCCTCCGGGCCTGCCCCGCCTCCCGCAGCGTGGGTCATCCCTGGTCCCACGACGGGCCCCAAAGCCGCGTCCCCCAGCCCCGCCCGGCGCGCTCCAGCTGCCCGGCGCAGCCCCGGGCCTGGCCCCAGCCCCACACCCCGGAGCCCGAAGCACGCGCGGCCGGCGGAGCTGCGGCT
Organism: Mesoplodon densirostris; assembly: GCF_025265405.1. NCBI lineage: Eukaryota > Metazoa > Chordata > Mammalia > Artiodactyla > Ziphiidae > Mesoplodon > Mesoplodon densirostris. The sequence continues at coordinate 147,462,379 of NC_082663.1, read as the reverse complement.
AGCGCCCCTGACGAGGGTGCTCACGCCTCCCCACGATGTGGACAGCCTCCCCCACCTGCGCAAGTTCTCGCCGAGCCAGGTGCCCATGCAGACGCGCTCCTCTATCCTTCTGGCGGAGAGGCCGTCTCCCGAGGAGCCCGCGGCCCGGCCTGGCCTCGTTGAGATCCCGCTGAGCAGCCTGGAAGAGCCCATGGCTGAGGATGAGGGAGATGGGAGCCCCCCTGGTGCTGAGGATTCCTTAGAAGATGAGGCATCTTCAGAGGGAGAGCCCCGGACCGGGCTGGGATTCTTCTATAAGGTTAGAGTTACCTGAGCAGGTGGGGGAGGGGCCAGGTGGGTAGATGGATGGATGGTCAGGGGTGGGTGGGTGGGTGGGTAGACAGGCGGATGGGTAGACAGTTGATCGCATGGATAGGGCTTTCCCAATGGATGGACAAACGGAGCTGGGGGGGAACAGAGGTGGATGGGTGGTTAGCCAGGTGGCAGCTGGCAGACAGACAAGGTGTGTATGTCCAGATGGACACATAGATGGGGTGGGTGGATAGACAGAGGGAGAGCAGGTAGTAGACAGTTGGACAGGGCTGGGTGGATGGATGGATGGGTGGGTGACGGACAGATGGACAGGAGTATTAGATGGGGCTAGGGTCCTCTATGGTATCCCCTCCCTCCTGCTCCCTCCTTCATCCCCTACTGGCTTCCCTTCCTGAACTCTTCCATATCCAATCACTCTTCTTCCTGTTGGCATCCCCAGCCTGGGCCACCACCTCTTACCTGGACACCTGCAGTCACGTCCTGATTGGTTTCCACTGCCCACCCCTCACCATACACCAATCCCTGGCCATTTTCAACTGAGCAGTCAGCAAAATTTATTTAAAATGTAAATTGGACCTTGTCACCCCCTTATTTAAAACCCTTCTGTAGGTCCTCTTTGCTCTTAGAATAAAAGTCTTTCCCATTGCCGCAGGCTCTGCTCACCCCTGACCTCATCCTATGGCATCCTCCCCAGCTCTGCATCCCAGCCACACTGGCCTCCCTGCTGTTCCACACCTGCTAGGCTTGTTCTGGCCTCAGGGCCTTTGCACTTGCTATTTGCGCTGCCCAGAATGCTCTCCTCACCACTCACCCCCACCCAGTTCAGTCCTCATCATCATTCGAGGCTGCTTCCTCCGGGAGGCCCCTCTCGGTGTCCCCAGGCCAGGATAGGTCCCTCCCCACAGTGTAGACTGACAGCAGCCTCTGCTGGTGTCCACCAGTGTTGGTGTGATACCTGATTGCCTTCCTCGCTGGGTTAAGCGCTTGGTGTGCCCAGAACCCAGCATGGGGCTGTGCGCACAGCAGGTGCCCACCAAGTGCCTTCAGACCAATTACAAACACTCAAGGACAGGCGAGCGGCTGGGTCAACACAAGATCAGACTCCAGCCGAACCAGGGGAGGGACAGCCAGCTACACTTGGTGCCTGCCCCCAGGATGAAGACAAGCACGAGGACGAGATGGCCCAGAAGAGGGCCAGCCTGCTGGAGCGTCAGCAGCGGCGGGTAGAGGACGCACGGCGGCGGAAACAGTGGCAGGAGGCCGAGAAGGAGCAGCGGCGGGAGGAGGCTGCGAGGTGAGGCTGGGCCCAGCCTGGGGAGCCTCCTGCCACTGGCGTCCCCACAACCTGACGGCTTCGATCCTCTCAACCTGCAGGCTGGCCCAGGAGGAAGCAGCCCCCGGGCCGCTGGCCCCCGCAACTCCTGCGGCCCCTGCCTCAACCGCAGCCCCTGCCGCCCGGGCCCCAGCCGAGGAAGAGGTGGGCCCCCGGCGGGGGGACTTCACGCGGCTCGAGTATGAACGCCGGGCCCAGCTGAAGCTGATGGATGACCTCGACAAGGTGCTGCGGCCCCGGGCGACGGGGAGCGGGGGGCCAGGCCGGGGCGGTCGGAGGGCCCCCCGGCCACGCTCTGGTTGCTGTGATGACTCGGCCCTGGCGCGGAGCCCAGCCCGCGGCCTGCTGGGTGAGGCCCCCGTGGGTATGTGGGGCGGGCGGTGCATGGTACGTCCGCAGGGCCGAAGCGTGGGCTCACAGGGGTCAAGGCTTCCACAAGGATGTGGGGCTGCAGCTGGGTAAGAGCCGTGGGCAGAGCTGGCCTGGGGTTCTCTCCACAGCTTAACAGGTGACGGGCCACTTCCCACAGCCTGGCGTGGTAGGGTGAGGTGGGGAGGTCATTGTCCAGCGAGGCTGCGCAGGGCGAGGGTCTTGGACAGGACTGACCACACATTCCCTCCCCAGCCAGCCAACTAAGGTCCCCTGGGCATATGTGGAGGCAAGGGGACTTCGGGTGGGGTCTGACCCGACACCCTCTGCTCCCAGGCTCTCGGCTCAGCAAAGTCTACTCCCAGTCCACCCTGTCTCTGTCCACCGTGGCCAACGAGGCCCCCAATAACCTCGGCGTGAAGAGGCCCACGTCTCGGTGAGTTTAGCCTAGGCGGGCAAGCGTTTGTGTTCCAGGTGGCCTCTCAGAGAGAGGAGAGAGGGAGGGAGGGAGAGGGGGAGAGAGAGAGGGAGAGAGGGAGAGAGGGAGAGAGCGCACCTTAGGAGGGTGAGGTGGCACGAGGGTGTGCATCTGCCACCAAAGATGCAAGGCTGCACACCTGACAGACAGGACCCGAGGTCTTGCCTCTCTGTTCCCGTGTTCAACGTGTCTGGGGCCGGAAGAGGGCCCTGCGTGGACTTGGGAGCCCAGATGCTGTCAGTGGATGCGTCCTGCCTGCTCGGCTGTGTCCTGGGCTCGCCCTTCCCAGGTCCCACCGCACACTGATTGGGAGGCTTCGTCCACTGCTGACCGCACCCCACCCCACCCCTCCCCCCGCAGGGCTCCATCTCCATCCAGCCTCATGTCCCCAAGCCGCCTGCCTGGCAGCCGAGAACGTGAGTGGGAGAACGGCAGCAACGCCTCCTCCCCGGCCTCAGTGCCCGAGTACACGGGTAGGTGGGACTTCGGGGGGTGAGCACCGGGCCCCACCGGCGCCCCCAGTCGTCCCTGCTGACCGCCCTGCCCCCTAGGCCCGCGGCTGTACAAGGAGCCGAGCGCCAAGTCCAACAAGTTCATCATCCACAACGCCCTGTCACACTGCTGCCTGGCGGGCAAGGTGAACGAGCCGCAGAAGAACCGCATTATTGAGGTGGGCCCGGGCCGGGGCTGGGGGACTGATGGCGGGCGGGTTGCAGGGGCCCTGCTGGCCTGGCTAACTGCTTCCGCCCCCCACCCAGGAGATCGAGAAGAGCAAGGCCAACCACTTCCTGATCCTCTTCCGCGACTCAAGCTGCCAGTTCCGGGCCCTGTACACGCTGTCCGGGGAGACGGAGGAGCTGTCGCGGCTGACAGGCTACGGCCCCCGGACGGTGACGCCCGCCATGGTGGAGGGCATCTACAAGTACAACTCGGACCGAAAGCGCTTCACCCAGATCCCCGCCAAGACCATGTCCATGAGTGTGGATGCCTTCACCATCCAGGGGCACCTCTGGCAGAGCAAGAAGCCCACCACTCCCAAGAAGGGCAGCAGCACCCCCAAATAGCCCCATCCCGGGTGGTCCGCAGGCCGGGCCCCACGTGCTCTGGCCACCGCCCTCCTGGGGGACAGCCCAGGGGACAGGCCATTGGTATGCCCAGGTCCTGGCTGTCCCCCTGTGACCTCACCTGGGTGGGGCTGGAGTCCCCACCCCCTTACTTTGGTCCTGTCCTGCTGTGGGGGCTGAGCTGGGAGGTTCAGGGACTCAGGGCTCAGCTCAGTCCCCGGTCTGTCCTCCCCACCTTCTCGAATAAAGTAATTTAAAGAGAGCTCGACTGCTGGCGCCTCCCCGAGGCTGGCTGGGGTGCCCGGTGACATCTCCGCCCGAGACGGTTTCCCACACTTGCCGGCTGTTCCCTGCCTCCCGTTCCCTCTTGAACCTGCTCCAGCCTCTCCTCTGCCCCCCTCAACATGACCCGGCCCCCAGGGCCCCGTGGCCACTTCCCAGCTGCCTCTTAACTGACTTCCTGGGCACCTGAGGCTTCTGGCCAGCCCTCCCCGCCCCCGCTCACTTCACTTTTCTCCTCAGCGTGGCTGCTATTATGGGCCCCTCCTGGCATTTGGTCCTTGGCCAACGGCTAAACGTGATCTCTCCTCCAGCTGCCTGCCTACGTTTCTAGGCTCCGTGACCACCTCTGGCCAGGGGTTCCTGTTTCTCTCCTCTGAGCTCCACGTCCAAGGGTCTGGTTGCCGCCTTGGCACGGCCGCTGGACGTCTCAGGTGGAGGAGCTACATCACAAGCTCGAGCGGGCGGAGCTCGGGTCTCCCTGCAGCTCAGCCTCTCCAACGCCACCGGATCCCGCACATTCACCTCCCGAGGGCCTCTCTGTCTCGCTCGCCTCTCTCTGTCCCCGTGACTGCAGCCCCAGTCACCTCCTGCCACAGGCCGGTCCCCACAGCAGCCTGCCTGGCCTGTTCAGGGCACAAATCTGATTAAGTCCCCGAATGCTTAAAATCCTTTCCTAGCTTAGAGCCCGCTAATGGCTTCCCAGAGCTTAGGACTAAGGACCGCACCTAGGCCACGGCCCATGGCTGAGGTCTGGCTCCTGGCAGCTGTCCAGGGAGAGAAGCGCCTTGCTAAGATCACAGAGCTGGTTGGGGCCCGCCTGCCTCCGGAGCTCTCAGCCCAGTCTCTTCCCAAGGGGAGGGGGGTGCCCTCACCCAGGGAAAAAGGGTTGGTGGTGGGGAGGCTGAGTATCTCTACCTGCTGAGAGGGAGGGGGACAGGGGCCCCCTGCAGGCTCAGGGCCTCAGGCAGCAGAGACTGGCCTCTCAGAGCCCAGAACTGGCTCTGCGGGGTTAGGGTGGAGCGTGTGCCCTGGCCCGAAGCCCAGCTGCCCCACCTCCCCACACCGGCCAATCTGGGGGGTGGGGTGGGGGGCAGGGCGGCACTGAGCTGGCAATCCCCACGGGCACCGAGGCAGTAGGAGAGGTCGGGGAGGAAGGAGGCTCAGACCAGAACGTACAAACACAAGCTTCACTGGGGGAGTGGTGCAGGGGGTAGGGGATGGGAGTCAGTCTTCCTTCAGGCTCCCGAACACGGCGGCCGGCACGCTCTGCTGCTCCAGACGCACCTCTGGGGGTGAGGCGAGGAGGACTCGGTCACCTTCCAGGAGGGGGTCCCGCCCCCGCCTCCGCCCACCAGCCCGCCTGGCCAGCCGGCCTCTTACCGTTGGGCTCCAGGTCCATCTCGTCCTCGTCCTCGCCCAGCTCGATCTCCTCTGGGTTGGCCTGCTGGGCCAGCTCGGCCAGCTCCTCCCGGGAGGCGTCACTCCTGGGGAAGGCAGGCGGCCGGGGGAGGGGGCCACACTGCTCAGCTGGGCCCGGCAGCCCCCCAACCTCCCTGCCCCTCCCCTCCTGCAGAGCTGGCTCCCTCCCAGCCCCAGCTCCACCGCCCCGCCCTCACCTCACAAACAGGATCTTGCTCTGGGCCCGCGAGGGCTGGTCCTGCTCAGCCTCAGCCGCCAGCTGCTCGGCCCGCTGTTCCAGCAGCTTCATGTCATCCATGCCACTCTGCCCGGGGGCCAGGTCGGACACTGCGGGGGGAAGCGTGGGGGTCAGATGCCGTGGGCAGGCTGTCCTCAACCACGGCCTTAGGTGCCTGCCTTGGTCTGGGTGCTGCTGGGCGCCCCCCGACCTGGGCCTGAGGCCCCAGCCCTCGAGGAGCTCCCAGCCTGAGGCAGGGGAGGAAGAGGAGACCCTGATGCTCCCAGACCCGGGAGACCACCACTGGGCCGCAGCTGCTCACCAGTGCCCGTGGCGCTGCCTGACACCTTGAGCATCTGGGAGGCCATGAAGTTGACCTGAGTGTTGTACGTGGCCTGCACGCTGCGGCGGATCCGCAGCATCTCCCGGATGGTGTCCTCGTTGCCGTGCCGGACCTCGAACTCCTTCCACGTCTGCCAGAAGGCCCCGGTCGTCTGCAGAGGGGCGGGGCCGGGGGACATGAGCCGGCTGGCTCAGCCGCAGACTCCCACACCCACGGGCCCGGGACTCATCCCTACCCGGGGGTCACAGATCTGCGAGCAGAAGCTGTAGATGGCCCGGGCGCGGTCGATCTCCCCGAGCTTGCACTCCATGTCCGCGAACCGCAGGCACATCTCCCGGGCGTGCTCGTCTGACAGCACCTGGGCGGGGTCGGGAGGGATCAGGGAGAGTGGGATGTGAGGCGGAGGGGGCTGCCCCTCTGGGGGAGCCCCGGTGGTTCCCAGCACACCAGGCCGGCCCCTGGGCGGGTGGGCCTCCCCACAGACGCCACGCGCAGGCTCGCTCGGATACCCTGCCTACAGGACCCCTTCTTCCCCCTCCCTATCCCCAGCTCCCCACCCCACCCCCTGTGGCGGGCACCTCGATGGCCTTCTGATAGATACTGCGGGTGTGGGTGACCCCATAGATCTCGGCCGCCCGCTTGATGTAGATGTTGAACATGTCGTATTGCTGGGCGGGCTCCACGGCCCTGGTGGCGCGCTCGTACACAGCCATGGCGTGCCGGGCCAAGCCCCATTCCTCCTCCAGCTGCGCGTACAACAGGTACAGGGCTGTGACAGGATGCAGCGGTGGGTGGAGGTGTCAGAGGTCAGTGGCTGGGCCCGTGATGCCCCCTCCAACCCCCCCCGACCAAGCCCGCCTGGCCCTCCTCACTCTTTGCGTATTTGGGAGGGCAGCCATCCAGCGCCTGCTCAAACAGGTCCCGTGCCCGCTCCAGCTTCTGGCCCCCGTAGCGGGCAATGAACTTGGTCAGGTAGGTACTCCAGATGTCGGACACGTTGGGCCACTTGAACAGCGAGATGCCGCGCTCGTACGCCTGCCCCAAGGGGGAGTCGTGTGAGTCCGCAGGGGGAGACTCCTTAGGGCTCAGCAAGTGGGCCCCTTGTCTGCCCACCTCTCCCCATCCCACTTCTCCCTGTGATCACGCAATCAAAGCCCAGCCAAGAGGGTCTGTGCGCTGCCTGTCTCCCTGGACAGACTGCAAGGACCCCAAAGACAGAGCTAGACTAGGACTCACTAAGATCAGTCAGTGACTTTATGGCTGAAGAGGAGGGTGGAACCTCAGCTCGGCAGACACTGGAGCCCGGTGTCCTGGAAGAAGGTTCACCACCCAGGCAGAGGGGCGGGGCCTGCCACTGAGGCAGAGGGGGCACTCGCATGCGTGTATGACCTCCCCGTCCATGTATGTGTGCAGTCTCCACATACACGACAAAACTTCAGACAGTGGGGCAAAGCCCCGCCACACGTACACATGCACATGGAAAACACCCCATGTGCCTAAAACCCATCACCTGAGCAGCAAGGCAGGGACACCCCCGCACACACAGGCAGAACTCCGTGCCTGTGACAGGCTGACCTGTGTCCCCCCAAATTCAAGTTGAAATTCTAACTCCCCGTACCTCAGAACGAGACTTGTGTCCTGAGATAAGATCTTTAAAGAAGCAACTAAGTTAAACTGAGAGGACTTCCCTGGTGGCACAGTGGTTAAGAATCTGCCTGCCAAAACAGGGGACACAGGTTTGAGCCCTTCCAGGAAGATCCCACATGCCGCAGGGCAGCTAAGCCCATGCGCCACAACTACTGAAGCCCGTGCGCCACAACTACTGAAGCCCATGCACCTAGAGCCCGTGCTCCGCAACGAGAAGCCAGCGCAATGAGAAGCCCGCGCACCACAACGAAGAGCAGCCCCCGCTCGCCACAACTAGAGAAAGCCCGCGTGCAGCAACGAAGACCCAACGCGGCCAAAAATAAATAAATTTTTTAAAAAAAAGATCATTAGGGTAAATTTCATTCCAATACAACTGACAGCCTCACAAAAGCAGATCTGGGCACAGGAGAGACACCAGAAACACACAGAAAGGTGTCCATGTGAAGACACAGTGAGAAGGCAGCCTCTACAAGCCAAGGAGAGGGGCCTCCGAGGACACCAGCCCTGCCGACACCTTGATCTCGGGCTTCCGACCTTCAGGACTGAGAAAGCACACCTCTGTTGTTTAAGACTCCCAATCGGCGGTGACGGCAGCCCGGGTGGGGACAGTGCCATCCGGGGTCCCCTCACCTTGAAGCTCTCTTCAAAGTACTTGTGCTCCTCCAGGAACATGGCGTAGTTAATGACGATCTGGGGCGTGGCGATGCGCAGGTCCAGGATGCGGTCATAGACGGCTTTGGTGGACTGTTGGGCAGGGGGCCAGTCAGAGCGTGTCCCAGGGGTGGAGTCAGCGGCCCCCTGCAGGGCGTGTCCCATCCCATGCCCCCATCCCATCCTGGCAGCTCACCTGGAAGGTGCCGAGGCTCTCCTCCAGGTCGGCCAGCATTGACCACACCTTCAGAGACTTGTATACGCGGTTCTGCACGGGCTCCGAGCCGTCGAAGTACTCGGCACGGCGGGCGGGCAGCGCCGTCGCCTTCTGCACGGGCAGCGCCAGCAGGGGGAAAGCCAGGGGTGTGTCCAGGACCAGATCACACACCCTGAGGCTCCCCCACCCCCACCCCCACCCCCGGCTTGTGTTTACTCGCAGCAGCCGCAAGGCCTGGTCGTAGTTCTCGTGCCGGAGCTCCAGCTCGCCACACTCGCACCACACACTGGCCAGGTCGTCCACCTGCTTGAAGCTCACCTTGGTGGCTTTCTCCAGGATGACGCGGGCCTGTGGGGCGGGCAGAGGCCAGGCTGAGACCCCGCCCGCCCGCCTGTGGGCGCGGGGAGGAGGACCTGTAAGTACTCGTACAAGCAACACGCACAGGCGACACACACAGGCGACACGACACTCACGTCATCCAGCTGCCCGTTGTCCTCGTAAAACTTGGCGAACGCAACCCACAGGGTGTGGGGCTTGCCGGTGGCCTTGAAGGGGTCCACCGTCTGCACGGCCTCCGTGTACGTGTTAATGATCTGGGCAGGAAGGGTTGGGTCAGGCTGGGCGGGGCCCTGGTCAGGGAGGGCGGGGCCTGGGGACGGGGGGCGGGGCCGCCACATACCTCCCTCGGGCGACCCTCGTGCAGGGCCACGCGCTTGTGCCACTCGTGCACGTGGTGCGGGTTCTGGCGCAGCAGGACGCTGTTGAGGAGCAGGGGCCGCCGGCTGATGAGCTGCTCAAAGCGAGCCAGGCGCAGCTCCAGGTCCACGTCATCTGGGACCCGTGGGAAAAGCCGGGAGCAGCGGGGGAGGCCTCAGCACGCGGCCCCCTGGCCACCTCCGTCTCTCAGCTCTCTCTCCTCCCTTCAGCCCCCAGCTCCCCACCACTGTCCATCTGGGCACTCCTTCCCTGAGCTGCCCCAGGGCCACCCTGACCTCACACTTGCCCCGGGGCCAGGCTACTCTGGAACCCCCTCCAATCCCCACCATTCCCCGCAGCCCTTCTTCCCTGCCAAGCTCTGGCCCAGGCCACCCTCCCCACCCCTGCTGTCCACCCAGCTCTCTCTTCCCACCAGTGGCCGGCCCAAGGCCCACTGAGATGTGTTCCCAGACCTGGCTACCCGCTGAGATCCCACCCGCACTGCCCATTCAGACTCCCTCCCTGCTGGCCTCTGACTCCAAGACCCACATCTCCCCTGACCCAGCCAGTCGGGACACCTCCAAGCCCTGCGGTCCACCCCTGCTGCTCACCCTCCTCCTCCCGCCCCAGCTCCGAGGCCGTCTCCATCTTCGCCGCGATCATGCTCTCCTCGAACTGGGCATAGCTGTCGAACACCTGGGTGAAGTCCCGCACGGTCATCACGGTCCGGATGGCCTCCTCGTACACGTCCCGAGCCTGTGGGGATGGGGAAAGTGCTGGTAGCAGAGGCACGTGTGCCCACCGTGTGCACACAGGGCATCCGGCAGCACCAGTCCCAAATCGGAACCCCCGCAGGGCCTTCCCCAGGCTTGCCCAGCTCCGTCAGCGCACAGCCACGGTTGGAGCTCCCCTCCCCTCCTCTGCCAGAGTGAGCTGGGGGCCTCAGCTCCTCAGCAGTAAACCGACAGTGACAGTCCCTCACGCAGAGTCACTGCGGGGCGCGAGTGAGATGCATAAAGGGTCTGGCCCCAGTGAGACCCAATAGGTGACCAGCCACCCTGCAGGGACCCTAACCTCAGCCTGCCACGGAGTGCTCAATCGTTGCTACAAAGTACCCCTCACGCCTGCCCGACCCCCCTTCTGCAGCTCACATTCTCCCCGTCACCCTCCCACCAACCCCCGAGGGCAGCATGAAAGGAAAGTGCTGGCATGGGCGAGGCGCATCCCCACGGAGGGCGGGCCCGTCGCTCCACCCCTGTCCCTGGCTGATCCTGCCCCTCTGCCTCTGCCTGGCCGCTGGCTCCAGCAGCCTCCTGGCCGGTCTCCTGCTGCCAGCCTCGGCCAGTGCATTCCACGCAAAGTGTCAGCCTGAAGGGTCTCTGTAAGACACACACCTGGTCAGGCCTATGTCCTGCTCACGGCTGGCTGGCTGGCGGCTCCCCGCAGCAGGACACAGCCGGCCCCTCCTCAGCCTGCAGGGATCCCCTTTCCCTAGTCCTTCACCACCCCCTCTGAGCCCCAACTGCAGCTCCTCCCTCCCACTCTGCTCCCTCTGGCCCCCCCCACCAGCCAGTCACAAGCCAGCCCCCCTGGGGACCTCTCAGAGCTCCACGCCCCGCCCCCTCCCCAGCCCCAAGCTCGCCACTCCATGGCCCAATGAGGAGAACAGCCAACGTGGACATGGACAGAAACACCAACACCTCGAGAGGGACCCTCACACCGGACATCCGCTCGGTGCCTGAGCCCCAGTAGGCAAGGAAGTGACTGTCACTCTCATTTTGCAAATGAGGACACCCAAGCTGAAGCAGGTCCAAGGCCAGAGCAGAGAGATCCAGGTCTGGCTGGCCTGAGGTGGGTGCACTTGCCGGCAGGGCCGTGATTCCTGCCTCTCCCCACCTTCAGAAAGGCAAATGTGCGCGGCGCGCACACGCACACGTGTGCCCAAGCGGTCCATGTGCACGTCTTCTGCTCACACGCGTGTCCTCAGGCATCCCCCAATACTATGTGCTGGAAGGAGACCCTGCCCCGCTCCCGGAGCCCCGCATGCTCAAGCACCTTCTCGAAGTGACCACTGCGGATGTAGTAGTCGGCCAGCGAGCACCAGAGCTTGCCCAGTTGGTCGGTGAAGCGGGTGAGGCCCCCGCGGATGATGGCATCCACGCTGAGAGACTGCACCTTGTCTGGGTTCTGGGAGATGAGGTCGCAGAGCTCGTGCCATAGCTGCAAGGCACGGGAGGGAGCGTCAGCCTTGTCCCTGAGAGGGTGAGCCCTCCCGCCCAGCCGTCACCCCGGGGCCCACCTGGTAGTTGGACTTGCCGGCCTTGGACACGAAGCGCTCGTCGTTCACCACGGTGGCCAGGCGCTGTGCGGCCTCGTCCAGCCGGTCGCTCGACTTGAGGTACTCGATGTACTCCTCGGCACTCTCGGGGCTCAGCTGGGCACCCACCCACCCGCCAGCTGTCAGTGGGGCCACAAGGCCATGCCACCGTGCCCCCTCCCACTCTGGGTTTTCTGTCAGCCACCCACCACTGTCCCGGACAAGAGCTCGCCCTGCACACCCAGTCATAGCTACACCTGTCCAGCCTGGGCCTCACTGGTCCACCCCCAGCCCTGATTGGTCCACTCTGGGCCCTGACTGGTCCAGCCTCAGCCCTCACTAGTCCAGCCTGGGCCCTGACTGTTCCAGCCTGAGCCTCACTGGTCCACCCCCAGCCCTGACTGGTCCAGCCTGGGTCCCAACTGCTCCAGTCTCAGTCCTGACTGGTCCAGCCTGGGCCCCAGTGGTCCAGTCTCAGTCCTGACTGGTCCAGCCTGGACCTCACTGGTCCAGTCTCAGTCCTGACTGGTCCAGCCTGGACCTCACTGGTCCAGTCTCAGTCCTGACTGGTCTAGCTTAGACATCAGTGGTCTAGCCTGCACAGGCCAAGACTTGCTTTCATCACAAGCCCCTTAACAGCACTATGCTAAGCATTTCACGACACATAAGAGACATTATAAGTTCAGGAAAACTGCACAATGCTTCCCCACTATTTGCACCTCGACCCTCAGCCCTGGCTGTTATTTGTTTCCCTAGTCATTTATCTCCTATTCCCTGCCCTCCCATGGTTGCAGTTTTACTTTGATTTATGCAGTCAAGTAATATGTATCTGTCTGCAAAGTTAGACTGAAAGCTCCATGGAGGCAGCAACTGTCTTAGCCACACTGTCCCCGACACCTGTCTTAATACCTGACATGTTTCCACATTCTGTCTGTTAGGGCAGACAGTGTCCCAATGAGCCGGTTTCTATAAAGCCTTGACCTGGGGGAACTGGCCCACCTGCCTGAGCCTGGCACCATCTCGCCCTCTTGAGGGGCTTACCTTGAGGAAGCGCCGGTAGCCCCGCACAGCGGTCTCAGGCAGGGAGTGTGAGCGCAGGAAGCGCAGGTACAAGGGCCAAATACGAGAGTGCTGTGTGATGGGCAACGCTCGGAGGGCACGGTCGAAAGTGCGGCGCGTGTGTGTGACGCGTCCCTGGTCCATCAGGAACTGGCAGTAATCTAGCCACAGCCGGGGCATCTGGAGGTGTGGGGAGAGGCAGGGTCTGAGCTGCCAGCACCACCACCAGGCCATAAAGACACCAGATGTCCATTGCAGCAGGACCCGGAACTCCCGTCCCCCGGAACCAAGTCTCGATCAACCCTGAGTGCACAGAGGCCACAGGACTCCAACCCCCTGCTCTGTCCACCTCCGTGGACTGAGCCCCACCTCCCCACTCATCCCCTGGCCCAGCCAGGCCCCCTCCCCACCTTGTGCATGAACACAAAGGCTCTCTCGTGGCAGTTGTTGACATCTTCATAGGCAGGGTCGGTCACACAGCGATGCTTCACCTGCGCCCGGCGTGCCTTCAGGTAGCGGTACCAGAGTTTGTAGCTGGGGGGGTGGGGGGAGACGGGAGGGGCAGACAGTGATTGGTCAGCTTTATGGACCTCAGGACCCTTCACTCTGCCCCACGAGACAAGTACTTGGAGAAGGGGCCCAGGGAGGGGTGACAAGTCTCTGCGAAGGGGGGATGGCGGGGACGTCAGGGAAGGTGTGCTCACTGATCAGGGGATGTATATTCGGCGACACAACACATAGTCACGTGGGACCTACTAGCTAGTTCTGGGGTGATTGGATAAGGTGGGGTGGGTGTGGAGCTGGGGCAGGCAGGGTAGCTGCAACCAATCTCACCTGCAGGGCAGCAGCTTCAGCGCCCGCTCATACAGTTGATTAAGTCTGGGCTTCGGGGCACCCTGCTTAAACTCAATGTAGCGGAGCCAGCATTTGACGGAGAACTGGTTCCGCATGATTTCCTCCTCATAGGGGAGGTCCTCCTCCTCCTGCCAGGGCCGGGGTACGGGGAGAAGACAGACCTGTTCTCAGAGCCTTGTGCAGCACCACTCCACTCCAAACTCCAGACCCCTCCCAGGTCCCAGATCCCACTCCCCACCATCGGGAGCCCAGTCACCAGACACCCAGATACCAGGAATCTGGTCCAGACCCTTCAGAATAATATCTACTGCCTACAATCTGACCCAGACCATCAGACTCCTTGGTCATAGCGTTCTAGGCCAGATATGAGACTGTCAGCCAGACATCACTCTTTTGGCCTTCCTAATCAAGCTATCCACTTTCTGGCCCAGATCACCACACTCTTTTGCCACCAAGACCCTGGTCCGACGCCAGGCCTCTGCCCTAGACGTCAAGTGTCACCTCCTCACAACATGCCTCTTCCCAGACACGAGACGTCTGGCACCTCAGGCCCCCACTAGCCAGAGTCTAGCTCAACTCTGCCCCAGAACTTGGAAGCTAGACCCTTATCTCAGAAAAAAAGGTATGTACAAGATGCCTAGCCTTTAACTCGAGACACCAAGAATCTAGTGAAGATGCCAGGCTTCTACTTCAAACACCAAGCCTTTGACTCTTCAGGACTCCACGGGCCATCGTCTGATCAGCTCCACATCACCCGGTCTTTACTTCTGATTCCAGGGTTCTCCCGGTCCAGACACCATGCCCTTATCCCAAAAACTATAACGCTCAGGACCAAACCTAGACCGTTACCCAAGACACCAAGATTTTACCACTGAAACCAGAAACGTGGACTGGTCGTCATGCCTTTACTTCAAACACCAGGCCTCTCAAGATTGAGCTACGCGAGTCTCCCTTCTCGCCCACTCCCATTTCCGCCCCAGGCCCGGGACGCCAGGCCCTTAACGTCAACCACCTGCTCTTTGCTCAGGTCACCTGGGCTCTACCACCAGACCTTTGCTTCTGACCAGCCTGGTCCGTACATCATGATCCGGTCTCTGGCCCGTAAGGGTCCTCCTGCCCTCAGACCGGCATAACTTTGGCCTAGACCCCCCGGGCTGCCAGGTCCGAATCTCCTGAGGTATCTAAGCCCCAGTGCCCCCAGGCAGGCCACCCCCGGGCCCGCCGCGGACTCACGAAGACAAGATCCGGCCGCTCGGGCCTCGAGAGGCGCGCCATCACCACCATTTTCCTGGCACTCCAGGTACGCGCAGGAGTCGCGTTATAATGATGTCTCCTGCTGAAGGCCCGCCCCCTCGGACCAGGCCCACTTCCTATTGGTTGAACCTTTCCCGATTGCGCGCCCTGCGTTGTTGACTTTCACGTAGACGTCCAGCTACCGGAAGCAGAGAAGAAGCGCCCGAATATGACGTTGTCACGATGCTCATCGGACCAATCAGGTTCAGCAGTGGAACCCTCGGACTCCCAGTGAGCTGCTGTCTTGCTGGATGGTTGGCTTTGGGCGGAAGCGGCTTTGAAGCCTGAGAAGAGCGAGATGGGGGTGAAGCTGGAGGTGTTTCGGGTCAGTGAGCAATGGAGCGGTTGCAGGTCTGGGCGCGGGGTCTTCCTGGTTGAGGAGGAGGCTCTGAAAAGGGGGACCTCTGAGAGAGGTGGCTCTGGAGCGAAAGCTCCTGAGATTTGAGAGGGACCTTTACGTTTGGAACCCCAGAGAAGGGGGCACAGGGTTCGGGGCTCTGGGAGGGCTGGTGTGAGGAAAGCCTTCTGAGAAGGGTGATCTGGGGAGTGGGCTCTAAGAAGGAAGGCTTCAGGTTCTGGGGGAGCTCTCGGGGTCATAGTGGGTGTGCGTCTTTCTCGTAGACATACTCCTAGAGTTAGGGGAGTAGAATCTGAAGAATGAGGCCTGGGTCTGGGTGTGCTCCGGGATCTAACTGGGGGTGGGATAATGAGGTCTCAAAGAGATACCTTTACTGTAGTACGAGCTTTTCTGTTCCTGGGGCGACTGTGTGTGTGTGTGTGTGTGTGTGTGTGTGTGTGTGTGTGTGTGTGTGTGTGTGTGTGTGTGTGTCTTTCTTTCTTTGAGAGGGAGTCTCCCGGACTCGGAGGGGGCTTTTGGAAGGGACTCTTGGATTATGGAGGCTAGACTTTAAGGTGTGTGGCTTCTGTACCCTTGATGGGAGTTTGGGGGTTCTGGGGGCGCTGGGGAAGCACCACTGGTCTCTGTCAGGGGATGGTCCTCCAGGCTCTAAGCAGCCTCTGCACAGTTTTGGGGTGGTGGAGGTGACTCCTGGCTCTTCTTATCTCGCCCCTGCCCTTCCAGATGACCATCTACCTCACTTTCCCTGTGGCTATGTTCTGGATTGCCAATCAGGCCGAGTGGTTTGAGGACTATGTCATACAGCGCAAGGTGGGCACAGGTTCATTCCGGGGGTGGGGGAGGGTATGGGGCACCAACCTGATGGGGACCAGTGTCTGCCTCCCCTGAGCCAACCCTGCCCTGGGTGTTGGGCTCTGGAGGCTCCTGGCTTGTGTATCCAGCTGTGACTTTGTCCCTACAGAGGGAGCTGTGGCCCCCTGAGAAGGAAGACAAGGTAAGCAACCTCCTTTTCCTCCCACCAGAGGAAGGAAGAGTGTGGGTTCCTGTGGCCATGATGGGACCCTCAGTCATGGGCAGGGAACCGAGAGTGGAGGGACACGTGATTTCCTTACCGCCCTCTCCCTGAAGGTTGAAGCTCACCCTACTTGGACTTGGGTTATAATTGGCACAGGCTTCCAGTGTAGTCACTGAACTGTGAAGTGGTGGTCTGGGGGATTAAGGGGAGGGGTGCTGAGAAAGAGGTCCAGGCCCTGAGGTGTGTACGCCCCTCCTTCCTTTCCATCTCACTCCCTTACCCAGCGCCGAGAGCTAGAAGAATTCAAAGAAAGGATACGGAAGCAGCGGGAGGAAAAGCTCCTTCGTGCTGCCCAGCAGAGGTCCTGAGGCCTCCAAGTGCCTGAATCCCTGCCTCTCCACTCACAGAATGACACACAGACACGGTTCTTCGTTGCTTGTGGAAGTGTTTTATTGTCTGCTTTTGGGGGCCAAGTGGGGCCCAGGACGCCTCAGGCCCTCATGGGGCTTGTGTCTGGGGCTGGGGGCTGCTGTTTCGACGGAAGCTGAGTGCAGTTGGGTCCTGAGGGGTGAGGAGGGGTTGGGGGCTGAGAGTCCCGGCTCGTTTCTGTACTCCATCCTGTGGATGCAGAGGGGTCAGCCAGAGGGCCAAGGGCAGTGCTGGCCAGTGCAGGTGGCAACCAGAGTCCCACCTCCCCCCATCTGCCCCCACCATCCCTGAGCATCTCCACTCCTCAGTTATTCAACATTTAGGGTGGTATTTGGGAGCTGGTGGGTCTTGGGGACGTCCCTGGGATCTTGATCAGAAGCCAAGCTGTGGGTGAGTACGTGTGACATGGATACATGGGTGTCTGGATGTGTCCTGGGCATGATCTCGCGTGCTCTCCACCCTCAAGGTGTCTTCCCAGGAGCGGGTCTATTCTCTCTCGCCTCCTTGAAGTTCTCAGACTTGGGAGCAGGAGCCACAAGTTCTGGCCACAGCTCTGACTTTAACACGCCCCCTGCATGACCTTGATCTCTTCCCAGCCCTGTCTGGGCCTTTGTCCTACCTCTGAACTGGGGTATTGGATTGGCCGGGGTCTTGTGACTGGCAAGTGCGCAGGGTGGGCGCTCCTACCAGGCGCTCGTCCCCAGGGGCAGATGGTGACTAGGGGTGGGGGTGGGAGGCAGGGTTAGAGGGATCAGTGTGGCTGGTCTCTCCTCAGCCCTGGCAGAATATCACCTACCTTGGGGCCCAAAGGCTGGAAGCCAGGCAAGGCGCTGACTGTCACACGCTGGTCATCCATGCGGCGGCCCTGGGTACTGGCCAGCATGTCCATGAGACTGTCCATCTCGGGTGCAGGGCCACTCTCTGCATGAAGCAGAGGCCGTGGGGAAGAACTCAGCCCAGCTGGAGGCCCCCAACCCATCCCTCCATCCCCACTCACATTCTCCAGGAAGCATGCTCACATCTGCCCCCAACCCACAGGCATCTCTGTCCCCACTTGCCTGCTGACTTTCTCAGACCCTTGCCCACTGGTCCCCCAGATGGCCACTTGCCCCATTCACGCCCCCCCATCACGCCCACTTCCGCACACCTCCCTGCCCACTCTCACGGCCCTCGGAGTCTGGGCCCGGCCCCGCCTGCAGTGAGCAGCGCTGCTCCTCCATCCGGCCGCCCTGCACGTGGCTCAGCAGATTGAAGAAGCCCTCCTGGTCTGGGGAGCCCGCCTGGGGGACAGACACACTCAGTCCGGCCGGCTCTTCAGCTGGAGGAACCCTCAACTCCCCTCCTGGCCGGCCAGCTTCCCCCCCGATCCCCGGGCCTGCCCTGCCCCTTCTGTGGCTCTCACCATGGTGCCCGCTGATGTGCTGCTCTGCAGAGCTGCTCCAAATGAGACATGAGTCTCCTTCTCAATCCCGGCCCCCGCCCCAGGGGCTCCACCAGCAGTGCCGTGTCACGTGGTGCTGCCCCAAGGGAGAGGGCCACCGTCCTAGATTGGGGCCTGACTGCGGGGTGGCCCGGGGGCTGGGACACGAGCCAGGGGAACGTCCCCCTGACAGCTCCTAAATCCCAGCGTCCCTCACCTCACAGGGGGTCAGCACTAAGAGCCCTGACCTCTGCCCTGGGGCTGGGTTAGGCACTCGGACCCTCCCGCCCACTAGCACCTTCTTGGGCGGCAACTGGGTCGGGGGTCCCAGGAGACTCAGTTGCTAATTAGGTGCCCTACAAACTAATTAGCCTTGTCATTCACGGGTCCTTGAGTTGGCGGTGTGGGGGGGCGGTGGGGCCTGCTCACCTTGTCGCAGGAGGCCAAGCCCCCATCCTTCTCTTCCTGGTCCATCATTGTCCCTGCTCCCCTCACCTGGGTCCTGTCCACCTCTCCACTGGCCTCTGCCCTGGCCCCGTGCCAGAGAAGGCTTTTTAAGAGACTGGGACATGGCGGGGAGTGGATACCCAGCCCCAAATCCCCAGCTCACGCCCCATCTGCTCTCACCCAAGCTTAAGCCCCATAAAGATGATCCAGATAATTGTTTTTGCAGCGTGAGGCCGGGGCTGCCTTGGGGGGTAGGAGGCAGGGTGACCTGGGTTCGGACATGGTTGGCCCAGCAGGACTCGCTGGGCCCCAAGGACTCTCAGGTGGGGTGCAGCAGTTGGCCAAAGCAGCGCCCCCACAGTGGGGAGCTTGGGCTGGCTGGGTCCCATAGGGAGAGGACAGGGCCATAGGGCAGCTGAGGTGAGGTCTGAAGCTACCCAGCTTGCCCACCGATATCTGCCAGAAAGGCAGTTGCCATCCGCAGGTGGTGGGAGGAGGGGAAGCTGGGCCCGAGGACCCCTGAGGCCCCGCCGGCTGGCCTCTGTCTCCTGGCCACCCTTCCTCTACTCACTGTCCCCTGGTCTGGTTGTCCACCCCCTACTCCCAAAACAGGAAGATCTGGTAGCTCCTGTCTCCCCACCGCCAATGCCAGGTTGGTCTGTCTCCTCTGATCTTTCCCCCCAGCCCGGCCTAGGGACTGGAGGCTAGACTCCTGGGGAGGAAAGCCCCTGCCCCCTCCGCTGAGCAGCTATGGCTCTCCCTCAGTGCCCCAGGAGAGGATGCTGCTGGGAGGATCCCATCTGCACCCCACCCCATCCCCAGGATGCCTTTCTGGAAACCAGTTAAAGTTTCTTCTCGGAATACGTGGGCCACGCTCTCATCACCTCTGCTCAAATGAAAAGCTTGGTCCTCCTCCCCAGGCAGCCCTCCACCATCCGGAGCCCCCATTCACACCCTCTCCATGGCCCCAAGACTTGGATGCCAACGTGATGTCCTGCTCCTCCCCGGACATATTAGTTTCCCAGGCTGCCTTAACCAAGTGTCCCAAACTGGGTAGCTTAGAGCAACAGACGTTTATTGTCATATAGTTCTGGAGGCCGGAAGTACAGAATCGAGGTGTTGGCAAGGCTATACTGTAGCATGGAAGAGAGGGTCTTTCCTTGCCTCTCGCTGGGTTCTTGTGGTTGCCGGCAGTCCTTGGTGTCCCTTGGCTTGTAGCAGCAGGACTTCAGTCTCTGCCTCTGTTGTCAAAGATGTCCCCCTTGTGTCCTTCACATGGCTGTCATAAGACATGGACACCAGTCACGTTAATGTAGGGATTCATCCTCCTGCAGCACGACCTCATCTTTACTAATTGCACCTGCAGAAACCCTATTTCCAAATAAGGGCACGTTCTAAGGTTCTGGGGGTTAGGACTTCAACACACTTTTTTGTTCTGTGAGCAGCCTTGAGCCCATAACAGCAGAAGACCTTGGTCATCCTCACTGAGTATAATGAGAGGTGGCAGACCCTACAGAGCCTCACCACCAGGGGACAGGCTGAGAAGCTAGAGGTGGTCCCAGCTTCCTCAGGGTCTCCCAGCTCCCTCCTTTGCCCCTGCAATCCAACCTTCCTCCCAGGAGCTGCAAGGGTCCCCTCCTTCCCCTGCTCAGAACTCTCTCTCTTGGCCCCCATTGTCCTCAGGAGAAAACCCGAGCACCTTGGGATCATGGGAATGTTCTAAACTTGACTGGTTATGCCGGCCATCATTTAAAAATCTACAAATAACAAATGCTAGTGAGGGTGTGGAGAAAAGGGAACCCTCCTACACCATTGGTAGGGATGTAAATTGGTGCAGTCACTATGGAAAACAGTGTGGAGTTTCCTCAAAAAACTAAAAATAGAACTACATTATGAGCCAGCAATCCCATTCCTGGGCATATACCTAGACAAAACTATAATTTGAAAAGATACATGAAAAGATATACCCAGTGTTCATTGCAGCATTGTTTACAATAGTCAAAGACATGGAAGCAATCTAAATATCCGTTGACAGAGGAATGGATAAAGAAGATGTGATAAATATATACAATGGAATATTAGTCATGAAAAAGAACAAAATAATGCCGTTTGCAGCAACATGGATGGACCTAGAGATTATCATACTAAGTGAAGTAAGTCAGAAAGAGAAAGACAAATACCATATATCATTTATATGTGAAATCTAAAATATGACACAAATGAACTTATCTACAAAACAAAAATGGACTCACAGACATAGAGAACAGACTTGTGGTTGCCAAAGTTGGGGGGGGGGAATGGGGGATGGATTGGGAGTTTGGGATTAGCAGATGCAAACTATTATACATAGAATGGATAAACGACAAAGTCCTACTGCACAGCACAAGGAACTATATTCCATATCCTGTGATAAACCATAATGGAAAAGAATACATACATAGGGACTCCCCTGGTGGCGCAGTGGTTAAGGATCCGCCTGCCAGGGCTTCCCTGGTGGCGCAGTGGTTGAGAGTCCGCCTGCCGATGCAGGGGACGCAGGTTCGTGCCCCGGTCCGGGAAGATCCCACATGCTGCGGAGCGGCTGGGCCCGTGAGCCATGGCCACTGAGCCTGCGCGTCCGGAGCCTGTGCTCCGCAATGGGAGAGGCCGCAACAGTGAGAGGCCCACGTACCGCAAAAAAAAAAAAAAAGAATCTGCCTGCCAATGCAGGGGACACGGGTTTGAGCCCTGCTCCAGGAAGATCCCACATTCCATGGGGCAACTAAGCCCGTGAGCCACAGCTACTGAGCCCATGAGCCAGAACTACTGAAACCAGCACGCCCAGAGCCCTGCTCTGCAATAAGAGGCCACCGCAATGAGAAGTCCGTGCATGGCAATGAAGATTAGCCCCCCACTCGCCGCAACTAGAGAAAGCCTGTGTGCAGTAAGGAAGACCCAACACAGCCAAAAATAAATAATTTTTAAAAATATATATATAGGGGGCTTCCCTGATGGCGCAGTGGTTGGGAGTCCGCCTGCTGATGCAGGGGACACGGGTTTGTGCCCCGGTCCGGGAGGATCCCACATGCCGCGGAGCGGCTGGGCCCGTGAGCCATGGCCGTTGAGCCTGCGCGTCCGGAGCCTGTGCTCCGCAATGGGAGGGGCCACAACAGTGAGAGGCCCACATACCACAAAAAAAAAAAATAATAAAATAAAATAAATAAATAAAATAAAATATATATATATACACATATATGTATACTCTCAGAATCACTTTGCTGTACAGCAGAAATTAACATTGTATATCAACTATATGTCAATAAAATAAATTTAAAAAAACAATTGACTGGTGATGGATACATAACTGTGAATATGGTAAAAGCCATTAAATTGTATGCTCTCGGTGATCAAATTGTATGGTATGTGAATTATATTGCAATAAAACTATGAAAGAAAAGGAAAAGGCGAGGATGGGAGGGAGGGGGAGAGAGAAAGAGAAGGTGAGCAAGAAAGAGAAAGAGAAAGAAATAAAAGGAAAAAGGAAAGAAACCCCCAAACTCCTACACAGAGAGAACAGCCATCCTGGTTTGCCCAGGACTGTCGCAGTTTTAGCACTGAAAGTCCTGGGTCCTGTGAACCGCTCAATCCAAGGCAAATCGGGTTAGTCCTACCACGTCCCACAGAGGTCTGGCCTCCGTGGCCCCTCCAACCTCACCTCACTCCAGCCACTCCTCTGAGCTCATCCCTCCCTTCTCTCTGCATGGTTGCTCCCTGATGTCATTCAGGGTTAAGCCTAAAGGCCACACCCATAGGGTACCCCTCTGGCACCACCCTCAATAAAGCGCCCCCCACCGTGGCACTTGTTATCAGGTCACTGTTTATTTCCTTAAGGCAGAACCGATTATTTTCTATCCCCTCCTCCTCCATTCAACTTTAAGTGCTGCTTGGCAGGCTTTCTGGTCTTATTCACTGTGGTCAGTCCCATGCCTGTCCCATGAAAGTGGCAGAGGACCTGGCACCTGGCCGACTCTTAAGAAACATGGCCAAATAAAAGCATGGGTTCGGGACTGAACCAGCTTAGGACTCTGCATTCACACACGTGTGTCACACTTTAAATCCTCATTTAAAGGATGAGGTGCTGCTGGACTAGGCCCTTTGCATGACAAGGTGTCAGCTCTTTGCTGGTGCACAGCAGGGGCAGGCCCTGAAATTTCTAGTCGAGCTTGAATTGAGGTGTGTGTGTGTGTGAGAGAGAGAGAGAGAGTATGCAAGCGGTTGAGCACGCCACTGAATCCACGTGCGTATCAGCAAGGCCATGACCAGCATACCTCCCGGGACAGACTCGTGTTTCAGATTGCAATAGGCCTACTCATCACGTGGCCTTGGACAAGGGTCCGGCCGAGCCGCTGTTTCATTGTCTATCCCGCATCTCCCGTCAGGGTCTCTGGCAGGATCGACTGAGAACCTGGCACGGGTCCTTAGCACACAGTAGGTGCAGGCTTAGCTTCAACCATCCCTCCAGGCCTCCTCCCCAGTTTATCAAGTGTTGCCTAAGCCCGCTGCTGCTGCTAAACTCGGGTACATTAGATAAGTGGGTCACGGGTTTGTGGCCCCGCGGCTCCGGGTGGGCACACAGTATCTTTCAGAGAGAAACTTCGGGCAGGGTGGAGCTGTGCCTGAGGAAGATGAAGAGGTTATTACTGCCTTGCGATCCCACTTTCTCGCTGCACACAAGCTAGGGAAGTGTGTCTGAGCTCACGTCTGTGAGTGCGTCGTCCGGTGACTTCGTGCGCGTCTGCGTGGACTCATTCGCGGGTCGGCTCCACACGGAACCCATCTTCCACTCTGAAAACCGACGGCGGGGCGGGGCCAGGTGCGCAGGGGGCGGGAGCCAGGCCCCGCGGGGCGGAGTCCACGTGGATGACGCTCAGGGCCACGCCCCCACCTTGGGACAGACCCGGAAGCGGCGGCGCCCCTAGGGGAAAATGGCGCCCTCGGGGCTGAAGGCGGTGGTGGGGGAAAGTGAGTGCCACCCCCTGGGGGCGGGGGGCCGGGTGCGCACGGACTCTGGGTCCCAAGCGGCGGGGAGCTGGGGGCCTGGCTGGGCGTCGAGCACCTGACGCTCGAGGGGGAGGACGGAGACTTAGCCTCAGCTGGATGTCCCGTCTCTCCCTTGAGGGAGCGGAACAAAGTTGGGAGACAGAACGCCGGGGACCCAAAGGAATCAGACTAAGGGTGGCGTAGACAGGCGCTGGGCAGGGACTCCTGGGCCCCCTTGGGTGCCAGCGGGGGGAGGGCACAGCTGGACATCCAGACTCCCGGATCTCTGAGCCAGGCAAAGTCCGGCGAGCTGGACTCTTGGGGCCCTTGGTGCGGACGGGGGCCGGGCCTGGGTGCGCTGGTCAGCGACCCCAGGTGGTGAGAGTGCTCAGGGGACGCGTCCGGGCCCCTATCCAGGTCCATGGATGGGGGACGCATTCCTCCTTGCCCGGTCGCTAAGAGCCCCATGCAGTGAGGACCCAGGCATCCAGGCCCCGCAGGCTGGGTTCTTGGGGGAGGGGTGGAGGTCGCCCCCTCCCCCACCTCCGGTAGTTCCGGCCTCAGCGGCTCCTTCCGCCCTGGCCGTCATGATAACTGTGGACACGACACTCTTGCTGGGCGGGGCTGCCTATCTACTCCCTCCACTAGGCAGGGCCCAGTGTGGCTCAAACCCCCAAAACCCCAGCTGAAAAAGGTGCCTCCTACATAGGAGTTAATGGGGAGACAGGAGAATCGCTGATTCCATTTTACAGATGAGGAAACTGAGGCTGGATGTTGGGTAATGGGATGACCACAGCCAGGCATGCCTCAGACCAGGGATCCAGGGGTCCTGTGTTCTGGTCCAGGGGAAACTGATGGAGGTGGAATGAGGGTGTGGCTGAAATATACAGGCCAGGAGTACTTGAGTAGCAGATAGGGAGGCTGAGAGCCCAGCTCTGGAGGCAGGTAGACCTGTTATGTGAGTCTTGGCTTTCCAGTTACTCGTTTATCTAAAGCATAGTTATCCAGTGGCTACTTATGCCTCAGGCACCCGCCACTTAAGTGCTGAGGGTGCTTATGCAACTTACTTCTCTTCTCTGAACCTCAGTGGCCCTGTCTATAAATTGCTCCAATTTATAGGAGCTACCTCACAGGACGGGGGTGGGGAGGAGTAAATGTGAGTTCAGATGGAGGTCCAGCCCGGGACCCAGAAGGTTTGGGGGCACGGTGGGGCCAGAGCACCTGGCATCCTGAGCCTGCCCCTCACTTCCCTGCAGAAATTTTGAGTGGAGTCATTCGGAGCGTCAAGAAGGATGGGGAGTGGAAGGTAGGGGTGAGACCGAATGCCTTGTCCAAACCCATGTGGGGGGCCCTGAATGTGGGACTCCCTCTAACTCCTTAAGGAGGTTGCTAGTCCAAAGAGGTGGGGTCAGGTGGGCCAGTCTGGGATGGGGTGGGTTGGGGATGGTGTCCTGGGTCCTCGTGTTCAACCAGCTCTTGAAGCTGTCAGGCCTGCCCACTGCCCCAGCCCCTCCTCAGAGACAGCTTCAGCCTCTCCCGCCCTCATGTCTGTCCACCGGTCCATCTGTCCATCCATCTGGACAGGTGCTCATCATGGACCACCCGAGTATGCGCATCTTGTCGTCCTGCTGCAAGATGTCAGACATCCTGGCTGAGGGCATCACCAGTGAGTGGACAGACCCTCCCCATGCTGCCCAGATGGGACCTGAGTGTGGGATCCCCTCAAATTCTCCAGAACTCCCAAATATGCAGCTTACTGCACAGACAGCCCTGATTTGGGCGCCCATGATAGGCAGACTGCCCATGCAGGGCTCCCTGGCTGTGATCCCTAAGGGGTCAGCCTCCCTGGCTGTGCAGCCCCTGTGTGTGGAACCCCATGTAGGACTCTCAGTGCATGATGTCCAGAATGGATGGCTTTCTACAGGCGATCCCCGAGGGGTATGACTATGTGACCCCCCAATGTGCAGGACCCTGCCCATGTAGCTCTTAGCCGTGTGACCCATGGGTGTGCACCTCCTGCTTCGGACCCTTAGGGAGTGCAGTCCCCCTGCTTCACCCCAGGATCTGACCCTCCTTCCCAAGTGTCCCGCTCCCTGAGTCAGAGACTCCCCATGTGCCCTGGCCCCACTGCCATCCACATGTGCCCCTTCCTCTGTTCCTGCTAGTTGTGGAGGACATCAACAAACGGCGAGAACCCATCCCCAGTCTGGAGGCCATTTATCTGCTGAGCCCCACGGAGAAGGTGCCTATGTGAGCGGGTGTGTGTGCGCATGTCTGCAGTGTATGGGGGACAGGCAGCTGGCTGGAGGCTGGGGCAGGGGATGGTCAGTCTAGGGGCCAGGCCTGGAGAGTGATCCGCATTCTTCAGTCGGTGCAGGCCCTGATCGCAGACTTCCAGGGGACCCCGACCTTCACCTACAAAGCGGCACACGTCTTCTTCACCGACAGTGAGTGAGGACATCAGTGGGGTGGGGGTCAGGGCGAGGCGGTGTGTGGGCTGCCCTGGCCTGATGCCCCCTCTTGCCCACCCCAGCCTGCCCCGAGCCCCTGTTCTGTGAGCTGGGCCGCTCCCGGCTGGCGAAGGTGGTGAAGACGCTGAAAGAGATCCATCTTGCCTTCCTCCCATACGAGGCTCAGGTACAGCCCAGCCTAGTCCTGGGAAGGGGTGGGGGTCTGTCACCAAACGTCCCAGGTTCCCTCAGAAACAGGCACCGAGACAAGTAAAGGGGACACTGAATCAGAAAGCAAAGGAGCCAACACCGGGCGGAATGAGCTCGTAGCGCTGTGGCACCCGGAGTACTGTCCCACTGGGCAACGGCAGGGGGCAGCATAGAGCTCACCTCAGCGTCGTCCCACCCAAGTTGGAGGGGGCTGAGGTATTTCTCCACCTCCTCCTCTAGACAGGAGTTGGGGGCTGCCCCAGGCCTGCCTCCTAGATGGCAGAGCAGGCTCCAGAGACCAGAGGAAGCCCCAGGGAGTGGCAGATGGCGGCTGCTGGAGTTGGGCAGGGGTACACCTCCAGCGGCGGCTCTGTGCCCTCCCAGGTGTTCTCCTTGGATGCCCCGCACAGCACCTACAATCTCTACTGCCCCTTCCGGGCCGGCGAGCGGGCACGGCAGCTCGAAGCGTTGGCCCAGCAGATCGCCACCCTGTGCGCCACACTGCAAGAGTACCCGGCCATCCGCTACCACAAGTGGGGACCCCACCTGGATGCCACCCTCCGACCTTGACCCCATCCTGTTTCCAACCCCAGCCCCAGTCCTCACCCTGGTCCCTAACCCCATCCCCGACCCCCAGTCTGCGCCTGGCCCTCCCCAACCCCATACCCTGAGCCCCCCCCTACATCTGCCCACCCCACCCCCAGGGGCCCAGAGGACACGGCCCAGCTGGCCCACGCCGTCCTAGCCAAGCTGAACGCCTTCAAGGCAGACACTCCCAGTCTGGGCGAGGTGAGGGGGCTTTCTGGGGAGGTGGGGGGTGGGCCCAGCCAGGGTCAGGGTCAATGTCCTCATTCCTGCCCACCCCCTCCACCCCAGGGCCCTGAGAAAAGTCGCTCACAGCTACTCATCATGGACCGGGCGGCCGACCCCGTGTCCCCACTGTTGCATGAGCTCACCTTCCAGGCCATGGCCTATGACCTGCTGGACATCGAGCAGGACACGTACAGGTGGGTGGACCCCGGGACTCGCCATCTGCCATCACTGCGGACCTGGGTCCTCAGCCAGTGCTCCCGACCCTCATGTCTCCCGCTCCCCCAGGTATGAAACCACGGGGCTCAGCGAGGCCCGGGAGAAGGCCGTGCTGCTGGACGAGGACGATGACCTGTGGGTGGACCTGCGGCACATGCACATCGCAGATGTGTCCAAGTACGGGCACGTGGTGGGCGCTGGGGCTGTGGGCCCTTCCGCGCGTGGTCCCCACCCCCTCCCACCCCTTTGTGGACCGGGTACGTGGCCTCCCGCTCTGGGTGAGCGCCCCTCCACGAGCCACACCCCTCCGCTGGCCTCCCCGGTGCGGCCCCAGTGTGGGCTCGCACGTGGCCTGTGTCTCCTGTCTCCCATCCCCTGGCCATGTGATGCCCCCCCATTCTGCTGTCAAACTACGGTCTTGGCACTGGTCCCCACCCTCCCCCCTGCCCACTCTCACTGCCAGGAAGGTCACGGAGCTCCTGAAGACATTCTGTGAGAGCAAGAGGCTGACCACAGACAAGGTAGAGTGGGCAGCTTGGGAGGAACGCCACGCCCCCCCCAAGATGGATCCCTGGCCTCTGGTAGGCAGGGCCTGGCTCACGCTCCTCCCTCTCCCCAGGCCAACATCAAAGACCTGTCCCACATCCTGAAAAAGATGCCACAATACCAGAAGGAGCTGAACAAGGTGAGCGGGGGCTGGGAACCCACCCCCCTCCAACTGCCACCCCCTCTCCACCCTGGCTCAGCCTCTGTTACCCCAATTCCCACCCCTGCCCCTCAGTATTCTACACACCTGCATTTAGCCGATGACTGCATGAAGCACTTCAAGGGCTGTGTGGAGAAGCTGTGCAGTGTGGAGCAGGTGGGGTGAGCCTGGGGCAGGGGTGGGGTCTGTGGAGGGGAGGCTGGGCATGTGGGGGCGGGGTCTATGGGGGAGGCGGGGCCTGCGAGGGAGGCGGGGCCTGTGGAGGGGCGTTTTCTGGAGTAGAGTATGGCTTGTGGGGGTGCCAGGCCCATGGAAAGGTAGGACCAGCATAAGGGGCGGGGCCTACGGAGAGGTGTGGCCTGTGTGAGGGGTGGGGCCCGTGAGGAAGAGGCTGGGGCTGCGAGGGGGTGGAGCCTGTGGAGAGGACGGGCCTGTGTGAGGGGTGGGGTCTCTCTGCAAACACGTGTAGAACCTTCAGAGACCTGGTGGTCCGATGAAATGAAGCCCAAAGGTCTTGCCTAGGCCCCTGGGATGGCCCTGCCCTGGCCCGTGCCCCCACAGAGTGGCTGACCCCCATGCCCCACAGGACTTAGCCATGGGCTCTGACGCAGAGGGCGAGAAGATCAAGGACGCCATGAAGCTGATCGTGCCGGTGCTTCTGGACGCTGCGGTGCCAGCCTACGACAAGATCCGGGTTCTGTTGCTCTACATTCTTCTACGGAATGGTGGGTAGGGGGCAAGGGGGGGGCCTTGGTGTACTGCCACTCACCGCAGTCTCCAGTGATCCTGGGACTCTCTAAACCCCACAGTTGCCCTGTCCTCGGGATGACCCCCAAACCCCACAGATACCACTCTGGACCCTGGGCCTCCCTCCATTGGCCTCCGTTGGCATGGAGAGGCTGCAAATCTATGACGTCTCCAAATTTGGTCCCCTCAACTGATTCCAGAGGATCCCCCAGTCTACTACCCGCTCTGGGATTCACATCCAGAATTCTAACATCAGGAACCCCCCCGCGCCAGCCTGGGTGGCTCCCCTGGTCCCGAGGGCCTCTGAACTGTAGGCTGCTCCTGTCATGGTTCTGGCACCTCCTCACCCCACCGCAAGCCCCTCAACCCAGAAGCGTGCATGGCCACCTCTGTCCTCCCCCCCTCCCCTCCCCCCCCACCCTGTGAGCATCCCATCCACGTCAGCCCACCCATCGGCCTCCTCCAGGTGTGAGCGAGGAGAACCTGGCCAAGCTGATCCAGCACGCCAACGTGCAGGCACACAGCAGCCTCATTCAGAACCTGGAGCAGCTGGGGGGCACTGTCACCAACCCCGGGGTATGCTGGGTCAGAGACTGGGAGGGGGAGGCGGATATGGGGGTGGGGCTGCCTGGGGAGCAGGCACTGAGTCAGAGGGCAGTGACTGGGGGCGGAGGGCACCTCACCAGGGCAGGGATATGCAGGGCATGATGTGTTGGAGGCTTGAGTGGGGTCTGGGGACCGGGGGGCACCAGGGCTGTCCCCAGCCTCGGCGGTCATAGAAACAGGGCGGGCGAGGCATAGTCAGAGCCCCAGTCCATGCGGTCCGAGTCCCGGGGGCGGATAGCCGGGTCATCAGCATGGGGCACACAGTTGACCCTGGGCTCCCCGAGGTCTGAGGGCCACCAACCTGGGCGGGACACACATGGCAGCTTCCTGTGCTCTGATCTCCACACATCCCGCTTCCCCTGACACTGCCTCCGCCTCTGGCCACGCGCATCTCTCATGTTCTCGCCTCGCCACTTGGTCCTCCGTCTCTCTCCCAGGCGCCCTGTCTGTCGCCCTGTCCGCCACCTCTCAGTTCCCTTGTTTCTGCGTCCTCCCACATCTGTCTCCATCTTTCTCTCTTAGCCCTGATCTTTCTCTTTGTCGCATCTTTGTCTAACTGCCTCTCTATTTCTTCCTCCCTCTCTCTCATTTTCCCTTCCTCGCTCTCTCTGTGTCTGTCTCTCTCTGTCTCCCTCCCTCCTTCTATCTTTCTCTCTGGTTCTCTGTGCCCTTTCTCCATCTTTGTCTGCAACCTTCCCAAGTCCGACAAGCCCCCAGCCCCATTTATGACCCGCCTCCTTCTCCCTGATTCCCCCACTGACCCCAGCCCGGCCCGCCCCGCCTTTAGGGCTGTGGGACCGCAAGCCGGCTGGAGCGGAGGGAGCGCTCGGAGCCCACCTATCAGCTGTCCCGCTGGACCCCGATCATCAAGGATGTGATGGAGGTACCGCTGCTGGGGGGTTGGGGCCTGACCCCCACCCCCCGCCCCTATCCAGGCAATGCTCAGCCCTCTTCCTGCTCACCGTCCTAAGCCCCCAGGCTTAAGGGGAAATCCTTCATTATGGGCATCCCTGTGGCATCCAATTTGCGCTGTCATGGGGGCATCCCAAGCCCACACTGGAGGAAGTGGGGTGTCAGAGGTCCCTCGTAGGGGAGCTTCATTTCCTCTCCACCTGCTGATCCCCTCCTCTGTCCCCCTCTATTCGCTCCTGCCCCCCAGAAAGCCCCCTGGGTCCCCCTTTGTCCTCCCCATGCCAGTCCCTGCCCATTCTGGGAACCAAAAGCAGCAGCAACACAAAGGACCAGGCCAGGGACCTGGCTTCCTGGCTTCCTGCCGTCTGTGTGGAGTCCTGGCACCTCCGCCTGCTTGGAGGCCAGTGACCTTGGCCCCCGTATCCCCATGGACTCGATGCTGAGACTCCTGGGTACCTGAGGGGCAGGGAGCTCAGAATCCTGGGTTCCCAAGGGTCTGTGGGTCCACACTCCTGGGTCTCTGAGGGGCTGAGGAGGAGCAGGGTCCTTAAGAAGCTCGGGGCCCAGGGTCCTGGGTCGCCAAGGGGCTGGAGACACAGATGGTGGCTCCTGTCTGCCAGGATCTTGGACCATGTACACACCCTGTGGAGGGGGCTCCAGACCCTGGGCCCCGTCGCCCGGGCCCCTCTCTTCAGCCTCCTCCTCTGGCCCCAGGATGCCGTGGAGGACCGGCTGGACCGGAAGCTGTGGCCCTTTGTGTCTGACCCTGCGCCCACGCCCAGCTCCCAGGCTGCCGTCAGGTGAGGCCCAGGGATACCCCCGCCCCAGCTGTGCCCAGGCCTGTGGGAGGTGAGGCTTGGGTATAGGGGTGGTGGTCTGCTGTTGAGACTGACCTTTCCCTGTCTCCCCCGGACAGCGCCCGCTTCGGCCACTGGCACAAGAACAAGACGGGCGTGGAGGCACGGGCAGGGCCCCGGCTTATCATCTACATCATGGGCGGTGTGGCGATGTCAGAGATGCGGGCCGCCTATGAGGTGACCAGGGCCACTGATGGCAAGTGGGAGGTACTTATTGGTGAGTGGCCAGGACTGGGGCCCCTGGGCTGGGGTGGGGCCGGGAGCCTGCCCCTGTGTGTGGGTCCCTGGGGGACTGACAGCTGCGTGCCTTCTGGGTCCCCAAAGCCTAGAGCCTCCGCAGGGCCTGGGTGAGAGGATACCGGATACCTGAGGGGCTAGGGCTTGGCTTCCCAGGGAAGGGGTCACCTAGGAGTGGACCCCTCTCTTTCCGAGGGGTGAGCCTTCTGAGCCCTTAGGGTCAGGGCCTGGTTTCCCGAGCACCCCACCTGGGGGGTGTCAGGGGCCGAGGCCGCTCCCCCAGCCCCATCCTCCTACCCAGGCTCCTCACACATCCTCACCCCGACCCGCTTCCTGGATGACCTCAAGACGCTGGACCAGAAGCTGGAGGACATTTCCCTGCCCTGACCCTCCTGCCCCCGCCTGCCCTGCCCCCCGCCCTTTTCAGAGAAATAAACTCCCATCTTTCTGCCAGCTTGCACCCACCTCACTTTCCTTCCATGGGAGCTAGACGGGGACTGCCACCCTTGGGTCCCATTCCCTGACCTGTGCCTCAGGCCCCACCCCACCCTGTTGTCCTTCCAGAGGGCATCCCAAGCCCTAATTTGAATATTGGCTCCAAGATCTACTAGCTGCTAGGTTTTGGCCAACTTCTTGGGTCCCCCTTCCAAAAACACGGGGGGCCAATGACGGCAGTGGCTTTGCAGAGGAGGTGAAATGGCGCCGAAAGCTGATGGCACGGGAAAATGACAGCAGCTCCTCCTCTACTGGTACTAGGGTTATCTCGGCTGCTCCGATGGGACCATCAGTAGTAGTATTAACAAGCAGAACAGGCCCTGTATCCCAGCACCCCCAGCCCTTCAGGAACTGTCTCAGTGGGGCCTGGGGCCACACAAGGCCAGGGGTCTTCTCAGGCTCCTAGGATCAGAATCTGCATTTGTGTGAGGACAGGATCACAGCAAACGATGCCCAGTTCCCACCCCAGAGAGTTAGAACTCTCCCTGCTTATCCTCCTCCCCGCCCCCACTTTCTCCAGGCTGTTCACAGGGGCTCCTAACTGCAGGACTTATCAGACCCTTCACTGGGTGTGTTAGTTTGCTAAGGCTGCCATAACAAAGTGCCACATTCCGGGTGACCTACACAACAGAGATTATTCTCTCACAGTTCTGGAGACCCGGAGTCCAAGATCAAGGTGTTGGTGGGGTTCATTTCTTCTAAGGCCTCTTTCCTTGGCTTGTAGATGGCCGTCTTCTCCCTGTGTCCTCACATGCTCTTCCCTCTGTGTGTGTCTGTGTCCTAATCTCTTCTTCTTCTTTTTTGAAAATTTATTTATTTTATTTTATTTTTGGCTGTATTGGGTCTTCATTGCTGCACGCGTGCTTTCTCTAGTTGCAGCGAGCAGGGGCTACCCGTCGTTGAGGTGTGCGGGCTTCTCATTGCGGTGGCTTCTCTTGTGGTGGAGCATGGGCTCTAGGCGTGCAGGCTTCAGTAGTTGTGGTGCATGGGCTTCAGTAGTTGTGGCGCATGGGCTTCAGTAGTTGTGGTGCACGGGCTTAGTTGCTCGGCGGCATGTGGGATCTTCCTGGACCAGGGCTCAAACCCGTGTCCCCTGCATTGGCAGGCAGATTCTCAACCACTGCGCCACCAGGGAAGCCCCTAATCTCCTCTTCTTATAAGGATACCAGTCATATTGGCTTAAAGTCTACACTAATGACCTCATTTTGACTTAATTATCTTTTAAAAATCTTGTCTCCAAATACAGTCACATTCTGAAGCATGGGGGTTAGGATTTCAGCATATGAATTTTCTGGGGACACAGTTCCGCCCATAACACTCAGCTAAAGTGAGATGTGAATCTCACAGCCTGAATAAGATAGATGAAGGCCCTTCTCCCTGGGGCACAGACACACAGCCAGGCCGGCAGTCTGTGGCACAGGTGGCTGTGGGAGCCCCAAGAACACGATAATCCACTCAGTCAGGGGCAGCCTGGGAAGGCTTCCTGGACGAGGTGGCACTTAAGAGAATGAAAGTGAAGAGGGGTCTGGGAAGGGAGGGGAGGGCACAGTGAAGGCAAAGGCAAGAGAGCGGAATGGAGCCAGAGGGAAAGGTCTTGAGGGACGACAAGGTCTGAGAGCCACCTGGGGCCTGAGTGAGGATTTGGCCCCTGCTGGGGTGATAGGAAACTACAGAAAGGATCTGAACAGGGTCAGGTGGGGGCCCCAAGTCTAATGTTGGCGATGGGGCTCAACTGGGATGAGTGCCTGGGGAGGGGACCCTGGTGGGCGGGTAAATTGGGTATAGCGCCCCCCAGTGGAGCGCTACTCATTTCCATCCTGTCACCTCTGGAGTTGTGGCCCCTCCAAGACTGGGACCAGGGGGGCGTGGGCGGACACAGGACAATTGAGGCCCTCCTTCCCTGCCCACGGAAGACTTGGCCCTGATTTTGAGGTCACCTATCCTTTTGAGAATTCAGAGAAATCTAAAGACACTCTTCCCAGAAAAATCGCACGGACGGTTTTGTAGGCAGGGCCTTGGAGAAGCAAAAACCCCTGCGATTCAGCAATTCTACTAAGATTTATGCGAAACGCGTAATAGGGCAGAAAGATGGACGTGCAAGTCTGTCGAGTAGATGAAGTGCAGGGGAGAAAGTGGGTCATCTCAGACCACTGAGACGGCCGGCCCTGGATGCCACCCCCCCACACCCGCCACGGCCTTGGCAGGGAAGCCTTTCGACTGGGAGACGGAGTGGGAGGGAGATGGTTTTAAAAGTTTAACTTTTAGGGACTTCCCTGGTGGCACAGTGGTTAAGAATCCGCCTGTCAATGCAGGGGACACGGTTTCGATCCGTGGTGGGGGAAGATCCCACCTGCCACGGAGCAATTAAGCCCGTGAGCCACAACTACTGAGCCCACACGCCTAGAGCCGGTGCTCCGCAACAAGAGAAACCACCGCAATGAGAAGCCCGCGCACCGCAACGAAGAGTAGCTGCCACGCCCCCACGCGCAGCAAAGAAGACCCAACGCAGCCAAAAATCAATCAATTAATTAATTTTTTAAAAAGTTTAACTTTTAAACGCTCCTCCTTGGGAAGCCGCGGTTTTCCTCCGGGACCCGCTTAGGTAGATCAGCGCTCCGAGCGCCAGGGGGCGCTGTGGCTGAATTTGCCAGCTGCTTTGATCTTTAGCGTATGTAACCCGAGCTTGGGTGACCCTAATTAGAGACGGCGGGGGCGGGGGAGAGGGAGTAGGTCATGAGTTACTCAATAACTCATAATAAAAGTTACTCGTCTCAGCGCCAGCGAAACCCTGTTGCTTAAATCGCCTCGGCCTCTGGCCCTTATTTGTACGTAGATGATGTTGTAAAGTCTCCCACCTCGGGACATTTTGATTCTACAAATATTCACGGACCACCCCCATCCCCGCCCCCGAAAATGGGCCACAGCAGCCGGTAGTGTCAGGCCCTGACCACGTCCCAGGCATCCTGCCAAGCCCTCCACATGCATTACACAGAATTCTCAAAACCCTCGTGTGAGGGTAAAATCCACCCTCTCTCTGCGTCCTGTGAAGCCTCACGTCAGGAGCTCCATGATGTCATTTCCCCTACGATTGGTCGGTGGGTTGGGGGCGGGCGGGAGGTGTCCCTGGTTTCCAACAACTCTCCACATAAAGGTTTTAACAGCCATGGATTCCTTCCGATCTCTCCCCCCCCCTTTTTTTAAACTTAATTTTATTATTTTTTTCCCCGACGCTGCGAGGCTTGTGGCATCTTAGTCCCCCAACGAGGGATTGAACCCAGGCCACCGCAGTGAAAGCGCGGAGTCCTAACGACTGGACTGCCAGGGAATTCCCCAATTTTTTTTTCTGTACTTTAAAATTTTACCTATTTATTTATTGCCAATATCTCTTGAAGATTATTTTCAAACTTGTCATTCCTCCCACTGGAATCAGCTGGGATCCTTCTTGAAAGGACTCTCAGCAACTACTGAAGTTGGTTCGTATGGAAAGTTACAACCTAGCGCGTTTTGTTACGTGTTACTGTGGGTGTGGATTAGGTCGCTCAATCCCCGGGAAGCAGCTGGACACATGAGCTCATAGGGGAGGCCTGGGGTGGGAACAGACCCCAGAGTCACCGGTGGTCATGGTATAAGCTTAGAGGCAACATCCAGGAACCACTGACTGGCACAATAATAATATATTAATATATACCACGATAGTATAGTATTAATACAATAATACATCATTATTATTTAATACTGTAAGACGGTCTGGCTCCGGCTGGGCGGTGGTTCTCAGGATGTGCCAAGAAGGAGGACTCCACAAAGTGAGAAAAAAGGATTCCTCAGGTCAGCATCAGGGCTTTGGAAGGTCAGGAGGGCACCCCTGGGGTGAGCACTGATGCTCTTGGTTGTGGGGACATGGGGACATGGGGACACATCATACCAGAGAGAGTTCTCAGCCCGTGCTGTGCAGGGCAGGGGGCTCTTCTAGAGCAATATCTCATCCAAGTTAACAGGAGGGAAAGGTTTGTGGTCTTGAATTTGCTCTAAAAAATAAAAGTGAGCGGGGGAGATAAATTAGGAGTTTGGATTTCTGGGGGTTTTTTTGATTTTTTTTTTTTCTGCACTGTGCAGATCTTTGTTCCCCTACCAGGGATGGAACCCCGGGCCCACGGCAATGAAAGTGCTGAGTCCTAACCACTGAACCACCAGGGAATTCCCAGGAGTTTGGAATTAACATAGACACACGACTATATATAAAATAGGTAAACAGCAAGGACGTACTGTATAGCACAGGGAACTATACTCAGTATCTTGTAATAACCTATAATGGAAAAGAATCTGAAGAAGAATATATATGTATATATATGTGTGTGTATAACTGAATCACTTTGCTGTACACTTGAAACTAACACAGCATTGTAAATCAACTCTACTTCAGTTTTTTGGTTTTTTTTTTTTTTTTTTTGCGGTACGTGGGCCTCTCACTGTTGTGGCCTCTCCCGTTGCGGAGCACAGGCTCTGGACGCGCAGGCTCAGCGGCCATGGCTCACGGGCCCAGCCGCTCCGCGGCATGTGGGATCTTCCCGGACCGGGGCACGAACCCGTGTCCCCTGCATCGGCAGGCAGACTCTCAACCACTGCGCCACCAAAGAAGCCCTCTACTTCAGTTTTTAGAAAAAAAACTAAAAAAAGTTTAAATACTTTACGGTACATTTAGACAATGGAAACTGACCCTGCATTAAAAAGAACTCACCCAAGAGAAAGGAAAATATGCATCCACACAAAGACGTGTCCAGGAATGTTCATGGCATTATTCATAATAGCCAAAAGGTGGAAACAATCCAAATGCCCATCAACCGGTGAATGGAAATCAGTGTGGTACATCCAGGCGATGGAATGCAGCTCAGTCAAGGACCAAAATACATGTTATGACATTAATGAACCTCAAAACACTATGCTAAGTAAAAAAGCTTGATGCAAGAGACCACATGGTGTACGATTCCATTTATAGGAAATGTCCAGAATAAGCAAATTTACAGACAGAAAGTGGTTGCCTAGGGGTGGGGGTGGGAATAGAGAGTGACTGCAAAGGAGCACAACATTCCTTTCAGGGGCGATAGAAAATTTCCAGAATTGGATTGTGGTAATGGCTGTGCAACCCTGTGAAACTTACTACAGATCATTGAGTTGTACAATTGAAATGGATGAATGTGGTATGTAAATTATACTTCAATAAAGCTGCTTTAAAAAAGAATGAAAAAATGAGGGTCCCAGACATGGTGGAGCTGCCGGCTGGGCAGAGAGGGGTGGAGGTGGGATGGTGAAATCCCCAGGACCCTAGCAAAGCAAGAATTGCCTGAGGCCTCTGGGGGAGGGGCTGAGTGGCCCCAGGGAACCCAGCAGATGTCAAGGAAGCAAGGCAAGCTTCCCCCCCACTTTTTTTTTCTGTAAAGTTGCTCAAAATGTGAAAACACAAGTTAACCAACAGCTACTGCCAAGAATATTGTGAAAAGGCTCCTGGAGGTGAGGAAATAGCCCTGAAAGTGGCAAAGTTCTGTTCCTGTTGGGCTGAGATGGGGTCCCCAGGGCTGAGGTATTGAGGGGACAGGACAGGAAGAGGAAGTCCTGGCTGGTGGCCCCTCCACATTGAGTGACCACTCAGAGCCTTGATCCCTGTCTGTGGCTGGGGAAATTCTGGGAAATATTGATCCCCCTCCCCCAAAAAAGCGACGTTTGAAGCATCCACTACATACCGTGCCTCATTCTGTATCGTCTACATAGATTTACATAAAGTACTTGCTGGATGAAATAAGTCAGATGGAGACAGGCAAATACTTAAATGTGGAATCTGGTTTTCCCCCAGCTTCGTTGAGATAAGCTTAAGGTGTACAACGTAGTGATTTAATACATATATACTGATCAAAGAAATGTTCACACTGAGATATAGGGAAAGTCATTCTGGCTTATACATGAGTTAACTTGAATTTTATGCTAACAGCCTGTTTGTCGCCTATGAAAACTACATTGTACATCTGCTTTAATTATTAAAGAAAAGGGCACAATGACCAGAAGTCAAGAATGTCCATGTTCAAAATCAAGATTAAATGCCTCCCTTCCTGGGATGCCAATGCTGGTCCTCCTTTGATGATAAGACTCCCTTCCCAGGCGCCGAGGTCATACCGACTCGCTGTGTACATGCTGATCTGTTTTTCTTTTTTTTTTTTTTTGAAACCTTGAAGGAGTGTCTCCATGACTTGTTTGATGTTCTTTGTTCTGACAAGATATAAAACTGCGCTGAAAACCATGCGTCTCTGGGGCAGTTCCTCAGAGTTATCAGAGAGGCCGTCTTCCAGGCTATAGTCCTCAGTTTGGCTCAAATAAAACTCTTTTCTGGGACTTCCCTAGTAGTCCAGTGGTTAAGACTTGGCGCTTTCACTACTGTGGGCCCGGGTTTGATCTCTGGTCGGGGAACTAAGATCCCACAAGCCTTGTGGCACGGCCCAAAAAAAAAAACAAAAACAAAAAATCCCCTCTTTTCTATTCCTATTATAGTTTATTATTTTCGTCGACAATACATTACAAAATGACAACCACAATGAAGTTAGATAGTAGATCCATCCCCTCATATGGTTGCCGTGTGCATGTGGTGAGAACTTTTAAATTCTCTCTCAGCAACTTTTCAATACACAATATACAGTATTGTTAACCATCGTCATTATGTTGTACATTACACCCCCAGAATTTATTCCTCTTATAACTGGAAGTTTGTACCTTTCGACCACCTTCACCCATTTCTCCGACCTCCCAGACCCTGGCAACTGCCAATCTCTGTTTCTGTGAGTTTGGTTTGTTTTATCGGTTTTTGTTTTTAAGATTTATATGTGAAATCTAAAAAAGCTGAGCTATAGAAGCAGAGAACAGAATGGTGGTGACCAGGGCCTGGGAGGTGGGGGAGATGTTTGTCAAAGGAGACAAAATTTCAGTTAGATGATGAATGAATTCTGGGGACCTAATGGACAGCATGGTGATTACAGGTAACACTGTATTGTGTACTGGAAAGTTGATAAGAGAGTAGATCTTCAGTGTTCTCACCACACACGCAAAGAGGTACTTATATGAGGTGATGGAGATGTTATCTAACCTTATGTGGTAATCATGTTTCAACATAACACATGTATCAGATCGTCACGTAATACACCTTAAACGCACACAGTGTTATATGTCAGCTGTGTCTCAATAAAGCTGCGGGGGTGGGAGTACTCACTTAATTGTCACCCAGGCCCCATGAGGTAATCACTGAGAATAATCCCATTTTACAGATGGGGAAACTGAGGCCCAGACGTGCTTTAGCCACTTGCTCAAAGTCATGCAGCTAGTCAGTGGCTGAGCTGGGACTCCCAGGAAGGGGGCTGCAGCCTCCGTGGCATCACCACCAGAGCATCTCTGAAGCTCCTTTGCATCTGCTCTTGTTGCTTGGATATGCTGGGCAGGGGAGAGTGGGCAGGTACCACAGGAAGGGGCTGGGGAGACAGCTCATCCTGGGTGGGCAGGGCCCCAAGAGCTGGGCTGGTCAGAAGGGGTTCTAGGAAACTGTTCCTACCTGCCCCTTACTTTACCCTCCATGTGTTCTCCCCCAGCACCCTGCCTACTCCATGTACCCCCCACCTCATGGTACGGGTGGAAAAATGCCTTGGTTAAAAGTAAGGACTTTGAGGAACTTCCCTGGCGGTCCAGTGGTTAGGACTCAGTGCTTTCACTGCTGGGGGCCCAGGATCAATCCCTGGTCCGGGAAGTAAGATCCTACAAGCCAAGACCTGCGGCCAAATAAATAAATAAATAAATAAATAAATAAATAAATAAATAAATAAGGACTTCGGCATCCAACAAATCTGGATCTGAAATCTCCCCTTCGGGAGTGACTCAACCTCACCCAACATCAGTTTTCCCATCTGTGACATGGGGCACGAGGTGGAGGCTGTCAGGAAGCTGTGGTCAGACTCTCCCTCCCGCCTCCACACTATTCCCCTTTTTTTTAAATTTTTTTAACATCTTTATTGGAGTATAATTGCTTTACAATGGTGTGTTAGTTTCTGCTTTATAGCAAAGTGAATCAGCTATACATATACATATATCCCCATATCTCCTCCTTCTTGCGTCTCCCTCGCACCCTCCTTATCCCACCCCTCTAGGTGGTCACAAAGCACCGAGCTGATCTCCCTGTGCTATGTGGCTGCTTCCCACCAGCTATCCAGTTTACATTTGGTAGTGTATATATGTCCATGCCACTCTCTCATTTCGTCCCAGCTTACCCTTCCCACTCCCCGTGTCCTCAAGTCCATTCTCTACGTCTGTGTCTTTATTCCTGTCCTGCCCCCAGGTTCTTCAGAACCTTTTTTTTTTTAGATTCCATATATATGTGTTAGCATATGGTACTTGTTTTTCTGTTTCTGACTTACTTCACTCTGTATGACAGACTCTAGTTCCATCCACCTAACTACAAATAACTCAATTTCGTTTCTTTTTATGGCTGAGTAATATTCCACTGTATATATGTGCTACATCTTCTTCATCCATTCATCTGTCGATGGACACTTAGGTTGCTTCCATGTCCTGGCTATTGTAAATAGAGCTGCAATGAACATTGTGGTACATGACTCTTTTTGAATTATGGTTTTCTCAGGGTATATGCCCAGTAGTGTGATTGCTTGGTCATATGGTAGTTTTATTTTTAGTTTTTTAAGAAACCTCCATACTTTCCTCCATAGTGGCTGTATCAATTTACATCCCACCAACAGTTTTTTAAATTTTATTCTGTTTTTTATTATTGAAGTACAGTTGATTTACAATGTCATGTTAGCTTCAGGTGTACAACACAGTGATACAGTGTTCATATATATATATATGGTATTTATTGTTTGTACTTTTTAATGATGGCCATTCTGAGCAGTGTGAGGTGGTACCTCATTGTGGTTTTGATAGCATTTCTCTAATAATTATCAAGGCTTTTACTTTTATTTTCTGTCATTCTTGTGGGACAGGAAGCAGGTGTCAATGATTCTCTTCTGATTGGCAGAGCTACCTGTCATTACGACATCATCACTAGGCCAAGTTATGTAGCAAGGCAACCAATCAGAAGCGTAGGTTGCCTCTAGAAGTCAGTTTCACAAGAAGTGGTAACAGTTTCCAGTCCTCTGAGTGATACAGGCCTCTTTGTTCAGAATTAGTTCAAGGACAGATGTATATTAACAGAGGTAAGAACAAGCTGGTAACACTTATGAATATTCACAAGATCTGCAGTGCACAGGAAAACCAGTTGTATGGGTAGAAAAATCTCCTTCTCTGTGACTTCAGGACAGTTTTCCTTCAGATCTTTGGGAAACTTCTTTTTTTTTTCAATTATAATTTAAATTATAAGTATTTGGTGGCAGTGGTTACACAACTGTATGCATTTGTCAAAACTCATAGAACTCAGTAAAAAGGGCGAATTTTGTCGTATGTAAATTATACCTGATTTTTTTAAAAGCAATACTTGGGAAAAACAGAACATTCATGCAGTATGCAGGTATATAGACTTGTCAAAATGTATCCAACTGAACACTTAAGATAGATGCATTTTATTATATGGAAATTATACCTCAATAAGATTGATTTTTAAAAATTGTAGGTATGTGATTGCCCTATTGTACTTTTTAAAGACCTGGTTCTAGAATTGTATTAAGTAGTATTAGATGTAAAAGGTCACTAGAGCTCAGTTTTGCTGGTAGAAATCAGGGAGAATAAAGGGATTTTTTAAAGAGAATTAAGGGGCTATCGATGACAATAATCAATAAACAATCAATAATAGCAATAGAAAGAGTTTTATTTTAGCCAAACTGAGGACTATAGCCCAGAAGACAGCTTCTCAGAGGAAAACTCTGAGAAACTGCTCCGGAGAAGCAGGGTCTTCAGCACAGTTTTATATCTTCTAAGAACAAAGAACATCAAACAAGTCAGGGACACACTCCTTCAAGGTTTCAGAAAAACAGACCAACATGTACACAGCAAGTCAGTATGACCTTGGCACCTGGAAGGGAGTCTTATCATCAAAGGAGGACCAGCCCTGGCATCCCAGGAAGAGGGGCTTTAATCTTTATTTTGAACATGGACATTCTTGACGTCTGGTCAGTGTGCCCTTTTCTTTAATAATTAAAGCAGATGCACAATGTAGTTTTCATAGGCCACAAGCAGGCTGTTTTAGCTAGCACAAAATTCACGTTAACTCATGTATAAGCCAGAATGACTTCCCCAGACCTCAATATGTGAACATTTCTTTATCAGGCCATATATAACTCTTTCCTGCTACTGAACTAAGGGTTTTCAAACTGAGTCCCTGGGGAGCCCCAGGGGGTTCCACACATTCTCTCTGCTTTTCACCCTGCCTGTAGTTAGAGCTGCCCACTTCTTTTGCATCCTTCAAAAGCTATTTTTTTAAAAAGTTTTAACATATTTATTGGAGTATAATTGCTTTACAGTGTTGTGTTAGTTTCTGCTGTATAACAAAGTGAATCAGCTATATGCATACGTATATCCCCATATCCCCTCCCTCTTGCGTCTCCCTCCCACCCTCCTTATCCCACCCCTCTAGGTGGTCGCAAAGCAGTGAGCTGATCTCCCTGTGCTCTGCAGCTGCTTCCCACTAGCTATCTATTTTACAGTTGGTAGTGAATATATATGTCAATGTTACTCTCTCACTTCGCCCCAGCTTACTCTTCCCCCTCCCTGTGTCCTCAACTCCATCTCTACGTCTGTGTCTTTATCCTGTGCCACCCCTAGGTTCATAGCAGCATCCTTCACAATAGCCAAAAGGTGAGAACAACCCAACTGTCCATCAACAGATGATACACGAAATGCAGTATGGACATAAAATTGAATATTAGCCTTAAAAAGGAATGAGGTTCTGATCCATGCTACAACATGGATGAATCTTAAAATGTTATGCTCGGTGAAATAAGGCAGGCACAAAATGATAAATATTGTATGATTCCACTTATTTGCTATATGAATAGGCAAATTCATAGAAATAGAAACTAGATTAGAGATTACCAGGGGCTTCAAGAAGAGGAAGTAGGACTTAGTGTTTAATAGGTAAGGTTTCAGTTTAGGATGATAAAAAGAAAGTTCTGGAAATGGACAGGGGTGATGATTACACAACACTGTATGTCTGAAATCAAGCCATACTCCCTCTAAAGACTAGGGAAAAGTCGGTTCTTTGCTTCTTCCAGCTTCTGGTGGCTTCTGGCATTCCTTGGCTTGTGGCCACAGCATTCCAGTGTCTGCCTCGGTGGTCACACTGCCTTAATGCTGCTGAATTTACACTTGAAAATGGTTAAAATGGTACATTTTATTTTACATGTGTTTTACCACAATTTTAAAAAAAATCCATCCATATTGGAAACAAAACAAACCCAAACAATGTGAAAAACATTCTTAGCTCATGAGTCATACAAAAATAGATGGTAGGCAGGACTTCCCTGGCAGTCCAGTGGTTAAGACTCCGTGCTTCCACTGCAGGGGGCATGGGTGTTCGATCCCTGGTTGGGGAACTAAGATCCTGCATGATGCTCAGTGTGGCCAAAAAAAAAAAAAGATGGTGGGCTAGATCTGGCCCATGGGCCATAGTTTGCACACTTCAGTTGTCGATTATTCTATCAAAGGAATAAACCATGATTTTATCTATCTCTTCTATGGTGATAGCTTTTTGGGAATGAACATGGCATGCAGTTCTCAAACAAGGACATTATTTTGGTCACATTTGTGTGCCCCCTGCCCTCCGTGCAAGCTCCTGTATCTCTCCCTGCCCCGTTGACTATGGTTCCTGGAATTATCCCCCAGGTTCTACCCTCTGGACCAGTCCCAGCCTGGATGTGGGAAGGGAAGGCTCTCGAAGGAGAGGCTGTGGCACCACTAGGTCCCTGGACTCTACCCTGGGGGCTTCCTTTTAGCCCCGGATGTGGGAAGGGAGGCCCAGGATGCCAGGGGTCTTAGCCAAGACAGGAAGCCCCACACTCGGAGGCCTTAAAGAGAGAGCTGAGGCAGAGGCACGTCATTCGTGTCCAAAATTGGGCCTGCTGAGTCCACGGAGAGGGTAAGTGACAGTTGCTCCCGCCTTTAAGGGCAAAGCTAGGCCTCCAGCCCCGTCCCCCGTGGGGACCCAGGGTTCCCGATTGCACACATTCTGTGGGCCTGACCCTTCCCAGGTTGGAGAGGGGCTGACGCAGCTGGGGTCTCTCGGTTCCCTCTTGCAGCACCTACAGGATGAAGGCTCTCTCTGTCCTCCTCCTCCCAGTCCTGGGGCTGCTGGTGTGTGGCAAGTTGCTGTGTCCCATGGATAAAGCCATCAGTGAGAAGATCCAGGAATTCATCAGTTCCCTAAGTGAGCACCCTCGCATCCAACCTCGGCAGGGGCCTCAGGGGCCCCTCTGATCCCTGACATGGAGCGAACATCAAGCCAACCCCAACTCCAACCCCAACCAAATCTCAACCCCAACCCAACCCAACGCCATTTCCCACCCAGCTCCACCTTTAACAACAGCTCCAAACCCTCCTCCCTCCAAAACACCCACCTCAAAGCAGAATCTTGGGAGGTGATGAGCTCCCGACCCCCTGGGCCTTCCCCAGGGGCGTTTTCTTGAGCCCCCTGCCCACCTCCAAACCACCAGGGCCTGGGCAGCATGAGATTGGAGGAGGGGCAGCTCGGTTTCACAGTTACCTCGGTCACTCCTTCCATAGTTCCTGAGGCAGTAAGGGACATTGGCCTGGACTGCCGGAGTGTCACCTCCAGGGGGCACCTGGTCACTTGCCCCTCAGGTGAGTACAGAACCCGTGGTCCAGGCTCTCAGTTCTGTTCTCAGTACCCCAAAACCCCCTCCCCTACGTCCAGCCTCTATTTCTCTAGGACCACAGAGTCTCAGCCTCTACTTCTGTAATGTCCTGGTCTGCACTCCCAGCCTTGCCCCTTCCCCCAACTCCCGGACCCCATTTCCTCAGGACACTGGTGTCCAGGCCCCCAGCCTCCCCGCCGCCCACGCTGCCAGCCCCCTGGAACCCCAGGCCCGCAGCCTCTGGCTCAGAGTCCAAGCTCTCTCCTTCTCGCTCCCCCTCGCAGGTTTCGCCGTCACCGCCTGCACCTGTGGCTCTGCCTGTGGCTCGTGGGACGTGCGCGCCGAGACCACGTGCCACTGTCAGTGCGCCGGCATGGACTGGACCGGAGCTCGCTGCTGTCGCCTGCGGGCCGGAATAGCCTAAGGTTGCGC
The DNA here is from genome assembly GCF_025265405.1 of Mesoplodon densirostris. Classification (NCBI taxonomy): domain Eukaryota; kingdom Metazoa; phylum Chordata; class Mammalia; order Artiodactyla; family Ziphiidae; genus Mesoplodon; species Mesoplodon densirostris. The sequence continues at coordinate 147,417,616 of NC_082663.1, read as the reverse complement.
TTGCGGAAGGGCGCGGGCCTGGGGGCGTGGCCAGGCCTCGGAGGGGCGGGGTCCTGTCTCAGAGGGGCGGGGCTGGAAATAAACCTCCGAGAAGATGATGGAGAAAGCCCGGTCCCTGTGCTGTTGTCTTCTGTGGGGTGCGGGTGACTGAACCGGCATCTTCAAAAAGAGCAAGGCGCCAGAGGGAGGGGGGTGGGGGACAGCCGTGACTTTCTTCCGCCCCATTCCCCCCCCCTCCCTTGTCCGCCACTTCTACTTCCGAAAATGGGGCCTTAACTTCCTGTAATGACAACCACACCCAAGGCTCATGGCCTTCTTCAGGAGGGGAAGGGAGTGTAATGTTTATTTACTTATTTTTGGCTACACCGGGTGGGCATGTGGGATCTTAGTTCCCCGACCAGGAATCGAACCCGTGCTCCCTGCATTGGAAGCGTGGAGTCTTAACCACTGGACCAGCGGGGAGGTCCCGAGAGTGTTACCTTTGAGGCCACCTTGACGGTCACCCTAGGGTCTCGGGCCTCCTGGGAAGTTGCTGGGCCATTCTCCCCCACTGCTCACAATGAAGCCTCATCGGGATCTGGGTCTGTACAGGACAGGAACCCCCCCGCCCCCTACCCCACATACACTCCAGGGCCTCAAGCCACCAGCAGCCCCAGGGTCAGGGTGCATCCCTGAATCCATTGCTGAGTCCAGAGTCCTGAGCGCCATCCCTCACTCCCCACCTGCATCAAGGGACATTCGTACCCCTCATGAACACTCAAATATGAAAACACAGGGCAGGGGACTTGTTTGCTCTTTGGTGTATCCTGGCGCTTAGAAGAGAGCATGGCACATAGTAGGTGCTCAGGAAAATGTCTTGAATAAATAACCACACACATAGGTGAATACACCACCTAGGTACACACACTACACCTATGTACACAGTTACACATGGCCATGTGCACACACAGTACACAACCCAGTTACCACTGTCACACAAAGACACTGCGCCCACAGACACACATGCCCACTGTGGAGAAGGACCTAGGGACACATAGACACATGTATGCCTTAGACAGACACTCGTACTTCCAACATCAAGTCCCCACCCCAGCTTGGATGACATTGGTCTCAGTCTGGAGTCAAAGCCCTAGAAGGCAAATCCTCAGCATTGCTGTGGGCACAAATCCAGGTGATTCAACGTCCGGTTTCCTGAGAATCTTAACCCAGGAGTCTCAAAATCCAGCCCCTGAGAGATGCAGACAGAGACTTCAGAACACTTAGTGCCCAGTCATTTTTTAAATTTATTTATTTATTTATTTATTTATTTATTTATGACTGTGTTGGATCTTCGTTGCTGTGCACGGGCTTTCTCTAGTTGCAGTGAGCGGGGGCTACTATTCGTTGCGGTGGGCGGGCTTCTCACTGTCCTGGCTTCTCTTGTTATGGAGCACGGGTTCTAGGTGCACAGGCTTCAGTAGTTGTGGCACGTGGGCTCAGTAGTTGTGGCTCGTGGGCTCTAGAGCTCAATCTCAAGTAGTTGTGGCACACGGGCTTAGTTGCTCCACGGCATGTGGGATCTTCCCGGGCCAGGGCTCGAACCCATGTCCCCTGAATTGGCAGGCAGATTCTTAACCACTGCACCACCAGGGAAGCCCCAGTACCCAGTCTTAAGAGGGACCCAAGACTTAAATGTCACAGACCCCAGCAGCACACTCCAGAGGCTGAAGAATGGGTGACAGGGTGGGTTTGTGGTTTTCAGGATGTTTTGGACTCTCTTCCCACTGACAACCACCCCCTATGATGGTACACCCATCTGTCTGATCATGGTAGTCATGAGCTGAGATCACACAAACACTTCTGGTGCCCATGGAGCCCACCAGACCCCAATCCAGGGATTCCCCTCCCAGGTCCTCCCTCCTCACCCCACCTTGGCCATGGGGTTGGAGTGGGACCACTGAGTCAGAAGAGTGTTAAGGACCAGAGAGGGCGAGTGTAGTACCTTGTCCATCCCGCTCCCTCACTGTCCCCTGACCCTGATGCGAGTGCCTCTTTGTCTCCAAGACCCACAATTGTCCCCCTGTATCTGGACCCCAAGAAGAGCCTCTTTAGAGGTCTCAGTTCCAACACAGTCATCCTCCTGTCTCAGAGTGCAGACTTTGACAGGCAAAGCCCCTTCTTAAGCCTCTTTCTTCATTTGCCAACTGCCCAGCCCCCTGTAGTAGCCAAGACTGTGCTAGTTGCAGGTGCCGCAGACCCCCCCCGTCAAGCTAGCTCGAGCAAAAGTGGAAGGACATTTCTGGATTATGTAACTGAGAGGCTCAGGGTTAGAACAACAGACTCAGGTATGGCTGGATCTAGGGTCTCAGATAATGTCTCCAGGACCCGACTCCCTGTCAGGTCTGCTCTCCTTAAGTGTTGGCTTCACTCTCAAGCAAGTTCTCCCCTGTCACAGCACCAGGCTTATATCCTGGCAGTCTGACAGAGGGGAAAAAAGAGTGAATGCCCTTTTTCTTGGTTAACCCAATAAAAGCCTCAGGCTTGGGGACTTCCCTGGTGGTCCAGTGGGTAAGACTGCGTGCTCCCAATGCAGGGGGCTCAGGTTCAATCCCTGGTCAGGAAACTAGATCCCGCATGCATGCTGGCACAACCAAAATAAGCAAGCAAACAAAAGAATCCCAAAAGCCTTCGGCCTGAGTCTCATTGGTTGAGTCTGGCTCATTTTGCCCACCCCTTTGTCAAATTTTGGACTTTGATTGGCTGGGCCTGGATCATGTGCTCACCCTAAACCAATACCTGGTTAGGACACATTTTCTCTCTTAAAAGAAAATTGAAACTGTTGCTCCATGAAAGGATCTGGTCAGGCAACCCCATGGAGCCCTCTTAGGCCACCATGACATGGTTGCTTGTGGATTTCCAGTTCTGGGGCTACCTTTTTCTCAAAGTCCAGAGGGCTGGAGCCTGGTCTTAGCCTCATCGGAGCTAGGGAAACGTGTAATGCCACGGCCCCACCCCCTTTGCCTGTCCACCAGAGCAGAGCCAGTTCCCCATTGGTCCATCTCTTCTGTGGCTATTACATCATCAGGGGCGGGGTCACATCTCTCAATGGCTGACTTCTTTGTAAGAGGAGATGGAGGAGCTGGCATCTAATCATTATTAAATTGATCGTCCTTGAACAGACAAAATTGGCAATACTTTAGGAAAGAGAACATTATCCTCACCAGCCAGATCTCAGGGACCATTCCAAAGTTATCTAGAATTTAATCACATATTTTAAACCTAAAACATACTCACTTTCCACACATAGAAAGTTTTAAACTTATTTTTTCCAAAGGGAGTGTAACAGAGCAGGACCCTACGGGGCCTTCCCAGGACAGACACCACCTCCCCCCATGTCCTCTGCCTGCCTCTTGTCTGTAGAAAAAGTTTAGCCAAAGAATAAATTTAATCAGAGAAATGAAAACATGCAGAAGCAAAGAAGAACAGTCAAACAGGACAAAAGAATAGTTTTGCCATTCAGCAAAGTCAGGACCTTTAGTTCCTCCTCAAGGGCTATAGATAATATTCTGAGCCATAGGCTTTGAGCTGCTTAGTGGATACCAAAACCCCTACCAGGTGGGGGAAGTTAACTATGTGATGACCAGACTGTAGCCATGACATAAGCTGCCCCATCTTACACAATTTTGAGAACTGGCCTCAAGGAAATGGGAACAAACCAACCCTGGAACTGAAGATTAACTGTACTTAAAACAATCCAGATGACATTGATCACACCACTGCATGACCAACTTCAAGGTGATTGTCAGAGCCGACTCTACTGTTTCTGCATGTAGCCCCCTCCCTCCATGTATCCACCCCTGAAACTCCCCTTTAAAAGCTTTTGCCCCCTGATCGGCAGCTGGGAGATGTCTTTTGGACATGAGTCTGCCTTCTTCCCAGGTTGCTGGCCTCCTGAATAAAGCAACCTTTTCTTTTCAACCAACACTTGTCTCTCGAGTATCGGCTTTTGAGTGGTGATATGCCAAACCTGAGTTCAGTAACAGGAAAAAATTATAATATTCTAGACCAGCACTGTCCAATATGGCAGTGAAATGTAGCCAGTCCAAGTTGAAATGTGCCTTAAGTGTAAATACACGTTTGGTTTTGAAGACTTAGTACCCCCCCCCAAAAAAGGTAAAATGTCTCAATAAACATGTGGTTCACAAACAACTGATTAAAAAATAGTCCAAAAACCTGAATAGACATCTTTCCAAAGAAGACATACAGATGGCTAATGGGCACATAAAAAGATGCTCAACATCACTAATTATTAAAGAAATGCAAATTAAAGAATCCTCAGGATTACCCAGCCCTATCTTTGTTTTCTATAAAAATGTCCTGTTTCCTAAAGGCCTTGCTCTTATCATGGGTAATATTCACTTTAATCTACAGCAAAGATAAAATGATTATGTTATGTCTTTCAAATAACTCTTTTCTTAGAACTATGATGCCTCTTCCCCTCCCTGCCTGGCTTAGAGTGATTGACCTAAATATTTAGTCTTGTTCATTTTCTGATATCACACATCCTGTACTTCTTTTGGATATAAATAATAAAACTAATATCAATGTGAAAAAAAAAAAACCACAGTGAGATATCCCCTCAACTTATCAGAATGGCTTTTATTTAAAAGCCTACAAATGACAAATGTTGGCAAGGATGTGGAGAAAATAAAACCCTTATACACTGTTGGTAGGAATGTAAATTGGTCCAGCTACAATGCAAAACATTATGGTGGTTCCTCAAAAAACTAAAAATAGAACTAATATATGATCCAGAAATTCCACTCCTGGATATATATCCAAAAAATTGAAAACACTAATTTGAAATGATAAATGTACCCCAATGTTCACAGCAGCATTATTTACAATAGCTGAGATACGGAAGCAACCCAAGTTTCGATCAACAGACAAATGGATAAAGAGGATGTGATATATATGTGTGTATATATGTATATAAATATACATATATACACACATACATACACACACTGGAATATTACTCAGCCATGAAAAAGGATGAAATTCTGCCATTTGCAACAACATGGATGGACTTGGAGGGTATTATGTTTAGTGAAATCAGCCAGACAGAGAAAGACAAATACTGTATGTTATCACTTGTATGTGGAATATAAAAAAAATTTTTTAATGAATGTATATTAAAAAACAGAAACAGACTCACAGATATAGAGAACAAACTAGTGGTTACTAGTGGGGAGAGAGAAGGGGAAGGGACAATGTACGCTTAAGGGATTAAGAGATACACACTACTATGTATAAAGTAGATAAGCAACAAGGATATATGGTACAGCACAGGGAAATATAGCCATGGAGTATAGTCTATAAAAATATTGAGTCACTATGCTGTACACCTGAAACTAACATAATATTATAAACTGACTATACTTCAATTTTTAAAAACCCTGCCAAAAATCCACATTATACTCTATCAGAAGGCACCGCTCTAGACTTAAAGAAAAACTTCCTTATATACTTTGTCTCATTTTAATCCCCAGTTCTCAAGGTCAGATAGACACAAAGAGAGATTTAAGACACCTAGACAGAGTGGAGACAGTGTGAGTGCATGAATATGTATAAGCATGCAAATGAGCATGCCATGTGTACACGTGAACAGATATGCGACTGGGGGTATTCAGGAGTGTGTGTGTGCAAGTGTGTGTGTGGGTCTGGGTAGGCGAGCAGATGTGTGGATGCGGGTGGGTGTGTTTCTGAGTGTTTCTCTGTCAGGGGTCTCCAGGTGGAGGATGAACTACTTCCGGGGTTAGGTCAAGGTGATGTCTGGCGTCAGTCCCAAATGTAGGGGTGGAGTTCCAGTGGTTAGTTCCATTGCCTCATATCCGTTCCTCTCCTCCAAGGGGCCCTGAAGAAGTAGAACTTCTCAGGGTGGAGCTGAGGGCTGGGACTAGGGCAGCGGGAAGGTAGGTGTGGGGACCTAGGAATCCTGCCTCCAAGGCTGGATGCCCCTGCCCCCAAAAGTGGGACTCTGGGGAGCCACAGCATCTCCCGTGAGAGCAAGAGGGATGGGAAGATGAGGTTTATCCAGGTAGACACACACACAGCTTCCTGTAAAGTTCCTGACCATCCTCTTTTTAAAAAAAATTATTTTATTGACTATAATTGACATAGGACATTGCATAAGTTTACGATGTACAACATGTTGATGTGATACATTTGTATATTGCAATATGATGATCACCATTGCATTAGTTAACACCTCTACCCCAAGTTCCTGACCATCCGATTCTGTTTCTGGGTCTATGGGCATCTCTTCCTGGTCCTCCCTGAGACCTCTCCTAAGATCCCTCTCTAGCCGGGGTTGGGGTGAGAATGTCCCAGGGTGGGAGGGTCCTGCATCCCTGAAAAGAGGAGACTGACCTCTCCTTCCTCTCCTCCACCCCAACCCAGAGACTTCCTCATCTGCCCAGAAGCTTTCTGGCGGGTGGGGTTGTGTGTAGACAAATTGGTAGGCTGGGGACTTCAGAGGCTGAGGAAAGCTACATGAACCAGGAGATCGAGATGCAGGCGGCGGCCTTCAAAGACAAGAAATGGGGGTCCCCAGCCAATAAAGAAGGTTAGACACCTTGGGTGGGGAGGGGAGAGGTCAAGAGCTGAAAGTGGGGGCCAGAGGGTTCCTTCCCCCACCCAGAGTGTGTGTGTGTCTGTTTATCACCCAAATGTTCACTCACATCCTCTCCACTTAATCAAGATGTAGATCTTAGTTCCCCACTCCTTATCTGTACACCCAGAAGCTTGTTGCATGCAGGGCTCCATGAATCCAGACGTCTGAGGCCCCTCTCCCACCCTCACCCCCATCCCAGCGCTCTCGGCAGCTTTCTTCAATCACTCTCACTGACCTGCCCACAGGTGCAGATGACCCTGCCTATGAGAATATCACCTTCAAAACCCAGCACCAGCCAAAGGGCAGTCATTCACCACCCAAGAGTAAGGGTAAGCCCACTAGCCCACATCACACAGCCTTGGGAGGGGCCCATGGGAGGGACAAGGGGCAGTGTGTGGAGGTCAGGGTCAATGGTGTGGGGTGTGGTGGCGTCAAGGCTTGTGTGTGACAGCGGTGGGGGGTAGCTTTGAGGAGGTGGTGATAATGATGATGTGATTGTGCCGGTGGGGGTGCTGGTGAAGGTCTGGGTGTTGGTGATAGTGAGTAGGGGACCACGTAGTGGATCGGGACAGAACCACCTAGATAGAGCTGATGAGGGTGCTGATGAGGTCCTGGTGATGGAAACAATGCTGGTAACAACGGGTATTGATGTTGGTGGGTGTTGGTGACAGGGATGTTAAGGGGGGCATGTTGGTGGCAGTGTTGTTGATGGCCATAGCTGCTTATGGTATCGGGAACAGTGGGTGTAGGTGAAGAGCTGTCGCTGGTGCTACAGTCAGTGTTGATGGTCTAAGTGGCAGTGTTGGGCCCTGGAGATGACCTGTCCTGCCTCTACCCCATTCCAGCCCAGTCCAAGCCACCCTCCAACCCTGCCCAGGTCCCCCATTGGTTGCCTAGAGCCATGATGAGTCTGTATGTTCTCCTCGCTCTGTCCTGCATCGTCCTCTTAGCCTTGGTCCTGGTGAAGAGTGAGTGAGGTGTTTTGTTCTGTTTTGGTGGTGGAGGAAGGGGCTGGGGCAGTGTGGAGGGGTTCCCAGGAGCTGGGGCGGTCCAGCGCTGCTCCCAACTGCAGACCTGAGGCGATTCTAAGGTTTTCTTGCCTCCCCACCCCATCCTGAACAGATTCCGAGATGTCCCAGGAGCTGCTGGTCTTGAGAAGGGAGCTCCAGAACGGTGAGGGAAGGACCTGGGTCGGGGTGGCGGTAGGGAGAGCAGAGGTGACACAGACAACCCTGATCCACACCCTCAGTCTCCCTTTCAGTGAGAGAGTGCCAGGACAAGGAGAAGAAGCGCTGGAGCGATGTCGAGCAGGGCATTGACACGGTCAAGAGCAAGGTCCATGAAGGGAACCAGAAACTGAGGACGCTGGCGACAGGTGCCCTTATAGACCTCCACTGGGCGAATTTGCCTCCATGCCCAATATTGGGCTGGGTGCTGGGGAGTCGGGGGAGGGGACAGCAGGGGTCCCGCCCTTCCAGAGCACAAGGTTTGGAGAGGTGATGGATGTCACCCTCCAAGTCACTTGGGGAGTATATAAATGCATGGGAACTCCAAGTACATGGGCTGTGTGGCACCCCAGGTTGGGGGCTGGGCAGGGAGAAGGCTTCCAATAAAGCTAAGAAAGCCCCACTTGAGCTTTTTCCTGTCTCTCCCCAGTCTCAAACATAAACGAAATCAAGGCTACATTACAGAAAATCCTCCAGATGTTGAAGATGCCAAATCCAAGTAAGTTGGGCCCAGGGGAGGCGGATGAGGGGCCCCCTTGGATTTGGCCCCAGGTTCTCTTTCAAGAGTGGGATCTGTCTGACCTCGGGTCTCCACCGTTCACCCCCGCCCCCACCCTGCAGAGCCCACACCTCAATAAAAGAAAAGACATCAAAGCCCTGGCTACACCTCGGAGGACAAGATAGCACCTCTCAGTCAAGATGGGAAATGGGGGCCCCAGCCTGGTCTGAAGCTGTGCTTCATCCCACGTGTAGAAAATCATGTGTCTTGGTGAATGTGTTGTGGAGTTGCGTGTGTGCATATGTGCTTGTGTGTCGGGGTTAGCACTTCACGGAGGGCGGGTATTTCAGTGTTTCCCACAGGAGGGTGTTATGGGTGAATGTTGAAGGTGGGAGTCACAGCGAGTATGGGGTGCACCCCTATGTCACTGTACATGTGATGCACATGTGTATTTCAGCGTGTTGTGAGTGTAATGCATGTCACCGTGGGTGGCTGTGGCGACCACAGTAGTGTGTCACTGTGGGTGTGCATGTTGGTGACACGTGTTACACGTGCCCATTTCAGCATAAACACATGTGTGTCCTGCGGGATGTTGTGTGATGGAGGTGTGAGTGGGTGGGGTGGGCACACCATGGGAATGTATCACTGTAATTGTGGGCGTGTGCCCTGTCACACCCACCTGTCACGCTGTGCCGGCCTGAACAGGTGTGTGTCAACACGAGTGTGCCTGATTATGCCACTGAGGGTGCTCAGAGCATGGACCCGCATGTGTCCATTTGTTTCTGCCCTCACATTCCGCGATTCATGATGATAAAGGCCAAGGGGAAACAACGCGGCTTTCAGATCTGTTATTGGTGTGGCTGGGGAGCTTTGGAACCTGGTAGGGAGGGTCTGTAAGTGTTCAGACTCGGAGAATGAGAAAGGTCACACGGTGAACACGTGGACGTAATGCCAGGAACCCTGGGGGCAGGAGAACCAATGTCCGCAGTGGGTCCCAGTGTGTCCATGAATGTGTACCCTGGGAGCGACTAAGTCCCTGCGCCGCTGAGTGTGTGCCCATGAGGGTCTGTGGCCTGAGATGTCCAATGTCTCCCTAAGTGTTCATGGGCCCACGAATGTATGAGCCCCTGAGTATGTACTGTGCTTGTGAATGTATCTGTCCACAGGGCATGTATTCATGAGGGCACATGTCCTTAAGTGTACTATGCCCACGGCTCATGGATGTACGTCCTCTGAGAACTTGTGCCCACAGACATGCGTATGGACCCTAAGACAAGTGGACATGTTCGCATGGACATATGTGTGTCCCTAAGACAGGTGAGTGTGTGTGCATGAGCATACGTGTGCCCCCGAGACAAGTAGACATATGCCCAAGGACGCACATGTTCCTAAGACAGAGACGTGTGCCCATCATCAAATGTGTGCTCCTGAGCAGATGGACGACCCGTGCCGCTGTCCCCTTGATCACGGGCCAACCAAGGCCAACCAGGCCCCCGGCCCGGGCCGCACCCCTCTGTAGGGTCGCACGGACACGCGCACCCCCGTGCGGCCACTCTAGGGAATCACAGAGCGCGCCCCGCCCGTCCCGCCTCGGCGCCTGCGCACGCCGGGACTTTTACGGCGCCGTAAAGCAGCTCGGCCGAATTGGCTGCCGCAAGTCCCGGTGAGACCCCGCCCGTCACCACCCCTCCCGGCGCCGTGCCGCGTCCGTTCCCCGACCCCTCTCCGCGGGTCTTTGGGTCCTGGGTCAGGGTCTCGGCGTCCACGATCCCCGGAATCCCTCTTCGGCCCACCCCGGGGGACCATGAGGAGGGTGGGCTCCTTCCCGATCCCTCTGCCTGGTCCATGCCGGGGCCGGGGTCGCGGGATCCCGGTCTTTCCACGGCTTAGCTCACCAACCCCATGGCAGGCGGGTGGAGGGGTCTCAACACTCCCCCCTCCCCTCTCGCGCGCTGGGCAGTCCCCATGTAGGCAGCTGCGCACCGGGGCAGGGGCGTCCTGGAGCTCTTGAGATTCCCCTCCCGTGGTCTTTTCATCCCCCACGCAGACCTGGTTGGGGCCCTCTCAGCATCCCCAGACCCTTCCGGCTTCTGGCCAGGTGCCTGCGTAGTGGGGGCGGGGTTCTCAGTTACCCCTGCCGAACCCACCCTTAGCAGGGGTGTGTGTGTCTCAGAGACCTTGGGATTCCCCGCCCCGCCCCATCCGCTGCCATTCCCATCGCTGATCCACATTATTTTTTTTTTTTTTTTTTTTTTTGGTCTCAGCACCCACTAGGGATTTTCTCCCAGCAACCCCCTTCCGGGTCTCTCGCCACCGACAGCCGTGGCTTCACGCCCTGTGTTGGGAGGATCACTGCCCCCCTTCCTGGCTCCCCTAACCCCCGGGTCCGACAGTCTGCCCCCTCCCTCTTTCCACGGTGCAGCTACCTTTCTGGAAAGCACGCGGGTGGGGGGTTCCCAACGCCTTCTCTGGCTGCCCCTCCAGTCTTTTTACAAACGCAGGCCCACTCAAAGAGGCATGCTTCGTGCATGACAAATTGGTGCTGCCCGAGGGTGCGGGTTTGGAAGGGTTCCCAGCATCCTCTCCTGGCTTGCCCCATGTGTCTTGCCTGTTCCCCAAGCCCCCAACCCTCCTGGCCGTTGGTCTCCACACACCCGCTACTCCTCTCTCCCAGTTTCTCTGACTTTCCGCAGGGGAGAGGCAGGGAAGTTCTCTTCACCCAGGGAAGTCAGCGCTGTTGCTGCTGGAGCGCATGGCGGGGGGAGGGATAGTTGCAAGTGTACTCTCACGGCCCCCATCCTCGTCCCCTTCCTGCCCTAGGTTTGACGCCCCCCTCCCCGCGCACTAGTTTTCTGGTTACTCGTACAGGCGGCGGAGGGCTTAGCACGGTGCTTTGAACGCACAAGGATCACCTGGAACTCGAGGGGTGGTTTCGAGCGCCCCCTTCTGGTCCCCCTCTTGTCTCTCCTCCCACCTTCCCCCTCCACCCCTCTCCCTCCCAAATCCTCTCCTCGCCTAAGGTACAAGCCTACCCCCTCTCCCGTTTGGCCGTCGCTGGCTAGGCGTAACGGAGGTATGCTTTACGCTCAGGTGGGTACCTCCTTTCCTTCTACTCATCTCTTCCCACGTGGGAAATCACTGATGGAGCGCACAGGGAGGTGGTAGAGAGGGGCTCCTTCCCGCCTCTGACACCCACGTTTTCTCGTCTCCCCGCAGGGCAGCGGCGGCATGGAGGCGCGCTTCACGCGCGGGAAGTCGGCGCTGCTGGAGCGCGCGCTGGCCCGGCCGCGCACCGAGGTGAGCCTGAGCGCCTTCGCGCTGCTCTTCTCCGAGCTGGTGCAGCACTGCCAGAGCCGCGTCTTCTCTGTGGCGGAGCTGCAGGCTCGCCTGGCCGCGCTAGGCCGCCAGGTGGGCGCCCGCGTTCTGGATGCGCTGGTGGCTCGCGAAAAGGGCGCCCGGCGCGAAACCAAGGTGCTGGGCGCCCTGCTCTTCGTTAAGGGCGCCGTGTGGAAGGCGCTCTTCGGCAAGGAGGCCGACAAGCTGGAGCAGGCCAATGACGACGCCCGCACCTTTTACATCATCGAGCGGGAGCCGCTCATCAACACGTACATCTCCGTGCCCAAGGAGAACAGCACGCTCAACTGCGCCAGCTTCACGGCTGGCATCGTGGAGGCGGTGCTCACGCACAGTGGCTTCCCCGCCAAGGTCACGGCGCACTGGCACAAGGGCACCACGCTCATGATCAAGTTCGAGGAGGCGGTCATCGCCCGAGACCGGGCCCTGGAGGGCCGCTGATTCCGCCCCCCCCCCCCCAATCCTTATAAAGGATGAAGATAGCCCCCTTCCCAAGCGTGTCTTGTGTCTTGTGTGAGGGCCTCAGAGATCCGCTCAACACCTTGACCCGGGAATTCCCTGGCGGTGCAATGATTAGGACTCGGCGCTTTGGCACTTTCACTGCCGAGGGTGCGGGTTCAATCCCTGGTCAGGGAACTAAGACCCCGCAAGCCCCGTAGCGTGGCCAAACAAAACGAAAACACCCACCTTGACCCAGGCCCCTGCCTCAGGCTGCTGAGGGATGCCAAGGCCCAAGCGTTTTTATTTATTATTATTATCTTTAAAAATATTTTATTTATTTATTTGGCTGCTCCAGGGTCTTAGTTGCGGCATGCGGGATCTAGTTCCCTGACCAGGGATCGAACCCGGGCCCCCTGCGTTGGGAGCACGGAGTCTTAACCACTGGGCCACCAGGGAAGACCCCCCAAGTGTGTTTATAGTACAATGGGGAGGTGGGGTGGGGGCAGAGGGAAGATAAACCAGGCCCAAGGAGTTGCTGGTATGGCTGCAGTAGGGAGAATGCTGGCACCTTCCGGAATCGCAGCTGGAGGCCATCCCTCGGCTGAGGAGGTGGGTGTGGGGGGAGTATCAGGGTGGAGAGATCAGGCCAAGGGAGACTCTCTAGACCAGGGGCTGGCACACTTTTTCTGTAAAGGACCAGAGGGTGAATAGTTTGCGCCCAGCAGCCTCTGTCCAACTACTTGCACTGTAGACAGCAGTAGGTTAAGGAGTGGGTGTAGCTGTGTGTCTAGAAAACAGACAGAGGGTGGTTGTTTGTCAACCCTCCACACCTTTTTTTTTTTTAATTTATTATTTATTCTATTTTTGGCTGCGTTGGGTCTTCGTTGCTGCACACGGGCTTTCTCTAGTGGCGAGCAGGGGCTATTCTTCGTTGCGGTGGGCGGGCTTCTCATTGCGGTGGCTTCTCGTTGCAGAGCATGGGCTCTAGGCGCGCGGGCTTCAGTAGTTGTGGCACGTGGACTCAGTAGTTGTGGCGCACGGGCTTAGTTTCTCCACGGCACGTGGGATCTTCCTGGACCAGTGCTCGAACCCGTGTACCCTGAATTGGCAGGCGGATTCTTAACCACTGCACCACTAGGGAAGTCCCCAACCCTTTTTTTTTTTTTTAAACCCTTGCTACTCAAAAGTGTGGTCCCGGGCCTCGGTGTCAGCATCCTCCAGGAGCCTGTCGGAAATGCAGACCCTCAGGCCCACCCCAGACTACCCTCTCAGAGCCTGCATTTTAGCGAGGTCCCCAGGGGATTCCTGTGTGCAAACTGGGGCGACTGCCCCCCTCCACCCCCCAAGAGTTTCCAATGCTGCAGATCTGGGGTGAGCCGGGGATTTGCATCTCTAACAAGTTCCTAGGAACTTTTGTTAACTCCAGGGGCCTCACTTTGAGAACCCTGGCCTGAGAGACCTGGTTCTCTAGGGGAAACAGGCAGGTTCACTTGAAAGTCATCTGGGTGCTTAAAATAGTTTGCGGTTCATCTCTAAACACATGATCCCATTACCTGAACACACGTTCCTTGTTGACAAAGGAAAGTAACTACATTTCAGGCAAACTGCCCTTTTGACCACCACCCTTGGTCTCTTGATCACTCCTCACACTTCCCGCCACCCCAATGAAAGCCCTTCAGGACTTTGGAGGGGAAAATGTCTTCACACTTTCGCTTCCCCCCTCACGCCCTTGGCCAAGACCTGAACAAGTGTGTTTTGTTTGTTTTCTTTTTTTGCGGTTCGCGGACCTCTCACCGCTGCGGCCTCTCCCATTGCGGAGCACAGGCTCCGGACGCGCAGGCTCAGTGGCCATTGCTCATGGGCCCAGCCGCTCTGCGGCACGTGGGATCCTCCCGGACCGGGGCACGAACCCGCGTCCCCTGCATCGGCAGGTGGACTCTCAATCACTGCGCCCAGGGATTCTCAGCGGGGGGACACCCTGGGCCAAACTCCTGGACGGGCTGCTTTCCAACTCCAGGGTTGATACTCTGCCTCTCAGGAAGACGTCCACCTGTGCCCCCATGTTCCACCTACCAACCAGGGCTAGGCCAGGCTGTCCACCGAGCAGGGAGGGGCCTGGCTGGAATGTCCCCGGACCGTGCACTCCAAGAGAGCAGGCACCGTGTTACCTCATCTGTCATGCTGTGTCCCCAGCTTGAGGACAGGTAGCCCTCAGTACATGTCTACTGAATGAATGACTCTGGTGGCCTGAGGCTGTTCATTCTGGGCCCCCAAATGTCCCTCTCAACCTTGATCAGGGCTAATTATGGGGACCTGAACCTACTGCATGTTTTGCTGGGTGACAGGCGAGGAACATTTTTAGCAGGGGAGAAAGTTGTCAGGTGGGCAACAGAGAGAGGTCACTGGGGGCCACTGGGTGGGCAAAGATGGCAGGAGGCCTGGGAGGTGGGGACCCTGGGGGACTTTCATGGAGGCCAGGTGGGGGTGGGGACACTGCGGGGGGCTGTCACCTGGTCCAGGAGCCAGAGGAGGTGGCCTGGGGCAGTGGCAATGGGGATGGAGAGAAGCAGGTCGGTTTGAGATGAGATGGCCTTTATGATGGGAGGGACGTGGGGGTGGGTGCTTGGAAGATGCTATGGAAAATGACCAGTGTGGGTGGACAGCTGGGCAGTGAGGACACAGGAAGGAGGAGAGAAAGTTTGGGAACAAGTCCTGCTGGGCTGTGGGGAGGCCACAGGATGGGGTTCTGGATAGAGGCTGGGCCTGTGATGGAATCTGGAGCTTCAGAGCTTCTAACAACTCTGCAGGCCCAGGCGCCCCAGCCCGAGGCCATACTGGTGCCCAGTGGCCCTACATGTTCTAACTGGGACTCAACGACTTGCGTGATGCTAGGTTCCTGCCAAGACTCAATTTAGACACCCACACAACACACACACACGCCACAAAAGCACAAATCGACATGCAAAGACATCCACACAACACACATACAAAGATTCAGACAGGGTTTCCCTGGTGGTGCAGTGGTTGAGAGTCCGCCTGCCGATGCAGGGGACATGGGTTCGTGCCCTGGTCCAGGAAGATCCCACACGCCGCGGAGCCGCTAGGCCCGTGAGCCATGGCTGCTGAGCCTGCACTTCCGGAGCCTGTGCTCCGCAACAGGAGAGGCCACAGCGGTGAGAGGCCCGCGTACCGCAAGAAAAAAAAAAAAAGATTCAGACACACGGACAAACAGCACTATCCAACCACAGATACCTACACAATGCAAAACTGCACATGCCCCACGTGCACACAGACACAACCCAGAGGCATCTACACAACACACACAAAGATACAGACCACAGGATATCACCAAACCACACACGTACACAACGCATACACTTAGATATACACAGACACAGACAAATACACAGAAATGCACAGAGGTACACACAACACACACACAAACACACAGAGACAACACACAGTGGGACTACAGATGCAAGATAGACGCACCCAATGTGCACACAGATACACACAGCGTAATCACATGCACACATAAACACAAACGCACATATCAATGTACCAAAACATACACACACAAAACGCACATAGAGACACACCACAGATATGCAACACACATGCACACGCGCAAGTACACGGTCATACAGACACACACGTACGCCCTCTACCGGTCTTCTGCAGAACTGTTTCCAAAGAGGGCTTGATGGACAGAAGCAGGGCCCTCCTCCAGCAGCCCTCCTGCTGGAGGAGGGGAGGAGGGCTGGACTTGGCCCTCCTCTCCCCACCCCCCATCCCCCACAGGCCTCAGTTTCCCCTTAGGACCTCTCCCTCCACCTCTGTACCACCGCCCGGCTTCAGTCACCCCCAATCCTTGCTACTTCCCACATCTCTGTGTTCAGCCCCGTGCATCTCCTGTGCATCGTTCGTTCATGCGACGAAAAAACTCATCAATAGTCAATCTAAGAAAGAAACGGAGAATTTTATTGGAGCCAACCTGAGGATTATAACCTGGGAGACAGTCTCTCAGAGAGCTCTGAGGGCTGTTCCGAAGAGGTAAAGGGGGAGGCCAGTATAGATGTGATTTTGGAGAAGGAGGGTTCGTGCAATCGAGCAGTCATCTTCTTATTAATTTTTTAACTTTAACTTTTTAATTTTTTTATTTTTGGCTGTGCCACGTGGCATGTGGGATTTTAGTTCCCCAACCAGGGATGGAACCCACACCCCCTGCATTAGAAGCACAGAGTCTTAACCACTGGACCACCAGGGAAGTCCCTCATCTTTTTTTTTTTTTAATTTTATTGAAGTATAGTTGATTTACAATGTTGTGTTAATTTCTGCTATACAGCAAAGTGACTCAGTTATACATATATATTCTTTTTCATATTTCATATTTGAGTACTCATCTTGGTAGAAGGTTGCTGCTGTTCTCGACGAACAGATATCTTAGTTAATGGTTTTAGTGGTTTCCTAAGGATGGGATGATGCAAGAAACTGAGTTCATAAAACTGTCTTCTGGAAATCTCTGTCTATCCGATGGCCAGTTCTGCCAATTTTGCTACAGCACAAAGTGCCTCATCCTGATCTTCGCCCTGAATTTCTTGTTGTAGGTCGGCAACTGCAGTGGCTAATGACTTGATTCTTGTAGAACTGGATGGTGGGCAATAAACATTCTTTGTTTTACAATCCCCTCCCTTTCGGTCTTAATTTTGACCAAAGTTTGGGAGGCATTTCGTGACCAATTTGTCCCATGGTGCTAGGAATGCTCATTCCAGGTCTGGCAAAGATTTCATGGATAGAGGCACTCAGTGTGCTATTAGTGGACTGTTACAGTAGCCAAAAGCTTCTGGACTACCTCTCTTACTAGCTCGTTATGGTCCAGGAAATGGTTCCCTCTGTTGCTTCTTCCCATAGCTAGAGTTACACTATTAAAATCACTGATCTTATAAGACTATATATTTGATCAACCGTTTCAAGTCACCTAATCATGATTAAATCTACCTGAGGCTCGATTACACATTTTTTTAAAGTCTTCTTTTTAATAAATTTATTTATTTTATTTTAGTTATTTATTTTTGGCTGTGTTGGGTCTTTATTGCTGCACATGGGCTTTCTCTAGTTGCGGCGAGTGGGGGCTACTCTTTGCTGTGGTGCGTGGGCTTCTCATTGCGGTGGCTTCTCTTGTTGCAGAGCATGGGCTCTAGGCACGTGGGCTTCAGTAGTTGTGCACATGGGCTCAGTAGTTGTGGCTCGTGGGCTCTAGAGCGCAGGCTCAGTAGTTGTGGTGCATGGGCTTAATTGCTGTGCAGCATGTGAGATCTTCCCAGACCAGGGCTTGAAGCATGTCCCCTGCATTAATAGGTAGATTCTTAACCACTGCACCACCAGAGAAGTCCCTCGATTACACATTTGGTAATGAAAGAAACAATAATCTGGTAAAATAGGCAGAATACAAGTAATATAGGTAGTGGCATTAATAAGGTCATAAGTAAGTATTTAAGCTGAGAACTACCATTAGGTACTGCCCAGGATCGCCCCAGGTTGTCTGACCAGTCTGTTCTGCATCCATCTCTATCTTTTTTTTTTTTTAAAGAAGATGTTGGGGGTAGGAGTTTATTAATTTATTTATTTATTTTTGCTGTGTTGGGTCTTCGTTTCTGTGCAAGGGCTATCTCTAGTTGTGGCAAGCGGGGGCCACTTTTCATCGTGGTGTGTGGGCCTCTCACTGTCGCGGCCTCTCCTGTTTCAGAGCACAGGCTCCAGATGCTCAGGCTCAGTAGTTGTGGCTCACGGGCCTAGTTGCTCCATGGCATGTGGGATCCTCCCAGACCAGGGCTCGAACCTGTGTCCCTGCATCGGCAGGCAGATTCTCAACCACTGCGCCACCAGGGAAGCCCATCCATCTCTATCTTTAAAGAAAATGGTATATTAGCATTGTATGGAAAGTTCACCGAAGATGTCTGCACCTATAAGGCGAGTGGTGGCTCGTCGTGACCCCTTACAGATTGTGGAAGGAATGTCACCGTCTAAGGAGTTACAAGGCTGGCGCCAGAAGGAGAAAATTGATCTTTATGGTTGAGCAGGTATTTCTGCCGTTGGGGAGGTCTGGTTCACGCCTAATGCAGATGCACGATGCACACAAGAGGGCGAGGGAGGAGACCAAAGGGCAGAGGAAAGATTTTATGTTTAAATTTTTCTTGTCTCCCCTTAAAATGTGAATTTTTATTTCATCACTGTCATTCACTCATTCATTCATTCATGCATCCAGTGAGACACTGGACACCATGATGGGCCCTTGGGGCTGATGTCACGAACAAGCTGGACAAAAACTCTACCCTTAGGGCTTCCCTGGGTGGCGCAATGGTTGAGAGTCCACCTGCTGATTCAGGGGACACGGGTTCGTGCCCCAGTCCGGGAGGATCCCACATGCTGCGGAGCGGCTGGGCCCGTGAGCCATGGCCGCTGAGCCTGCGTGTCCGGAGCCTGTGCTCCGCAACGGGAGAGGCCACAGCAGTGAGAGGCCCACGTACCACACACACACACACAAAAACTCTACCCTTGGAGCTGACGTTCTATCCGGGGAGACAGACAAATGTCAGATGGTGACGGATGTCAGAGACATAAAGGAGATAGGAGGAGGGGGTGTCAGAGGCACTATTTAAATAGTGATCCAGGAAAGCTCTCTGAGCGGGTAATGTTTAGCTGGAACCCCTGCAGAAAATGAGACCCCAGCTCATGGATAGAGGGAGGGATCCCCAGCAGGGGAAACAGCACGTACAAAGGGCAAAGAAGAGCCTGCAAGGCCCCGTGTAGCTGCCACCTTCCCCTTCTGCACACGCCTGGGGATCCCCTGGGCAGCAGGGTCTGTTGGAGGAAATCTAGGGGGGCGGGCTTGATGAGCTGAGTGAGCCCAGATGCGACCTCTGCCCCGGGCTGAGCACAGCATTGCCCACCACCACCTGCCTCCTCCCCACCCCATCAGCCACATTCCTTATCCTTTGACTGGTCCTGTCTCTCCTCTTCCACGACCCCATCCCCGGTCATCATCTTCCCTCCTGGACAATGGTGGCAGCCCCCTCTCCATCAGCCACAGGACCACATCTTCCCCCCGCTTCCAACCCTCCATGCCTCCCCTGCCTGGAGTTCAAGGGCTTTACCTGCTGCTGCTCAGCTTCTCCAGCCACACCTTCCCCCACCCCCACTTCCTACAAGACTCCCCAGGTGCACTCTTACACCTCAGGGCCTTTGCACTAGCAGCTCCCACTCCTGGGGTGCCAAGCTGGCCTGCAGTGACAGTTTGCATGGAGGCCTCCCTGACTTCAGAGGCCGGGCTGGGGGTCTTCTCTGAGACCCCACAGTCCTCTGTATTCCCCTTACCCAGTCCATCTGTGTTAGGTGGGCCTCTCCTGGGACCCGGGGTTCCCCGCGGGTAGGACCTGGGCACCCTTCCTGGAGGGGCCCTGAGCTCACAGGCAGATGCGCCCCTCCTTACTCCCCTTCCCAACCATCATCCACGCAGAGAGCAGGTCAGCAGGAAGAGGAAAGGCACGTGTGGGATGGGAAGGGGCTGATTCTGCATCGTCACGTCCTGGAGCCTCACGTGGCTGATGTTTTTTTGTGCTGTTGTTGGGTGGGGAGGGCTTGGAGGGGGGGCTCAGGATGAGGGGGACACAGAGGCTGGCTTGTCCACATCCTTCCTTCTGGAGAGACTCCCAGGCCCAATGCCCACTCCCTCCAGCCCCTCCAGGCCCCAGCACGTCCCCGGGGACCAGGGACCAGGGAACTGAGCCAGCCCACCCTGGGAATCCTGAGAGCATTCCAGGACTGCACTGGGAGATTCGGGGGTTTCTCTCTGACATTGCCCATGGTTCTCTGAGAGGATGAGATATTGTGTGGGGACCAGGCTAGAGGATGGCTCCCAGCCCCCTTGAGATACAGAAATCTTGGACCCCAGGCTCCACCATCAGGGACCCATGCTCTGACCTTCCTGGAGACCCAGGAATCCAAACCCTTAAGGACCCAAGAAGCCAGGACCCCAAGCCCCACACTCAGCGACCCAGGCCCCTAGCCCTTTGGAGATCCAGGATTTCAGGACCCCAGTCCTGACTTTCAGGACCCCAGAAATCCAGGCCCCCAGGCCCCCAGCCCCTTAGGGACCCAGGAAGCCAAGACCCTAATTTTTTTTTAACACTGGCTCTGTTTTGTTTTATTTATTTGTTTGTTTGTTTGTTTGTTTATTCCCAGTTTTTTGGCCATGCTGCATGGCTTGCGGGATCTTAGTTTGCGACCAGGGATTGAATCCCAGCCACGGCAGTGAAAGCGCCAAATCCTAACCACTGGGCCACCAGCGAATTCCCCCAAGATCCCAGTCTTGACCCTCAGGAACCTAGAAATCCAGGACCCCAGGTCCTCAGTCCCTCAGGGACCAGGCCCCTAGACCTTAAGGACTTTGGGCTAGGATGGTGAGTGAGGTTTTTCTGCTCCGTCTGGCTCTTCGGCGGGCTGGTTCCCTAGGTTGGTCAGGACAGTAGGAGTGCTGCCCTCTTCTGGATATACCTGGTCACTGCTTCCCCCGACTGGGTGACTCCCCACAACCCGCGTGGGTGAGAGAAGGCCATGGATTCCCAGCTCCACCTGCTTCTCCTGTGGGCCTCAGTTTCCTCATCTGTAAAGTGGTGATATGCACAATTCTCCCACGTAGGTTGTCGTGTGCATAAGTCCTTCCGCACAATTAAAAAAAGTCTCTTCCACAGGATAGAGAGAAGCCAGCAACAAATGGGAGCGCTGTTAGCACTATTTCCCGAAACACATCGCTGTCACATATCTCCCATTATTAATACCACCACCACCCCCGCCACAAAGCACAAAGGCTCTTGGAAGAAAACTCCCTGCAGCCAGCAGGGCCCTGTGTGGCTGGCACCTTCCTTGCCTGCATTGTTCCTTTGCTGAGCTCCAGCCACATCTGCACACTTTTCTGTTTTTTGAGCCCTCTGGCTGGCCCTTCCTCATCCTCCAGTTCTCTGCCCTCCAAGAGAAGTGGTCCCGGCTAAAGCGGCCCCTAGCCCCTCAGTCACCCTGTCAATGGTCTCTATGATCCCCACCTGTGAAGGTGTCTGGTTTGCTTATATCTTGTATGGTGCCCATTAGAACACGAGTTCCAGAAGGGCAGGGGCAGTGCCTGTTGTCACCACCGAGTCCTCAGCCCGTGGCTCAGGGCTAGGCACACAGTAGGTGCTTTACAGGCATCGCATCTGTAGGAGTTTCTTAATGACTGCTGTAAGGAATTACCTCAAACTGGCTGGCTTTAAACAATGTAAGTGTATTATCTTACAGTTCTGGAGGTCAGAAGTCCAATACAGGTCTCACTGGCTAAAATCAAGGCTTGGACAGGGTTGCCCTCTTCCTGGACATTCTAGAGAGAATGTTTTCTTAGCTTTTCCAGCTTCTAGAGGCCCCCCACTTTCAATGGCCTGTGGTCCCTCCCTCCATCTTCAAAGCAAACAGTGTAGCATCTTCCAACCTTTCTCTGGCTCTGATCCTCCTGCCTTTCTCTTATAAGGGCTCTTGGGATAACACTGGGCTCACCCGAGTAGTCCACGGTCGTCTCCCCATCTCCAGATCCTTAACTTAATCTCACCTGCAAAGCCCCTTTCACCCTGTCAGGTTGCCTATTCACAGGTTCCAGGGATTGGGACGGAAACATCTTTGGGGGTCATCTTTCAGCTGACCACAGCACCTGAGGAGGTAGATGTTATTATTGTTCCCATTTGATAGATGCAAAAACTGAGGCTCAGGGAGGCAAAGTCACTTGCCTAGGCTCACCCATCGAGTAAGTGGCAAGCACAGGTTCTAGACTGTGGTCCTTCTGTCTGCATCTGCCAAATCCATCCATTTGAGCCATCTGTGAGTGGACGTGGGGACATAGGAGAGGGAAGAGTTGAGGGCGGGGTGGTGAGGTGGATGGCAAAGGGGCTGCCAAGGGGACAGGAGGAGTGTATGTTCTGTCCTACCCTAAGGGCTTCCCCAGATACCTCAGCCAACCCAGTAAGATGCCTCAGGATCCCAGGGGGGTTCCTGGAATTGGGGGGAGGGATGCGGGAGGTTGGAAACGACAAGCTACTCTGTCCCAAGTTCACTTCCTTGGAAAGTGGGGTGACAGATAGGGCCGTTCCATCCAGGAAACCCTGGCTGGGCTCCAAGGTCATCTTTGATTTGCTGACTCAGCCCCAGACAGTGGGGTCATGTGGTCACTCAGGGGGCTGTTGGTAAGAACACATACTGGGAAAGGGTAAGAGGGTGACCGGAAGGGGTCTCTTCTGCCCCCAACCCCCTGCTTCCCAGCGCAAGCCCCTTTGGCCTCTCCAAGACAGACCCTGCTTTCCCTCCCCCACCTCACTCCTTAGGATAGGAGTGCAGGGAGCAGGGGGACTGCTTTTCCAGAATGTTCCACTTCCAATTTCACCACGTGGGCACACCACCTTCTATTTCTCCTCATCACCTCCTCTTCATCACCTGCCAGACTGTGAGCCCCAAGAAGGCAGCAACCACAACCTGAACCCCAACATTTCATTATGACAATTTTCAATCATACAGAAAAGTTGAGTTTTAGAATGAAAATCCATCCCTAGATTCTACAATCAACACTGTCTATATTTGCTTGATTACAAATCTGTTCATCCATCCACCCCTCAATCCATTTTATTTTTCATGCATTTCAAAGTAAGGTGCAGACATTAGCCCACTCCAGCCCCCTAAATATCAATACTAAATCCCCCCCCCCAAATGCTCCAACCCACAGACCGTGAACTAGAGGTCAAAGTTCACTGGCTGCTCTCCTACCTTTTTTCCCTTTTGAGTAAAATAACTTAGAATGAAATACACAAATTCCAGCAGTGTTTTCTTGGAGCTTTGACAAATGCATTCACCTGTGTAATCCAAACTTCTATCAAGGTACAGAATGTTTCCATCATTCCAGAAAGTTCTTTCATGGTCCTTCCCAGGAAGTCTCTGCCTCTGCTCCTGGGGAACCATTGTGCCCACAATTTTCCAAGCTTGAGTAGTTCTGCCTATTCTAGAACTTCATATAAATGGGTACATAGCGTATATACGATTTTGTGGGTGGCTGCTTCCACTCAGTCTAAGGTTTTTTACCTCTTGTTCTCCACTGGAACTCCAGTGCCTGGCATGCAGTAAGTGCACAAGAAATGTTTCTGGGTGAGAAAGTGATTGCATTGAATGAATGAACGAATGAATGAATGAAATTGCTCCTTGTTCACAGAGACTTGCTCTCCCATCAGCTCCCCCCTCTCCAGCTTCTCTCTGGCCAGCCTCCCCCTTGGTCTGCTGAAGCACCACTATTGTCACCCCCAGAAGGCCTCTCTTTGGGGTGCAGTCAACAACTCTTCTATTTGTCTCTGTTCAGGGGGCCGTAGTTCCAAATAGCAGAGACCCCTCCCCAACCTCCTGCTTCCCAGCCCCCTTCCCCGTCTCATCTTCCCATGAAAACACGTGCTATCAGGCACGTGTAAACCTGTGTTTCCTGCCCTCCCACAATATCAGCTTCAATTTCCAGCCTCATTTCCGCCCCTCCTGCTCTTCTCTAGATAAGCACCTCCACCTGGTTCTAGAACTGCTAAAGCCTCTCTTGGGTCAAAAATACCCTCCCCGAGCAACCAGAGCCTGGAGACATCGCTGAGTATTGGGGATGCAAAAAAGGGTGCAACCACTTTGGAAAACTCTTTGGCAGTTTCTTACAAAGTTAATCACTTACCTACTATCTGACCCACTCCCAGGTATTTACCCAAGAGACGTGAAAACTGAAATCCATAAAAAGTTCTGTATGAGATGATTCACAGTAGCTTGATTCATATTCTCACATTCAAACAACACAAACATCTGTCAACAGGTGACTGGATACACAGATGGTGGTCCAGCCAATCAATGGTAGCTGATTCAGCAATGAAAAGGAACAAACTACAACAGCGTGGGTGAATCTCAAAAACACTATATGCCTAGAGAAAGAATCCAGGCACAAAGCACTACACACTGTACGATTCAATGTATATGGCATTTGAGAAAAGAAAAATCTCATCAATAGTGATGGAAAGCAGGTCAGTGGTGGCCTGGGGGAGGGGAGGAGGTGAGGATTGACTGGGAAGGGACAAGAGGGAATTTTAGGAGGTGACGGAAATGTTCTATATCTGCAGTGCAGTGGTGGCTACACAGCTGTATACATTCCTCAAAACTTGTTAAATTGTAAGCTTGAAATAAGTGCATTTAAAATAAAAATTTTTTTTCAACTGTTGTAAAATAAACATAACATAAAATTTACCATCTTAACCATTTTTAAGTGGACAGTTCAGGAGTGTTAAGTATATTTGCATCGTTCTGCAACAGATCTCCAGAATTGTTTCATCTTGCAACACTGAAACTCTGTACCCATTAAACAACAGTATTTGTCCTTTTGTGACTGGTTTATTTCACGCAGCATAATGCTGTAATATGTGTCAGAATTTCCTTCCTTTTTAAGGCTGAATAATATTCCATTATATGGATGAGTATGTTTGGTTTATCCACTCATCCATTGATGGACACTTGGGTTGCTTCTACCTGTTGGCTATTGTGAATAATGCTGCTATGACCATGGGTATGCAAATATCTTTTCAAGACCCTGCTTTCAGTTCTTTTGGATATCTATCCAGAAGTGGAATTGCTGGGTCACATGGAGTTTCTGGGGGGAGCCTGATCCTCGTGACCTTGATTTCAGTCCAGTGAAACTAATTTTGTTTCTTTATTTTCTCTTTTTGGCTGCACTGCACAGCATGTGGGATCTTAGTTTCCCGACCAGGGATCGAACCCATGCCCCCCTGCAGTGGAAGCATGGAGTCTTAACCACTGGACCGCCAGGAAAGTCCCAATGAAACTAATTTTGGACTTCTGACCTCCACAACTGTAGAATAGTTGTATATTGTTTCAAGCCACCAAGTTGGTAGGCATTTGTTACAGCAGCAGTAGGAAACTCATACTCTTCCAAGCTGACTGTCTGGAAATTCATCAGTCTGGTCAACAGTCTACTAGGTATTTTATCTGCCCAGAAGTCAGATGGCTCCTGGGAAAGGTCAGTGCCTTGCTCTGGGTTGGAGTTTATTTATTTATTTATGGCCACACCACTTGGCATGTAGGATCTCAGTTGCCCCACCAGGTATCGAGCCTGCACCCCCTGCAGTGGAAGTGTGGAGTCTTAACCACTAGACTGCCAGGGAAGTCCCCTGGGCTGCAGTTTAGAGGATTCAGAGAAGGGTTGGGGGGTTCCTGGTTACAGCACTGAAAGATTCTGCCTGGCCAGGGAGTTTAGGTGCTGTTCCCTCCTGTTCCTGCTTAGTGGATGCTCTCAGGGCTGGGCAGCTTGGGGGCTCTGAGCAGCTTTGGTTCTGGACTCAGCTCTGCACAGAACTAAAAGCTGCTAGCCTGTCACTCCCCTCAGTTGGACAGTTGGACCCGTCTCCACTGGAAATTCTGGGAGAGCCCCCAGGTCCCCAAGACGGGAGCAGGAAGCTTTGGGAGTTCAGGGTAAATTCAGATCAAAAGTCTCCAGTTGATAAAGCTAGGCTGTGTGCACCCCACACCCCCAAAATGGGTTCAGCCATACCTTACACTTTCCAACACCCTCTGCCTGCAAAGCCCTCCCTTCCCAGTTCCATGTGCTGAAATCCCATTGTTCTTGGAAAGTCCATCTTCTCTGGGTGTATTTCCTGAACATCCCACAGAACCTGGGTGCCTGAGATGAAATGGACATGCTCATCAGATCCAGGCAGCCCCTCTCCCACCTGTCTCAGGGCCTTGTGTCAGGCTGCCTGTGGTCTCCACAATAGGGTGACAGTCTCCTCAAGGAACAGGGCCAGCACTGCAGCATCTCAGCAGAGTTCCTCTCCCTGGGGACACAGGTGGCTCCTTCAAATGCATCATATCACTCCTTCATGTATTCCTCAATCGAGTCACTGGTCACATTGTGCCAGGGGTAGGGATGGGGGTCAGACTCATTCCTGTGTCCCCAGTGCCCTACAGCCCCTGGCCCAATGCAGGTTACCCACTGGGTTTGGGGGGCATCATAGGCCCCTGAGGTCAGGGTCACTCACATGGGTGACATCAGAGTCTCTGAGATAAAGCTTAGAACAGCTAACCAGAGCCAGAAGCCAAGATTCATTTCTCATTTATTGATGCTCCCTCGGGCTGCGAAGAAAGCTCTCAAAATCCCTATCTTTGAGGCCTTCCACCTGCATGGTAAAATACAAGTAAATCAAACAGCTCCATCCCTGAGTTACTTGATCTTGGTTAGGGAGGGCAATAGGGTCAGATCACAGGGCTGGGGAGCTCAGATTTTGGAGCGGGTGGAGACTAGGTGAGGTCCATGGGTGAAGGGTTGCAGTGAGGCTGGAGCGGAGGTTTCAGAGTGCGGTTACTGGCGTACGTTGTGGGTGGGGTGGGAAATTAATGGTGGTGGGCGGGGCCAGGACGGTGAGCGGCTCAGGCGATTGGACAAGTGCCAGTGGGCGTGACTCTGGGGCACTGGGGGAGGTCAGCAGCTGAGCCTCTTCTCACAGATCCAGCTGTCGTCTCTGTTGTCGCACGGTGCATCATTCCACATCCCCGTGCGGAGAATCATGATGCAGTCCTCGCGCCCCAGCGAGTCATTGGGCTCCCCCTGATTCCAGTGGCTGCAATGGTTTGGCGGAGGTGTTGCTGGGAGGCTAGGCTGAGGATGGCCATGGGGTCCAGCCTTCCTTTCCGGGGTCTAGCCTGTTTATTACTTGGGGCTAACCTAGACATCCTGAGGGTCTAACCTGAGCACACGCACCTGAGATATAACTTTCTAACCCCAGAATTTAACCCTAGTCACTTCCTGGGGTGTAGCCCGCCCATCCCTAAGGAGGCCCTGAGATCTGGCCGAAGCGCTTCTCCTAGGATCTGAACTGTCAGCCTCCCCAAGTCCCTTCCCTCACCTGAAGCTGAGCGGGACTCCGTCCACCCACTGGTAGCCCTGGATCCTGCGCGCCCTGCGCACGGCCCTCAGGCCCAGCCAGTAACCGCGGCCACCAGTGTTCCGATTTAGGAAGCCCTGGGCAAGAGGGGAGACTGAGCCACGCGTCCGTCCCGCCCCGCCCCCAACCACGCCGCCTCAGGTAAACTCCTTCTCCCCGCCCCCCAAAGCCGGAGCTGCGCACCTGCTCATCCAGGCCCCCGACAATCACCAGGTGCGCTCTGGCGCCCTCGCAGTGGCGCTGCGCCTCCACCCACGTGGCCCGTTGGGTGGAGAAAAGGTAACAGGAGCCCTGGAATGGCAGCCACGACTTGGGGCACTCCCCGCAGGAGCCTGCAGGGTGGCGAGGATCAAAGAGGTGATTTGCTCCCAAATGGAGCATATGGTGAGGATTGGGGAGGGGAGTGTTGGACCCCTGGGCTCAGAGTCGGAGCCACTGAGACCAGGCCAAGGTCAAAGGGTGGGGCCAGGCGGATCAGGGAACCCTGGGGCCCAAGGGCGGGATCCACTTGTCCTCGCCTCCCCCCTTCACCCCTCCGGGTCGTACTCACTGTTCCCGAGCCGGACTCCTTCCAGCGCTCGGAAGAGCTCACTGCGGATGTTCTCACGGTCCCTACCGGCTTCAGCCAAGCTCTGGGTCACTGCGAGGTAAAAGGAGTCCAGATTATAGCTAGGCTCAGCATCAATAATAAGGTCATGATTAGTTAAGGTCAGCATCCACTTCCGTGGTCATTGCCAAGGTCAAGAATGACATCACCCATTTTTGGATTGGGTTGTTTGTTTTTGTTATTGAGCAAACAACCCAATCCAAGAATGGGCAGAAGACCTAAATAGACATTTCTCCAAAGAAGATATACAGACTGCCAACAAACACATGAAAGAATGCTCAACGTCATTAATCATTAGAGAAATGCAAATCAAAACTACAATGAGATATCATCTCACACCAGTCAGAATGGCCATCATCAAAAAATCTAGAAACAATAAATGCTGGAGAGGGTGTGGAAAAAAGGGAACCCTCTTGCACTGCTGGTGGGAATGTGAATTGGTACAGCCACTATGGAGAACGGTATGGAGGTTCCTTAAAAAACTAAAAATAGAACTACCATGTGACCCAGCAATCCCACTACTGGGCATATATCCTGAGAAAACCATAATTCAAAAAGAGTCATGTACCACAATGTTCATTGCAGCTCTATTTACAATAGCCAGGAGATGGAAGCAACGTAAGTGTCCATCAACATATGAATGGATAAAGAAGATGTGGCACATATATACAATGGAATATTACTCAGCCATAAAAAGAAATGAAATTGAGTTATTTGTAGTGAGGTGGATGGACCTAGAGTCTGTCATACAGAGTGAAGTAACTCAGAAAGAGAAAAACAAATACCGTATGCTAACACATATATATGGAATCTAAGAAAAAAAAAAGATCATGAAGAACCTAGGAGTAAGACGGGAATAAAGACACAGACGTACTAGAGAATGGACTTGAGGATATGGGGAGGGGGAAGGGTAAGCTGGGACAAAGTGAGAGAGTGGCATGGACATATATACACTACCAAAAATAGACGGCTAGTGGGAAGCAGCCGCAAAGCACAGGGAGATCAGCTTGGTGTTTTGTGACCACCTAGAGGGGTGGGATAGGGAGGGTGGGAAGGAGGGAGACGCAAAAGGGAAGAGATATGGGAACATATGTATATGTATAACTGATTCACTTTGTTATAAAGCAGAAACTAACACACCATTGTAAAGCAATTATACTCCAATAAAGATGTTAAAAAAAAAAAAAAGAATGACATGACGGTCAAGGACTGTTATAGCTGGGTAGGGTCCAGTTGTGGTTGGGGTTAGGAGTTGCAGTCAAGGTCAGAGTCCAGAGGTCAGGGGCAGGATGGAGGACACGACTGGGGTCAATGGTCAGGATCACAGGACAGGTGGGGGTCACAGAGGGGTCCGGAGGTGAATCAAGGGTAGGGTAACAGCCGGGGTGAGGGGTGAGGGATCATGGCAATGTCCCGCCCTCACCGCGCTCGCTCAGTTCTTTCAGGGTGCTCTCCTGCTGGATCAGCTTCGACTGTGCCTCTCTAAGCTTGGTGCGCACGGTCTGCAGCTGCGCCTGAGTCCCCAGGCCTGGGAAGGGGGGCGAGAATGGCGGCGGGACATCTGAGACCAGCCCACCGCCCCCGCTACGCGCCAGGAGCCCCGCTCCCACTCGCCTCCTCCAATCCCGGCCACAAGCCCCGCCCCCTCTGTCCACCAGTCTCACAGCAGCTATTGCAGGCTCGGACCTCCTCCTTCAGGACACCCAGCACCGCCGTCTGCTTCGAGGCTGGAACGATCCCCCGTCCGCCCCACACACTCCAGGTCACCCTCGGGGACTCACAGGACCCTGCCCAACTCCAGGGCCAGCCTTGCGGACTGTGAGGTCCCCACCGACCCACCCACTATCCCGACACCAGGGTCCAAGACCCTTCTGCCCCCGAACTTTGGGGACCCAAGACCCTCTGTTCTGCACGTACAGTTTGTCCTCAGCAGATTCTGTTGGCCAAGCAGCGCCCCGCGCTCTGTGGAGGCTGAGGAGAGAGGGGGACTCGGGAACTCTCCCCGCGGCCCGAGGGGTGCAGGGACCCTGATCACCGGACACACAGAGTGGGTGGACAGGCGTGCAGCGCACGTGATGTGCACACACACCGACAAAGGACAAACACATTCACAGGCACATATGCACACACGTGGACTTGAGGATATGGGGAGGGGGAAGGGTAAGCACACAAACTCGTGCTCACACTCAGACCCAGGCAAGGGCCTGGGACCAGGCTGGTGTGCTCAGGGACGGAGAAAAGGTCTATGTCCCCAGGGGGGCTGGACATGACCTCCCCCATCATCCAGTCACTCACCCCTGGAAATCAGGACGCTCAGAACGAGGGCCCACAGGATTGTGACCACCAAGACAGCCACGGCCAGGAGGAGGGGTCTCTGTCCCCAGCGTCCCCAGTGCCCTGGGATAACACGGATGGATTCCTGAGTTCCTTCTGAGTTCCTCTGGTACCAGGACCACCCTGGATCCCTGGGCCCTGAGGACTGAGCCCTGGATGCTTTGGTTCCTCCCAGGAGACTGAGATTCAGAGAGGTAAGGTAACTTGTCTGTGGTCACACAGCCCCTAAGTGGCGGAGTTGAAATTTGAATCCAGGTCCAGCTGGCTCTAGGGCCTGTGGTGTCTCTCCTGCACTCACTACTTAGGCCTTCTCTTGGCTGATCCTCTCCATTCTCCCATCAAACCCCAAACCACTGGTCAGAGAGGGACCCAAGGGGACCTGTGAGGCAGCCCCATTGCTCATACCTCCTGAGACCTCCTCCAGCCTGCCATCCCACCTGCTGTACCCGGCAGTGTCCATGGTGATCAGGCACCCAGCTCTGGGAGTAGATATAAAAGTAGCCCCATCCCTCTCCCCGCCCCACCCACCCTCTTCCTTCCTTCCCTTCTCCTGTGTCTCAATTCCTGGTACAGAGAACCACTGACCAATCACAGCGATGGGCCCTTTCTGGGCTCAGCTGGGCTGGGCTGGGCTGCAGTAAGGGTGGGGTGGGGAGGGGAAGTGGGGAGTTGAGGGGAGTTGAGGGAGAGTAGAAGGAATGGGGGACGTGAAGTGTGTGTGGGTGTGTGTGTGTGTAGTCCCAGCCTCTTGGGCTCCCAGCCTCTTGGGCGCCCAGCCCCAGCCCTGGCCCTCACCAGCTACGTGT
Organism: Mesoplodon densirostris; assembly: GCF_025265405.1. Taxonomy (NCBI): domain Eukaryota; kingdom Metazoa; phylum Chordata; class Mammalia; order Artiodactyla; family Ziphiidae; genus Mesoplodon; species Mesoplodon densirostris. The sequence continues at coordinate 147,386,659 of NC_082663.1, read as the reverse complement.
TCCAGCAACAATTTCCAGGCTCTGCTGGGGCTTCACTTTGGAGCTCGGTCCGCATCACCTATAGGTCTGGCGTTTGCCTTCCTCCTGAGAGGGACAGGCTGAACCCAGCCAAGTTCAAGGCGGCTCCCTGCGGGTACCTGAGAAAGCCCCTTCCAGTGTGCCCCCCCACCAACCCCACGCCAGCTGCTCATGGCTCCTCCACTCCCCTGCAGGTGCCTGCCAGAAGCTACCTTTGACCCTGACCTTCATTCAGTCCTCTTCGACTAGAAGGGAGAACACAGCCAGTTGTTCCATGGAGGCCAGCTAAGCTTCTGGACTCTACTGTTGGGTGTGTGTGTAGGGTGTCCATGTGCAGCTTCTAGAAGCCTCTGTTTTTCTCCTCTGTGCAAAGGGGGACAGTGACAAGGCCTCCCTCCAAGGGATGCTGTGATAAAGAAATGAGGTTATGCATGGCAAGCCTTGGCACCATCCCCAAGCACAAAACCCTCCAAATGTCATTCATTCTTTCAACTAATATAGGACACCTACCACATGCCAGGCATCGATCAAGGAACTGAGGATACATCAATGAACTAAAGAAGAAAATTCCTTTTTTCTTGGAGTTAACATTCCAGTAGGGGGTAGGGAGAGACAGACAGTCAATAATGAACATAATTAAAAGGTAAGTTCGAGATTGGTTCAAGATGGCGGAGTAGAAGGATGTGCTCTCACTCCCTCTTGTGAGAACACCGGAATCACAACTAACTGCTGAACAATCATCGACAGGAAGACACTGGAATTCACCAAAAATGATACCCCACATCCAAAGACAAAGGAGAAGCCACAATGAGATGGTAGGAGGGGCGCTATCACAATAAAATCAAATCCCATAACTGCTGGGTGGGTGACTCACAGACTGGAGAACACTTATACCACAGAAGTCCACCCACTGGACTGAAGGTTCTGAGCCCCACGTCAGGCTTCCCAATCTGGGGGTCCGGCAATGGGAGGGGGAATTCCTAGAGAATCAGACTTTGAAGCCTGGCGGGATTTGATTGCAGGACTTCGACAGGACTGGGGAAATCAGAGACTCCACTCTTGGAGGGCACACACAAAGTAGTGTGTACGTCGGGCCCCAGGGGAAAGAGCAGTGACCCCACAGGAAACTGACCAAACCTACCTGCTAGTGTTGGAGAGTCTCCTGCAGAGGTGGGGGGCAGCTGTGGCCCACCAACGGACAAGGACACTGGCAGCAGAAGTTCTGGGAAGTACTCCTTGGCGTGAGCCCTCCCAGAGTCCACCATAAGCCCCACCAAAGAGCCCAGGTAGGCTCCAGTGTTGGGTCGCCTTAGGCCAAACAACCAACAGGGAGGGAACCCAGCCTCACCCATCAGCAGACAAGTGGATTAAAGTTTTACTGAGCTCTGCCCACCACAGCAACAGCCAGCTCTACCCACCACCAGTCCCTCCCATCAGGAAACTTCCACAAGCCTCTTAGATAGCCTCATCCACCAGAGGGCAGACAACAGAAGCAAGAAGAACTACAATCCTGCAGCCTGTGGAACAAAAACCACATTCACAGAAAGATAGACAAGATGAAAAGGCAGAGGGCTATGTACCAGATGAAGGAACAAGATAAAACCCCAGAAAAACAACTAAATGAAGTGGAGATAGGCAACCTTCCAAAAAAAGAATTCAGAATAATGATAGTGAAGATGATCCAGGACCTCGGAAAAAGAATGGAGGCAAAGATCGAGAAGATGCAAGAAATGTTTAACAAAGATCTAGAAGAATTAAAGAACAAACAGAGATGAACAATACAATAACTGAAATGAAAACTACACTAGAAGGAATCAATAGCAGAATAACTGAGGCAGAAGAACGGATAAGTGACCTGAAAGACAGAATGGTGGAATTCACTGCTGCAGAACAGAATAAAGGAAAAAGAATGAAAAGAAATGAAGACAGCCTAAGAGAACACTGGGACAACATTAAACGCAACAACATTCGCATTATAGGGGTCCCAGAAGGAGAAGAGAGAGAGAAAGGACCCAAGAAAATATTTGAAGGGATTATAGTTGAAAATTTCCCTAACATGGGAAAGGAAATAGCCACCCAAGTCCAGGAGGCACAGAGAGTCCCATACAGGATAAGCCCAAGGAGAAACACGCTGAGACACATAGTAATCAAATTGGCAAAAGTTAAAGACAAAGAAAAATTATTGAAAACAACAAGGGAAAAACGACAAATAACATACAAGGGAACTCCCATAAAGTTAACAGCTGATTTCTCAGCAGAAACTCTACAAGCCAGAAGGGAGTGGCATGATATACTTAAAGTGATGAAAAGGAAGAACCTACAACTAAGATTACTCTACCAGGCAAGGATCTCATTCAGATTCGATGGAGAAATCAAAAGTTTTACAGACAAGCAAAAGCTAAGAGAATTCAGCACCACCAAACCAGCTCTACAACAAATGCTAAAGGAACTTCTCTAAATGGGAAACACAAGAGAAGAAAAGGACCTACAAAAACAAACCCAAAACAATTAAGAAAATGGTCATAGGAACATACATATTGATAATTACCTTAAACATGAATGGATTAAATGCTCCAAACAAAAGACACAGGCTTGCTGAATGGAAACAAAAACAAGACCCATCTATATGCTGTCTACAAGAGACCCACTTCAGACCTAGGGACACGTACAGACTGAAAGTGAGGGGATGGAAAAAGATATTCCATACAAATGGAAATCAAAAGAAAGCTGGAGTAGCAATACTCATATCAGATAAAATAGACTTTAAAATAAAGGATGTTACAAGAGACAAGGAAGGACACTACATAATGATCAAGGGATCAATCCAAGAGGAAGCTATAACAATTATAAATATATATGCACCCAACAAAGGAGCACCTCAGTACATAAGACAACTGCTAACAGCTCTAAAAGAGGAAATCGAGAGTAACACATGGGGCTTCCCTGGTGGTGCAGTGGTTGAGAATCTGCCTGCTAATGCAGGGGATGTGGGTTTGAGCCCTGGTCTGGGAAGATCCCACATGCCGCGGAGCAACTAGGCCCGTGAGCCACAACTACTGAGCCTGCGCATCCAGCCTGTGCTCCGCAACAAGAGAGGCCGCGATAGTGAGAAGCCCGCGCACCGCGATGAAGAGTGGCCCCCGCTTGCCACAACTAGAGAAAGTCCTCGCACAGAAATGAAAACCCAACACAGCCAAAAGTAAATTAATTAATTTTAAAAAAATTTTAATAAATAACAAAAAATAAAGTACCTGAATAAATAATTGGTTCATTAATCAATGAACACATAGATAGCTAGACAGACACATACATACCTATATGTATTGTATATATGTACTTTCCCAACCAAAATTACAAACTGATTCAAAACTGTATCTGGGGGCTTCCCTGGTGGCACAGTGGTTGAGAGTCCACCTGCCGATGCAGGAGACGAGGGTTCGTGCCCCGGGTCCAGGAAGATCCCACATGCCGCGGAGCGGCTGGGTCCATGAGCCATGGCCACTGAGCCTGCGCGTCTGGAGCCTGTGCTCCGCAACGGGAGAGGCCACAACAGTGAGAGGCCCACGTACCACACACACACAAAAAAACTGTATCTGGGAAATAAAATGCACAGTAGTAGAGAAAAACATATTGAAAAAAGACAATGTCCTAATGTACATCAAACAGATTATCAAACTATAGTAACTGGAAAAAAAAACTATAGTAACAAACAGTGGCAAGGAACAAAAATAAGTTCAATGGGACACATAATGCAATGTATGACTTTATTAAGGGGATGTCATGGGGGGGGGCGAGGGGGGGCTGAGACCATCAACAGATGAAAAAAGATGGTCTATAGCCTACAGTGGGATGGGTCTTAGAGGATAAGGGGGTCTCAGAATCTCCCTCAGGATCTCGAAGACCTCCGTACAGGAGGGGGATGGGAATTCACCAAAGGGAAAAACAGAAACAGGTGGGGCCTGAGAGAAACCAGCAGACCACATGTCTCAGTTGCCTGATCTCTGCAAACTGGGACAGGGTGGGGTGGGGGGGAGGCAGTGACCCTCAGAGGGCTGGGCAGGGAGCCGGGGGCTTCTCACAGATCCAGGAGTTTTGTGTGCTACATTTGACATCATTCCAGCCATCGTTGTACAATTCCACACAGTCCTCATCTTTGTGGTTGTTGGGTTCCCCTTCTTTCCAGAAGCTGTGAACCCCATGAGAGCTCTGAGCCCCCTACTCCTCCCAGAGGCCACCCCCCAGGCCCCCCTTTGGAGGAGCTGGTCCCTGGGCTTTGGCAGTAAATTGCCAAGAACCAGCCAGAGGGTGGTGAGGAGTTTGGAGGCAGGGTTTTGGAAATGTGGGTTAGGGTTAGAATCCACCTCCATTAGCATCAGCTCTGGCAAAGTTAAAATGCAGATTCTTGGGCCCTTACCCAGGCTTACAGAATCCGAGGCCCCCACCACTACCACTGCCACCCCCAGAATGAAGGCAGGACTCTGCATCTTCACCAAGCTCCTCAGGTGAGACTTTCCAGTCCCAGAGTCTGAGAAACCCTGCTTTGAAGGAGGGGTGTCCCTGCCCACACCCTCGGACCATTGTCACTGGGAGGTCACCTGAGTTGGAGGGGGCTGTTGTCCACCCATTTCCAGGAACCCTCATTGTGGTGGTCACTGAGGCCAATCCAGGTGGGTTTATTATATCTGACATACCAAATCCTCAGGAATTTCTGGGGGTGGGAGTGGGGGAGAGGGGTATCAGGAGGAAGATCCCTGAACGCCACGCGTCCCATGTCTGCCCACGTTCCCGTGGTCCCCTGCCTCCCATGGAAGTTCCTTTCACAGCCTAGCCTGTAGCCCCTACTCCAGTTGTATGTGTTCACATGTGCATGGAGGCTGTGGATGTGTGTTAATATACATACATGTGTGGATATGTGTTAACTTGTGTCTCAATTGACATACATTATGTGTGGTCTCAAGGGTACTCTGAATTCCTTTTCTGTCCAGACATGGGCTCCTCTCAAACATGTTCTTCTCTCACTTGACCTTCCTGAGTCCATTATGTTTCCTCCTCCAGGAAGTCTTCCCTGACTGCCTGTCACTTCTCACCCCCATCTACCCCCTGGACCTCCATCTCTCAGAGGGCAGAGGAGTGCAGCAGAAAGCTCTTTGTTGACCAGTCATATGGCCCAGCCCCAAGGGGAACCTTGCCCAGCCCACCTGCTCCTCAGAACTCTTGATGATCACCAGCTGGGCCCCAAAGTCCTGACAGGAGGAGACAGCAGATTTCCAGTCACTCTGAGTCCAGGAGAATAAGTAGCAGCTCCCCTGGAAGAGTTCCCAACTCCAAGGACAGGGACGGCACAGGCCAGCTGGGAAGGAGGAAGGGGGTTGGGACAGAGAGGTCACTTGGCTCCTAGGCCCCAGACACCTGCATCAGATCTTGGGAAACTAGGGCCAGCCCCTGTGTTCAGCTGTCAGCTCAGTCCCCAAGAAATCCATGAGAAAGATCCCAGCTCTGCCCTGCCCTCCTCAGCGTGGCAGCCATAGAAGGTGGGTCCCAGCCCCACCCACAATCCTGTGACTTCCTCTTGACCTTGGCATGGGACCCTTACCCAGGGTGGCATTCATCCAGGTCAGGTGCTGCAGGATCTCCTCCAGGTTTGATTGCATCTGCCCCTGTGCAACATCAACTGGAAGGAGAGGACCTCAATTATTAAGCACCTACTGTGTGCTTGGTGCAGAGAGGGCCCCATGAGAGCATTATGTATGGATCTCACAGGAACCTGAAGAGCCCATGACACGAAGAAACTGAGGCTTAGAGAGTGACTTGCCCAACATCGCCAGCCCCCAGGACCTCTTGCAGGGCTCCAATCCCCTCCCCCACTCCTGCCCTCTCTCCTTCACCCCTGGTGGTGATGGCTGGTCCAAGGTCATCCTCCCTCGGAGCCCCATCTCCTCTCTGACTCCGGAACCCAGCGTCCAGCCCCTCATCCAGGCTGTTGTTCTCCGCGTGGTGGTCCCCCAAATCTCTCTGCAGGAACTGGATCCTGGAAACTACAACAGAGCAGAGAATTCCCCCTTTATGAGCGCCGACTCTATACCTGACCCGGTGCCAAGTCCGGTTTCAAGGTCTCAGGGAAACTAAGCTCCCCATAGGGGAGGATGCACTGCATTTCACGTGAGGAAACAGGATCAGAGAGGGGGAGTAACTGGCCCATGGTCACACAGAAGGTGACACGGAGCCCAAACGCCCCAGCCCTAGTAGGTCTGGGGAATGTGGAAAAGGGCAAAGACCATCCCAGAGAGAAAATCCAAAGGGACCCAGGACTCCAAACCCCCAGATGCTGACTCACCTTGAACCAGGGTGGTCAGCTGGAGCATGAAGAAAGCCAGTGAGATGAAGAGCAGCAGGGGAAGCAGAGGGTTCCGGGTCAGACACCCTGTAGGACCAGCAGATGGGCAGAGCTTGGGGCTCAGGGGCAGACCCTGTCCCACCCCACCCCCAACCGCCCCCTTCCCCAGGAGCTGCCTGCTCCTGAACCAGCCACTCTGGTACCTGCTGAGCTCCTCAAACTGTGTAGGAGTCCAGGGTATCTCTCAGGCAATCTCTGGCCCCCAAATGTCTCCTCCTCTGAATAGGACAGAGCACATGCAATTGAACTTGGAAGGCTGCTGAGCCCTCTCTCAGAACTGCAAGCTGGAGACCAGACCCTCCCCCTTCCCTGCAAGCTGAAGGTCAGGCCCCAGCACCCTCAGGACACTGGGGCCCTATCATCCCCACCATCACCCCAGACTGGGGGTCCAGCCTCACCAGAGCCACCCGGTTCCTTGGGGTTACACATCTCTGCCATCCTCCTTTCCTCTCTGCCCCTCTTTCTAACTCCTCTCTGAACTATGGTTTTTATAACCCCACGTATTTCCCTCTGTAGCCCTTCCTCAGATCTGTTCTTTCCCAACTCAGGAAGAATGAGGAACAGGATGGGGATAACACTTCCTCTCAGAAAAATCCGGGGAGGGATAAAGCGCCTGACACAACTGAGAGGTCAGTTAGGATCGGGCAGAAGCTGTGCAGGCAACTTTGGGGCCAGAAGGCACTGTTCCAACCCTTATCCAGTCCTGGGACCTTCAGCCTCACATTCTCAGAGCCTCAGTTTCCTCAACTGTGAAATGGGACAATTACCCTGCCTCACACTGTAATTGTAAGGTTTAATACAGTGCACTAGCAATGGGTATAAATTGCCTATTCTAATGATGAATACTCAGAAATAACATCACTTAAGCATATGCCCACTGTTCCCCCTGGTGTGTGTTCTCCCTCACTGTAGCAAGTAATAAGCCCAGATTTGTTAACCACAGGTGTGTTCCTAGTGGTCTAATAGTTCTCACAATAGCCCTATGAGATAGGTAGTTACTATCCTGCTTTACAGATGAGGAAACTGAGAAACAGAGAGGGCAAGCAACTGCTTGAGGTCACATAGCTCAAAAGCAGTGGGGCTGGGAGTTGACCCATGAGTCTCTGCTTAACCACTACACAAAGCAGTTACTTTTTTCTCCTTTGTATTTACTAAGTATTTTGTAGAGAGTCACTTTGAAACTTTGTGTATTGAGCTTCCAATTTATTTCTGTATGGACCCTGGTCTCCTATCTGATGCAATTGGGTGTATGTTACAACCTTTTTTTTTTAATCTAAAGTGAGTTTCTTGGGGCTTTCCTGGTGGTGCAGTGGTTAAGAATACACCTGCCAATGCAGGGGACACGGGTTCAAGCCCTGGTCCAGGAAGATGCCACATGCTGCAACTATGCCTGTGCACCACAACTACTGAGCCTGCGTGCCACAACTACTGAAGCCTGCGTGCCTAGAGCCCATGCTCTGCAACAAGAGAAGCCACCACAATGAGAAGTCTGTGCACCGCAACCAAGAGTGGCCCCCCTCGCCACACTAGAGAAAACCTGTGTGCAGCAACGTAGACCCAACGCAACTAAAAATAAATAAGTAGAACAAATAAATTTATTTTTAAAAATAAATAAATAAAGTGAGTCTCTTGTAGACAGCATATAATTGGATCATCTTTTTTATTCATTCTGTCAATCTCTACCTTTTAATTGGAGAATTTAACTCTTTTATATTTAATGTAATTACTGATAAGGTAGGGTTTCTATCTGCCATTTTGCTATTTGTTTTTCATATGTCTTATTTCTTTTTCGTTCCTCAATTCCTTCGTTACTACCTTTTTTCATGTTAAATAGATACTTTCTTCTTTTTTTTAAATTGAAGTATAGTGATTTACAATGTTGTATTAGTTTCTGGTGTACATCAAAGTTATTCAGTACATATATATTCTTTTTTCATATTCTTTTCCAATACAGTTTATTACAAGATATTGAATGTACTTCCCTGTGCTATACAGTAAATCGTTGTTGTTTATCTATTTTATATATAGTAGTTTTTTATATAGTAGTTCACCCTTTCCAGCATTTTTTTTTTTTTTTTTTTTTGCCTACATTGGGTTTTCGTTGCTGCACACGGGCTTGCTCTAGTTGCGGCGAGCAGGGGCTGCTCTTCATTGCAGTGTGCAGGCTTTTCATTGCGGTGGCTTCTCTTGTTGCAGAACACGGGCTCTAGGATGCTCAGGCTTCAGTAGTTGTGGCCCACAGGCTTTGTTGCTCTGCGGCATAAGGGAGCTTCCCTGACCAGGGCTCGAACCCATGTCCCCTGCATTGGTAAGCAGATTCTTAACCACTGCACCACCAGGGAAGCCTTCCAGCATATATTATTTGTAACTTTTAAAATTTATTTTTTTAATTATTTATTTATTTTATTTATTTTGGCTGCACCAGATCTTAGTTGCAGCATGTGGGATCTTCATTGCAACACGTATTGCAGAATCAGTTCCCTGACCATGGATTAAACCCGGCTCCCCTGAATTGGGAGCTAATAGTCTTACCCACTGGACCACTAAGGAGGACCCCTGTAAATTTTTAATGGTGGCTATTCTGACTGGTGTGAGATGGTACCTCATTGTAGTTTTGATTTTCCTTTCTCTAATAATTAGCAGTGTTGAGCTATTTTCATGTGCCTATTGGCCATCTGTGCATCTTCTTTGGAGGAATGTCTATTTAGTTCTTCTGCCCATTTTTTTTATTCTCTTGTCCTTTTATTTAACCAGTTTTTTAAAATAGATCTTTATTGGAGTATAATTGCTTCACAGTACTGTGTTAGTTTCTGTTGTACATCAAAATGAATCAACCATATGCATACATATGTCCCCATATTCCCTCCTTCTTGAGCCTCCCTCTCATCCTCCCTATCCCACCCCTCTTGGTCATCGCAAACACATCTCCCTGTGCTATGCTGCTGCTTCTAAGTAGCTAAATATTTTACATTCAGTAGTGTATATATGTCGATGCTACTCTCACTTTGCCCCAGCTTCCCCCTCCCACCCCGTGTCCTCAAGTCCATTCTCTATGTCTACATCTTTATTCCTGCCCTGCAACTAGTTTCATCAGTACCTTTTTTTTTAGATTCCATATATATGCGTTAGCATACAGCATTTGTTTTTCTCTTTCTGATTTACTTCACTCTGTATGACAGACTCTACATCCATCCACCTCACTACAGATAACTTAAAAATATAGAACGCTTCACGAATTTGTGTGTGTCATCCTTGTGCAGTGGCCATGCTAATCTTCTCTGTATCGTTCCAATTTTAGTACATGTGCTGCCAAAGCGAGCACTTCTGCCCAGTTTTTGATTGGGTTGTTTTGTTGTTGTTGTTGTTGTGGAGTTGTACGAGCTGTTTGTATATTTTGGAACTTAAGCCCTTGTCGGTCGTATCATTTATAAATATTTTCTCCCTAGTTGTAGGTTGTATTTTCGTTTTGTTTATGGTTTCCTTAGCGGTGCAAAAGTTTATAAGTTTGATTAGGTCCCATTTGTTTATTTTTGCTTTTATTTCTTTTGCCTTGGTAGACTGACCTAAGAAAACATTGGTACAATTTATGTCAGAGAATGTTTTGCCTATGCTCTCTTCTAGGAATTTTATGGTGTCATGTCTTATATTTACGTTTTTAAGCCATTTTGAGTTTATTTTTGTGTAGGGTGTGAGGGTGTGTTCTAACTTCATTGATTTACATGTGGCTGTCCAGCTTTCCCAACACCACTTGCTTAAGAGACTGTCTTTTCTTCATTGTATATTCTTGCCTCCTTTGTCGAACAGTAATTGACCGTAGGTGTGTAGATTTATTTCTGGGCTCTCTATTCTGTTCCATTGATACGTTTGTCTGTTTCTATGCCAATACCATGCTGTTTTGATGACTGTAGCTTTGTAGTATTGTCTGAAGTCTGGAACGGTTATGCCTCCAGCTTTGTTCTTTTTCCTCAAGATTGCTTTGGCAATTCTGGTTTTTTTTAAGGTTTCATATAAAATTTAGGATTATTTGTACTAGTTCTGTGGAAAATGTCATGGGTAATATGAAAGGGATCACATTAAATCTGTAGGTTGCTTTGGGTAGTATGGTCATTTTAATCAATATTAATTCTTCCAATCCAAGAGCATGGGATATCTTTCTCTCTGTGAATCATTTTCAATTTCCTTTTTCAATGTTTTCTAGTTCTCAGCTTATAAGTCTTTCACTTCCTTGGTCAGGTTAATTCCTAAGTACTTCATTTTATTTTGTTGTAGTTGTTGTTGCAGTTTAAAACGAGATTTTTAAAAACTTTTCCTTCTTGATATTTCATTGTTAGTGTAAAGAAATACAACAGATTTCTGTATGTTAATCTTGTATCCTGCTATCTTGCTGGATATGTTTATAAGTTCTAGTAGTTTTGTGTGGAGTCTTTAGGGTTTTCTATTAAATAGATATTTTCTAGTGTATCATTTAAAACCTCTTGTTTCTTTTACTACATATTTTTTACTTATTTTCTTAGTGGTTTCCATGGGGTTTACTATTAACATTGTTAATTTATAACAATCTAGTTCAGAGTAATATCAACTTAATTTTAATAATATACAAAACTTTGCTCCTATTTAGTTCAATTTCTGCCTCCTTTTGTGCAGCTATTATCACAAATTACATCTTTATACACATGTGCCCATCAACTTAGATTTCTAATGATTGCATTATACAGTTGTCTTAAATCAGATGGAGGAAAAAAGGAGTTGCAAACCAAAAATACATGTATACTGTCTTTTATATTTACCTGTGTAGTTACCTTTGTTGGTGCTTTTTATTTCTTCATGTGGATTTGAGTTACTGTCTAGTGTTCTTTCATTTCATCCTGAAATACTCCTTTCATTTCTTTTATTGTGGGAAAATACATGTAACATAGATTTTACCATCCGAACCATACAGTTCAGTAGCATTTAGTACATTCATAATGTTGTGAATTTTGTGCAACCATCACCAATATCTAGTTCCAGAACATTTTCATCACCCCAAAAGGAAACCCCATACCCATTAAGCAGTCACTCCCCATTTCCACCTCCCCCCAGAGCCAGAAACTACTAATCTACTTTCTGTCTCTATGGATTTACCTATTCTGGATTTACCTATTTCATATATATGGAATCATTCAACACCCTTTTGTGTCTGGCTTCTTTTGCTTAGCATAATGTTTTCAAGGCTCATGCATGATGTGACATTTATCAGTACTGTATTCCTGTCTATGGTTGAATAAAGTACTTTTGCTGGATATAGAATCTTTGATTGACAGGTATTTTTCTTTCAGCATTTCAAATATGTCTTCCCACTGCCTTCTGTCCTCCACAGTTTCTGATGAGAAATACACTGTTAATCTAATTGAGGATCACTTGTACAAAGTGAGACATTTTTCTCTTGCTGTGTTCAAGATTCCCTTTGTCTTTGAACAGTTTGGTTATTATGCATCTAAGTGTGGATCTCTTTGAACTTATCCTCCTTGGAGTTCATTTAGCTTCTGGATATGTAGCCTAACATTTTCATCAGACGTTGGATGTTTTCAACTATTATTTCTTCAAATATTCTTTCTGTCCCTTTCTGTCCTTATTCTCCTTCTGACACTCCCATTATGCATATGTTGGTATGCTTGCTGGTATTCCACATGTCTCTGATGCTCTGTTAATTTTTTTTCTGTTCCTCAGACTGGATAATCTCAATGGATCCATTTTTCATTTTTTGCTGATACTTCCTTCTACCTACTCAAATCAATAGCAATTTGCCCTCTAGTAAAATATCCATTTCAGTTATTGTACTTTTATTGATTGATTGATTGATTGATTTTTGGCTGCATTGGGTCTTCATTGCTGTACGTGGGCTTTCTCTAGTTGCAGCGAGCAGGGGCTACCCTTCCTTGTGGTGCACGGGCTTCTCATTGAGGTGGCTTCTCTTGTTTCAGAGCTCAAGCTCTAGGCACACGGGCTTTGGTAGTTGTGGCATGCAGACTCAGTAGTTGTGGTCCACGGGCTTAGTTGCTCTGTGGTATATGGGATCTTCCCAGACCAGGGCTCAAACCTGTGTCCCCTGCACTGGCAGGCGGATTCTTTACCACTGTGCCATCAGGGAAGTTCCAAGGCTATTTCTTTTTTTAAAAATGTATTTTATTGAAGTATAGTTGATTTACAATGTTGTGTTAATTTCTACTGTACAGCAAAGTGATTCAATTATACATAAATATATTCTTTTTCATATTCTTTTCCATTACAGTTTATCACAGGATATTGAATATAGTTCCCTGTGCTATACAGTAGGACCTTGATGTTTATCCATTTTATATATAATAGTTTGCATCTGCTAACCCCAAACTCCCAATCCATTCCCCCCGACCCCTACCCCTTGGCAACCACAAGTCAGTTCTCTATGTCTGTGAGTCTGTAAGGCTATTTCTGAGTTGGAGAGTGGGGAATGGGACTAGGGTACATTAAAATTCCACCAAGCTCATTGTTCTTTACTGAAATTCAGTCATTTTTCTTTTTTTTTAATTAGTTTCTGCTTTATAACAAAGTGAATCAGTCATACATATACATCTGTTCCCATATCCCTTCCCTCTTGCATCTCCCTCCCTCCCACCCTCCCTATCCCACCCTTCCAGGTGGTCACAAAGCACCGAGCTGATCTCCCTGTGCTCTGCGGCTGCTTCCCACTAGCTATCTACCTTGCGTTTGGTAGTGTATATATGTCCATGCCTCTCTCTCGCTTTGTCACAGCTTACCCTTCCCCCTCCCCATATCCTCAAGTCCATTCTCAAGTAGGTCTGTGTCTTTATTCCTGTTTTACCCCTAGGTTCTTCATGACATTTGTTTTTATCTTAAATTCCATATATATGTGTTAGCATACGGTATTTGTCTTTCTCTTTCTGACTTACTTCACTCTGTATGACAGACTCTAGGTCCATTCACCTCATTACAAATAGTTCAATTTTGTTTCTTTTTATGGCTGAGTAATATTCCACTGTATATATGTGCCACATCTTCTTTATCCATTCATCCGATGATGGACACTTAGGTTGTTTCCATCTCTGGGCTATTGTAAATAGGGCTGCTATGAACATTTTGCTACATGACTCTTTTTGAATTATGGTTTTCTCAGGATATATGCCCAGTAGTGGGACTGCTGGGTCATATGGTAGTTCTACTTGTAGTTTTTTTAAGGAACCTCCATACTGTTCTCCATAGTGGCTGTACCAATTCACATTCCCACCAGCAGTGTAAGAGTGTTCTCTTTTTTCCACACCCTCTCCAGCATTTATTGTTTCTAGATTTTTTGATGATGGCCATTCTGACTGGTGTGAGATGATATCTCATTGTAGTTTTGATTTGCATTTCTCTAATGATTAAAGATGTTGAGCATCTTTTCATGTGTTTGTTGGCAGTCTGTATATCTTCTGTGGAGAAATGTCTGTTTAGGTCTTCTGCCCATTTTTGGATTGGGTTGTTTATTTTTTTGTTATTGAGCTGCATGAGCTGCTTATAAATTTTGGAGATTAATCCTTTGTCAGTTGCATCATTTGCAAATATTTTCTCCCATTCTGAGGGTTGTCTTTTGGTCTTGTTCATGGTTTCCTTTGCTGTGCAAAAGCTTTGAAGTTTCATTAGGTCCCATGTGTTTATTTTTGTCTTTATTTCCATTTCTCTAGGAGGTGGGTCAAAAAGGATCTTGCTGTGATTTATGTCATAGAGTGTTCTGCCTATGTTTTCCTCTAAGAGTTTGATAGTGTCTGGCCTTACATTTAGGTCTTTAATCCATTTTGAGCTTATTTTTGTGTATGGTGTTAGGGAGTGATCTAATCTCATACTTTTACGTGTCCCTGTCCAGTTTTCCCAGCACCACTTATTGAAGAGGCTCTCCTTTCTCCACTGTACATTCCTGCCTCCTTTATCAAAGGTAAGGTGACCATATGTGCGTGGGTTTATCTCTGGGCTTTCTATCCTGTTCCATTGATCTATCTTTCTGTTTTTGTGCCAGTACCACACTGTCTTGATTACTGTAGCTTTGTAGTATAGTCTGAAGTCAGGGAGCCTGATTCCTCTAGCTCCGTTTTTCGTTCTCAAGATTGCTTTGGCTATTTGGGGTCTTTTGTTTTTCCATACAAATTGTGAAATTTTTTGTTCAAGTTCTGTGAAAAATGCCATTGATAGTTTGATAGGGATTGCATTGAATCTGTAGATTGCTTTGGGTAGTAAAGTCATTTTCACAATGTTGATTCTTCCAATCCAAGAACATGGTCTATCTCTCCATCTGTTTGTATCATCTTTAATTTCTTTCATCAGTGTCTTATAATTTTCTGCATACAGGTCTTTTGTCTCCTTAGGTAGGTTTATTCCTAGATATTTTATTCTTTTTGTTGCAATGGTAAATGGGAGTGTTTTCTTGATTTCACTTTCAGATTTCTCATCATTAGTGTACAGGAATGCCAGAGATTTCTGTGCATTAATTTTGTATCCTGCTACTTTACCAAATTCATTGATTAGCTCTAGTAGTTTTCTGGTAGCATCTTTAGGATTCTCTATGTATAGTATCATGTCATCCACAAACAGTGACAGCTTTATTCTTTTCTGATTTGGATTCCTTTTATTTCCTTTTCTTCTCTGATTGCTGTGGCTAAAACTTCCAAAACTATGTTGAATAAGAGTGGTGAGAGTGGGCAGCCTTGTCTTGTTCCTGATCTTAGTGGAAATGGTTTCAGTTTTTCACCATTGAGGATGATGTTGGCTGTGGGTTTGTTATATATGGCCTTTATTATGTTGAGGAAAGTTCCCTCTATGCCTATTTTCTGCAGGGTTTTTATCATAAATGGGTGTTGAATTTTGTCGAAAGCTTTCTCTGCATCTATTGAGATGATCATGTGGTTTTTCTCCTTCAATTTGTTAATATGGTGTACCACGTTGATTGATTTGCGTATATTGAAGAATCCTTGCATTCCTGGAATAAACCCCACTTGATCATGGTGTATGATCCTTTTAACGTGCTGTTGGATTCTGTTTGCTAGTATTTTGTTGAGGATTTTTGCATCTATGTTCATCAGTGATATTAGCCTGTAGTTTTCTTTCTTTGTGACATCCTTGTCTGGTTTTGGTATCAAGGTGATGGTGGCCTTGTAGAATGAGTTTGGGAGTGTTCCTCCCTCTGCTATATTTTGGAAGAGTTTGAGAAGGATAGGTGTCAGCTCTTCTCTAAATGTTTGATAGAATTCGCCTGTGAAGCCATCTGGTCCTGGGCTTTTGTTTGTTGGAAGATTTTTAATCACAGTTTCAATTTCAGGCAGTCATTTTTCTTTACTCCCTGAATTACTGTAAGCTTTTGGGTGATTGCCAGAGTTCGAAAAGTGTTGATTCTGACAAATTCTGTGGTTTTTCCATTGTTTTTATGGAAAGGCAAATTTTACGCTGCCATTTTTGCTGACGTGCTTTTTTTTTTTTTTTTTTTTTTTTCGGTACACGGGCCTCTCACCGCTGTGGCCTCTCCCGTTGCAGAGCACAGGCTCCGGACGTGCAGGCTCAGCGGCCATGGCTCACGGGCCCAGCCGCTCCACGGCATGTGGGATCTTCCCAGACCAGGGCACGAACCCGTGTCCCCTGCATCGGCAGGCGGACTCTCAACCGCTTTCTGTTTTTTGATGCTTAAATTTTCTTTGATTTGGCCAGTGGAAGTCTTTCATGCTGGCTTCTGTGTCCTTTTGACATGAATCTATCATTTTTTTTTTTGCTGAGCAGACTTTCCTTGTCTGAACCCTGGAATCAACCATTTTTCCAAAGAACCCTGGTTGCTTTTAAGCAGAGAATGGCATTCAGAAACCAAGACCTGAGTATTAAGTATGCTGATTATTATTGGGGTGTCACTGATCCCAGGACTTCTGAGTAGGCAGATGAGAAAACACACACAGACACACACACACATTTATTTCTCTATATATTTTGAAAACCATGAGTTCACACCAACACCTCCAATTAAATACAGTAAGGTTCATTCTAACTTTCCCTTCATTCACTTTTTTTTTTTTTTTTTTTTTTTTGGCTATACAGCTTGTGGCATCTCATTTTCCCAAGCAGGGACTGAACCCTGGGCATGGCAGTGAAAGCCTGGAATCCTAACCAATAGACCATCAGGGAACTCCCACTCCATTCATCTTTGTAACACTCTTTTCTGATGGTGGGAAACCTGGTTCCCATTATCCCGCATGATTTATTTATTTCATCAATCCCTCTATATATAGCCAATCTCATTTTCCCATCACTATCCCCTACGCCTGCGGTCCCCAACCTTTTTGGCACCAGGGACCAGTTTTGTGGAAGATGATTTTTCCACAGACTGGGGTGGGGGTCGGGGGATGGTTCAGGCAGTAATGCAAGCAATGGGGAGCGGCAGAGGAAGATTCTCTCATTGGCCTGCCACCCACTTCCTGCTGTGCAGCCCAGTTCCTCACAGGCCATGAACCGGGTGTTGGGGACCCCTGCCCTATGCTATGTAGATGCCCTCTTCACGGCACTTGGACACTGACCCTCTCCCTCCAGGTAGACAGACCCCCATGCTGTTGTCCTGATTACCTCACTTGGGCTCTGACATCATCCCATACCAGCCATCCCTCCACGAGGATGCTCTCCTCACCAAGTTTGGACTCCAGCACTGGTGCCCAGCATTTGGAACGCTTACTCTTGTCATCTAAGAACTGGATGATTTACCCTGTCCCCTAAACACCTCTCCATCTATGCAAGCCCATCCATACCCAGAGCTGGTGTCTGCCTGCCCCCTGGTACGGAAGCTAAAACTGCTCTTGGCTCACCTATGAAGGGCTCTTTTTTTTTTAATTTTTAAAAAATTTTTTGGCCACGCCACTTGGCATGTGGGACTTTGTTCCCCAACCAGGATCGAACCTGTGCCCCCTGCAGTGGAAGCTCAGAGTCTTAACCACTGGACCACCAGGGAAGTCCCTGAAGGGCTCATTTTTATGTCTGAAACCCAGCTCATCAAGGCTTCCTTGCATTCACTCTTGACTAGCCCTATTGAAAAGTATGGGTTTTTCTAGTTATCACCATGGAAGGGAGGGTCTTTGGGGGACTTCTACATTCTCAACAGAAATGGAAATCCTGCCAGCACTCCTTCACCACTTACTTTGTGCTAAAGCCAGGAGGCTGTGGAGTGGGAATTGACAGTTTTGCCTCTCTTAATTAGGAAGTCCAACAGAGAGGGAGAGAGAGAGAGGGGGCCAGATTCAGGTTCAAAATTTTATCTGTCTACTAGCTGTCTCACCCTGAATGTAACCTTCTAGACCAAGAATTGGCAAATGTTTTCTGAAAAGGGACAGATAGCAAGTATTTTTTGGCCCTGTGGGTCAATCAGTCTCTGACACAGCTCCTCCACTCTGCCCCTGTAACATGAAAGCACCCGGACAATATGTCAGTGAATGGGTGGGGCTGAGTTTCGCTAAACTATTTATAAAAACAGCTGGGAGCCAGCTGTTCACAGGGAGGAGACTGAGTCTATTTTCTTTACTGCTACATCCCCAAAGTCAAGAACACTGCCTGGCAGGTAGTGGGCACTCCAACAATGATAATAAACGAGTTATTATCACTTGTATGCCCTTTTTTTTTCTCTTTTTTTTTAAGTTTTTTCGGCCATGCCAGGCAGCTTGTGGGATCTTAATTCCCCGACCAGGGATTGAACCCACATCCCCTACAGTGGAAGCATGGAGCCTTAACCCCTGGACCACCAGGGAAGTCCCTCCTTTGTATATTCTTTTTTTTTTTTTTTTTGCGGTACGCGGGCCTCTCACTGTCGTGGCCTCTCCCGTTGCGGAGCACAGGCTCCGGACACGCAGGCTCAGCGGCCATGGCTCACCAGCCCAGCTGCTCCGCGGCATGTGGGATCCTCCCGGACCGGGGCACGAACCCGTGTCCCCTGCATCGGCAGGCGGACTCTCAACCACTGCGCCACCAGGGAAGCCCCCTTGTATATTCTTGATGGAAAAGTAATGACACAACCAGAGTGACCAGTGTTGGTGGATGGTTGAACAGAGCATGGGAGATCCAACTGTGCGGCATGTTCAAGGTCTTTCGGAAGGGTTTTTGTTCTTTAAAGAAAGGATGAAGGGGACTTCCCTGGAAGTCTAGTGGTTAAGACTCCGTGCTTCCACTGCAGGGGACGAGGGTTCGATCCCTGGTCAGGGAAGTAGATCCCACATGCCGCCTGCCCAGCACGGCCAAAAAAATAAAAGAAGAAGAATTTAAAAAAAAAAGAAAGGAGGAGGGAAAGAACTTTTACTGGGTATCTGTTTGGTGCCAAGAGACCTAACTTTTCTCATGACAGCCCTGTGAAGTGGGTTTGTATCATCGACTGGATATTTGTGTCCCACTCCGCCACATTCCTATATTGAAACCTAATCCCTAAGGGGATGATACTCTGAAGTGGGCATTTGGGAAGTGATTAGCTCGTGAATGGCATTAGTGCTCTTATAAAAGAGACCCCAGAGAGCTCTCTCACACCTTCTGCCATGTGAAGACACAGCCAGAAGATGGTCTTCTGTGAATCAGGAGGCGGGTCCTCACCAGACACCAAATCTCCCCACACATTGATCTTAGACTTCCAGCCTCCAGAACTGTGAGAAATAAATGTTGGTTGTTTAAGCCCCCCCTGTCTATGGCATTGTGTTATCGCAGCCTGAAAGGACTAAGATGCTCTGTGTCCCCATTTCACATATGGGGAAAACTGAGGCTCAGGAGTTGAGGAGACACGCTCATGGCCTCACAGCTGGAGGCAGATCTGGGGAGGTGGTGGCTTTCCCATCTCCAGAGACACATCAAAAGAGCCAACCCCCTCAGGAAGATGAAACAAAATACTCTCTCTTGGATGGGCTGTTCCTACTACTGTTCATTATAAACCCCTCCACCTGGTGTTCAATACTTCGTGATTGGATCCTGGACCAGCCATCCCGTTTTTCCTCCTGGGGCTCTAAAGTCCTACTGAAAAACTTTCAGTTCCTCTAGCAAGCCACATTCTCTTTCACTTCCTGACCTTTGCACGTGCGGATAGCTTGAACTGAAAACACCCTTTCTCCTACACCCTGTTCCATCTCCTCTCAAACAACTCATCTTTCAGCATGTAACCTTTCCCCTAGAACGTGACCGTCAGAAAGCTCTGGAGTATTTTCCAGCATCACCAAGCCACTCTCCCAGTCTCACCCGACTCCGACTGGATGTCCTACAGATTGAACTCAGTCCTGACACTATCCACCTGGAGACAGCATCAGATCTGTTAAAAAAAAAAAAAAAGCAACTGTGTACATGTTAAAGATCTTATTGGCTTTATTCAGTGATTCATGAATTGGGCAGCATCCGGTCTAGCAGATAGAAAGGAGCCCTGAAGGGCTGTACAAGGCTAGAGGTTTCTTGGTTTGGGTTTTTTTTGTTGTTGTTGTTTTTTATTTTCTATTTTTTGGCTGCACCGCATGGCATGCAGGATCTTAGTTCCCCAACCAGGGATCGAACCCATGCCCCCTGCAATGGAAGCGCAGTCTCTTAACCACTGGACCACCAGGGAAGTCCCAAGCTAGAGGTTTTATAGGCAGAAGGGAGTAGGATCAAGGAAGTGGTACCGGCAAAAAAGTGGGTGGGTCATTGTAAGATTATTTTCCTGCAGGGGATGGCAGGGGTCTATCAGACGATTCCTTATTGGCTGGTTTAAGATTCCATTTCTGAGAGAGCTCTAACTGTCGTTGAGACTGAGTTTGGTGGGCTTCCCTGGTGGCTCAGTGGTTAAGAATCCGCCTGCCAATGCAAGGGACAAGGGTTCGAGCCCTGGTCCAGGAAGATCCCACATGCCGCGGAGCAACTAAACCCGTGCGCCACAGCTACTGAGCCTGCACTCTAGAGCCCACGAGCCACAACTACTGAGCCCACGCACCACAACTACTGAAGCCCGTGCGCCCAGAGCCCGTGCTCCACAACAAGAGAAGCCACCGCAATGAGAAGCCCATGCACCACAACGAAGAGTAGCCCCTGCTCGCTGCAACTGGAGAAAGCCCACGCGCAGCAATGAAGACCCAACGCAGCCAAAAATAAATTTAAAAAAAAAAAGACTGAGTTTGGTGATGTGAGTTTCACTATAAGTGACTCCATTTTGGCTCTGTTGTCTTGTTTTTAACAGATCCCACAGGTTAAAGGGTCAGTCCCACAAAACTGTCCTCAACTTCAGACACCAAGTGTAGATCCAGGCCATGCATACTTCTGACCCACCCACTACAAATCAGGGTTTCCCATGACTCCCTCCTCAAGTCTGATAATTTGTTAGAACTCACAAATCTTAGGGAAACATTTACTTACCAAAACATTTACTGGTTTGTTATAAAGGATATTATAAAGAAGACAGATGAGCAACCAGATAAAGTACATAAGGCAAGGTCCAGAAGGATCCTGCATGGAGGAGCTTCTGTCCCCATGGAACTGGTGTGCGCCACCCTTACCAACCACGAAGCTCATCAGATCTCAACAAATGTCTAGTAAACAGATGAGATGAGTGAGGAAGTACTGTCTCCCTCCATTGCCTAGTTCATCTTCTGTACCACACAGACATATGTAGCTGCCCAGTCCTACATTCCCGCCTGGATTCTCATCTCTCTCTTCCACCGACAAATCGCATCATCTTTTAATACCACCTCCCCCAGGAAGTCTTCCTTGCTTACCCACGTGGAGTCCCTTCTCAAACCAGTTGAGCTGCACAGACTCTGTCTACCTTATAAGCTTTGACCTGACAGCAGAAGGATTTCCCCAAAGATCTGCCCCAGGTTATACCCCACCTTCCTCCTTGATTCTCAGACAAGTGCCACCTGCTGCTTTAGAGGTGTCATTGAAATGGGACCCAGGCTGGGCTGGCCTCACAGAAACCTGCCAGCACCAGAATTCCAGAACCTCAGCTAACATACACAGACCAGGAGGAGACCACTGTGGGCTGTGGGCAGGAATCAGGGAATGGACAGCCTACTGTGTTTCTCGCCAGGCTGGACAGCACCACCCAGTGGTCAAGGAGGCTTCAACACAGGTTTACAGAACAGATACCTTCCTGCCTCCTTGTCTTTGCATTAGCGGGTCCCTCTGCCTGGCATGCTGCCCTTCCTCCTTCTCTCAATATTTTACCTATTCTTGAGAGTGACTTCACAGTCCTCCGGGTTTGCTCATTTCCTCTCCTTGAGCCTTAGCCCCTTCTGGGCACTGCTGCTCTCCAGAGCCCCAGGAAGGAAGGCGTGCCCCATCACACATTCTGCCCTGCAGTAAAGGGTCCTGGGTCAGCTGTTGCTCCAGCCTCGAAGACTCCATTCCTGGTGATGTGGATGAGTTGTGCCTCACGTCTTGGAACAGGAAGACTTCCAGGAACAGAGGCACGCTTCTTCCATCTTTGGGGAAAAACCTCTAGGTGTCACCACACTTCTTAGAAAAGGGCTGTTCTCACTCCTGCCTTCACCCCTCCCAAAACCACCAATGGCAGTATCTACTTTTCCTTCGAGAACATCAGCAGACCCATTATTGTCTTGGCCTCACCCTTGATAAAGGTGGCCACTCCCTCCTTCCTGCTTGAACCCCACTTTCCTGGGACTCCCCTGATGGCTTCACCTGCTGGGTCTCCTCCTTCCTCCCAGCCCGCTTGTGCTCCATCTCCTTCCTCTTCTTTTGCCTGACCTTGCAATTTGCCTGTCATTCATGAACCTTTGCAATCCAAATCCCCTTCTGCTGTTGGAAGGATGAGAAAGGAAGAGAACCAGGGATGGACTGATTGTCCAGTTTCTCCAGGATTGCAGCCAGCCTGAGGCTGCAGAGGGCAGCAAAGTCAGAGGGAGACACCGAGACCAGAACTGAGTGAGAAACCACCCAAGATCCAATAGGTCAAAAGTGAAAGCCCAGGGCTTCCCTGGTGGCGCAGTGGTTGAGAGTCCGCCTGACGATGCAGGGGACACAGGTCCATGCCCCAGTCCGGGAAGATCCCACATGCCACGGAGCAGCTAGGCCCGTGAGTCATGGCCGCTGAGCCTGCGCGTCCGGAGCCTGTGCTCCGCAACGGGAGAGGCCACAACAGTGAGAGGCCCGCATACCACAAAAAAATATAAAATAAAAATAAAAATAAAAAAGCTATTTAGTTCATAATTGTGTGGTTCAGAAATTTGGGTCTGGCTCTGTTGGAAAGTTCTGCTGAGCACAGGTGAGCTCATTCATGCATCTGTGGTCAGCTGGTGGGTCGATTAGTCTGGCTACTTAGCCAGTGCAGTTTTACAAGATAAGTGAAAATACTTTGACAATGCTCCCATCAAGAGAGGAGGTCTTGATCCCCCTGAATCTGGATGGGCTTGGACTGCTTCAACGAATAGAGTATAGAAGAAGTAATATTATATGATCTCCAACACTAGATCATAAAAGACCATGCAAGCTGCTTCCTTGTTTGCTGGAAGACTCACTCCCAGAGACTTGAGACATCATGTAAGGAGTCCAACTACCCTGAAGCTGCCATGCTAGAGATGCCATGTGGAGAGACTACATGGAGACACTCTGAGACTACAGAAAAAAAGAGGGATTCCCCCCCAAGAGACCCCAATCATTTGAGTGATCCCAGCCCAGAAGCCAGACATGTGAATAGAAATGCCACCAGATAATTCCAGCTCCCAGCCACTCTAGGCACCCCCCAGCCCTTCAAGTCTTCCCAGCTTAAGTCCTAGATACCATGGAGCAGAAACAAGCCATCCCTGTTGTGCCCTGTCCAGGATCCTGACCCACAGAACCCATGAATATATTTTAAATGGTTGCTATTTTATGTTACTGAGTTCTACGGTGGTTTGTTGCACAGCAATAGAAAATGGGAACAGATGGACTTACTCATAGCTGGAGGTTGATTGGCTGGTGATTGAGGCCGCAGGGGTGACTGAGTCATGTGCCTCTCGTCACCCAGGTTACTGGGCTAAATGGCAGGGTAGGCAGCTCTCTCATCAACCCCCAACAGAAACATCAAAAAACAAGCAGAGGGGGCTTCCCTGGTGGCGCAGTGGTTGAGAGTCCGCCTGCCGATGCAGGGGACACGGGTTCGTGTCCCGGTCCGGGAGGATCCCACATGCCGCCAAGCGGCCGGGCCCGTGAGCCATGGCCGCTGAGCCTGCATGTCCGGAGCGTGTGCTCCGCAACGGAAGTGGCCACAACAGTGCGAGGCCCGCTTACCGCAAAAAAAAAAAAAAAAAAAAGTAGAAACTGTCATAACCAAATTTCTCAACCGTCAAAGGTTTATAGCAACCCTACCCAGTAAAGAGTTTAAGGTATTGATCACAATGATGCTCAAAGAACTAAGGAGGAAAATGGATGAACAGAGTAAGAAGTTAGGCTTTTTTTTTTTTTTTTTTTTTTTTTAGCTATGCCACACAGTTTACAGGATCTTAGTTCCCTGACCAGCGCTTGAACCTGAGCCTTCAGCAGTGAAAGCGCAGAGTCCTAACCACTGCACTGCCAGGGAATTCCCAGAAGTTAGGCATTTTAAAAAAAAGTTGGAAAATATAAAGAAAAAACAAAGAGAGCTGAAGAGTACAATAACTGAAATTAAAAATACACTTGAGGGACTTCCCTGGTGGTCCAGGGGTTAAGACTCCACACTCCTAATGCAGGGGGTCGGGGTTTGATCCCTGGTCATGGAACTAGATCCCATATGCCACAACCAAAAGATCCTGCATGCCGCAAATAAGACCCAGGGCAGCCAAATAAATAAATATTTTTAAAATACACTTGAAGGAATCAACAGTAGATTAGATGATACAGAAGAATGGATTGGCGAACTGGAAGAAAGAATAGTGGAAATCACTCAAGCTGAACAGAAAAAAAGAAAAAAGAATTTTTAAAAATGAGGACAGTTTAAGAGACCTCTGGAAAAACATCAAACATACTGACATTCACATTATAGGGGTCCCAGAAGGAGAAGAGAGAGAGAGAAAGGGGCAGAGAACATATTTGAAGACATAATAGCTGAAAACTTCCCTGACTTGGGAAAGGAAACAAACATCCAGGTCCAGGAATCACAGAGAGTCCCAATCAGGATCAACCCAAAGAGGACCATAACAAGACATGTTGTAATTAAGATGGCAAAAATTAAAGACAAAGGGAGAATATTAAAAGCAGCAATAGAAAAGCAAGAAGTTATGTACAAGAGAACTCCCATAAGGCTATCAGCTGACTCTTCAGCAGAAACTCTGCAGGTCAGAAGGGAGTGGCATGATATATTTTAAGCGATGAAATGGAAAAACCTGCAACCAAGAATACTCTACCCAGCAAGGTTCTCATTCAGATTTGAAGGAGAGATCAAAAGTTTTACAGACAAGCAAAACTAAAAGACTTCAGCACCACCAAACCAGCTTTACAAGAAATGTTGAAGGGACTTCTCTAAGCAGAAAAGAAAAGACCATAACTAGAACTGTGAAATTATGAAAGGAAAAATCTCATTGTTAAAGGCAAATATACAGTAAAGGTAGTAGATCAACCATTTATAAAGCTAGTAGGGGGTTTCCCTGGTGGCGCAGTGGTTAAGAATCCGCCTGCCAATGCAAGGGACACGGGTTCAAGCCCTGGCCCGGGAAGATCCCACATGCCGCGGAGCAACTAAGCCGGTGCGTCACTAGTGAGCCTGAGCTCTAGAGCCCACAAGCCACAACTACTGAGCCCATGTGCCACAACAACTGAAGCCTGTGCGCCTAGAGCCCATGCTCTGCAACAAGATAAGCCATGACAATGAGAAGTCCGCGCACCTCAACAAACAGTAGCCCCCGCTCACCTCAACTAGAGAAAGCCTGCGCACAGCAACGATGACCCAACAGAGCCATAAATAAATAAATAAATAAATTTTTTTAAAAAGCTAGTAGGAAGGTTAAAAGACAAAAGTAATAAAGTCATCTATATCCACAATAAGTAGTTGAGGGATACACGAAACAAAAATATGATGTCAAAAACAGTAAACATTGCTGGGGGGAGGAAAAATGCAGGGTTGTTAAAATATGATCAAACTGAAGAGATCAGCAACTTAAAATTATCATGTACATATACAGATTTCTATATATAAACCTCATGGTAACCACAAACCAAAACTCTATAATAGATACATACACAAAAAAAAGAGAAATGAAGCCAAACATAACACTAAAGATACCCATCAAATCACAAACAAAGAGAGCAAAAGAAGAAAGGAAGAAAGAAGAACTACAAAACACCACCACACAATTAACAAAATGGCAATAAGTACATCAATAACTACCTTAAATGTAAAGCTGACAGGACTCATACGTTCTGGTTTTAAACTTAATACAAAGCTACAGAAACAAAACAGTTCAAAACAGTGTGGTCTGGCACAAGGATAGATGTATTACCAATAGAATAGAATTGAAAATCCAGAAATAAACCCATACATCTATGGCCAGTTGATTTTTCACAACAGTGCCAAGTCCATTCAATGGGGAAGAACATAGTGTCTTCAACAAATGGTGCTGGGACAACTGGATTTCCACATGCAAAAGAATGAAATTGGACCTTTACTTCACATCATATATAAAAATTAACTAAAAATGGAAAAACAACCTAAATATAAGAGCTAAAACTATCAAATTCTTAGAAGAAAACATAGGAGTAAATCTGTATGACACTGAATTTGGCAATGGATTTTTAGATATGACATCCAAAGCACAGGCGACAAAAGAAAAAATAGATAAATTGGACTTCATCAAAATTTAAAACTTTTATGCATCAAAGGACGTCTTCAAGAAGGTGAAAAGACAACACAGAGAATGGGAGAAAATACTTGCAAATCATATATCTGATAAGAGCTTAATATCCAGAACGTATAAAGAAATCCTGCAACTCAATAACAACAACAAAAAACATACAACTCAGGGCCTCCCTGGTGGCGCAAGTGGTTGAGAGTCCGCCTGCCGATGCAGGGGATACGGGTTCGTGCCCCGGTCTGGGAGGATCCCATATGCCGCGGAGCGGCTGGGCCCGTGAGCCATGGCCGCTGAGCCTGCGCGTCCGGAGCCTGCGCGTCCGGAGCCTGTGCTCCGCAACGGGGGAGGCCACAACAGTGAGAGGCCCGCATACCGAAGAAAAAAAAAAAAAAAACATACAACTCAGTTTAAAAATGGGCAAAAGACTTGAATAGACATTTCCCCAAAGATGATATACGAACGGCCGATAAGCACATAAAAAGATGCTCTATAATATTAGTCACTAGGTAAATGCAAGTCAAAGCCACAATGAGATAACAGTTCACACCTACTAGGATAGCTATAGCTTTTTTTTAAAATAACAAATATTGGCAAGGATGTAGAGAAATTGGAAACCCCATGCATTTCTGGTGGGAATTTAAAATGGTGCAGCCACTGTAGAAAACACTTTTGCGGTTCCTCAAAAAGCTAAACATAGAAGTACCATAGAATCCAGCAGTGCCACTCCTGGGTATATATCAAAATAATTGAAAGCAGGGTCTCAAACAGATACTTTTGCACCCGTGTTCATAGCAGCATTATTCACAGTAGCCAAAAGGTGGAAACAACCCAAGCGTCCATTGACAGATGAATGGATAAGCAAAATATAGTTCATACAAACATCAGAATATGATTTAGCTTTTAATAAAAAGGAATGAAGTTCTAATACAACATGGATGAACCTGAAGATATTTGCTAAGTGAAATAAACCAGACGAAAAGACAAATACTGTATGATTCCACTTAGGTGAACTACCTAGAATAGGTAAATTCATAGAGACAGAAAGTGGAATAGAGGTTACCAGGGGCTGGGGGTGGGGCAGGGGGGAATGAGGAGTTATTGTTTCATGGGGACAGAGTTTCTACTTGAGAATGATGAAAAAAATTTGGAAGTAGGTAGTGATGATTGCAGAGCATTGTGAATGTAGCTAATGCCACTGAATTGTACACTTAAAAATGGCAAATGTTAGGTTATATATATTTTACCACAATTAAAAATTCTCCAAAAAAAAAAAAAAAGAGCAGAAGCTGCTAAGCCTCTTAAGATCTGGGCTCAGAACTAGCTCAGCATCACTTCTGATGCATTCTGTTGGTCAGAACAAGTGATAAAGCCAGCTCAAATTCAAGTGATGGGGAAACAGACCCTACTACTTTATAGGAGGAGCTATATATATTGTCCCCTTTTTCGCTCTTTATAAGACAAAGTATCAAATCTGAGACCATATTAGTCAATATTCCCAACAAACAAATTTTGAGTCCAAAGCTTAGTCCAGAAAAAATTTTTTGATTGTGCTAAAACTTATCTGCTAAATACTGAGAAGAGTCTTTTAATAAATTTAAATATGCAAAATCTGACTCTGAAGAAATGACAACCACCACCCCCTAAAAAAAATCACAGAGGCAGAATTGACAGCTGGTAAAAACTGGACAAAAAGAGTCCAATTAATGAATCAAATGTTTACTGCAAAAATCACATGGAAAAAAATGTTCCTGATAAAAATGATTTCAATCAAGTAAAAATGAACACTGAAAAAAAATTGGGAACGGTTTAAGTGCACTGAATAGCAAAGTGATCCAGCAATCTAATAGGCTAGATTCAGCTTAGGATTCAAAAGTCTTTTCCAACAGAAATGTATTGGATTTTTTTCCCCACTGTGCTTATAAAAATGGAATCAAAGTGTCCCCAGAATAAAACCATCCTTTGTGTGAATACATTAGAGTAAGGATGAGAGGGTCAGATGCCCTGTGCATCTTCCTAGTGTTTAACTTTATTCCCCAGACACCAAATGCCACTTATCTCTTAGGCAAGGTCCCAGAAACGATCTGGTCATGACCTCTATCTGGGTGCCCTTGGACCCCACCCAGGTTTGTGCCTCTGCAGACCCCTCTGTCCCCCACCTCCTGTACCAGTCCAGGTTCTTCTGTTCCTTGGAAGTTGTGGGTCACACCAAACTGTTCTTTTCTGAAGGCAAACCCCAAGATTTGTCCTTTATGATGGCTCCTCACTCCTCCGCATGAGGTACCACGGGCAGCCAGCTCAGAGATTGTCCTTTGGTGACTACTTGACCCTCACCACAACCTGGTGTCACTCTTGCCCTCCTGACTTACCCTGCATCCTATCTCTAACATGCCCATAGGGGTCCTCCCCCCGCCTCCCAAGTCCACCCAGGAATCAGAGGACAATGTCCATAAGATTCTCTTCAGCTTCATACTCTGCAAATCCAAGGTCACCTTGGATTTGTCAAGGACTATGAAATGGCCAGCACATAAGCTTTAAAAGAGGGAAGGCAAATAGGGACTTCCCTGGCGGTCCAGTGGTTAAGACTCCACCCTTCCACTGCAAAGGGCATGGATTCGATCCCTGGCCCGGGAACTAAGATCCCCCCACCAAAAAAAAAAAAAAAAAAGGGAGGGGGAGGCAAAAATATGTTTTCCTTTTCTTTTCTTTTCTTTTCTTCTTTTGGCCCTGTGGCATGTGGGAGCTTAGTTCCCCAACCAGGAATGGAACCTGGGCACTCGGCAGTGAAAGCATGGAGTCCTAACCACTGGACAGCCAGGGAATCAAAGATATGTTCTTTTTTATATATATATAATTTCATTTATTTATTTTTGGCTGCATTGGGTCTTTGTTGCTATGCGTGGGCTTTCTCTAGTTGCGGTGAGCAGGGGCTACTCTTCCTTATGGTGCACGTGCTTCTCATTGCAGTGGCTTCTCTAGTTGCGGAGCATGGGCTTTAGGCACGTGGTCTTCAGTAGTTGTGGCACAAGGGCTCAGTAGTTGTGGCACACAGGCTTAGTTGCTCTGCAGCATGTGGGATCTTCACGGACCAGGGCTCAAACCCATGCCCCCTGCACTGACAGGCAGATTCTTAACCACTGCACCACCAGGAAAGTCCCAAAGATATGTTCGTTTTAAAAAATGGGGTATGGGGCTATATAGGCATGTGGGGGAGAAGGAATTCATTATAATTATTTTTACCACAGAGTTTTTAGAAATACACTTGGAAGCTTTTCTTAACAGTTCCAAAATTTTAATAGATGCAATGTACAATAGATAGTAAGAGAGAGGGAGAGAGGGAAGACACAGAGAGGGAGTATAGACAGCGGCAGAGAGGGTGTAGACAGATTCAGAGTAGAGACAAAGACAAAGAGAGAACAGACAGAGGCAAAATGTAGATGGGACAGAATGTAGACAGAGGCGGAGACGGATGGACAGGGGCAGAAAGCGTGGCTGTATGGCATTCACCGCTCCCAAAACCAGAAGGAACCCCCTACCTACTATTTAGAAGGTTGAGATCTCAAACCTCAGAAGGTCCTGACACTCCCCACTCTGGGTGCCAGCCTTGCCCGTTTCCATTTCTGTCTCTCCATTTTGAACTTACGATGTCACCTTCTCTTCTGTGACAGGGTCCTTTCCTGCCCCACCCCCCTCCAGGGCCCACCCCTGCATCTTGGGGTGGAAACTTGTTCTTTTCTCTAAGTCTTGCCCCCTATCCATAACTGCCTCTACATCTCCCTCCCCAGCCTGAGCGATCCCCCCACCCTTCCCTTCCCTGTTAATAATCTTGGGCCCGCCATTCATTCATTCATCAAACATTTATAAGCAGTTCCCATGGGCTGGGCCCCGCTCAGCAATGCCGGGGACCCCCTGACCTAGGCCCTGCCTTCCCCCGCCCCCATGTATCTAGGAGGGGTGGGGGATGGGAGGGCCATGTAAGCAGTGATAACAGCGTGCTGTGAGTTTGATGGGGGAACATAGGACACTGTCAGCCTCAGAGAAGATACCTAACCCTGCCTAGAGTAGAGAGTGGGACAGGCCTGAGCCTCCGGTGTGACACTCCGACCACCCAAAGCCCCGCCCTCAGCACAGAGCCGGCCTCAGAGAGGATGTGGTCCCTCAGCCTAAGGGACTTCTGGCAACGCCCCTTCTCAGACCCAACCCATTTAGCCTCTACCTGATCTGCCCCCGCCCCATCACTGATCTAGGCCACGCCCTTCTCAGCCCCTCCCGTACTTCATTCACACCACCACGCCTCAAGCCCCACCGCCCGGGAGGCTAACCTCACATGATCTCATTGGCCAGAGAGCGTCACTTCACCGCCCTCCTTCAGTGTCATTGGCTCCCTAGGTGTCAATCTTCTTTATAGAGGCCCTGGAGTTACCATGGCCGAGGTTTGAGGGGCAGATAATAATGGCCGTCCCAGGAAGTCTCGTTATTGGGCAAAAAGCCCGGCTCTGGGCGGGGCTTAGAGCCAAACGCTAGCCTGCCTCTGTCTGGGGTTCCTCAGGGACGCAGCCTTCCCTCAGAGACACACCCCTCTCTCCTTTCTATTGGCCCTGCCAAGTGTTGATCAACAGGATTCCACATTCCGATAGGCAAAACACCCCGTCCTTCACTGCTTCCCTAATTTCAATTCGCTTCTCTCCTTAAAGGCGGCAACCTTCTGGCCGTAGCCAGGGCCCTCGCCCTCCTTACGGAGTGACCATGGATTGGCCAGACACCCCGTCACTCCTGGCCAGTGGGCGGAGCCAGAGCTCCTTGGGGCGGTGAATTGGCTGACTGGGCCTCGGGGGCGGGGCAGCGGCTCCTGTCAGCGGGTGAAATGGCAGCGACAGAGCCGGCGGCGGCCGCGGTCCCGGGGGGCGGCTGAGGGGGCCGGGCCGGGCTGCGGGGCGAGCGACGCGGCGGGGCCCGGGACGGCGGCGCGGCCCGGGACGGCGAGGCTCGGCATGGCTATGGCGGCGCGCTCTTCGCAGGTAGGTAGGCGGCGCGGGCCGGGCCTCCCGGGCGCCTTCTCAGGCCCGCGACTCCGCGCTGCGGCCCACGGGGGCCGGGCAAGACTGGGACTCGGGCCCCCTCGCCCCGGAACCCGCGCCGGGAGCCCTCGGCACTCCCAGCACGGACCCTGGCCGTCAGCCTCGGGCCCTGGCCCCTGCCCATCCTCGTTCCGACGCTTCCCGACCCCTCAGGGCCCCTCCCACGACTCCTCCGGGCGCCCTCCTCCCCCACGCCACCCCCTCCCCGGGAGGCCCCCTCAGGCCCGTGACCCCCGCTCACCCTCTTTACTGACCCTCAGGATCCCTTTCCGGACCCTTCAGGACCCCCCCAGTCCCCACCCCGCAGCCCGGCCCCTACGAGCGCCCCCGCAAGCTCAGGACCTCCGCCCTCTCTCTGTCCCGATCCCTCAAGACCCCTTTCATCTGTAGACCCCTTGCCACGCCATCCCTCCCCTCACTTCACATCCTATCTCTGGGCCTAGACCTGCCCCCGCCCCCAAGGATACCCGTCTTAGAGCCATACCCCTCCCTTCTGACCGCACAGGACCCTTCCCCAGCCTCTGTAAATCCGGATTCCTGCCCGCAGGCCTCACCTCAGCCTGCTGGTCCATCTCCCACCCCCAGCAGCCCCATACCCAAGGGCACCCCTGAAAGCCACTCCTCAGGGTCCTCGTCGCACGCACACACACCCTGATCCTGACCCGTCTTGATCCCTACTTCCTGAAAATCCACCCTCACCTCATGCTCAGGACCTCCCAACAGATGTTCTGAACCCCACTCCTCACCCAAGGGACACGACCTCTGTGAGGGCCCCACTCACACGCACAAGCGCACACACACACACACACACACATCTGGGAGGCAACAGAGCAAAACCCAGGAACCCCCAAAAACTCATACTGATAGACACCCTGGGCCCCTCACACACATTCAGGAGCCCTTCACACACACGAACGGACAGACACTTAGATCCCCAACACACACAGAAAAACTTAAGACCTCCAACACAGAGCCAGGCAATTGGGACCGGCCCCCCTCAACGCGCGCACACACGCACGCACGCATGCACACACACACACACACACACACACACACAGGGCTCCTCAGCACTTTGGCACCCCTCCTTGGAATTCACCTGCCCAGGTCCTCCTGGAGACCCCAACAGCTCCCAGCTCAGGCAGAGGGTCAGAGACATGAACTACCTGCCCTGCCCCAGGCAGCCAGCCTTCCCATCCACACCAGCATCCCTGAGCTCGTGCCCCTATTGGGGCCCTGGAGGTGGCGGGGTGACCCAGAATCTCCCAGCACCCCTGTGGACACCTGCCCCAGGCCTCTTCCCCTTTATTCATCTCCCCCACTTTACCCTTCTTCAAAGGGAAGGATGCTCCCTCTCTCTCCTACACCAGTCTCCCCAAAAGAACCACTGCCTGCCCCCTGATTTCTGCCACCCCTGGCAGAGGGGTAGGGGTACCGCCTGCTCCTGGCCCCAGTCCTGAAGTCTGACCAGACTGGTAGGACCAGCATCCTGACTCCATCACGCCCGCTGGCCTCAGATGGCAGGGGCAGCCCCTGACAGCCCCGAGAACTCTTTCACCCACGACCGGCGTGTCATGCCAAAATGAAACAGCTTCCTTCGATCCTGGCATTTGAGACCCAGTGGGGCTGGGTTTGGGCCTGCCAGAAGCAGACAGCTCTTTGTTAAGGAATATTTTCAGAAGGGAAAAATGTGCTGAAGAGGCTCGGGTGGAACACAAGTGAGGACTCGGCTTGGTTTTTTTCCCTCAGCCGGGCTGGGATGGATCTGGGGGACCCATGTCGTCGTGTCTTTCCAGGTGTACTGGCTCTTCCCGCCCTACAGCCCACACTCTCGGGTCCAACCTGTGTGTCCCCCTGGGCTTCTGTGGTCAACTGCAGGTGGTTTGGTTTGACTGCAGGTTGGGATGAGGCAAGTCAAAGAGGAGGGCAGATCACAGAACTGGCGAGACAGCGCAGCCAGGACCGCAGGGACTGAGAAGGAGCCCCAGGTCCTGCCTGAGGGGAATCCAGATCAGGCCAGCGCTTCCTGTCTGACATAAGCATGCCTGGAAAACCCCAGAGGAACAAACCCAGGCTTCTTTGTGGATATTTACCAGCGGATTCTGGATGGCTCTGGGGAAAAGCGCATCTAGGCTTGGGGCCTTGACTTACCCATCTAGAAAATGGGGAGAGAAATCCCGAGACCAGGACTTTGTACTTCAGGGGAGCCAGAGAGGTTAGGATGTGGCCCTGAATGTCCCCTGGGCACCATGTGGAAGGGGTCAGTGGGGTCCAGGAGGGCAGTCGCCCACCTGTGGGTGCTAGCAGAGTCACTGGGCATCCTGGGCCCCTGGTTGGAATTAGCTGATGCCTCAGTGGATAATGGCTGTCTTTCCATGGCTGAGCCAGTTTACATCAGGGCTAAGAGACAGTTGGTTGTGGGATTTGTGGTCCCACAGGGACCTCCCAGGGGGGCAGAGGGCTGTCGGGTGCCTGTTTGCTGGCAGTGCCCACACCCCACGTAGACCTCTGACGCTGGGCGGGGAGAGGTTTGTTCTGCCCACGTGCTGAAGGGAGGAGTGAACGAGGAGATTCTGAAGGTCACGAGGCACACAGGAAACAAACTCCACGGCCTCCCCAGGGGGGACTTTGTGAAGATGCAGTGGGGTCAGAAGCCTCCCCAGGATAGACTGTGGACTCCTTAGGAAAACACGAGAAGGCTCCCGGGAAGGTCTGGTGAAAGACATCAGTGCCCTTTATCCTAGACTGGGGGGCCGGGGCCAGGTCTTTATGCATGTGCTTTTGATGGGTGCAGGGGGAACGGAGTATTGTGCTCCAGTTTCCTCTTGCAGAATATGGGTGCTGGTTGTTCCAGATGAGGCCCCCACCACGTACTGGGAATCAAGTCAGGAGCTGGGGTGTGAAGGAACGTCAGGGGTGGCCCCTGCCCTGCATCTAAAGACCCTCTCCATGTCAGCAGGCAAGAGCTGAAACCAGGAGCGCACACTGATCAGGCCGTGCTGCGCACCAGGCCCTGTACCAAGCCCCATTGACATACTATCTCATTTAATCCCCCCAAACCACCCGGAGGAACCAGCATTCCAGCCCGTGCCCTTACCATCCCATCCCGTGTGGAAGCAGGAGACAGATTAACGGACAGCATGCTGTGGAGCAGAGAAAAGGGCCCGGCGCATCCCTGGGGCATCAGGGAAGGTAGAGCAGAGATGACATACGAGTTGGGAGAGGAGCTCTCTGGGCAGGCATGGCAGGGAGGGGTGTTCCAGGCAGCCCAAGTGCTTGGAAGAGGCCCAGGCGGCAGGAGCAAGCATGGTGCATGCAGGGAAGCGTGCCTTGTTTGGTGGGTTTCATCCTATAGGCCTTCATGTCCCAAATGCCATCCAAGGGGCACACACCATGGGACGCTCCCTGGTCAAAGGGACCAGTATTTGAGGGCTTCCCTGGTGGCGCAGTGGTTGGGAGTCCGTCTGCCGATGCAGGGGACATGGGTTCGTGCCCCGGTCCGGGAGGATCCCACATGCCACGGAGCGGCTGGGCCCGTGAGCCATGGCCGCTGAGCCTGCGCATCCGGAGCCTGTGCTCCACAAAGGGAGAGGCCGCAACAGTGAGAGGCCCGCGTACCGCAAAAAAAAAAAAAAAAAAAAGGGACCAGTATTTGGAATTGAACTTGGAAAGGCAGCAAATAACCCCACCCCACGCCCCCCTCCACCCAGGGACGTCTGCTGCACACATGTTCTAGAAACCAAACAGAGGGCAAGAGGGAGGATAGTTAGGAGAACTAACAACTCGCCGGGGCTGGGGAAGAGATTGATCCCTTCCAGGGAGATTTCAAGAGCTCCACTGGCACTTTTCTTTCATTTCTCAGCGCACCGTGATGTGTTTGTGAGATTGTTGTTGTTGTTGTTTTTTATCTTTTGGCCATGCCACGCGGCCTGTGGGACCTTAGTTCCCCAACCGAGGATGGAACCCGTGCCCCCTGCATTGGAAGCATGGAGTCTTAACCACTGGTCCACCAGGGAAGTCTCTGTGAGATTGTTTCATTGAGGGCTATCTCCCAGCCCAAGAGTCCCACGAGGGCAGGGCACGTGTCTGTTTGTTCATGGTTGAGTCCCAGGCAGGAACAGGGCATGTAGCAGATGCTCGGTAGACACTTGGTTGATTTTAGGAGCTGACAGTCCTCCCTACTCACCCAATTCTGAAAGAGCGCCTGGATCTCTTCTGCAGAAAGAGGTCAGATCCATCTGCTTGGAGAGCCCCCAAAGGCAGGGCCGACCCACCTTGCCCTGGGCCCTGGCCCAGCCAGCCTTTGCAGCAGGAAAGATACCATCTTGGCTTTGAAGAGCCGAGAGCCTTTACAAGATGCCACTTCTCTTATCCACCTGTCCCTGGAAGGCTTATGAGCGCTTTAAATTGTTTCCTTTGTCATTCTCAGGGATACTGAAATATAGAGAAATCAGGGATTTGCCAGGAAGGAACCTGTGATGGTGGCAGAAAGTAGCTGCTGACATGCAAGGTAGTAAACATTT
Organism: Mesoplodon densirostris; assembly: GCF_025265405.1. NCBI lineage: Eukaryota > Metazoa > Chordata > Mammalia > Artiodactyla > Ziphiidae > Mesoplodon > Mesoplodon densirostris. Next base: position 147,350,871 of record NC_082663.1, on the reverse strand, counting down.
TTTTTACGTCAGAAGGGATTCCACAGGTCCTAAGGGATTCCACAGGTCCTTCCACAGCTGATTTTAGCCTGAAGGTACTTGCTGCTGCTGCTGTTACTACCAATAACAATGATTTTAGTTTTATTGCGTTTAATATTTAAACAGGGCCGCCACATAAGGGGTGGGCCTGCTGAGGAGGGAAAGTTTGTTTATTCAGTCCACAAATATCAGATGCCTGATGGTACACTAGACTCTGGGGATCCCCTAGTGGGCTAGCCAGCCCCTGCCCTCATGGAACTTTCCACCCAGGGGGAAATAAATATCATGGGCCAGCTCCTGAACTAAGTACTTGACAGGTTTTAGCTCATCTATTCCTCCCAACAAAACCTGTGAGGTTGGTACTATCATCAACCCTGTTTTCAGATGAGGAAACTGAGACAAAGCACATTGTACCCAGATCAGAAAGATAGAAAAGTAGGTGAAGAGGGATTTGAACCCAGGCTGCTGGCCCTGAAGTCCTCCCGGGAGGCCAAGAGATCTGGGATCATTTATCCACACACACAGCCATGGAGGAAGGTACATGGATGTGGAAACATCACGAGTGACACGGAGGAGCGGCTAGAACTGGGGACAAGAGGAGGGCCGGCAGTGACTGCTGAATTCCAGCAGCCGTCCTTGTTACCTGAGGGGCAGCTCGCCCATCAAATGCCCACCCCATGGCCAAGGAAAAGACCCGGAGACGTCAGGCCGTCTCCCCAGGAGTCGGGGTGGTCTGAGTGGCCCAGCTGATAGTCTGTCAGTCTGGGCAGTTGGGGTCACGTGGCATCTTTCAAGGCTTCAGATTTAGAAATGACTCTGGGTCCCCATAATCATTAGAGGTAGAGGATCAGAAGCTGGGCTGGTAGGGGGTGGGTTATGAGGGCAGGGTAGGTAGAAAAGCAAAATTAAAGGAGTCTTGGGGTCTCCTGCCTACCTCTGAAAGATGGCACACACACACACTCACTCTCCCTGTTGAAAAAGAGTAACTCATTTACTGAGCGCTCACTGCACTTGGTGTTTTACGTAGGTTGTTTCTAAAGTCATTGAATGCAGAGTGACAGCTCAGCTGATCAACTTGGGGCAAAGGCTCTGGAGTCAGAAATCCAAGTGCAGGGAATTCCCTGGTGGTCCAGTGGTTAGGACTCTGCACTTTCACTGCTGAGGGCACGGGTTCAGTCCCTGGTCCGGGAACTAAGATCCCGCAAGCCGCTCAGTGAAAATAAAAAGAAATGATTTTTAAAAAATACTTTGGTCACTCAGTATTTAAAGAAAAAAAGAAAAAGAAAGAGAAAAGAAATCCAAATGCAAACCTTTCTTCCTCTACGACCTCGTCAGGAGACCCAGTGAGCAACTCTCTACTCGCTAGGGCACCTCTCACATGTTATAAAACTGTCCTTTACTTTTCTGTCTACCCTGGTACAGAATCTTCTTTTTTTTTAATTTTAAAAATAGACTTTAGTTTTCAAAACAGTTTTAGCTTTACAGAAAAATTGAGAAGATCGGGACTTCCCTGGTGGTGCAGTGGTTAAGAATCCGCCTGCCAATGCAGGGGACACAGGTTCGAGCCTTGGTCCAGGAAGATCCCACGTGCTGCAGAGCAACTAAGCCTATGCTCCACAACTACTGAGCCTGCACTCTAGAGCCCGCAAGCCACAACTACTGAGCCTGCGTGCCAAGAACCTGGTCTCTGCAGCAAGAAAAGCCACCGCAATGAGAAGCCCGCACACCGCCATGAAGGGTAGCCCCTGCTCGCCGCAACTAAAGAAAGCCCACACGCAGCAACGAAGACCCAATGCAGCCAAAAATAAATAAATAAATAAATGTAATCTCTCATCATTTCTTAAAAGAAAAATTGAGAAGATAGTACAAAGCATTCCTACAGACCCCACACTCACAGCCAGTTTCCCCATATTAGTAACATCATCTGGTAAGTTTGTTATAATTAATGGACCAATACTGATACATTATTATTAACTAAAGTCCATACTTTATGCAGATCTTCTTAGTTTTTCCCTAATTTCCTTTTTCTTTCCCAGGACTCCTTCCTGGATCCCATAGGACATTTTGTCCTCACGTCTCCTGAGGCTCCTCTTATCTGGGACAGTTTTCTTAGGCTTTCCTTGTTTTTGATGACTTTGACAGTTTTGAGGAGGACTAGTCAGGAATTTTCTAAAGTGTCTCCTAATCTGGATTGGTCACATGTTTTTCTCATAGTCTTGGGAAGAAAGGCCCAGAGATGAAGTGCCCATCTCATGTCAGCGTATCAAGTGCACATGCTCTCAACATGACTTGTCACTGATGGTGTTGACCTTGATCACCTGGCTGAGCAGCACAGGGGTTTTTCTCTTCCTTCATCCAGCAGACATTAATTGAGCACCTACTATTGGCCAGATGCTGCATTAGGGGCTTGGAGTAGAAAATTAAGAAGATAGGCCTTTGCCCCCAGAAGGTTCATGATCCAGTAGGGCAGGCAGGCGTGTATAGTAGGAATTGCCATAGAATGTGTCTTGGCCTGGGGTATAGGGGTAGGTATTTTGGGGGAGAGGGGAGAGAAGTGAGCCAGAACCCTGGAGGTGGTCAGGGGCAGGGGGTGGTTTGCCAGGAAAGAGTTCACCGAAAAAAAAGAATTTCCTTCTTTTTTATGGTTGAATACCATTCCATTGTCTGGATGGACCACATTTCATTTATCCATTCATCCATCGACGTTTGGGTTGCTTCCACTTTCTGGCTATTGTGAATCATGCTGCTGTGAACAATCATGTACAGGTGGGGCTTCCCTGCAGGTCTAGTGGTTAAGACTCCACGCTTCCAATGCAGGGCATGGTGGTTCGATCCCTGGTTGAGGAACTAAGATCCCACATGCCGTGCGGCCCGGCCAGGAAAAGAAAAAGAAAAGAATTAAAAAAAGAACTGTGTACAGGTTTTCCTGTGAATGTACATTTTCCATTCCCTCAGGTAGATAACCTAGAAGCGGAATTGCTGGGTCATGTTCGCAACTCTTTGTCTACCCTTTTTGAGGAACTGCCAGACTGTTTTCCACTCTACCTCATCTTTTATTCCATGCGTTTCTCTCAGTCTGTAATAGAAAGTGCGGGTGATCATCTCTTGGTCTCTGCCCGCCCCCCACCCCCATATGCTCTGGGCGTGCAGAGGCTGCTTCTGTCTTTGCCCAGCAGTATTCAGCCCTTATCATGGTGCCCAGGACCTGGCTGGCACTAAGGAAATACTGGTGGGTGGGCAGGCAGGTTCTATTCCTCCAATATTTCTCAACTCTCAGGTTGTACCAGGCTCAGTGCGGGTCGCAGAAGTAGCAGGGACCCAGACAGTGGTGATTCCTACCCCGGTGGTGGATGTGATTGAGCCATGCTGGAGCCAGTTGGCAATCTTGGCTGGTGCTCAGGAGAAGGGAAAAGCTGGGGATGAGGGTGTCACAATCACCGACATGTATCTGGTCATTTAAGTCCTGAAAGTGAACTCACCGAGCACATGACGGGATAAGGACCAAAGCAGGGCCTGTGGAGGAAGGGGCGCCAGGCTAGGCCGAAGCAGGAGGAGCCTCAGGAACCTGGCCTCTTGGAAACTAGATGGGAGAGGACTTCAAGAAGGAGGAAGCATGACTGGCAGTGTCCAAACGCCCCTGTGAGGGAGAGGAAAAGGGAGGTGGAGGGTCCCCAGCATCTGGACCTTTCTGCCCTCCGACCCCACCCCCAGCTCCCCGGCAGTCTTCTCCCACCCCTCTGGCTTGGCTCAGCTTCCTAAGCCATGGGCCACCTTATAAGGGCGTGGCAGGCAGTGGTGCCAGCAGGGACAGCATTAGGTGGCCCACTGCCCACTCCGCAGGAGCCAGGAACCCCCTTCAGGTGGCTGCAGTGAAGCAGAAACAAAGGGCATTGAAATGGGGCTGTTGAGAGGCTGGGACCCCAGACCTGGAGGGCCTGTGTGTAGATCTCAGAGGCCAGTGGCCCCTCAGCACTCAAGGGGACCTGCCTTGTCTCTGCGTCTCTGTGCCCATCCAGCAAGGGTAGGGTGGCCGCGTGCCCTGGGGAGATGGGGGCTCATTCACCTCGTTCCGCTCCACATCCCTGTCGCTAGAACAGTACCCGGCCCTCAGACGACCCCTAGTAAGCGCCAGGGAGGGAGGGACTGAGGCAGTGAGAGTCCGGGCGCTCTGGAGAAGGGACAGGGCTGCTCACAGAGCTAGGAGGGCAGTGAGCCCACGTCCATCTGTATGTACTCGGTTCCAGGCGTGGCGAGACCTGGTCAGTGCAGGAAGCATGCGTGTGTGTGTGTACGTGTGCACGTATGGGCAAAGGGGTGTGTGGGTGTGAGATAGTGTGTGATTGTGTATCTGAGTGCGTAGGTGTGCGACTGAGTGTATGTCAGCGTGTGTGCATGTGCACGCAAGACTGTGAGGTGGTTTGTGAGTGTGAATGTATCTGAGTGGGGTGTAAGGTTGTGGGTAAGTGTGAGTGTGAGTGTGAATGTATCTGTGGGTGTGAGGTTGTGGGTAAGTGTGAGTGTATCTGAGTGTGTGGGGTGTGAGTGTGAAGGAGTGTGTATCTGTGCGTGCATCAGGAGGATGGCTTCTGGGGCTGCGCAGCATTTAGAGAGTATGGGGATGAGTCAAGAGAAAGTTCCTGAGGGACCAGAAGGTTCTGCCTCTCAGACTGCAAATTTAAGCCCTGGGTATTGAATACATTTTATTTCTTGTATGAAATACACATTAATTTGTGATAAGTATCTGAGCAAACTCTGCTAGTGGATTGCCCTAGTAGTTTCTTTTAATCGGAAACCCAGAACTGAACCATTCTCTTGGGCTCTTTGCAGGCCAGGGTTGGGGTTGGCAGGGGAAGGCAATGTGCTTCTGAGGCTGGGGTCCCCTGGGCTCAGCATGGAGACAGTGGACCCCAGCCATGGCCACATGTGGTCTTTGTCTTTGAGGCCCCCACTACTCCCCAAATCCAGCTGTGCTTATAGGGCTCCAATCCTTGCCTCCACCACCTACTCCCCTCTCCCACCTCTGAAGCTGGGAAACCTACACGGCCTTCCCAGTCCCTCCCTGCCCAGAGAGATCCTTCCAAGTCAGCACTCCTTGTCCATGGCCCATCTCTGCCCCGGGCCAGCCACAGACTTTGCGGGAAGCCCTGGAGCGGCCCCCATTGTCCCTCTCTCAGAAATGATTAACTCCTGGCTTGGTGGCGCACCGTGGCTTGGTCTTTGGGGCAGGTTGTCCCTGGCCAGCTGGGCAACAGGAGGAAAAGGTCTTCTGCTTCTGATGGGAGCCATCGCCTAGAGTTTGTACCACTCACCAAAAGCTAGAGCCCTCAGTGCCTGACAAACTCGGGGGGCCCTCGGGCCAGAAGCAGAACCAGTGGCCTTGGGGAGCCACAGAGTCCTGGGGTAGGAGGGTTATGAGCCCCCCACGAGGTGAAAGAAAAATGGTGCCCCCTGCCCCTTGACAGGGGAGCGCAAGGGAGGGAGACTAGAATCTAGTGCACGGCCAGGGTCAAGTCCAGCTGACCTGTGGACCCCCAGGTGTTGGTTAGGGGCTGAGCTTGGGCTGTGGGAAGGTGCTCAGTGACCTGAGGGTGCCAGGCAGGTGCAAAATGGGCTGCTTTTGTCCTGTGACTGTCCTCCTGCTGCCTGGAGACCAGATGCCCCCTCTCCAGGAACTGGGTGAGGGCCCCTCTGTGGCTGAGCTGTCAGAGCCAGGTCAGGTGAGGTCCAAGGAGAGCCACACTTCAGACGCTGTTCCATTTGAGTCCAGAGCCTTTGCTTTCGGCACAGTGCTGAGCTGGAGCCAGTGTCCCTGAAGCTCCCGGGAGGGTGGGGCTGGACCATCCCCAGCAGGAGTAGGAGAGATGGGCCGGCACCCACCCTGCACGTGGCAGGCCAAGATCAGGATACTGATCAGAGCCTGTAGCTCTCACTCTGACACCATCAGAGCACAGATTCCTAGCACTTTGACATGTCCCTGGCTTCCCTGCCCAAGGAGAGTTGACTCTTCTGTCCGTTGGCAGCACCAGACAATTAACAGTAGAGAATAATTGCTTCTGGCTGTGCCAGCAGCCCACTTTGGTTGATGAGACAGGGAAGGTCAGATGCTGAGGCAGGGCTCCCAGGACAGGCCACAGCTGGGGACAGGGACCAAAGCTGTCAGGAAGAGCCACCAAAGCAGGGGCATCGGCACCCCCAAGGTCACAGCAGGGACTCTGAGTGTGATGGGGAGCCTTGGCCCCTTAGCCTGCTGAAGACTCAAGGGTGTCAGTTGAGACTTGGTGTTCATGTGCAGGGACAGCAGGACAGCTCAGGCGCTGGCCGTTGCCCTCCTGATTCCATCCAGGCATCTGGCCTACAAAGGCAGGGATCCCAGTAGCCAGCCCCCGGGGCAGAAGGAGCCAGCCAGGCCATCAGCTAGACTGGGGTGCGTGGGGATGAGGAGTGACCAAGTGGACAGACCAGAGGTGGGAAGCCTGGGGAGAGGAAATGTCTCTGTGTGACCAGCAGGCTCACTGGTCCAGAGCCGGCGGGACAGCGTGGGCACCCTGCCCAAAGCTGACCACACATGTTTCTGGTCCCCAGACAGAGCTGTGACCTGGCCCTGCTCGCGGCTGAGGAGCCTGCCCACCATGGCGAGCCCCACTCTGAGCCCCGACTCCTCGTCCCAGGAGGCCCTGTCGGCCCCCACCTGCTCCCCCACCTCTGACTCCGAGAACCTCAGCCCCGATGAGCTAGAGCTGCTGGCCAAACTCGAAGAGCAGAACCGGTGAGTTGGGACCTGAGGAAAAGGGAGAGGCCCCAGGGGTACAGCCTGGGCCCCAAACAGAAGTTGCTGGTGCCACCTCACACTCAGAGCTAGGCCTGGCCCTGGGCCAAGTGACAGCTCCCAGCAGAGGCTTGACAAGGATGTTTGCCATCACTTCCCACCAGACGGTTCTCCCATTCAGATGAGGAGGCCACGGTATCAGGGCCCAGTGGACCTGGCCTTCACTTCTCTAGCCTTTGTTGAAGGGAAGAGTAAATCCTCTGACTCTGGAGTTGGCCCTTCCCACTTCTCCTCTGGCCCACCCCGTTTTAAAGTGTAGGTTTTATTATTATGCCAGTATGGCGAGGCCAGCAGATCAGGAGATGACTGCCATTAAAAAGACAGTTTGGGGAATTCCCTGGTGGTCCAGTGGTTAAGACTCCATGCTTCCACTGCAGGGGGCACGGGTTCGATCCCTGGTCAGGGAACTAAGATCCCACATGCCGCGCGGCATGGCCAAAAAAAAAAACCCCACAGTTTGTTGCGCACAGATTCCAAGAGGAGGGGCACAACACACCGTGCACCATGCAGGGCCACCCGGGAAAGCACCAGGGTCAGTCAGGAGGCAGAGGGAATGAGAAAAATGTGGGCAAGAGCCTTTATTGTGGTTTCTGCCAGAAGGAATGGTGAGGCAATGTAATCAAGCTTAGGACTGCCTAGTCTGAATACCTTCAGCAAGCTGGGGGCATAGGGGCTGGGCCTATTTGTCTAGTACCTGGCCCTGGGGTGATTAGGGCAGAGGGATAGTGGCCTTGAATGCAAGAGCCTAACAGAGGTGGGTGGTTTGTGGGTTCTGGATTGGTTGGTTTGCATATGAAAAGTACACTAGTAGGCAAGTCCTTAATTATCTCTAGGAATCTGCTAGGCCTGGGAGGGGCAGTCCCTCCTGCGTCAGGGAGGCCCCAGATGTCAAAGCCTCAGAAATAGGTGGTTCATGCAATCCCTTGCTAGTTGGGTGCCCCCAGCCAGCATCTCACCCTCTCTGTACCTCGTCTGTAAACAAATCTTTACAAAACCCGCCCCACAGGGTTGGTACGAGACTACATGAGCTACTCCCCATGCTTCTCAGCCCAGGGCCGGGCACAGAATGGGACACATGAATGGCATCCTCTCCAGGGCTCCCGCGATCAGGATCAGGGCTCAGAGAGGTTAGGGCACTGGTGGAAGTCACTCGGCAAGTGCCTGCTCAGGAAAAACAACTTAGACCCGATCCCTGGTATCCTCTGGGACCCCAGGGAGGAGGGGCCAGGCTCTTTGGGACACAGGGGCCAGGGTGGGAAGCTCCTGCAGCCTCCACCCTCCCCCACTGCCACACCCAGGCTCCTGGAAGCCGACTCCAAGTCCATGCGCTCCATGAATGGCTCCCGGCGGAACAGCGGCTCCTCGCTGGTGTCCAGCTCCTCAGCCTCCTCCAACCTGAGCCACCTGGAGGAGGACACGTGGATCCTGTGGGGCCGGATCGCCAACGAGTGGGAGGAGTGGAGGCGCAGGAAGGAGAAGCTGCTCAAGGTGGTGCAGGCGGTGGGGCTGGGCGGGCGGCCGGGGGAGGGCAACGTCTGCCAGGGGCCGCAGCACGAGCAAAGGGCAGGACTGGAGGTGTGGGGGCACTTTCGGGGTGCCTTGCCAGGGCCGGGGGGATGGGTGTGGAGATCAGGGAGGGGCTGGCACCCCAGGCACCCTCCTGCTTCCCGCCCGTGAGTTCCGTGATGGGCTGGGGCGGCGCATGCAGCCTCGTGGACGCCGCGTGCCGTGCAGTGGCTCGGCCGAGCTCTGGGCCCTGGGTGAGGCGTGGGTGGACCCAATCTCAGAGGCCGGGCTGGGTGGCCGTGGGGAGGCTGCTCTGGGATGGAATCCAGCCCGGCCTCCCAATCCCACCCCCTGACCCCCCAACCCCCGCTCTGACCCTGTCGCCAGGAGCTGATCCGCAAAGGCATCCCGCACCATTTCCGGGCCATCGTGTGGCAGCTCCTGTGCAGCGCCACAGACATGCCAGTCAAGAACCAGTATTCGGAGCTGCTCAAGATGTCCTCACCTTGTGAGAAGCTGATCCGCAGGGACATTGCCCGCACCTACCCAGAGCACGAGTTCTTCAAGGGCCAGGACAGCCTGGGCCAGGAGGTGCTCTTCAACGTCATGAAGGTGAGGCCCCCTGGCCCCACAGAGAACCGCTGCGGTCATCAGTCCTGGCAGGACCCTGCCCTGACTCGCATGTGTTCCCTCTCAGGCCTACTCCCTGGTGGACCGGGAGGTGGGCTACTGCCAGGGCAGCGCCTTCATCGTGGGCCTGCTCCTCATGCAGGTAGGTGGCCTGGGCCCAGCCCATGCCGGCTCTGTCTGCCCCCAGGAGGTGGACAAAAGGAGAGTGTTCCCTCCATCCAGTGTCCTCCTAGGTCAGAACCTCCCTCTGTGTCCACCTGTGACCTCTGACAGTCTCCCAGCCAGGCCCCCAGGGGGTGAGCACAGAAGGCTGGCCACCTGTTCTGTCCCCTATCCCATCCCAAGATTGGAGGGAGGGGTAGGCCATCCTACTCAGTCACCCCCCAGGGTCGGGTGGGACACTCAGGCTTAGGTCAGCCAGTGGGATGTTTATGGGGCTCGGGGTCTCCTCCAGAGAATCCAGCAGGCTTAGGAGAGGGAGAATGGAGACGGCTGGGAATGCACCAGAGGATGCCTCCACCATGGGCTCTGGAGGTGGCCAGACCTGGGGTTCAAGTCCCAGCTCTACTGTTTTCTGCCAGGCGGCCTTGGGCAGGTGACTTCAGCCTCAGGAGGCTTCCTGTCATTGAAACAGGGTGGTGATATTTACCAGAGAGGTTTGCTGTGTGGGTCCGGGCAGCCCGGCACTATCCACGTTCAATAAAAGTAAATGGAGCAGAGACAAGCGAAGCCATAAGAAGAGCAGTGGGCGCCCCCGCCCCCCCCAACTCACAGCCCCCTGCCCGCCCACCCCCAGATGCCCGAGGAGGAGGCCTTCTGTGTGTTCGTGCGGCTGATGCAGGAGTACCGCCTGCGGGAGCTCTTCAAGCCCAGCATGGCAGAGCTGGGGCTCTGCATCTACCAGTTCGAGTACATGCTACAGGTGAGTGGGCCCAGGGGTGGTCCCGCCTGCCCCCTCCTCTCCACCAGCCCACACCTACGGGTGCTAACATCGGCCATCCCGGTGAGTCTCTTTGACTGAAAATCCCACGCCTGAGAATCACATCCAGACGTTCCAGCTCAGAGAGGGGTTCTACTCCCCAAGGGGCCGTAAAGCACTGCCCTGAAGGATGCTTTGAGGGACCAGGCAGGGGCCAGCCCCTTCCAGTGGGGGCTCCTCAGAGCTCGGGGCTCCCAGAACCATTACGGCCAGGATGGAGGGGTCAGCCTGGCTCAGACACACCCACGGCACCCTCCTGTCTGCTCCCCGGTGTGGCAGAAGGAGGGAAGGTGTTGTGTGCCTGCCTTTGCTGATTACTGGAGAACCGCAGCCGCCTCTGTTTATAAATGGCAGCCCCACAAGGCCCGCTCCTGGCTGGCAGAGAGAGCCGGTATACGTGTGTGTACACACACACACGCACGCACGCCCGCCCGCCCTGGAAGCCGGTCGCAGGTGGGGCTGTGCAGCTCTGTGCCACAGTGGGCAGGACGCGCCCAGTCATGAAAGCCCCCTTCCTCAGGCCCAGAGGATGGCTAGGTGCTGTCAGTCAAGGGGACCGGTAGTGCCAGCAAGCAGGTGTTCCAGGGCCACAGAGAAGGAGCAATCCCACCCCAGGCTGGGAAGCTGAGAGCTCCCGTGGTGAAGGAGCTGGCCGCCACCAGAGAGCTCCTGAGTCAGGAAGCCCAGGGCAGGCCGGGGGACAGCCCGAGGGTGTGTTCTCCCAGTGAAGGACCTCCAGGGGGTCCTAACGCCTTCTCCAGCCTCAGTTCCCCCAGCTTCGGTTGCTTTCCAGCAGTCTGAAGTTCAGACCAGTCAGACAGGCATCCCTTGAGCGTTGCTGGGCACAAAGCACAGAGCATTGTGGGGGCCGGTGGTGAGGGTCCCACGGGCAGCTAGGCCTCCTGCCGTCCCTGCCCATGTCCCCACCTAGTGCTCCTCAGAGCTCTGCGGTGCTGCCGCCCCACCCAGAGACAGTGCGGGGGGCTGCCCAGGGCAGGTCAAGGAAGGCTCCCTGGAGGTGCAGGCACTTCCGGGTGGAGGGAGCCTGTGGTGCCGACAGCTGTGCCCAGCACCCTCCTCATGGCGCCCGGCCCCCTACCCCCACCCCAGGAGCAGCTCCCGGACCTGAACACCCACTTCCGCTCCCAGAGCTTCCACACGTCCATGTATGCCTCCTCCTGGTTCCTCACGCTCTTCCTGACCACCTTCCCGCTGCCCGTCGCCACGCGTGTCTTTGACATCTTCATGTACGAGGTGAGGACCACATGCCCCTTCCTCTCCTGGCCACTCTGGATGGAGTGATTCACGCCCTCAGTGGAAACGGTTGCAGGGCTCAGGGAGGGGTCGGAGGGCTCCCCAGGAGAGCGTGACCAGAGATGCACTCCCCCCGCCTCCTTCACAGGGCCTGGAGATCGTGTTCCGGGTGGGCCTTGCCCTGCTGCAGGTGAACCAGATGGAGCTGATGCAGCTGGACATGGAGGGGATGTCCCAGGTGGGCCAGGAGGGCCAGGGCAGGCAGGCTTGCCCCCCAGCAGGGGCACCTGGGCAGGTGGAGCCCTTCTGAGAGATGGGGAGGCCCTGGACTTCCTGAGCACCCTGATCCTTTCCCATCACCTCTGCCCCCAGCCATGTCTCCATGGAGGACCGGGGTGGGGGGGTGCCCGAGGAGCCCCAGGCTCTGCCAGACACAGCCCAGGGCCAGCAGCCTGGCAGCAGGGAGAAAGGAAGCCCCAGGCCGAGCCCTGGGAGTCCCCCTGCTTCACCTGCCCTCAGCTCTGTGTCCCCAGAACCTAACATGGCAAATAGTAATACTGGCCAAACCAGGAGGCCTTGGGTGTGGTTTTGGCCCCAGCAACCAGGCCGGGTGAGGGCACAGGAGGGAGTGAGGGGTCTGGGGCAGACTTTCGCCCTGCCCCACCACAGCCTACCCCAGCTGCCCTGCCTGCTTAGAAGAGGCAGGCCTGCATCTCACTGCCATGTCCCCATCATGCAGGCCCCCGCCCCCTCCCAGCGTCCTCCAGCTGGTGCTTCAGGGAAGAATGCACAAAGGCCACAGTTGTGTCCACGAACACGGGCATCCATTGTCCGCAGCTGCCAGAGGGGCCAGCTGGGCTAGGGCGCGGGAGCCAGCCTGGCCCCGAACTGCAGCAAGCTGTGTCCACCCGGCAGCTTGCACTTAACTCTTTGCGGAGGTTCCCGGGGCCCCAGGCGAGCAGGCAGACCACTGAGGGGTCCTCCCTCTGGCTTCCTCCACACCACCCTGATCCTTCAGCCTCTTCCGTCTCCTCTCACTGCCCTAGGGCAGTGGCATGTCTCCCCCTTCCTCCATGAAGGTCCTCTGTGCTCGGACCCCACCCACACCCACACTTGGCCTTCGCCCTCAGGAGCTCCCGAAGCCGCTTTTCCTGCACACACAGGTCCTGGCTGCAGGCAGCTCCTTCTCACGATTCCTGCTTCTCACACTCGCTCACTCGACCCACACAACAGGCCAGGTGATGGCGAGGGCCTAGGCCGACCGGCTCTGGCCATCCCTCCTGGTGTACCCAGGCCCTCCTCCAGGGGAGCAGGGTGCCGCAGGGGCTCGGGTGGCCCCAGGCGGTCAGGGCCCGTGTGTCCGTGACCACCCGTGTCCCCACAGTACTTCCAGAGGGTAATCCCCCATCAGTTCGACAGTTGCCCGGACAAGCTGATCCTCAAGGCTTACCAGGTCAAGTACAACCCCAAGAAGATGAAGAGGTCAGTACTGGGAGGCCAGGGTGCTGGCAGAAGGGGGGTCCCCGAGGGTGGGACAGTGAGCACGTCAGCCCTCCCCTCTGCAGGCTGGAGAAGGAGTACGCAGCCATGAAGAGCAAGGAGATGGAAGAGCAGATCGAGATCAAAGTGAGTCCCCGGTTCGTCTGGGCAGTGTTGGCGGGAAAGCCGGGGTGGGGGTGGGGGTGTGGTGGGGGTGGGGGTGTGGTGGGGGTGGTGGATATGCCCTTGGGAGCCCCCTCAACCGCCGCTAGAGGGCAGCCCACCCAGCGCGGGCCACACAGCAGGGGGTCCTTAGGCTCTGAGAGTTGGTCCCTTGGCCTGCCTGTCCTTTCACTCACCACCAGGCCAGCATGGGAGCAAGGGCCACCCCCCCAGCATTGGGGACACGGTGGTGAACAGGGCCACTGAGATTCAACCTCCAGCCCTTTCCCCTCCCGGTGGTCTCGGGCTGGGACTGAAAGGTCCAACCCTCTCATCACAGGACTGTGTCCCCTGGCAAGCAGCACCATCCTTAGGTGACAAGGGCGGGTGGGGGTGGGGCTTTCCAAAAGTCATCTCATTAACATAACAAAGACACCTTTATTCCTCTCCTCACTTAGGAAATTCCCAGGGTTTTAGGAGCCTGTGCCGGGACCAGGGACAAAGACCAAGTATATATTCCTTGTAAATCACAATATCATAGAGTGTGTCCTGGGTGTGCAGAGCCTCTGAACCCAGACGTCCCTCCGTCTCCTTCCCTCTGCTTTCATCCCTCCAGACGTGATTTTGGTTATTCCCTCAAGAGGCGTTTAGTGAGCACTGTGCGTCAGAGTCACAGCAGGACTGAGGGCCCCCAGTCCAGCGGAGGTGGGGGACAGACACAAACACAAACACCAGCATAGCCTGGCTCTGTCCTCTTCAGGGGCAAGAGTCCCATAGTGGCTGGGACTGGAGCCCCACAGACCAGAGTTCAAATCCCAGCTCTCCTACAGGCCAGCTGTGTGACCTGCCAAGAAGGTGAATTCACCTCTCTGAGCCTCAGTGTCCCCTTCTGCAAAATAGGGATGACGCTCTCCTGTTCAAGTTATTATTATTATTAACCACCACCATCATTGTCATCCCTACCTTCTCTAGAAAGGCAGAGACAGAACCTAGATTAGAATCCAGGTCACCTGCCACCCATACCTGAGTGACCAAAGAGGGCATCATTGTCCTGGCCCTGTTTGTAAGTTTCTGAGAAATAGTCTTGTGTCCTGAATTTTTAAGCATCTCCCTTTCTCAGGAATGGCAGCTTTACTGATGCACCCGTCCAAACATGTATGTATGTTTTGCTCATGCACAGACAAGGGCCTGCTGCTATATGGTGACCATGATGGCTCAGCAGTAGGGAGGGACACAGCGGATCCTTAAACCACATGCCCAGCCTGGAATATTATCACGAGAGGAGACTGCGTGCCCCAAGGGCAGGGCAGATGCCTTCTCCCCTGACCCTGCCCTGTGCCCTTTCACCTTTCGCCTGTTTAAAAATGTACCTGGGATTTGTTTTAATCAGGTATGGTGAGGTGACAGACACAGAGACAACTGCCTTCAAAAGAAGAGTTTATTACTCACAGGAGGGGGCACACCTCTGCACGCAGGGCCACATGAGGAAGCACCAGGGTGGGTCAGGAGGCAGAAGGAGAAAAGCATGGGCCAGAGCCCTTACTGTGGTTGCCACAGGAAGGGATGGGTGAGGCAAGGCAGACAAGTTCAAGAGAGTTCGGGATTGGCCAGTTTGAATAATTCCCAGGCTCTGGGCTATAGGGGTGGTCCCTAGCTGTCCTGGAACAATTGAGAGCAGGGGAAATACTAGCTTGGTGTGCGAGAGTTAGATAAGGGAGGTGGGTGGGGGCGTTGGCTCTGGATTGGCTGGTTTGCCTGTGGAAGGCAAGCTAGCAGGCAGGTTGTCTACCCTCCCTAGGAATTAGCTAGCCCTGGGAGGGGCAGTGGCTCCAGGATTAGCAAGGCCGCAGGATGTCAAAGCATCAAAAATACAGGAAAAAAAGGGACTTCCCCGGCAGTCCAGTGGTTAAGACTCTGTGCCCCCACTGCAGGGGCCACAGGTTCAATCCCTGGTTGGGGAACTAAGATCCTGCATGCCGCATGGCAAAAAAAGAAAAAAAAAATTTAATAGTGTGATTAGTACATAGGCCCCCATAGTCCATGTTCACGCTGTCTGGTTTTCCCTTGGGAGGAAGAGGAGAGAGGCGAGTTGTTGGTCGGCACATCCAGCTCTTCCAGGGATGGCTGAGCTTGTGGCATCAATGCATTGAGGCCAGAAAGGGGGCAGACATTCCAGGGGTCAGGGGTCAGGACCCTGGTTCTGGATCCCTATGAGCAACAGAGACCTGTGCCGGCAACAGCTCTAACCCCAGCGAGCCAGGAGGCTCGGGCAAGACACTACCTGCCTCTGACTCAATTTCCCCTCCCATGACATGAGTCAGTGCCCATCAATCAAGTCTGCAATTCTCTCTGACCACAGTTGCTTCCTGGGAGTGCTCTGGGTGTTTCCATCGCCTGTTTCTCCCCGGTAGAAACCAAGCAGTGTTGTGTGTGATCCACAGGGAAGCAGGACCCTCACTAATCAGCCGATCAAAACTATTTCTGTACCCACTGCTTAAGGGGTACATAGTTAGAAACTAGGTGCAAGGCAGATGTGAACCTTCCCCTCCTTCCCTGCTGTGAGGGAACCTAAAACCACAAATATGTAACCAAGACTACCAGCACAGGATGGAAGGCGGAAGCAAGGAGACCATCTCCAGAACCGCAGCCGGGGGAAACTGACCACTCTTGGGTACAGCTGGCTCTCAGTGGGTTGCGGAAATGTAGTTGTCAAACTGAAAGAAGCATGTGTTCAGCAAGACCTCTTCCCCTGGACCCAGACTCTGAGTTTGTCCTCTGAGAGTTCAACCCTGGCACTCCAAGTGAAGCAGTGAGGGGTGGGGCCTGTCTGCAAGCGGCTTCCCCCAAAACACAGAGGCCTTTGCCCTGTGGGAGGCGTCACATTCGCCCTTGACAGGCTCAAGCGTGGGGTAGAAACAGACTCTGGAGGAGGAACCACCCCCCCACAACGCCCCCCACCCCCCTGCACACACACTGCATAGCCACCAAAGTGATCACATTATTTTTACTGAACCAGAGCTTGTTTTTAAAAAAAACACCTGGTGGACCATTCCGAACGGGAATTGGCCTTGACTGGTTTCTGGAATCACTGACCCAGAGCGTGAGACACTGGCGCCGTCCTGCCGGGAGGTGGCCTAGCCCTGCAGGGACAGCCGTCTGTGTGTACAGGGGCAGGCGGCGGGCTCTGACGTGCTCTCCCCTCTCCCCGCGTAGAGGCTTCGGACAGAGAACCGGCTCCTCAAGCAGCGGATTGAGACCCTGGAGAAGGTGAGGGGTGCAGCCACCAGCCTGTGGCACCGAACCCTCCCGGCCCCGAGCAGAACCCAGCAGCCAGAGGGCCAGCCAGCTTCCTGCCCCGGGCGCCGCGCCCCACTCCACCCCCTCAAAGCCTGTGGCGTAAATCCCAGAGGCCCCACCACAAGCCCCACTGAGATTCGGGCCACTGTATAAATTTGGGACTGTGGCGAAACTTTGCTTGAGGAGGGATTGAGTTATAACCCTGCTAACTGCAAACACGGAAATCCATGTGTGCCCAGTGCCCTCCCGGGCTGCCTGGGTGCAGGCTGCTCGGACAAAAGGAGACAGGATGGGGGAGGAGGGGGCGGCCTTGCACTGTGGAGGGGCTGCCATAGCCTTGACCCTGGCCCCCAACCTGTTTTTAAAGATGGGAGTAGAGACGGGGATCCTGTACTTCCAGCTCCCCACTCAGTCTTGCTTGACCCTCCACTGACCACACGGAGTAGGTGGAATTTTTTGCCCTTGCCCCAGAGCCTTGATTCTTGCTTTGCCTCCAAATTAAAATGCACCCACCGGGCCCAGTGCTTCCCTCCCCTGCCCCCTCCCCGGATGGCACCTCCTCACTCACGAGTGAGGCCCCCGCCTGGCGGCCCCCATGGGTGGCACCGCCCTCCCCACTCACACGCAGACCCCTCTCCAGGACGGAGCTCGCTCTGGCTTTGGTCTTCCTCCGGGTCCTCTCCTGCTGGTTCTCTGGTTCTCTGGTCTCACTCCTCTCTCCCTGCTTCTAGAGACAGTCCACTGCGTTAGTGACAAGTGGTTCTTGTCTGTCTCTCCCTCTCTCCTGTCCCCGCGCCTTCTGCTCTGCCTCTTCCCCCTGTCGCTCGGAACCCCTCCACCGGGTAGGAGAGCGCTGCTCTGGCTGATAGGCTAATCCAGGTACTGTAGCTTTTCGTCTCCCGCTCCCACTTCTTCCTGGTCCCCGCACATGACCACCACACCACCTCTTCCCTGGCCGCTGCCGTCCCCCGGGGGGTGAGGGGGGCAGGCCTGGAGCTGCGCATGGGGGTGACTGGGGACCGCTTCTCCCGGGAGACAGAGGCTTCCCTCTGGGGGAGGGGGCGTGCATGTGAACGCGTGGTGCGTGTGGGTGCATCTGTGAGTGTACCCACACGCACATGCACAGGTTTCCTCCCTCCAGGGGACACAGGTGGGGACCCAGGAGGGCTCGGGGACCCTGAGGCTGCATCAGCAACAGGCCCTGGTGTGTGCACGGCTGAGCCTCCCCAATACACACACACACACACACACACACACACACACACACGTACACCCCTTCTGGCCCTCACGCTCTTCTCTGCTCCCACCTGCAAGGCCGCCATCTCCTTCCACTCACCTGCTTCTGCTGCTGCCTCATCGTGAATGGCTTGATCTGGAAGCTTCTGCCCACTACCTAGTGGCTCTGAGCCTGCAATGGGGGGCCTAAATTGGGTGGGCTGAAGGGATGAGGCTGGGGGGGGCCTTGGGCAGGTGGAAGTCCCGGGCTCCAGGACTGGAGAAGGCCCCGCGAGAGGTGTATCCCACCCCCTGACCTGGCCCTAAGGAGCCAGCCTCTGGGCCCTTGGCTACCCCCACATCCCCAGCGTCACCAGCCGAGCCCAGCCTCTGCTGTGCCATGTGCCCTGGATGAGGACTTCTTTCTCCTCACCTGGGACAGAGGCTGAGAGCCAGAGCCTGGGCCCCGGGTGGCTGTGTTCCTCCAGGTTCCTCCGAGTGTCCTGTTCCTGCCGGTCCCCCCATCCCCAGGCCCCGTGGGGCGCCCCATCCCAGGCTCTGAGTGTGGGAGGCCTCACCCCTCTTCCTTCCGCCCCACCTCCACCCTCTCTGGGCCTCGCCTGGGGTGTGAGCAGAGGGTCACGGCCCCCTCTCCTCGCTGTGCTCAGGGGCAGGTGACACGAGCGCAGGAGGCTGAGGAGAATTACGTCATCAAGCGGGAGCTGGCAGTGGTGCGGCAGCAGTGCAGCTCAGCGGCCGAGGACCTGCAGAAGGCACAGAGCACCATCCGGCAATTGCAGGAGCAGCAGGTAGCAGGCTGGGTGGGCGGGGCCCCCAGGGCCAGGCCACGCCCCGTGCCCAGATGCCTGCAGGGCTCTGGAGCACATGGCTCCAAATCAGCCCTGCCTCAGCCCCTGGCCCACCTGTTCCTTGCTGGGGGGCAGGGGACCCAGAGCAGAGTGCAGATTCTCCCCCATCCTCAGCAGCGAACAGCCCCACACCCAGGGGGGATCCCGTGTTTTCCGTTTCCCACCCCCCAATAGGGTGTCTGGCCTACCACACTGAGAGCAAGGCAGTCACCCTCCCCGGCCCCCAGCCTCAGCACAAGAGCCCCTGGGGACCAGCTGTCCCTGCCGGGACCCCTCCTTCCACCGATGGGGCTGTGATTCCTTGGAGGAGCCCTGGTGTCTCCCCAGGGTCTGAAGGGCTGTTGGGCTGTTATCGAACTAAACCCGGGTCCTCTCACCTGACATGCAGCAAAGCCAATCCATCAACACTGGGTTGTGGCGAGGGAAAGTAAAGCATCTATTTCAAACAAGGAGAACAGGCAGCTCATGCTCAAAAGAACCCATAAAGTCCCCAATGGCTTTTAGGCAGGGGTTTTTAAAGACGGTGTTAGGGGAGAGGGTCCTAGGATGCACGATCAGCTCATGGGACCTCCTTCTGATTGGTTGGTGGTGAGGTCACAGGATGATGTTTCGGGAATCTCTGTCATCAGCCTTCTGGTTCCAGCCAGTCTGGGGTGTGCGTGCTTGTGTTCAGCATGTAGTCACTGTCCTCCACCTGGCTGGGGGTCTCAGTTTCTGCAGAACAGCTCAAAGATCCGTGTCACATGGTCATCTGTGTCCCTTCAGGAGGACCTAGGTGTCCTGTGACCTACCGTCCTCATCATTAACTGCTTGCTGCATTCTGGAACTCAGGGAAGGCCTAGGAGACTAAAGCCTTTTTCTACAAACAAGCAACGGGGACACCAAAGGGGTTTTGTACCCGGAAAGGCCCCACAGGGTCCTGCTCGGTTTCAATCCCCCCTTTTCTTTGAAGCTTGTCAGTCCCGATGGGGGGAGGGGTGGCACAGAAAGGCAGTAAAGTTTTGGATGGAGAGGTTAATCCTAAGCTTGGCAGGGGAACTCAGCTTTAGGGGGACTCAGTTTCAGGGCTTCCCGGGGTGGGGCCAGCCATGCAGGGCAGGAGCTGGGACAAGGGAGAGGGTAACCCCTTCCAGCGCCCAGCACTTTGCCCTTGGAAGAGGGTCTGGCTTGTGCCCACCAGTCTGAGCCGGTGGGATGGGGGTGAGGGGGCAGCCCAAGTCTGTTGTGGGGTCATGAACTTCAGACGGGTAGTGGGAGGACCCATGGGCTGGAGCACTGCAGAGAGTCCGCTTCTCCCAGAGAGGGCTTTCAGAATTTTCCTTCAGCCGTACCCAGCAGGCTGCCTGCCTTATGTGGCAACCCACCAGCAGCTGCAGCCTGCAAACTCAGCATGCGTGCCCCAGCGCAGGTCCCAGAGGGGCAGGGAAGGATGCTGTAGGCTCCCTGCAATCCAAGGCTGAACCCAGCAGGGCCTGGCAGTGAGCAGGGGCCGGGGGGGCGGGTCCCTGATTTGGAGAAACCACAGGTTGCTCAAGAAACAGTGGGTGGAGAGACGGAAGGGTCATTCACTGAGGAGGGCCCCCTCACCTAGGCCTGGAGACCTGGCCTGAGGGATGCACGCTGATTCTTCGCTCCCGGGTTCAGGGGGGTGGAACTTCACCGTTGCTCCCCTGCATCCACCTCCTGCCCCGCAACTTTTTGAGTGCTGTAGCCCCACCTGGCTCTGAAGCAGCCAGGCCAGTGGGGAAACTGAGGCTGGGCTAACCCCACCCATGGCATGATGCCCCCTGTCAGGCCAGTCAGAGAGACATTCACCTGCCACCTCTGAGCTCTGGCCTTTAGGGGTGAGGCAGGGAGGCCGCTGCAGGCAGAGGGAGGGAGTGCTGGAGGTGCCAGTGCAGCCCCTGAGCACCGTCTCCATAGGCTCCTGGAGGAGGTGCAGCCTGGCAAGAGGTTGGCATGGGGCCCGGAGCCCCTCTGAGCCAAGGGAGAGCCACTGGTATCCATGGGCCTCAGAGACCCCCAGTGGTCAAGGGCAGCGAGCAGACCTGGGCAGCTAGGCAGGTGGGGGAAGAGGGTGGCAGCTGCCCTGCCAGGCTCCCAGGGCAGCAAGATGCAGGCCCCGCTCTGACCCCAGGGGCTGCCCTCCCCCACTGGCCAGGTTTGTTTTGTTTTGGCTGTGCCACACGGCATGCAGGATCCTATTTCCCCCGACCAGGGATCGAACCTGTGCCCCCTGCAGTGGAAGTGCGGAGTCTTAACCACAGGACCGCCAGGGAAGTCCCACGGCCAGGTCTCCTTTATTGGGCACACCCATCACCCCTGGGACTCCTAGGGTACCTTTGAGAAGCCCCTGGGCACTGACCAAGAAAGGAATCTCAGCAAACTCTTTCCCCATCTGCCCCATGCCTCCCTCACCCTGTGGTTAGGCCACGGGCCACATAGCAGGGAGGGGTCCCCGGAGAACTCACCCTCCGTCCTCATCCCAGTGATCCTGGGAACCAGTCACTGGTGTCCCTTTCCATGGCATCCTGAGGCTATGGAAAGTCCCCTCTGTTCCCAGGACCCCTAGACACAGAGCATCAGGGCCCCCATGGCATCCGGCCCCTCCGGCAGATCTGGAGTTTCTCCTCACCCCCCTCTCCACCCACAGCCCGGCCCTGGAGGTGGACGGGGTGGGGCCAGGCATGGGCCCACAGCCGGCTGGCAGGAAGGCTACCCACCTCTGGCTGCAGCCTGGGGCCCAACGCAGCCCTCTACCCGCCCCCAGGATAACCCGCGCCTCACCGAGGACTTTGTGGCCCACCTGGAGACGGAGCTGGAGCAGTCACGGCTGCGGGAGACCGAGACCCTGGGGGCCCTGCGGGAGATGCAGGACAAGGTTCTAGACATGGAGAAGGTGCGACTGGGCAGGTGCTGGGGGAACCCTGGGGAAGGGGAGGTGACAAGAGGCCCTAGCCAAGGAGAAGGGGCGGCCAGGGGGACCAGTGGGACAGAGCCCCCTGCCCCAGCAGCCCCCAAGGAGCTCAGGGCACCTCCCTCGGCCCCTGCCTCCTTCTCCTTGGTCTCCACACCAGGTTCTGGGCAGATGGGAAGTTGGGCCCCTCACCCTCAGACCCTCTCAAGCCCTGGAGGTACACACGTGCGTGCACATACACACACACGAGCATACAAAAAGCAACACGACTCCACAAGGGGTGCGCCCGCCCTCATGTGCCAGGCACCAGGCCACCAGTGTGGTGGCCTTCATGGGCTCCCTGGGCTGTATGTGTCCCCCCTCAGGCCCTGGGTTCCAGGATGGAGAGGGGGAAGGGAAGGCCAAGGCCCAGGCCCATCAGGGCTGCTCCCCTCCATGGAGACACCACCCAGGGGGCCATCCTCTCCCACCTGCAGCCCTCAGGGGGCACCAGGTCTCTTGGTCCCTTCCCAGCTCCTTCCACACCGGTTATTGTCTCAATTCCCAAGGCGCTGACAGAAGGGAGGTGCCCCGGCCACCAGAGGGCAGCACTCACCCACTGGCAGGAGCCATGCCCCCCACCTCCAAGCTGTGTTATTTTGGGTGCCCTCCCAGGTGGGGTGTCTCTGCCACAGCCTTGCATGGGGCCATCGGCCTCTCGGTCCCCAACTGCCCGCCTGCCCAGAGCTGGGCTTCCCACCCCCCTCCCTCCACATCAGAGGGAAATGTGGGCCCAGTAGGTCTGTCACCACCCCCCCACCCCAACTACCAGACTCAAACGAGGGTCAGGGAGAACCTCATGCAGTGAGTTGGCTTTTGGTCCCAGAGGCTGGAGCACGAATCTCTCATCACTGAGCCCTTGGGAGGCCAGGATAGGGCCTAAGCCGGCCCTCAGTCCATCCCCAGGGAGACGGTGCTGAAATCCACGGTCTTCTCTGCTCCAGCTGGGCCAGGTCCCGGGTCTGGGCCCGGAGGGTGTGGATCTCAGATTCCCAGGCAGTAGCACCCGTCCTGTCCCAGCCCACCCAGTGTTACTAGCGGTCACGTGTTGTGAGGGGGTTGCCCTATGCCAGTCGTGCCAGAGAGCAGGTGCTGTTATTACACCAATTTTACAGACCAGGATGTCCAGCTGGGGCGGCAAGGGCAGGGTCTCCCGCCTCGGGCCTGGTCCTTGTTCCCCCAGCGCATACTGGGGTCCAGGGTGCGCCCTCTCCCAGCCGCCCAAGGCGGAGCGCAGAGGAGAGGAGAGCCGGGGCGCGGGGCCTGCGGGAAGGGCCGCGTGGCCGCGCAGCTCCCCTGGGCTCTGACCGCTCCTCTCCCCGCAGAGGAACAGCTCGCTGCCCGACGAGAACAACGTGGCGCAGCTGCAGGACGAGCTGAAGGCGCTCAAGGTGCGGGAGGGTGAGGCCCTGGCCTCGGCACGGGAACTGAAACTGCAGCTGCAGGAGCTCTCGGACACCTGGCAGGTGAGGGAGGGCCTCGCCCGACGCGCACGAAGCGGCCTCGGGGCTCCCAGGCGGAGGCCGACCGCCGACCTCTCCCCGCAGGCCCATCTGTCCCGCGGCGGCCGCTGGAAGGAGTCCCCGCGGAAGCTGGTCCTGGGCGAGCTGCAGGACGAGCTGATGAGCGTGCGGCTGCGCGAGGCCCAGGCTCTGGCCGAGGGCCGAGAACTGCGGCAGCGCGTGGTGGAGCTCGAGACGCAGGTGGGCCGCTGGCCGCCTGGGGAGGGGACTCGGAGCCCGGGGTCGGCCCCGCGGCGAGGCCGTGACCCCCGCCCGTCCGCCCCCAGGACCACATCCACCGCAACTTGCTGAACCGCGTGGAGGCGGAGCGAGCGGCGCTGCAGGAGAAGCTGCAGTACCTGGCGGCGCAGAACAAAGGGCTGCAGACGCAGCTCAGCGAGAGCCGCCGCAAGCAGGCGGAGGCCGAGTGCAAGGTGCCGCACCCCCACACACACCGCGCCCGCACCCCCGCCCGTCCCGCCGCGCCCCTTGACCGCTTGTCCCCCCGCCCCCAGAGCAAGGAGGAGGTGATGGCCGTGCGCCTGAGGGAGGCGGACAGCATGGCGGCGGTGGCCGAGATGCGGCAGCGCATCGCCGAGCTGGAAATCCAGGTAAGCGGCGGGGCCGGGGCTGGGGCCGGGCTGCGGGGCGGGACCCCGCGCTGAAGTCCGGCGACCTGGCCCGCCCGCAGAGGGAGGAGGGCCGCATCCAGGGCCAGCTGAACCACTCGGACTCGTCGCAGTACATCCGCGAGCTCAAGGACCAGATCGAGGAGCTGAAAGCCGAGGTGAGCGCGGGAGGGGCGTAAGAGCCCCGGTGTCCTCGGCCGGTGACGGGCCGGCAGTCGGCGCCTCGGGGAGCGGGAGAGGAGGGGGCCCGGCGGCCGGACTCCGTCCGTGGGTACGTCGGTCCACGCCTCCAGCGCGCGGGTCCCCCGCCCCAGGTGCGGCTTCTGAAGGGCCCGCCGCCCTTCGAGGACCCACTGGCCTTCGACGGGCTCGGCCTGGCGCGGCACCTGGATGAGGACTCGCTGCCGTCGTCGGACGAGGAGCTGCTCGGCGTGGGCGTGGGCGCGGCGCTGCAGGACGCGCTCTACCCTCTGTCCCCGCGTGACGCGCGCTTCTTCCGCCGTCTGGAGCGGCCGGCCAAGGACAGTGAGGGCAGCTCAGACAGCGATGCCGACGAGCTGGCCGCGCCCTACAGCCAGGGCCTGGACAACTGAGGCAGTGCCCCGCGTGCTCGGAGCCCGGGGCCGCCGCCTGCCCGCTCCTTGGACGCCGCCCGCACTTAACAAACTCCAGGCCCTTGATGGTCCCGCCCACCCTGAGGGCCAGGACCAGCGTGGCAGGGCGCAGAGGGTAGGACCGAACTCTGGGGATCCTGAGTCACCTGGCAGGCCCACTCTCCCCAGCAGTGTTTACCCATCTTGGTCTGTAGCCCTCTGGGCCCAGTTTCCTGGAGGGTCTGCCCCTCTTAACAGCCAGGGCAGGGGCGGACCCAGGAGTCCCAGGACTGGAGGAGCAGGAACCTCCCCCCTCCTAGCTGGCCTCCGTCTGGGACAAGGATGGCCCGGCTGGGAAGGACCCAGGAGCTAGAGGAGGCCTGAGGAAGAAGAGGCCGCTCTAGGCCCATCGTTACCACCCCGTACCACCCTCGGGACCCTTGGCCTCTGGGGACAGATGGCCAGGCTGGGTCTCCCTGCCTGGGGCAGGCATTGTGGCCCCTGCGACAGAAACCAAAGCCCCCCCTACTGTGTGCAGGGCCGCGCAGGGTGTGAGTGGCCAGCCGGAACCAGCCAGGGCCTGGGTAGTGTCTGTCCCTGCTTCCTGGGGGCCAGAGCAGCTGTAAGGAAGTGAAGAGAGCCCCCTCTCCCCAGCACACCACATCTTCCTCTGTGACAGTCCCATCGCCCCAGGCTGGCCAGTGATGAAGGGGCTCCCCGACCCAGGCTAGCCTCCTCTCCAGGGGGTCCCCGGCCTCCACTTCCGTTCCTTCTCAGTATCCCCGGCCCCACTCTCTGGCCAGAGCCAGGCCCCAGGGGAGGAGGCCTCCCAGTTGGGTTGCCTCCCCGCACCTGCTCGTGGTGGTCCCATGGTCTCTGCTGAGTTAGAACCAAGAACGGTGCCAAAATCCAACGATGCCCCCAGATCCCTACTCCCTGGGGCCTCACGACCCTCGGGCTGACCCTCTCGGTGCTCCTGGAGCCTAGAGCAGCATCACAAGCAGTCTCCCCGGCACTTCCTGGGGTGGGGATCCATGCTCAGTACCCCCTTCCCGGTCGCCCACTCCTCAGTGTTACAAAGCCTGGGGACCAGGGTGGGCATCTGAGGGGCTCTCCCATGTGCCCCCCACACTGCCCACCACCATTTTGCACACTGCCTGTTCACACTCCACATGTCGCCCAGGCGGGAAAGATGGAAAATAAAGTGTATTTACACAGTCACGGACAAGGGATGCTGAGCGGGGCAGGCCTTGGGGTAGGGGAATCACCAGCAGCCATGGGTCCCCGGCCCCCTGTCCAGTGAAGCAGCAGGGAAGGGAGCAGGCTGTCCTTGCCCTTGGGAGCCTCCCACCATCTAAGAGAACCAGAGGTGGAGGTCATAGCAGGCCAGTAGGGGGGCCGCCAAAGAGGCTGTCCAGGTCGGGTGCGGCATGGAAGAGGAAAGGACATTCACACGTACAGTGTGAGCATAAGTGTGGGCGTCAGAAGAGACGGTTAGTATTGTAGGAACGAGTCAGCAAGGACCTGGGACGTCAGGCGTACGGACAGACCCTTAGAGCAGGGCATTTTCAGGAGGGTGGCTCTGGAGATGGGGAGGGAGGATGGGCCATGATTTCCCACCTGGGTGACTCAGCTGGGGCCTCCCCTGAGAGACACAGAGGAATGAAGGGTCTTAGGGCCTCAGGAAGATTCAGTATCTGGTTTATTCGGCACCCACTTCCCAAGGCCTTCCAGGTGCTCCACTGTGCCTGGTTCTGAGGGGTCCCAAGTGTAGTGGAGCAGACAGACATTGGGGTCGGGGCGGGGACTTAGCCTGCACAGTAGTGTGGCAAGTGCCTAGATGAATGTGTAAGGAGATCAGGGAAGGCTTCCTGGAGGAGGTGAGGGGGGATCCACAAGGGCAGAAGCATAGCGGTGAGACGTGGCAGGGGCCAGCAGGAGCCACGTGAGATCTGTGAAGAAGGAACAGGAGAGAGTGGGCATGGCCAGAACAGGAAGGGGCTTTTCTAGTCAGGAGAAAGAGTTTGCACTGTGAACTAAGGGCGATGAGGAGCCATGGAGGGCTTAGGTGAGAGGGGCACCAGCAGGTAGACTACAGTGTTGGGGGGCAGTGCAGAGGCAAAACAGCCAGGCAGTGGGGGTTCCGCTGGGGGAAGAAGGCCCAGAGAGGCAGCATCCTTTGTGGGGTTGCCCATGCAGCTGAGGCGGAGTCCCAGCTAGCAGAGGGCTGACACAGCCAGGGATGGCAAAGGAAGGTTTCCTAGGAGGAGACATTTAATTGGGTCCAGCCAGGTGCCAGCCAGGCCCTACCCTCTACACCCAGTGTGGACGCACCAAGTGTCCCCCACTCTGCTGCCTGATACCTGCCAAGCGGCAGGGCAGGACACTGGTTATGCACCAGGACAGCCGAATCCCAGCTCTATTCCCTCCCACGACAGCTCCTGTGGGCCCATGCATCATTCCCGTCACACAGATTTAACACTGAGACCCTGACAGTTGCTGTCTGCCTCTCCTGCTGCCACCGGGTAGCTGGTGGCTCCAGCTGGCTGGCTCCCAGGAGGGGGCACGGCCTTGGGGGAAGTGTCTGAGGTTCTGCCCTGCTCCATCACAGGGGCTGGCCTTGGAGCCCTGGCTGCCCAGCATGTCAAGAGTCAGCCCCTACCCTTGGGCTTATCTCAGCATCTGGAAACAAGGACGCCTGGGTCCTCACCAGGACCCAGCTTAAAAAAGAGACCTCTGTGGACTTCCCTGGCAGTGCAGTGGTTAAGACTCTGCACTTCCAATGCAGGGTGCATGGGTTCGATCCCTGGTCAGGAGAACTAAGATCCCACATGCCACTAGGTGTGGCCAAAAAAAAAAGAACTTCTGTAGTTTGCCACCTAACTGATTGGCTCCCAGGGGTGGAGGTGGCAGTGTCCCACTGCGACAACGCCAATGTCTCTTCAGACCCCAGCTTGGGAGGCAGCCGCTTCTGGGGTGGGGGACAGGCAGGACTTGGTGATTCCTGTCTGACAGGAACCTGGCTTCGGGGACTGGGTCTAGGAGCAGAGATAGGGCTGAGGGCCCAACACAGGGTCCCACTCTGTCCTTCTACCTGCCCCGGGGATTGTGGTTCCCCTTGGGCCTCCATCATTCTTGGTATGAAGCAGGACACCCTCAGGGAGGGAAGGTGTAAGGGGTGCATTTCCGGCAGGGGCACTTGGAAAGGAGAGCCTGGGCTGGGGCTTAAAGGGTACAGGGTCAGGGTGACTGGACTGGGAGGGCAAGGAATTCTGACTGGGGGAGACAAGTGAAGACATTGGTTGGCTCTGGTGAGGACGCTTGACTCTGGGACACAGGCAAGAATGCCTGGCTGGAGGGGCTTGGGGAGGACACCTGAAGTTGGGATGAAAGGTGAGGCCCATGGTTGGGAGGCACAGAGGGGCATGATGAGGGCACCTGGAGAGGAATGGGCATTGTGAGGACTCCCTGATCTCCCACCCAGCCTTGGGAGAGGCTGCTCCTTCCCTGCAGGCCCTCCTACTGCGGGCCACCCAGGAGGCAGGGAATGCCCTTCATGAGCCCTGGACCCAGCTGCAGGCCCGCCTTTTGCACTGCAGCCTCCTCGGTGAGCAGAGGGCAGTGTGTGCGCTTGAGAGGCCCTGGAGGGACCCGA
Source organism: Mesoplodon densirostris (assembly GCF_025265405.1). Classification (NCBI taxonomy): domain Eukaryota; kingdom Metazoa; phylum Chordata; class Mammalia; order Artiodactyla; family Ziphiidae; genus Mesoplodon; species Mesoplodon densirostris. The sequence goes on along the minus strand of NC_082663.1, from coordinate 147,323,301 downwards.
GATGGCCATGGGTCTCAGGCCACCCCTGTCTCCCTCCTACACCCCAGGGTGTGCGAAGTAGGGCGGTGCACACTGTGAGGAGGGACCACTCCCTCCTTGGATCCAAGCAAGCCTTCCCCCTCCCCGCAGGAGTGCGCGCTCCCCTGGCCGAGCGTGGGAAGAGCTTGGTCAACTGGCCACACGGCCCACGCCTTGCTCACTCGGTCGCGCGGCCCCACCTGGGCCCATCCTGCACCTAATTTTTCCATGAGAAATTGGGCATGAGAAAACCTACGTTCACGAACGCGGGTGGATGCGCGGCGCTGGACCACGGGGACTCGGCATCGCCTGGTCCCACCCCAGCCCCTCCTCGCGCGCCCGTATCCTCAGTGGAGAAGACGCAAGGCCGGGGAGTGTTCGGGAAGGCCTTCAACCAGAGCTACAACCTGTTGTGCACAGCTGCCAGTACAGCCCGGCCTGGCCCCTCTCGCCGCCCTGCGGTCAGCTGCGCCGCTGGAGGGCCCCAGCCCGCGACCGCGAAGGCGAAAGTGAACAGGCTTCAGTGTCCCGGCTTTATTGCAAACTCGGGCTGCGCGCGGTAGATGATACACTGGACTCTGGGCAGGGCCTAGGCCGAGGGAGGGACGAGGCTCGAGGGGAGCGGGAGCTTGTCCTAAGCCAAAGGGGTGGGGCTCAAGGGTGAGCCTTGGCCAAAGGTGTGGGTGGGTCGCAAGCCTGGGCCAAAATTCTAGGGGTCTAAGGGCTCTGAGACCAATCCACAGGGAGCCGGACTCCAGGAAGAGGGGAGAGGGAGATCTAAGACAAAGATGTACAACCTGAGGGACGGATCCTAAGGCAGGGGTGGGGCGGGTGGGCGGGGCTAGGGTCTCGCTCAGTGGAAGGTCTCCACCTCTACCACGGTCCAGTCACCCTGCGGGGAAGTCACGTCATCCGGGGAAAAGCTAGTGACTGAGGTGATGCTGGCGCGGGACTCGTCCAGGGGAGACAATAGTTCGGCCCAGCGGCCCAGTTCGGCGTCGCTGAGCGCAGTGCGGGGTCCCCCCGCGCTGCCGGCACCTTCCGCGTCCCCTGAGCCACCGGTGCCGCCCGCGGCACCCTCGGTCGCAGCTAGCAGCAGCGTCCGGCTCAGCAGGTGCTGCACGACGCTCGCCTGCAGCGCCCCCAGCGGCAGCTCGCCCAGACGCGCCGGTTTCGCTCCCCGCGAAGCCGCTCCAGCCCCAGCCCCAGCCCCAGCCGCCGCCTTCCCACCGCCCGCGCAAGGCCCGGGCCCCGGATCCAGCGCGCCTGTGGCGGGAGTCGCCGACGACTCGGGCCCTTCAGCCTCGTAGATGGTGCACAAGCCGTCAGCAGAGCCCGACCCGGCAGCAGGAGACCAAGGCAGGGGCGCTCCTGCGAGGAGAGGAGCCAGGCTGGGCATACGGAGCGGGAAGCCCCGCCCCCGACACAAGACCCCGCCCCTTCCTTCAACTCCGCTCTCAGACCCAACTGTCCTGCCCCCGAGTTGCAAAGCCTCGCCTCCGACCTCGCCCTCCTACCGTCCCCAGACCTCGCCCCTCCTACTGGTCCGCAGTGTCCAGAGGGCTGCTTACCTGAGGTGCCGCGGATGGCCAGCGGCGGAGTGGAACCTCGGCTCCAGGCGGCCGGGTGGCAGGCGGCGAGCTCCGCATCGGCGGGTGGGGAGGTTGTGGCGCCGCCCTCGGGCCCACTGTCGTAGCCGCGCAGCTCTTCGGGCGTGCTCGTGGCGCTGCTGCTGTGGCCCGCCAGGTCCGGGCCGCTCAGCGTACTGGACGGGCTGCGCGATGGTGGCGGCGGTGGGCCCGGGGCCAGCGCCAGGGTCAGCCGTGGGCCCGAGATTGGGGCATCGGGACCCGGGGTTGGGGGGCGGCGTGGGGCTTGCAGAGGGGGTGAGGCAGGGGGAGAGGGAGGGGTCTGCAAAGCGGTCAAGGCCAGGGAAGGTGGAGCCCGCGGAGGGGGTGTGGCCAGGGGAAGGGGAGGGTCTTGCAGAGGAGGTGAAGCAGGGGGAGAGGGAGGAACTTGCAGAGGGGGTGAAGCGGGGGGAGAGGGAGGGGCCTGCAGAGGAGGTGAGGCCAGAGAATGTGGAGCCCGCGGAGGGGGCGTGGCCAGGGGAGAGGGAAGGTCTTGCAGAGGGGGTGAAGCAGGGGGAGAGAGAGGGGCCTGCAGAGGGAGCGAGGACAGAGGAGGTGGAGCCTGCAGAGGAGGCAAGCTCTGAGGAGAGGGAGCGGCCTGAAAGGGAGGCGCGGCCAGAGAAGGTGGAGTGTGTGTGGGGGGCACGGCCAGTGGAAGAGGGGCCTGCAGAGGCAGTGAGGCCAGAGATGGTGTCTGTATAGGAGGGGTGGCCTGTAGAGGGGGAGCGGCCAGAGGCGTGGCCAGGGGAGAGGGTGAGCCTAGAGGAGGAGCACCTGGCAGAGAGAGTGTGGTCAGAAGAGAGGAAGGGGGAGAGGTCTGTGGAGGGGATGTGGCCAGAGAAGGGTCCTGTGTGGGAGGCGTGGCCAGTGTATAAGGCGTGGCCTGAAGAGGTGGAGACAGAGAAGGACCGGCCTGCGGAGGGGCCGTGGGCAGAGCAGGAGCCTGAAGAGGTGGTGTGGTTAGAGAAGAAGACGGGCTCCTCAGAGATGTTGCTTGAGATAGAGGGGCTTGTAGAGGGGCAGTGGCTGGTGGCAGAGGACCCGACAAAGGAGGTGTGGCCAAGGGAGAGGGGAGAGCTGGAAAAGGAGGTAAAGCCAAAGACGCTTCGGTGGTGGGCATACTCTGCAGAGCGGGTGAAACTGATGGAGGGACTGAAGTCAGAAAAGTGGCCGTGGCCAAGGGAGAGGCGGATACCTCCGGAAAAGATGTACCCAGATGTGCGGGGGGAGCTTGCAAAGGAGGTGTGGCCGGTGGAGAGGGGAGGGTCTGCAGAGAGGGTGGAGCAGAGGGAGGAGGGGCTAGTGGAGGGGGCGTGGCCAATGGGTGGATACGGGCCTGGGGAGGGGGCGTGGTCGGTGGAGATGGAGGGAGCGAGCCCCTCAAGGGAGTGGCTGTGATATGGGAAGGCGGTGCAATAGGACAGGGTAGGGAGGAGGTGGCCAAAGGAGGAGAAAAGCCCTGTGCGGGGACTGCGCCCTTCCTTGGGGGTGTGGCCTGCGGGGGGCGTAGAGCCTGCAGTCCTCTGGACTTGGGCTGCGAGGGATGCCCCAGAGCCCGGGGTGTTCCAGCCGGGGAAGCCCCGGAGCGGGCTGGGGAGGACAGAGGAGTGGCGCTGGAGCCCAGGGGGCGCAAGGTTGGCCTCTGGAGGCCCCCGCCGGCGCTGGGTCGCCTCCTGGTGGCAGGACTCGGCTCCGCGGCGCTGCGCTCTGGAGCACTGCTCACTGATTTCCTGGAAGCCTCGGTCGGGGGCCGGGGCCGGGCACTCGGAGCTGCCCGGGGGACACCCACCTCAGCGCCCGCAGCCCGGGATCGACGGGAGATGGCCGAGGAGGAGACGGCTGGAGTGGACCCAGAAGAGTCTGGGGACAAAGCAGAAGACCGAAGGGTCGCCGATACTTCTAGGCTGGTCCCCATCACATCCGAGGAACCCCCTTCCTCCCTAGATCACGTACCTCTCCGTGCCCCAGCGCTCAGGGCGCTCCTTCTGGGCCCTTCAGGGGCTTTTCCTCTGGCCACAGGTTCCTCAGCTGGGGGCCGGAGCCCCTTCTGCCCAAGAGGGCCTGGCCTGGGGACAAAAGGGTCTGCGCTCAGGACAGCGCTCCAGCTCCTTGTTTCGTCTCCCAAGTCTACATTTCCCCATGGGTGAGGGCATATGCCCTCTCTGCCAACCAATAATAGCTTTCACCAATTTGCGCCCAGTGATGAGAAAGTACTCCCACACACTTTAAATAAAAGCGTCCAGATGGAGACACTAACCCTTGCCCAAGGCAACAGGGGAGAGGGGGCTTGTTACCTGGTGGGCCCGCTGGCATGCCCCGAGCTAGAGATACAGCCTGGGCCTGGGGTCTTCGCAGGGGCCCGCTCCCCTCTCCCAGCTGCTGGGGGCCTGGAGGCTGTGGGGAGAAGGCCGAGTCAACGCAGGTGCCCGGGAAAGGAAGGGGAGGCTGGTGCCTCAGAGGAGAGGGAGGCAAGAAGATGGGGTCTGAATCAGGGAAAGAGGCTGGAGTACCTGGGCTCCGGGGGCCTGTCCCAGCACTCCGCGGTGGCCCCCCCCGGAGAGTAGCCTCCGGGAGAGCGGCTCCCCGGCTGCCCCCGGCTCGCTCTGCCAGAGGCCCTCGCCCTGAAGCTCCCGCTGCTCCCAGAACTCGAAGAGCCGCGCTGGTTACGGGGGGAGGGGGTCGTGGAGACCCTGGGGGCTTGGGGGTCGGAAGGTTGGGAGGGCGAGAAGAGGGCGTCCGACCGGCGGCCCCTGCTCTGTACTTGTCCCTCTTGTCCATCTCGCACCTGATGAGGAGACAGACCGATCAGCATCCCAGGTCCTGGACAGCTAAGCTGCCTGCAGGGATCTGGGTCCTGGCACCTCTCGGTTCTTTCCCCAGCGTCGCCACCCATGCGCGCCCAAACCTCTGCCTGGATCTACTTCCTTCCCACCCACCCACCACTCACCAGCGCAGCTCCTCACGGTTGTTCCCAAGTCCCACCCTCACCGCCTTCCTCCAGGCCATGCCAGCCTCAGCCAACCCCCCTGCTCCCTCTCAGGACCGGAGATCCACCCCCCTACCCCTCGCCCCCTCAGGGACCCTGACCACCAGCGTCGGGACAGGGGACTGCCACAGGTTCCAGATGAAGGGGACGGGAGCACACGCCCAGGTCCCCCTCGCCAGCCACCAGCGCCGTCCCGGAGGGATGTCGGCACCTGCCGGGAGGAGAAGCGGCCCTGGCTGCCCGCGCACGGGCTCGGGGAGACAAAGAGCCGGGTCCCGAGCCCTTCCCCTCCCCCAGCTGGGCCCTGGTCCGCGCCACCCTTCCACCTGCTCGAGCCGAGCTCACCTTGGGCTCCGGCCTCCCGCCGCTCCACGCTGGGTCGCCTGGGGTGGGGCAGGGTGGGAGCGCCGCGGCGGCCGCGAGCGGAGGGCAGGCGAGGGGAGGGGGCGGCGGGCGGCGGCGCGGGGAGGCCGGCCGGCCCCTCGGCGGCGGGCGGGGGAGCAGGGGCCGCGCGCGCTGGATGCAGACCCGGCAGGCAGAGGCGGGAGCGCGCCGAGTAGGGCGGGCGGGAGCGCGTAAGAGGGAGGGGCTGCTTCTCCGCGGCCGCGCCTGAGGACCCCAGACACCCAACCGGTCGGGCTTCGAGGGGAATCCCTTGGGGTCCCGGACTCAGCCTAACCTCCTCTCCCCACCCCCTGCCATACACACCTGCCCCGGCCCCCACCCCAACTACTTGGCGACCAAGGCCCGCCTGGACGCGGATAGGTTGGGCCCTGGCAACCAGGGGGCGGGACCATCGCGCCTCGTGCCCAATTGACCAATCCGGCCGCTCGGTGTCCCAGGCCCTGTTCTCGCTTTTGCGACCGCAGGGGCGGGCCCCCGAGGATTCTTGGGGCTTCCGCCCCTCTCATACCCAAAGGGTTTTCACAGACCCCAGGAAACCTCGTACCTGGTTGGGCTGGGGGGACTGGTGGGAGAATGCAGCCCTGGGAATGTAGGGGTAGACGCCAGATTTGGGGGAAGAGAGGAAGAAAGGACAAGAGGGAGAGACGGAGGATGGTGAGAGATGACCCAGCCTTCTGCAGGGCAGAGCACCCCCCAACTCGCCACACCCTCCCAGGTCACACGAAGTCAAGTCAGCAAAGGCTTCCTGGCAGAGCCGGGCTTTGTGGGGATGAGATTATGGGGGGCCTGGAGGTGTAAAAACGGGTGCAAGAGGAGCCGAGAAAATCCCGTCTGAGGTTTCCCCGCCCAACTTGAGGGAGTGAGAGGTGTCATTTTGGTGACCCTCCAAACTGGTGCAGAGGCCTCATGGAGGACCTCGGTAGAGGACTGTGGCATTGAGGGGGTTGAAGCAAGAAGAGGAAGACGGCCATCCTCAGCTGCCCAGAGCTGGCCAACAGTGCCAGGTGCCCTCTTGCACCTCTGCTTATACTCAAGGCCACATGGTTCCCCACACACACACCGTGCTCTCTGCCCCCAAGCCCCATCTCTTCAGACTCTTAGCCACTCACTACCTCATTCCAAAGAACCAGCTCCCTCTGCCTCACCCCTTCCCCCATCACATTTGTACATACACACACACACAGAGTATCCACCATATGATTCCATTTATATAATATTCTGGAAAACACAAGCTAATCTATAGTGACAGAAAGCAAATCAGTGGCTATTGGGGACCGCTGGGGGAGGGAAACTTTTGAACCACCAATTGAAGCCACTCTGATTGATTCCTGACCCTCAGAAACTATGTGAGACAATAAATTCTTATTGTCTTATGGTGCTAGGTTTGGGGGCAATTGGTTACACAGCACAGTAATATGTAACTACCTCAGGCTCACAAAACCTTAAAAGCTGGGTATAAAATATCAAGTGTTGGTGAGAATGTGGAGAAATTGGAACAGTTGTGTACTGTTGGTGGGAATGTAAAATGGTGCAACCACTGTGATTCCACTTATATGGGGTCCCCAGAGGATTCAAATTCATAGAGATGGATGGTAGAATGGTGGGTGCCAGGAGCTAGGGAGAGGAATGAGGAATATGAATTCAATGGGGACAGAGTTTCAGTTCTGCAAAACAAAAAATGTTCTGAAGATGGATGGTGGCGATGGTTGCCCAACACTGAATGTACTTAATGGCACTGAACTGTAAACTTAAAAATAGTTAGGATGACAGATTCTATGTTATGTGCGTGCTCTACCACAATTGTTTAAAACCTGGACAGTGTCCATGTGGGAAAACTCACAAACTACCTGTGGGAATGTAAAGGGGGCAGGCTTCCTGGAGGACAACTGGAAAGCATTGTATGCGTGTCATATGACTGAGACATTCCACTCAAGCGTCTGTACCTACCTGTGGCAGTGCCATACAGCTCCTTCCATATCTCCTGAGCACCCACAGTCCCCACCTGCAGGAAAGTCAGAAGCGTCAGGGCCTTAACACTCCCTCCATCCCCCTCCTCAGCCACGACAGGCAGGAGCTGGTACATCAATGCTTCAACTCCCTCACCTCTTGGGTGGGAAAACTTGGAGGTGCGTCCTCCACCATCTCCAGAGCTCCCCAGCACAATGGAACCCCAGCTGCCCATAGTGGCAGCCTGCTCCTTCACCCTCATTAACACTACTGGCTTCCATCCCTTCCCTTCCCCACTGCCTCACCTTCCAGAGAAACTATTTGCATCTAATTCCTTGCCTCAGGATCTGCATCTAGAAGAGCCCGAACTAAGCATCCATCCGTTCCGTCCATCATTTACTGAATGCCCACTGTGTGCCAGGTACCATCCCAAGTGCTGGGGACACAGTAGGGAACAGAAGAGACACGTGTCTGGGGATCATGGGGCTTCGATTTCAGTCACTACAGAGACTCTTCAACAAGTGTGCAAAGCGTCATTTATGAAAACACTTATCCCAATATAAAGCTGGAAACAAACCGCCAGGGTATGGATCTCAAGGAGCTTCTCCCGAGGCTAGAGGAAAGGGAGAAACTATTCACCTCAAAAGGCCCCTGCCCCCTTGCTACCACTTCACCTCACCCTACATTGTTACATACACATTGTTACATGTGTCACAAACTGACATTACCTTGTTCCTTCCTTATTTACTTTCTTACCTCTGTCTCCGCCCACCCCACTCCACCCCCAATCCACACACACACCAATAGAGCAGAAGCTCTGAGAGAGAAGGTAACCTCGCTTTTCTTGTCCACACAATGAAGGTTTGCCTTTGGGCAGCCTGTGGTCGAGCCCACAAGGACTTCTTCAAGGGTCGCGCCCATTGCAGGGTTTCACAGGGGAACCCAACCCTCAAGGTTTCGGAGTGTCTCTACTCTGGTGAACTTGTTTTCTTTTCCCCATGGGAGATGGGTTCTCACTCTGCCACCTGGTCCAGGTCCTCTCACCCTTGAGTTTTGCAGACAGGGCAGATCAAGGTCAACTGTCGCCTAAGACCCAGCTCAGGCCTCCCAAAGTGGGGAGGAAATCGTGGTGGGGGGAGGCAGAGTCTCCCTTTGAGAAGCCGGCCTCCCAGACTGGACTCCAGCCCCGGCTCCCAGAGCCCTCTGACCCCCGTGCCCAACCCCACAAGGACCCGGGAGCAGCTCACTCCCTCTCCTCCCCCAGTGGAGAGCTTCCCCTGGCTGGGTGGTCAGAGCAGGAAGGGGGAAGCGCCTTGCCCTCTCTTGGGCCCTGGTCACTGATTCCTTGGTTGAGCCTCAAGGCCAGGTAGCTGCACCTGGGAGTGAAGGGAGGAGGACGGGGAGGAGGACTTCCACGCGTTCCTGAGAGGGTCTATACAGCTTGGCTCCCGGAAGCGTGCCTTCAGGTTGGCTTTGGGAGCCCAGCGCCTCCAGCCCTCCTCAGTTTCCCCCGTGCCAGGTTTGCCCCACTGAAGCGGAGCCCAGAATTCTACGGTCCCTGCTCCTCCGACCAGCCCCTCGCCCACCTCGGAGACATCAGGATTAGGATCGCCCTCCTCCCGCGATCCCGCGGTACCAGGAGTCGGGGGCGACCTGTGAGCGCCCAAAGGGAGGCGGGGCCGAGACGGCTGGTGGGCGGGGCCGGGCGGGGCGGAGCTGCTCCCGGCTCTTGTCCAGCTCGCCTGCCCGCCCTGACTCACCCAGCCTGTCCCGCGAACTCTGCGGGAGTCCCGGCCGCTCCGCTCCCAGGGACACAGGAGTTGGAACAAGCGTCCGGCCCGTGAGGTGAGTAGGTGGCTCTCCGCCCCTGGGGACCAGGTGGCGGGGTGAGGATCTGGCCCACGGGAGGACCGCCCCAGGTGCGGCTGGCCCTGTGACCTGAGTCCAACGCCGTCTGGGGCACAGAAGGAGCTGGGGGGTGGGCTGGGGGGAGCAGAGAGAGGCCCCGCCCTGGCCAGCCCAAGGGCGCCTGTCAGGGAGCCCGGCAGGCCTGGCCAAGGACGAGTGAAGATCAACAGGCTGGGGTCCACCCTGAGGGTCTTGACCGTGTTCCCCTCTCCTCCGCTGCTGACGACTCAGCCCTGTGAGTCCCTCAATTCCCAGATCCCTACCACTTGGGAGCCTCACCAGGCTGTCTCTTCTGGGACTCTTGAACCTCAAGACTCCCCAGACCCCCCTAGTCCTGGCAGGACAGCTTGGAAAAGTACTGGGTTGGGAGTCCCTAGGCCTGGGGCCCAGAACAGGATCTGCTACTATGGGGCCACCCTCCCCCAACCAGGCCACAGTTTCTCACTTGTGTAAAAATCCAAAGTTGGACCCTGTGTCCTCCAAGACCCATTTCAGGGCTGACAACAGTCACTGTTTCTTCTTTGCCCCTTAGCATGGGCTGTGGGTGGGGACGGTGTGGGATGGGGCGCTGGACCAGGAGCACCCGCCACCGCCACGTGTTCGGAGGCAAGCTGGGGGCTTGGGGAAGGCCTGAGGGAGAAGCAGCAGCAGGGGTGAGGCATGGGTGAGCGGAGCTAAGGCTGGGTAGGGGGCATGTTCCTGGCCCTAGGCTGAGCAGGACAACTCAGCCTGCTGGGCAGAGCAGCCATCCTCCCTCCATTTCTTCTCTGCCTGAAGGAACCCCTTCTGAGGTTCTTTTGGCAAAGATGCTTCATCTCAGCGAGACGTTCTCGCTCAACAACGTGATCAGACAGACGGGACTTGGGGGTCTCGCCTCGAATGCCACTTGTCACAAACTGTGACACCTTGAGCAAGTTATTTCACTCTCCTGAGTCTGGAAAAGGAGGGTCCCAACATCCCCGCTCCCAGGGCTGGGATAAAATGAGACACTGAAAGCATCTGGTGGTCATAAGTTCTCTGCTCCCACACCCCCATGAAGCCTTCTCCCCAAGCCCTCCCACCAGCCCTGTTCAGACACAGGGGGGCCAGCCTTGTGTCTGGGGAAACTTAATGGCAGGTTCGGGACGATCAAGATTGAGTCATGGAGACAGATAATGATAACCCCATGTCTGCTTCTGAGGCTGTTGTGTATACACTTTGCTCTGGGGGCGCATCCTCTGGGCCATCTGCTGGGGACCCTGGGTGTGTCTCTGCCTTCTTGCCTTTGATTGTGGACCCGGGATGGCCAGTGGGGAGCTTCCACCATTGTGAGATGGGTCCTGAAGGGTGGCAAGGCCTCGGGGGCAGGAAGTTGGTCCCTGCCCGTGTGTGTGGCATTTTTGCTAACAGTTACCATTCTCAGGTGAAGCAGCTAAGCAGTGTCCCTCGCAGGGGTAGGTGGCCAGGGCAGGGAGAACAGTGGGTGGCCAGAACTGGAAGAGGGCATACGGCCGGCTCCCTGGTCCTGGGTCTCTCCTCAACTTAGTGTGTACTTGCCCTTTGTACACACATGCCCTGAGGTGCACACGCCAGAATGCCCCCAGGGTGTCCCTTTTGGTGGCTGCAATTTGGCTCCTGGGGGCTGTTGAGCTGCCCTGAGTGTGTTTCTAGCAGATTCCCTGGTGTCTGAGCCAATGATGCACTGGAGGCAACTTTACTCAGCTTGTTGTTTAGGACACGGTGTGAAACTGAGCACGAGGGATGGGCCATTGGGTGACGTGCTCTGTGCTCTGTGCTCTGTCTGCACACCCCCTTGCATGTGCCGGCTGCTGGGTGAGTCAGGGCCTGAGTCAGGGGGCCCCCCGGAGACTGGGTGTGGGCAGGCGTGTCCCTGACCCTTATGTATTATCCCTGGTACTGAGGTGGGAGCCTCTGATGGGATTAAGGGCTGTGGCGGACTGCCCTGACTTCAGCCTGGTGGGCGGGGCCTGCATCCCATATCCCCGCCCACTTCCACCTTGTCCTCACTCAGGAGTAACCCTAAGGCCTTCAAGGGTTGTGGGGACCAAAAAGGGAGGCAAGGAGGTGTCAGAGCGATTGACTGAGGTGTGGGACAGAGGCCAGTTTCCCTCCCACCCAGGAGAAGGGTGGGAGGCTGGAGGACCGGCTCGTGGCCCAGATGCCTCCCTTCTTTGCCCAGCCTGTGCCCAGTGACAGGCTATCAGGATGAGCACCGCAGGCCGCAGGAAACCTGCGTGATATAAAACAGGATCTTTATATTTGGGAGCATGGGTGCTGGGGAGGGGGGCAGACTGCCTAGGAGCCCCCTCCGAGGCTGTGAGGGGCTTGCTGCCTCCCTTTCCTTTTCGCCCCTCCAGCCTCGGAGATGGGGGAAAGGCTCCCGACTGCCTGTCAGGGAGGGTGATGTCCTGGCCCGTGGCCCACGCCTCCGTGTGACTTGCGCCTGGCTGTCTGTATCTGGAATAATGATACCTTGGTCTAAAATGAAAGCCTGGGACAGACAGAGTGGGCTGGCCGCCCAGGAGCCTGGCAGCCCAGCCCTGTCCCAGTCGTAGGTGTCACCCTGGCTCTCTCCCTGTGAGTTTTCCATTTCCTCATCCTCTGCCTCGTCCTCGCGCCCCCCTGCCCCTGCCTCTCAGAGGCCAGGTCTCTGTTTTCTGCCGCAGATCCTAGGCACTTGCCCCGCTAGAAATCCAGGTGTCCTAGTCACTCCCACCCCCCAGGGCTGACCAGCCATCAGCTTTGCCACTCCCTGCCCCTGGGGCCCGTAATCAGAACCAGGCTCCAGCCGGCTTTTCCGGTTGGAGGTTGGAGGTGGTGCCCGGAGCGCCCCTGAAGGGGGTGCGGGGCCCACGCCCCGGAAGTCCCCGAGTCTTTGGGACTCTCTCTGGTCCAGTGGTGGAGGGAGCCGGGGCTGGCCGCCTGGATACCGGGTACCTGGGGTCAGAGAAGCAGAGCGAAGTGTTTCCAATTGGCGTCAAGGGTGGGAGGAGATGCCTGGGCTCCGGGAGAAGGCTACACGGGCAAGCTGTGGAGCAGCGGCCCCGTGGACTGCCCCTCCTGAGCTCTGAGAGGGCAAGCAGAGTCCGACCGGGACAGGGGTCCCTGGGAGCAGAGGTGGTGAGGACAGTAGCTGCCCGGCTCCAGGAAGGAGGCGAGGTCTGTGGGGGGAGGGGAAGGAAGCGCACAGCGTGTGGGTTCTGCCAGAGTTTGGCAGGGCCGAGCGCGGATTGGGAGCAGATGCGTGTGTCTGGCTCTTCTGGGGACCCGGCACCAGGCGCCCTTTCCTGAGGGTCTCTCTCTGCCCCCTCCACTTCCTGCCTGAGGGTCTCTCTCTGCCCCCTCCACTTCCTGCTCTCCCACAGGCGGGATGATTCCGGTGGCGGAGTTCAAGCAGTTCGCGGAGCACCAGCCCGCCTTCAAGGTGCTCAAACCTTGGTGGGACGTGCTGGCCGAGTACCTCACCGTGGCTATGCTCATGATCGGGGTCTTCGGCTGCACCCTCCAGGTAAGGGGCGGGGCAGGGGCGGGGTCTCTAGGGGCGGGGTCTGGGAGGTTCCAGAAGTCTTCCGTTACCATCTCTTAGTTCTGGAGACTGAAAGCCTGAAATCAAAGTGTTGACGGGGTTGGTTCTTTCCGAAAGCTGTGAGGGAGAATGAGTTCCACGCCTCCCTTCTAGACTCTGGTGGCCTCAGCTTTCCTTGGTTTATAGATAACGTTCTCCCTGTATCTTCCAAAGCATCTTCCGTGTGTGTACGTCTGTGTGTCTGTGTGTGTCTGTGTCCAGATTTCTCCCTTTTATAAGCCCAAAGTCCTATTGGGTTAGGGCCCACCCCCAATGACCTCATCTTAACTTGATTACATCTGCTCTGGAAAGACTATTTCCAAACAAAGCAACATTCACAGGTATTTGGGGGTTAGGACTTCAACATCTTTTCGAAGGACACAAATCAACCCAGCTCTTTTTTTCAGACAAAGTCCGATGCTCAGAGGTTTATTGACTCTTCCAAAGCTGGGGAACAAACTGGAGACAGTTGGGGGTTGATGGAAACCTCTCTTGCCTTCGGCCTGCTTCCTCCCCCACCCCACAACTTCCCAGGCCGCCCCAGATCCTTCACCATCTTTCACCCTCTCTCCCATCCCAGGTGACACAGGACAAGATCATCTGTCTGCCCAGTCATGAACCCCGGGAGAACTTATCAGAGGCCCCGTGCCAGCAACTGCTGCCGCGGGGGGTCTCCGAGCACATGGGGGACCTCCGGGAGTTGAGCGGCCTCAGGAACAACCTGGACCTGCAGCAATACAGCTTCATTAACCAGCTCTGCTACGAGACGGCCCTCCACTGGTACGCCAAGTACTTCCCCTACCTGGTCGTCATCCACACGCTCATCTTCATGGTCTGCACCAGCTTCTGGTTCAAGTTCCCCAGCACCAGCTCCAAGATTGAGCACTTCATCTCCATCCTGGGCAAGTGTTTCGACTCTCCGTGGACCACGCGGGCCCTATCCGAGGTCTCCGGGGAGAACCACAAGGACCCTGCCGCCGCCGGGCGGGCAATGGTGACCATGGCAGCAGCGGCGGCAGGACCGGGGAAGGCAGGTGAGGGTGAGAAGGGGAAGATGCTGGCGGAGCCCGAGAAGGTGGTGACGGAGCCACCGGCTGTCACCCTGCTGGACAAAAAGGAGGGTGAGCAGGCCAAAGCCCTGTTTGAGAAGGTCAAGAAATTCCGCATGCACGTGGAAGAGGGGGACATCCTGTACACCATGTACATCCGGCAGACGGTGCTCAAGGTCTGCAAGTTCTTGGCCATCCTGGTCTACAACCTCATCTATGTGGGGAAGATCAGCTTCCTGGTGGCCTGTAGGGTGGAGACCTCGGAGGTCACGGGCTATGCCAGCTTCTGCTGCAACCACACCAAGGCCCACCTCTTCTCCAAGCTGGCTTTCTGCTACATCTCCTTCGTGTGCGTCTACGGGATCACCTGCTTTTACACACTCTGCTGGCTCTTCCACCGGCCCCTCAAGGAGTACTCCTTCCGGTCCGTGCGGGAAGAGACGGGCATGGGCGACATCCCCGACGTCAAGAACGACTTCGCCTTCATGCTGCACCTCATCGACCAGTACGACTCACTCTACTCCAAGCGCTTCGCTGTCTTCCTCTCTGAGGTCAGCGAGAGCCGCCTGAAGCAGCTCAACCTCAACCACGAGTGGACGACTGAGAAGCTGCGGCAGAAGCTGCAGCGCAACGCCTGCGGCCGGCTCGAGCTGGCCCTCTGCATGCTCCCGGGGCTGCCCGACACGGTCTTCGAGCTCAGCGAGGTGGAGGCCCTGCGGCTGGAGGCCATCTGTGACATCACCTTCCCCCCAGGCCTCTCGCAGCTGGTGCACCTGCAGGAGATCAGCCTGCTCCACTCGCCGGCCAGGCTGCCCTTCTCCTTGCAGATCTTCCTGCGGGACCACCTGAAGGTCATCCGGGTCAAGTGCGAGGAGCTCCGAGAGGTGCCCCTCTGGGTGTTCGGGCTGCGCGGCCTGGAGGAGCTGCACCTGGAGGGGGTCTTCCCCCCGGAGCTGGCCCGGGCGGCGACCCTCGAGAGCCTCCGGGAGCTGAAGCAGCTGAAGGTGCTGTCTCTGCGGAGCAACGCCGGCAAGGTGCCCGCCAGCGTGACCGACGTGGCCGGTCACCTGCAGCGGCTCAGCCTGCACAATGACGGGGCCCGCCTGCTGGCACTGAACAGCCTCAAGAAGCTGGCGGTGCTTCGGGAGCTGGAGCTGGTGGCCTGTGGGCTGGAGCGCATCCCCCATGCCGTCTTCAGCCTGGGCGCACTGCAGGAACTGGACCTCAAGGACAACCACCTGCGGTCCATCGAGGAGATCCTCAGCTTCCAGCACTGCCGCAAGCTGGTCACACTCCGGCTGTGGCACAACCAGATCGCCTACGTCCCCGAGCACGTACGGAAGCTCCGGGGCCTCGAGCAGCTCTATCTCAGCCACAACAAGCTGGAGACACTGCCCACCCAGCTCGGCATGTGCTCTGGCCTCCGCCTGCTGGACGTCTCCCATAACGGGCTGCACTCCCTGCCGGCCGAGCTGGGCCTCCTCCAGAACCTGCAGCACCTGGCTCTCTCCTACAACGCCCTGGAGCTTCTGCCCGACGAGCTCTTCTTCTGCCGCAAGCTGCGGACGCTGCTCCTTGGCTACAACCACCTGAGCCAGCTCTCGCCCCAGGTGGGGGCCCTTGGGGCCCTCAGCCGCCTGGAGCTCAAGGGCAACCGGCTGGAGGCGCTGCCGGAAGAACTCGGCAACTGTGGGGGACTGAAGAAGTCGGGGCTCCTGGTGGAGGACACCCTTTACGAAGGGCTGCCGGCAGAGGTGCGGGACAGGATGGAGGTGGAGTGAAGCCAGGGAGGGGCGGGTTGCAGTAGAGTCCTTCCAGGATGCTACCACCCTGGAATCTCTACTGTTATCTTCAAGGGAGGGGACCAAGTGAGCCCAGGCCAGAAGAGGAGGAGCAGACGTGCCAGGCTGGCGGAACCCAGGCAAGATCCTGGGATCGGTTTGCCTGGGAGGCTGTGGATCTGGGGTGGAACATCCTGGAGGGATTAACTCAGTCATAAGACTCTCAGAGCAAAACCACACCTGTGTCTTTGGCTAGCTGGCCTGCCCCCAGCCCTGGGCCAGAGCTGCTGCTCCCCCAACCCACTCCGAACATTCTGGCTCAATCAATGCCACATATGGGGGTGGGGCTCATCCCAATGGGATTTCAACCCTCTCTTCCGGACCAAAGCATCTTATCTCTGGGATTCTCTCCCAAGGAGGGGACACAGACGCAATGGACAAGCTCCCCCCTCCTCCACCCCCAACTTGGATGTTAATCCCCTATTTATAAGTTGTTTGCTATGGACACCTGAACTCAGAAAAATGGTTTTCATATTTGGCTAGGCATCAAAATCAACATCACCAAAACAAAACATCCCAGGCCCCACCCCTGAAAGACTGACTCAGGAGCTTTGCCTGGAGGCCAGGAACTTGCCGGTAAATATAAGCATCCCAGGTAATTCTGACACAGACAGTCCCAGGCCTGTGTGTTGGGAAATGCTGACCTACAAAGTAGATATCTGGGTGTCTAGAGCAGGGATTCTGAACTTTTTTTTATTTTTTATTTTATTTTTTATTTTATTTTTTTATTTTTGGCGGTACATGGGCCTCTCACTGTTGTGGCCTCTCCCGTTGAGGAGCACAGGCTCTGGACGTGCAGGCTCAGCGGCCATGGCTCACGGGCCCAGCCCCTCCGCGGCATGTGGGATCTTCCCGGACCGGGGCACGAACCCACGCCCCCTGCATCGGCAGGCGGACTCTCAACCACTGCGCCACCAGGGAAGCCCCTGAACTTTTTTTTAGATCCCTAGATGCTTTGAGAAATCTGACGAAAGCTGGGCACCTCCTTCCTCAGGAAAATGCTCACGTGCACATCCATGAAAAGTTCTGCAAACAACTTGAGGCAATCAACAGATTCCCCCAGATCCCCTAAAGGGCTGTTTATGGACATCCTAAGGATCGGGGACCCCAGGTTAAGAACACCTGCTGTGGAGGGTACATTTTTCTGAAGACAGGCTGGGACTTTGTCTTTCAAATGTTCCCTATGCAAGGGAGTGTATATCAGTGGGTGCTTAATAAATGATACTATGAGAACTATAATCTTGATCCCTTCTGTCCACTCCTGTCATAGTCTAAGACTTCGATTCCACCAGACCAAGAACAGGCAAGTGGCGACAGTCACATTCCAGAATCAAGGGTATGAGTTTATCCTGGAAGCAGAGGCAGAGAGAGACCTCAGCTAACCAGGAGAAATCAGGTGGCATCGTCTGCCTAGCTTTTTTCCTGGAGAACCGCTCTTCCTCTACCTTCCCTGTTAGTCTCCCGGCACCACAGTTTTGGATCTGCTCCACCTGTAAGTTGTCACCAGAGGAGTCGCCACAAGCCTTCAACGCCCATCACAGTGTCCCTGTGCTGGAGCGGGCAGGGTACAGCCTGCCCAACCCTGACCTCCTGGGATCACCACCTCCATGGTGTCTGCAAAATGCGAGCCTCCTCCTGGCACCAGAGAGCAGAGGCAAGGTGCTCTCCGGTGGCCCCAGGGTTCCAGATGGGGGCACTTTCCCAGCACTCTTCAGACCAGCTAAAGAAAATGTGTAGGCCGCGGAGGCGCCAGGTAGAGGCACCAAACCCCGGGGGCCTATCTTCTGCGTTGTCCAGGAGCTGGGCGCAAATCCTGGGGGCAGGGCAGTTGAGGGAAGTCTCAAATGTCCCACGCAAGTCTGACATGGAACTCTCTGGCCTTGACCTTGGCCCCCCTCCCGGCCCCCTCCTCGCCCCGTCGCCGAGGTTAGGGGTCACGCCACTGGATTCCCAGCGTCCTGACAGTGGCCCGAGCCCTACCCCGCCCATCCTACATGTCCTCGGCCAACCCTGAGCCTGCTGAAATGGAAAGGGCTTGCCCCGGGTGCCTAATTATGGTGAGGAGGCAGCAATTAAGCGTTAACAGGGATCCTAATGAAGCACTGTCCGAGATGAGAAAGGCAGTTCCGAGAGGGAGTGGGTGCCAGCGATGGCCGGGCCGGGAAGAGAAAGAACGAGGCTGAGGACACACAACCATGGCGACCACCGGGGACAGCGACAGGAAAGAAAGAAAAAGAAAAAAAAAGAAAAGAAAAGTCACGAATGCGCATGCGCAGCAGAAGCCACGGGCGTGACCTCCTCTCCTCCTCTGTACGCTTGCGCGCTGCTTTCTCCGCCCACCGCTCTAAGCGGAACGATGAGTGGGTTTCCACACAGCGCCTCTTGCCGGAGCTCTCGGGAACTCACGCATTCGCCTCACACTGAGAGGATTCGCACGTTGCCAGCAGCGAGCTCTAGGCGGCGTCATCCCTCCGGCCGGGACGAAGCACGCACGCGCGGAAGTTCGCACGCGGGAAGGGCGGGTGTGTACCGTGAGCATGCGCCCTGCTGAGAGAGACGGCGGCTCGGCGGGGTCATCCGAGCGCAGGCGCAGTGCGGTGTTTGTCTGCGGGACTGACGGGCGGCCGGGCGGTGCGCGGCGGCGGCGGGGAAGATGGCGGCGTCCTCCCTGGAGCAGAAGCTGTCCCGCCTGGAAGCAAAGCTGAAGCAGGAGAACCGCGAGGCCCGGCGGAGGATCGACCTCAACCTGGATATCAGCCCCCAGCGGCCCAGGCCCAGTAAGCACGGCGGCGTGGGGGAGGGGGCGAGCGGGGCGGGGCGCGCGCCGCGGGAGGCCCCGCCCCCGCCTCCAGGCCCCGCCCCCGCTTCCGGGGCGCTCTAGCTCCTCCTCTCCGACCCGCTCCCCGCTATCGGCCAGCGGTGAGAGGGTCACAGTGACCCGGGAGGCGTGGGGCTCCGCGGGTTCCCGGGCAGCCCTCCCCCTGCCTGGAGGTTCCCCCTTAACGGGGCCTGGGAGCCTAGTTACCCGGCTCCAGGCGAGGCCCCCCCACCTGATGACCCGCCCCCAATCACCGGGATCCTCGGAGCCTCTGTCACCTACCCTGAGCCTTGCTTCTCCTACTTCATGCGACCGTGACCACATCCAGGTCCTCCGCTAACATGTACACATTCCTTTTCACCAGCTGATTCTACTCCCGCCATTTCAGTGATTGTGTCAAGAGGTTCCCCCACCCCCCACCCCCGCTCCGCACCTGGGTCCTTGTCATCGGGGTTCAGCAGATGATCCACTCACGCTCACACACGCGCACCTGGCCAGGGGACACCTGAGGTCGCTTGACCATATAACCATCCCTGTGGTTGTGTCTGGTGCTCCATTCTCCCCCCTCTGGGATCTTGTCATTGGGCTCAGCGGACTCCCTCCCACATACAGTTTACCCACATACACCAGGCCCCTTCATACTCCTCTGACTCGTTTCACTGTTGCCATCTTTCTGGCTCTTCCAGAAATAAACACGCAACTCCCAAGCGTGGCGACTTTGTCACTTAGAATCAAGTGACTTCCCCATTCTTACCCACACCCACCCAGCCCGGGGACACCTGAGGCCAGTGCGACTCTATCTAGGCATCCCAGGGCACATGCACCTCCTTTCTGATCCCACAATCCCAGTGCCTGTCTCCCTGGTGTCTTGTCATCTGGAGTCAAGAGCTACCCCCCAGCACCCACACCTGGCTCGGAATCACTGTGACCACATCTAGTCTCCTTGTGATTTCCTGCATGATCCCCTCCCCATATCCTTGAAGCTCAGAGGGAGTCAGATTTTTCCCCTCCCTACAGACCTGCTGAACAGCAGCCCACACACATGCTTTCTGTTTTTGTTTTTGGACGCACCGCGCGGCACGTGGCATGTTAGTTGCCCCACCGAGGATTGAACCCGTGCCCCCTGCATTGGAAGTGCAGTCTTAACCACTGGACCACCAGAGAATTCCCCTGCCCACACACCCATGCCTTCTGTGTCTCTCTTGACCCAGCAAATTGCTCTCCTTTTTCTCCCCTCTGATACGACTCCTGTGGCTTATGTAGCTCCCTGTGGGGTCATCCTGACAGGATGGGGAAGACACCTCCTCATCTGGGTTCCCCCAGCACTGCCTGCTCACGCAGCCTGGCGCCCCCATCCTTGTGTAGGGTCCACTCCCCATCCTCCCTTTCCTGACCTGGGCCCGTGTGGGTTCCTCACTGGATTGGGGGTGTATGTGTGTGTGTGTCTCTTGGGGCCCAGAAAAAACCCCGAGGTGGCCGTGCTGGCATTGGACACTGCCTGGGGTAGGAAGGACTGGAGGGTCCCCGCTGGGCTCTGCAGTGCTGCTCCCCCTCCAACCCCAGCGTGGACGAGACAGGCCTGGGTACGGGGCCTGGGGTGCCTTGCGGGGTGGCTGTCCCAGATGCAGAGCGAGGCACGGTGAGACCCATGGTGAGCAGGCCCCGGGGAGCCCCCTCCAGGCATCTGTGTCTATGTCAGCTCCATCCCATCCTCCCAGTTCTCCCATCTCTGTCGGTTTCTACCCATCTCTGCAGTTTGGTGCCGCGTGCCTCCCCCTCCTCTTCGTTATGATTTGATTTGATTTCTTTTCTTTTGGACAAATCGGTTGTTTCCGTTGTGATTTATCGTGGTGTTGTTTTTTTTTTTTTTTTTCTTCCTTTTCCCCATCCAGTTATTGTGATCACTCTAAGCCCTGCTCCTGCCCCGTCCCAACGAGCAGGTACCAGCCTTTTTATCATCGCTGCTTGGACCTCTGCACCATTGACCTAACCGCTGCCCCGGCCGCAGAATGCCATCCTCCCCTTCCCCCTCCCACGTGCTCCGTGTGTGCGTGTGCGCGTGCGCATCCCCCCTCTCACCCTCACTCTCTGTCCATCCACACCGTCCACGTCCGGCCCACGCGGCCACTTCCTCTGTCTTCTCACCTCCCGCTCCTCCCTTCCTCTCGGGCTCAGGTTTGGACTCCCTGGAGGAGGAGACAGACTCCCTCACCGGCCGGGAGTCTGTCGCCTGCCAAGGGGGTCACGAGTGTCCGTGCGTGTGCCTGCAGGCGTGTGCATGAGCGGGGGGAGAGAGAGCTGGGCTCTGCGCCTGCTCATCCACCTCAGCAGCCCAGCGGACCCGTGTCGCCCCCTGGGCTGAGCTGTGCTAGGCTTGGACTGAGTCCCTGTCCTCTTGAGGCTGGAGCACCCCAGGGGGTGGGGGGCCCTGGGGCTTGGAGGGCTGTGAGCACTGAGGGCCTCCGGGCGGGAAGTGGAGGAGGCCCTGGTGCCTTGGAGGGAAGGCCAGGTGGAGCAGGGAGCAGGGTTGCGGTCAGGAAGCCTCTGGAGAAGGTGGAATTTGAGCAAAGTCTCCTGGGAGGTGGGGGCAGCACAGGGATGGAAGTGGAGGAAGCAGCCCCCCTAGGGGCGGAGCGCAGGTGCCAGTGGGTCTGGGAGCAGATGGGTGTGGGACATGCCTGTGCAAAGGGCGGGGGTGCTGAGAGAGATGGGGTGGGGGTCTGGCCTCGTTGGTCCTTGTGTGTGTGAGCAGGACTAGGTTGGGAAGTGTGCGTGGGGGGGGGGTGTGTGTATGTGCGTGCGCGTGTGTGTCGGAAGGTGAGGGGCTCTGTGGCTCTGCTGGAGACCTTGTGGCATGTCATCTCCCCATCTGCGTGGTTTTGTGCCATGCCCTGTGTGCGTGTGCCTACGTGTGTCGACGGACAGCCTGGTACGTGTGTGGCTCCTGATGGCCGCATGCCCCCCCCCTCCAGCCCCGTGTCCTTTCTCGTTCTCTCTCATTTATTCTTCTCTCTCTCTCTTTCCCCTTCAGCCTCTCGCTCTCATTCTGCCCTCCTGACCTGCCATGGGCCTGGTACCACCTCTGTGACTTCTGTTCTCAGGGTCTTTGTCTACCTCTCTCCACCCCACCTTAGCCACCCTGCACCGGCCCCACTCACACGCCTACCGTGCGTCAGTTTGTGGGGCCGGCTGGAAGGCTCTGTCCCCCTACAGTCTTGGCCACGGGTTCTGGGGCAGCCCTCAGAGGGCCCGGTGGACTGTGTAAGGGAGGGGACCGACAGGACACCACACCGAGAGGTGTGGGGAGGAGAGGGCTGTGGTCCTCCCTCAGAAAGGGGGCCCTGGTGCCCCCAGGGAATCTGAACCTGACAGGGATCCAGGGTCCCGGTGCAGGGGGAGCTCGAGGGTCCTCGGGAGCCCCGGAGGTTGTCCAGCCAGAGAGGGAGGGATTAGGACTGGGATTCTGGCCCCGGCAGAGCAGAGCAGCAGGGAGGGCACGGGAGGAGAGGCCTCCGGGCCAGTGGAGGGGACTGGGCCCAGCCACGTCCCCGGGGTCCCTAGAGCTCTTCCATCACTCCCGCCAGGCCCTCCTAGGACTACAGGCCAGGCTCATAGACCTGCCCCTCGCTCTGGCCGCGGTCAGGGTTGCAGGCCAGCAAAGCGCCCGGGCACCAGGTGCTGCACCATACCCGTTGATCACTGGGCCCACGTCACCAGGTGCCTGGAGGACTGTGGGAGGAGAAGGTGGGCCGTGTGGGAAGTGTGGAGAGAGAGGAGGGGGCGTCAGCCAAGGGCTAAGGAGACTGGCAGGCCCCCAGCTCCTGGCCTGCTCTCCAGGGGAAGGTGAACCTGGGAGGTGCTTGTAGCCTGCAGCCTCCCCAGCCAGGGTCTCCCCTTCTGGAGGCCGAGTGCCAGGGTCTCCGGCGTTCAGGGGTTCACTGGAGGGTAGTCACCCTGGCCTCCACTCCCCACCCTGGGGCCTGCCCAGCCCGGAGGCTCCTCATCCCTTAGGGAATCTGCTCTCCTTTCCCAGGCCCCTCCCCGGCCTGTCTGTGCGGCGCCTCCTCTGGGCAGCTGGGCCCCAAGTCTCAGCTCCCGTCTGTCTGTCTCCTGCCCTTCCGTCCCCTAATGCTGCCTGCCCGTCCTGGGGTGCCCGCTGCCTGCCCGCTGCCTGCCTGCCTGCCTGTAGCATGCCCGAGCTGTCCGCATGCAGGCTTCTGGAAAGAACCGAACTCGCCGCCTGGCCCGGCCCCCGCCCCCCACGTCCCGCTGGCCCTTGGAGGGGCTGTGCCACCTGGATCCCCTCACCCGGAGGACGCAGGCCCAGCCTGGGGTCCTGCCCCTGCCTCGTCAGCCCTAGCTCCGCAGGCCAGGCCGGGAGGCTCACCGATGAGCCCGCTGGCCAGAGGGCGGCCCTCCCTGACCCTGAAACAGAGTGCTGGGCGAGGCAGCTGGAAGCCTGGGTCCCTTGCCCACTTTCTCCCCAGGGTGGTCCAGCCAAGGTCAGCGCTGCCCACAGCGCCAGAGCTCGGGCTGATCCCAGCGGGCATTCCTGCCTTGTGTGGTCCAGAGTGTGGGCGTGGTGGCCCTGGGCCTGCTTCCCGGGCAGAGGTGGGGAGGAAAGGGACACAGCGGGGAGGCTGCCTGCCCGAGGGACAGCATCCGCCTCTGGGCCTCCGTTTTCTGTCAGGGGAGGCTTGGGGATGAACCCTTAGCCTCTGGGGACCACCCCACCTCAACAGCCCACCGCAAGCCCTTCCAGGTGGGAGGAGTGGGCGGGGGGCGGGGTGGGAAAAGGCACTCTGAGAGTGGTCTGGGAGCGGGGAGCTCCTCCAGCCCAGCAGGGCAGGGGGCTGTGCCGCCCTACCTGAGGGATGCCAGGGAGGGGAAGATGAGGGTGCCAGGCCCTTGAGTTGGAGCCAGCTGGGAGCTAACCCCCTCCTCGCCCCTGGTTTTCACCACCCCAGCCCTGCAGCTCCCACTGGCCAATGATGGGGGCAGCCGCTCACCGTCCTCCGAGAGCTCCCCGCAGCACCCCACGCCCCCCGCCCGGCCCCGCCACATGCTGGGGCTCCCGTCAACCTTGTTCACACCCCGCAGCATGGAGAGGTGAGCGGCTAGGGTGGCCAGTGGGAGGGCCGGGAGGTTGGGGCCGGGGCGGGGCGGGGTGCAGAGCCAGCCTCAGGGAGGAGCTGGTGAGCTCTGTGGAACCCTGTGTGTTAGGGGCTGGGGTGGCCTCAGGTTGGTCAGGACCCCCATTCAACGGCACCCACGCTCTGTCCCCTCAGCATCGAGATTGACCAGAAGCTGCAGGAGATCATGAAGCAGACGGGCTACCTGACCATTGGGGGCCAGGTACCGCCCTTCCCTCGGCCCCCCCCAGGGAGGGTGGGCAGGACGCAGCTGGTAGGTCTGGGCTGGGGGTGGAGGGCAGAAGCCCGGTGGACCCCCAGCCCTGGCTCTCCTCGCCAGCGCTACCAGGCGGAAATCAACGACCTGGAGAACCTGGGGGAGATGGGCAGCGGCACCTGTGGCCAGGTGTGGAAGATGCGTTTCCGGAAGACGGGGCACGTCATCGCTGTCAAGGTGAGCCCGCCCCCGCCCCGGGTGGGCCCCGCGCCCCAGGCTCGGCGCTAAGGCCCCTGCTGTCCCGTGCAGCAAATGCGGCGCTCGGGGAACAAGGAGGAGAACAAGCGGATCCTCATGGACCTGGACGTGGTGCTCAAGAGCCACGACTGCCCCTACATCGTGCAGTGCTTCGGGACCTTCATCACCAACGTGAGCCGGCCGCCCGCCCCCCAAGCTTCCCGTGCTGGTCTCTGAGCCAGCCTCGTGCCCCCCGCCCCTCCCCAGGACCCGAGCCTGTCTGGGGTGGGCAGGAGGGTACAGCCACCCCGCCAAGCCGCCACCTGCTGTCCCCGCAGACGGACGTCTTCATTGCCATGGAGCTCATGGGCACGTGCGCCGAGAAGCTCAAGAAGCGGATGCAGGGCCCTATCCCTGAGCGGATCCTGGGCAAGATGACAGTGGCGGTGAGCAGCTGGGTGGGGCGCAGGCGGGCAGGTGGCCCCCCCCCGCCAGGCCCTGTCCCTGCCATCACTGGTGCCCTCCTCTGCCCGCGCCGCAGATCGTGAAGGCACTCTACTACCTGAAGG